>NC_059196.1:8174558-9374558 GCF_020615455.1 Coregonus clupeaformis
TGAGCCACACGGGACCCCCGTACTCATACACACCAGACTAGCCGCCCAGTCTCTATTTCTCCCACTACTTCAGCCCCATGTTCGTACTGTAGACAAGCGTGTATACAGTGCATTTAAAAAGTATTCAGACCCCTTGACTTTTTCCACATTTTGTTACGTTACAGCCTTATTCGAAAATGGATTCAATAACATTTCCTCATCAATCTACAAACAATACCCCATAATGACAAAGCGAAAACAGGTTTTTAGATTTTTTTTTCCAAATGTATTACAAATAAAAAACAGATACCTTCTTTACATAAGTATTCAGACCCTTTCCTATGAGACAAAAAATTGAGCTCAGGTGCATCCTGTTTCCATTGATCATCCTTGAGATGTTTCTACAACATGATTGGAGTCCACCTGTGGTAAATTCAATTGATTGGACATGATTTGGAAAGGCACACACCTGTCTATATAAGGTCCCACAGTTGACAGTGCATGTCAGAGCAAAAATCAAGCCATGAGGTTGATAGAATTGTCCGTAGAGCTCCGAGGCAGGATTGTGTCGAGGCACAGATCTGGGGAAGGCTTCCAAAAAATGTCTGAAGCATTGAAGATCCCCAAGAACACAGTGGCCTCCACCATCCTTAAATGGAAGAAGTTTGGAACCACCAAGACTCTTCCTAGAGCTGGCCGCCCGGCCAAACTGAGCAATCGAGGACCAAGAGCAGCGAGGTGACCAAGAACCTGATGGTCACTCTGACAGAGCTCCAGAGTTCTTCTGTGGAGATGGGAGAACCTTCCAGAAGGTTCTCCCATCTCATGACAGAGCTCCAGAAACAACCATCTCTGCAGCACTCCACCAATCAGGCCTTTATGGTAGTGACCAGACGGAAGCCACTCCTCAGTAAAAGACACATGACAGCCCGCTTGGAGTTTGCCAAAAGGCATCTAAAGGACTCTCAGACCATGAGAAATACGATTATCTGGTCTGATGAAACCAAGATTGAACTCTTTGGCCAAGCGTCACGTCTGGAGGAAACCTGGCATCATCCATATGGTAAAGCATGGTGGTGGCAGCATCATGCTGTGGGGATGTTTTCAGCGGCAGGGACTGGGAGACTAGTCAGGATCGAGGGAAAGATGAACGGAGCAAAGTACAGAGAGATCCTTGATGAAAACCTGCTCGGGACAAGTCTCTGAATGTCCTTGAGTGGCCCAGCCAGAGCCTAGATTTGAACCCGGACTAACATCTCTGGAGAGACCTGAAAATAGCTGTGTAGTGACGCTCCCCATCCAACCTGACAGAGCTTGAGAGTATCTTCAGAGAAGAATGGGAGAAACTCCCCAAATACAGGTGTGCCAAGCTTGTAGCGTCATACCCAAGAAGACTCGAGGCCGTAATCGCTGCCAAAGGTGCTTCAACAAAGTACTGAGTAAAGGGTCTGAATACTTAGGTAAATGTGATATTACAGTTTCTTTTTAATAAATTTGCTAACATTTCTAAAAACCTGTTTTTGCTTTGTCATTATGGGGTATTGTGTGTAGATTGATGAGGGGGAAAAAATCAATTTAATAAATTTAAAAATTAAGCTGTAATGTAACAAAATCTGGAAAAAGTCAAGGGGTTTGAATACTTTCCGAAGGCACTGTACATTAGACTATGTCTTTTGAGGAGTCTTATTGTGAATCACTGCGGTGTGTTTACAGTCAGGCCATGTGGTTTTTAATTTGAGAGGGAGAGTGTGTGAGAGCGAGAGAGATAGTGTGTGTGTGAGAGCGCGTGTAGGTGTGTGCATGTGTTTTAGAGAGAGAGAGATAGTGTGTGTGTGTGTCTGTGCGTGTGTGTGTGCATGCAATTAGGTGTGTGTGTGTGTGTGTCACAGGAAACATATGAAAGGCCCCGACAGCCATGCATCATCTCGGAACCTCCCACCCCACTCTGCTGTACAGGCCTGTGAAAGACATCCTAAACATCCAAGTCCCAGACAGACAGACAGACACACGCGCGCACACACACACACACACACACACACACACACACACACACACACACACACAACCAAGCTAGCTGTATGCTGCATGGGCCAAACCCAGTGGAACTATTGGATGTATTGTTGAGACGTGACACTAAAGAGTGAGAGGGGGGATGAGAAAGGGATGTAGAGAAAAAATTGAGAGATAAGGGAAGAGAGGAGGAATAGAGGAGGCAGAAAGAAAGATTGAGTGACAGAGAGTAGAAGGAAACGATGGGAAGAGAGAGAGAGAGAGAGGAAGGAAACGAGAGAAAGAGATGGAGGAAGAGAGAGAGAGGATGAATGCTGGCCAGCCATCCCAGTCTCCATGTTTTCCTCATTTCCGTTGGATATGAATGGTGCTTCTGTGGCTGTGTTGAGTGTCTGGAGTTGAGTAATTGGTCTTTATATGGCACTGTCACTGCTGCTGATCAGCGGCCTGTGTTTAATATTGGGTTAATATGAACACTGATACGGCAACACAACTTGTCTGTCTCCCAAATGGCACCCTATAGTGCACTACTTTCAACCATGTGTTTCAGAAATCCTATTTGGAGGATTCTTGGATTTCCTGGTTATTGCATTCTGATTCCAAGAATCTTCCAACTGCGATTTCTGGGAAGTTTGGGAAAGTGTCAGCAAGTGTCTTTTACGGAGGGCCAGGAGTTTTTCCTATTCTTTCATCGGCAAGGGGAAAACTCTCTTCTTTATACTGTTCTGTGAAATGTACTTACTATACCTGTAGAATCCACAGTATTTACTTGAATGATGTCATCATCATCCCAGCCCCATAACGTTGTCTGGTGAGTGTGTGTAGATCATAGGCTGACAGTGAGTGTCACTGGAAGGGAGCGTTACTCCTGAGTGTCAGTGGATACCAGGCTCCTATCGTCTCCCTGGCCTCGCCTGCATGGCCGTGTGCTAATAATGATGCCTCTCTCTGTCTGAGAGAGAGGCTATAGTCCGTGTGTGTGTGTGTGTGTGTGTGTGTGCTTGTGTGTATATTATTTCATACTCAGGACCTCCACCCTACCACCCCCCCCCGCGTGATACTAATGTTCTCATAATGCCAGCGGGCCGTCATAAAAGAACCCCGGGTTTAAGTGCAGTTCACCTCTGGGCTGCAGAGCGGATAACAGACGGCCAGATGCGCACACACAGCGTGTTTAATGCACCCACCGTGTCTCTGGCTTTCCTCTTCTCTCCACAGAACCAGATCCGTAATAAGCCTTTTATGACCCAATAGAAAGGAACCCGGCCGCCGCACTCTTTCAGTCGACATTCTAATGTGGATGTCATTCCTCCGACGCCTCGGCAGATTTGGGCAGGATCTTGGATCTCTCTCTGTTTCTACTCTTTAATGTACTCTCTCTTTCTCTCTCTCTTTTTTCTCTTTCTGTTTCTCTCTCTTTCATTCTCCCTCTCTCTCTCTCTCTCTCTCTCTCTCTCTCCTCTCTCTCTCTCTCTCTCTCTCTCTTTCTCTCTCTCCATCTGTCTGGCGGTGATCCTGTGAGCTGGGCCATGCTTGACTTTAGTCTGTGAATCCCTCCATTCCTTCTCAGGCCTTCTCACCCCGAATGAATCCCTCTCATTTCCAAGGCAGTAGGTGCTCCTCAAACGGCACCCCGTTCTCCTATATAGTGCACTAGTTTTGACCAAAAGGCACCCTATTTCCTTTATGAGCCCTGGTCAAAAGTAGTGCACTATATAGGTAATTGGGTGCCATTTGGGATACAACCAGTGTCTCTTGAGGTAGGGCCAGTACTGACACCTGCACTGCTGATCCACTGGAAGACACACAGCTTGGCAAGTGTGTGTGTGTGTGTGTGTGTGTGTGTGTGTGTGTGTGTGTGTGTGTGTGTGTGTGTGTGGGCGGGCGGCAGGTAGCCTAGCAGTTAAGAGTGTTGGGCCAGTAACTGAAAGGTTGCTGGTTCCAATCCTCGACCTGACTAGATGAAAAATCTGTCGATGTGCCCTTGAGCAAGGCACTTAACCCTGATTGCTCCTGTAAGTCGCTCTGGATAAGAGCGTCTGCTAAATGACTAAAATTTTACATTTTGTTACATTTTAGTCATTTAGCAGACGCTCTTATCCAGAGTGACTTACAGTTAGTGAGTGCATACATGTTTAGTTATTTTCATACTGGCCCCCCGTGGGAATCGAACCCACAACCCTGGCGTTGCAAACGCCATGCTCTACCAACTGAGCTACACGTAAATGTGTTTGGGGAGGTGTCTGTGTGTGTGGGGGGGTGGATGGTAGTTTGTGGGGTGTGTGTGGGTACTTGCGTGTGGGCGCGTGCACGTGTGCGTTCGTGCATGTGCGTGTGTGGGATTGCACGTACACACGTGTCTTTTAGATGTGGAGTTGGACTAGCCATTCAGGCCCTATCCATACTTCTTATCCCGTCTCCAGGCCCAGCTGGGTCCCAGTATTGAGGATGTCCAGTGGTGTATTAGCTGTGATTGAAAACACATCCTTCAAAGGATTGAAACATCTATTAGACTCTGGTTCATGACATGGAGGGATTGCAATGAGTAGGGCTACGTCCTTATGTCACCCTATTTCCTATATGTACTGTACATAGGGTATAGGGGGCTATATATATAGGACCTAGGGTGCCATTTGGGACACAGATCTATTTTGGGGGCTGAGTTAAGGCTGGATCTCTTAGCTGTTTAGGTGTGGTCTGGTGAATTTGGGGTAATGTACACATGCACGCACACACACACACACACACACACAAACACAACAGAACACAGAACACACTGAACATTGACTGTTCTAGGGTCCCTCTGTGCTTCAGGCCCTGACTGATCACCAGAAGCTAGGCCTTGTAATTCTAATGTCACTGTAATGAGCATGGCCTGTCTGTCTGTCTGTCTGTCTGTCTGTCTGTCTGTCTGTCTGTCTGTCTGCGTGCATGCATGCGAGCCATTCACGTGTTTGTGCTTGCGTGCGTTTGTCCGTGTGTGTGTTTATCTATGAATTGTCACTAAATTAGGAGCATCTGTTGTCTCTACACCATTCACCCTTTTAGCCACTGAGTGGATTCTCTAATTGATAGGGAAGCACATGTAGGATGATGACAGAGTCCAGAAACAAACCATCTCCCATTCTCTCCCATTCTCTCTCTCTCTCTCTCTCTCTCTCTCTCTCTCTCTCTCTCTCTCTCTCTCGCTCTCTCGCTCTCTCTCTCGCTCTCTCGCTCTCGTTATGTTGTTTCTCTCTCGCCCCCTCTCCTTTTCTCCCCCTCCATCTCTCCCTCCCTCCATCTCTCGCTCTCTGTCTTTGTTCCAGTGTGTGTGGTAGAGCAGATGTTGGTTTGTGAATGTTAATGTTCTGACGTCGTCGCCTGCCCGCCGTCGCTTAAGCCCCTGCTCTCTCCTCCTTTCCTCTCCTCTCTGAGCGCCCGCCAGTCTTTCTCTCTCTCTCCTTCCTGCCTCCCCAGAGATCCTTAAAGCCACCCGCTTGCCCTCACCCCTCCCTCCCCCTCCTCCTCCCATCCTCCCCTCTGTGCCTCTCTTTGTCACTCGATGGACTCCAGGACTCTCTCTAGTCAGTAGAAAGCAGATCATCCCCTGGCTAAAGCCTCTCAGGCCTTTGTTGAGCGGGAGCTCTGTGGGCTCTGTGGGCCTGTAATGAGCGCTCTCGGCTGGGCCGCTGGCCCGCTTAGTGCTCACTGGGGCCTGGGGGGTGGTAAGGGAGGGTAGTAGGGGGGCAACACTGGCCCCTTATGAAAGAGCTGGAAAGATATGTTTATGGGTCACTTCCTGCCTGGCCTGAGCATTGAGCTGGGGGGGGATTCATCCACACCCCTTGTTTTTTCGGCTATTCCCCTCTCAATCACGCACACAGACACGCTAATCTAATCAATTCAAGAGGATTTATTTTTTCCCCAAAACATTGTCTGTCTGTGGGTGTGTGGGTGTGGGTGTGTGTGTGCGTGCGTGCTCGCGCGCATGCATGCGATAGTCACGTGTATGTGTTTTTGTACACGTGCACGTATGTTTGTGTGTGTAGTGTTCACATGCACTAGTGTGTGCGCAAACATGTGTGTGTGAGAGTGACAGCCAGGTTCCCACATATGCCCTGTGTGGCGTGATATTTCTCCCCTGTGTCTCTGTGTCTTTGCCCACTAATCCCCAGTGTCAACATTAGGCCTTTAGATGGGCTTCTGTTGCTCATTCACTCCCCTCAGACACATGTGCCTCTCTTCTCTCTCTTCTACTATTCTATACTACTCTCTACTCTCCACCTACTCCTTCTGAAAGACACATCAATACACACATGCACGTGAACACACATATGGGTCTTCCTATACTGAACCAAAATATAAACGCAACATGTAAAGTGTTGGTCTTATGTTTCATGAGCTGAAATAAAAGATCCCATACATTTTCCATAACTACAAAAAGCGTATTTCTGTCAAATATTTGCACAAATTTGTTTACATCCCTGTTAGTGAGCATTTCTCCTTTGCCAAGATAATCCGTCCACCTGACAGGTGTGACATATCAAGAAGCTGATTAAACAGCATGATCATTACACAGGTGCACCTTATGCTGGGGACAATAAAAGTGGTGGGGGCTGGGTGCTGAAGAGTATTTCTGTTTCTAAGCACCTTTGTGGTGGAAAATTCATTCTGATTGGCTGGGCCTGGCTCCTCAGTGGGTGGGCCTATGCCCTCCCAGGCCCACCCATGGCTGTGCCCTTGCCTAGTAATGTGAAATCCATAGATTAGGTCTTAATTTATTTCAATTGACTGATTTCTTTATATGAACTGTAACTCAGAAAATCGTTGAAATTGTTGCATGTTGCGTTTATATTTTTGTTCAGAAGTAATAGGGCCAATGTGTGACATTGGGATAAACATTTCTAAATGGTTTGAAACAAAAGTAAAAAGGATTTTCATGCAGATCCACATGTGTACTTAGAGGAATAAAACGGAATATATGCAAATTGCCCCATAACGCCATCTATATTTAAACAGCATAGGACGATACATCCTTTAAGCAGGGTTCATACAGACATTGGCAAGTCAAATTCAAGGACTTTTTCAAGCACTTAATTGTAGTTTTCAAGGACTTCAATGTTATACAATTGTACTAATATAGAACCCCCCAAAAAAAAAAAAAAAGCATTAACTAATCAGCTGGACACCAAATGCGCATCCAACAAGTATTATGCATAATTATTGAAGAACCATGTTAATGACAGTATCAATTTAGGTTTTAAGTATCAAGGTAAGGTGACTCTTTCAGTTAGAAGCATAAGATTTTGCAATCTCATTTATTATTTTGGATTTGTGTGACCATGATAAATGTTTTCAGCCCGTAACATAAGGAGACACGAAATGTTATGTAGTTACACTGAATTTCTGAGATCTCAATACAAAAAACTGTCCGACAGCTAGATACAGGATTCTTACAGGGTTCAAGTTCAATGTCTAATTGAACTTATTAACTCTTAATATATGATAAATGCAAGGACCAAAAAGTAATATTTTCTGTCACAAAATTTTTGACAAATCCGTCAAGACACCAACCATGATAAAGGGTTTAAATCAACTTGTGAATTGTATTGAATATAGATATGATTAATGTAATGACATGCTCCCCCACGACGCCAGGACAGCGGAGTCACTGACCACCTTCCGGAGACACTTGAAACCCTACCTCTTTAAGGAATACCTGGAATAGTATAACAGTAATCCTTCTACACCCCCCAGTGGTGGTTGTCCTACTGGCTATCCTAAGTTGAATGCACCAATTTGTAAGTCACTCTGGATAAGAGCGTCTGCTAAATGACTTAAATGTAAACATGAAAAAATGACTTATCAACAGCTTTAACAAGTTGTCCAGCGTAGGAAATCCTCACTGGTACCCTAGTTTATAGAAAGACCGATATACAGTGGCTTGCGAAAGTGTTCACCCCCCTTGGCATTTTTCCTATTTTGTTGCCTTACAACCTGGAATTAAAATTGATTTTTTGGGGGTTTGTATCATTTGATTTACACAACATGCCTACCACTTTGAAGATGCAAAATATTTTTTCATTCCAAGACATTTAAATGTTTCCCCTTAAACCACTCAAGTGTTGCTTTAGCAGTATGCTTAGGGTCCAGCTGGAAGGTGAAACTCCGTCCCAGTCTCAAATCTCTGGAAGACTGAAACAGGTTTCCCTCAAGAATTTCCCTGTATTTAGCGCCATCCATCATTCCTTCAATTCTGACCAGTTTCCTAGTACCTACCGATGGAAAACATCCCCACAGCATGATGCTGCCACCAGCATGCTTCACTGTGTGGCTGGTGTTCTCGGGGTGTTAGGTTTGCGCCAGACATAGCGTTTTCCTTGATGGCCGAAAAGCTCAATTTTTGTCTCTTCTTCCATATGTTTGGGGAGTCTCCCACATGCCTTTTGGCGAACACCAAACGTGTTTGCTTATTTTTTTCTTTAAGCAATGGCTTTTTTTCTGGCCACGGCTTAAAGTGGTCCTATGGACAGATACTCCAATCTCCGCCGTGGAGCTTTGCAGCTCCTTCAGGGTAATCTTTGGTCTCTTTGTTGCCTCTCTGATTAATGCCCTCCTTGCCTGGTCCATGAGTTTTGGTGGGCAGCCCTCTCTTGGAAGGTTTGTTGTGGTGCCATATTCTTTCCATTTTTGAATAATGGATTTAATGGTGCTCTGTGGGATGTTCAAAGTTACTGATATGTTTTTTATAATCCAACCCTGATCTGTACTTCTCCAAAACTTTGTCCCTGACCTGTTTGGAGAGCTCCTTGGTCTTCATGGTGCCGCTTGTTTGGTGGTGCGCCATGCTTAGTGGTGTTGCAGACTCGGGGGCCTTTCAGAACAGGTGTATATTTACTGAGATCATGTGACAGATCATGTGACACTTAGATTGCACACAGGTGGACTTTATTTCACTAATTATGTGACTTCTGAAGGTAATTGGTTGCACCAGATCTTATTTAGGGGCTTCATAGCAAAGGGGGTGAATACAGTGGGGGAAAAAAAGTATTTAGTCAGCCACCAATTGTGCAAGTTCTCCCACTTAAAAAGATGAGAGAGGCCTGTAATTTTCATAATAGGTACACGTCAACTATGACAGACAAAATGAGATTTTTTTCTCTCCAGAAAATCACATTGTAGGATTTTTAATGCATTTATTTGTAAATTATGGTGGAAAATAAGTATTTGGTCAATAACAAAAGTTTCTCAATACTTTGTTATATACCCTTTGTTGGCAACGACACAGGTCAAACGTTTTCTGTAAGTCTTCACAAGGTTTTCACACACTGTTGCTGGTATTTTGGCCCATTCCTCCATGCAGATCTCCTCTAGAGCAGTGATGTTTTGGGGCTGTCGCTGGGCAACACGGACTTTCAACTTCCTCCAAAGATTTTCTATGGGGTTGAGATCTGGAGACTGGCTAGGCCACTCCAGGACCTTGAAATGCTTCTTACGAAGCCACTCCTTCGTTGCCCGGGCGGTGTGTTTGGGGTCATTGTCATGCTGAAAGACCCAGCCACGTTTCATCTTCAATGCCCTTGCTGATGGAAGGAGGTTTTCACTCAAAATCTCACGATACATGGCCCCATTCATTCTTTCCTTTACACGGATCAGTCGTCCTGGTCCCTTTGCAGAAAAACAGCCCCAAAGCATGATGTTTCCACCCCCATGCTTCACAGTAGGTATGGTGTTCTTTGGATGCAACTCAGCATTCTTTGTCCTCCAAACACGACGAGTTGAGTTTTTACCAAAAAGTTCTATTTTGGTTTCATCTGACCATATGACATTCTCCCAATCCTCTTCTGGATCATCCAAATGCTCTCTAGCAAACTTCAGACGGGCCTGGACATGTACTGGCTTAAGCAGGGGGACACGTCTGGCACTGCAGGATTTGAGTCCCTGGCGGCGTAGTGTGTTACTGATGGTAGGCTTTGTTACTTTGGTCCCAGCTCTCTGCAGGTCATTCACTAGGTCCCCCCGTGTGGTTCTGGCATTTTTGCTCACCGTTCTTGTGATCATTTTGACCCCACGGGGTGAGATCTTGCGTGGAGCCCCAGATCGAGGGAGATTATCAGTGGTCTTGTATGTCTTCCATTTACTAATAATTGCTCCCACAGTTGATTTCTTCAAACCAAGCTGCTTACCTATTGCAGATTCAGTCTTCCCAGCCTGGTGCAGGTCTACAATTTTGTTTCTGGTGTCCTTTGACAGCTCTTTGGTCTTGGCCATAGTGGAGTTTGGAGTGTGACTGTTTGAGGTTGTGGACAGGTGTCTTTTATACTGATGACAAGTTCAAACAGGTGCCATTAATACAGGTAACGAGTGGAGGACAGAGGAGCCTCTTAAAGAAGAAGTTACAGGTCTGTGAGAGCCAGAAATCTTGCTTGTTTGTAGGTGACCAAATACTTATTTTCCACCATAATTTGCAAATAAATTCATAAAAAATCCTACAATTTGATTTTCTGGATTTTTTTCCCTCAATTTGTCTGTCATAGTTGACGTGTACCTATGAAGAAAATTACAGGCCTCTCTCATCTTTTTAAGTGGGAGAACTTGCACAATTGGTGGCTGACTGAATACTTTTTTCCCCACTGTACATATGCACGCACCACTTTGCCGTTATTATTATTATTATTATTTATGTTTTATAATGTTTTGAAACAAGTTATTTTTTTCATTCCACTTCATTCCACAAAATCTATTTAAATTACAGGTTGTAATGCAGCAAAATAGGAAAAACGCCAAGGGGGATGAATACTTTTGCAAGGCACTGTATGTGTACACAAACACACGTACGCGCAAGGCATACACATACGGGTACATCAAACACAGATGCGCATATACAGGCACCGGCACGGACGCGCACACTCAAATAATATATCTCTCTCTCACTCTAAGACATACACAGACATGAGCATATAGACCCATACACACACATATCCATGTACACACACTTCTACACTTGTCCTCCCTGATGTCTCAGCTCCTCTACTGCATTAAGGCTTGCGTCCCAAATGCCACCCTACTCACATAGGGCACTACTTTTGACCAGAGCCCTGTGGGTGCCATTTTGGACGCAACTAAGCTATCAGCTTCCACTCAAATAAACCTCTGCTCGCTAGTCCCTCCTTAGCCCCTCATCAATAGGACGTGTTTGCGGAACACCCACTAAGGACCCAGTGGGGTTAAAGGTCATCAAAACCTTTTTTTCTCTATTGGGACCATTGATGACAGAGAAAACAAACACTCCTTAAGATTCCTTCAGAGGAGAGTGGTGAACTTGGCAGCAGCAGCGGCAGTACCTCTCTGCTAGTGGTACAGCTAGCTGTAGTTGGAACACTAACACTGTCTTTCACAGCCTGTGTGTGTGTGTGTAGGGGGGTGGCTGTGTGTGTGCGTGTGTGTCTTGCGTTAAGCAGACAGGTCTTTAAATGGGCAAGTTGGGAGTCCCCTTGGTTGATTTACCATTGAAACCAAAATAGGTGGCGAAGCGGTAGCAAGACACACAACACACACACAGGGCTATATAGGGAGCGGGGAGGCTTAGGGGCCTGTGATTTGACTAATTCTTACACAGTAAATGGGAGCATTCGGGGTCTCGGGTCCCTCCAGGGGTCCATCAGTGGTCCATCGGCCAACTAGCAAGGCCCGAACAGATGTGGGCTGAACAGACCACATACATGGAGGGGTGTCACCTCGACCCCTCTTGAACTAATGGGCTAATTCGGCCCGTTTAGGGAGCTGCGGCCCTTTGTTGAGGAGTTGGGTGAGGGCGAGAGAGGGCTGAAGGGGGAGGTAACTAAGACGCTAAGACACCACTAGGACGGAGCGTCCCTCTCTCTCTGTTCTCTTCTTTCTGAATTTAGCTCCCTTTATATCCATCGCCCTCCTCCACACACACACACACACACACACACTCACACACATACACATACACACACTGAACACACACACACAGACACACACACTTTTCTTCTCCCTTTTTTTCTTGTAAGTACATTTTCTATCTTCACCATGTCCCTATATCACAATCATACAATTCCATCCCCTTCTCTCAGTCGCTCTCTGTGTAGCTGAAGCTATGTGATTATTAGCTGCGCTACACTACTCTGGACATGGTTGTCACAAACTTCAGACAGTAGTTACCTCACACTCACAGGGGTTGTGTCCCAAATGGCACCCTTTTCCCTATGTGGTACACTACTTTTGACCAGGAACCTGTCAAAAGTAGTGCATTACACAGGGAATCGGGTGCCATTTGGGACGCAACCAGGGAATTTCCCTTGAAGGTATGTCCCCCTCCTACCTCCCAAACACAGGGGAAGCCCATTTTAATAACTATAACTATGTCATCCGAACAGTTTGTACTAGTAGTGTTATTATTGGGAGAGCACTTGACCTGAGATGTGTGGGGTTTGAACAGTTAGGGGGGTTTCCCCTTGCGTGATGCTCCATACCTGAACTCCACACTGTACCTGAACAGTCACAAGAGGTAAAAAACTAATTGTGATCATGATTATTGTAGGTAATAGCTTTAAAAATAACTTTGAATTGGAGCTGTTTTAGTTTTGAGAAGACCAATCATACACACATTCATCATTTTCATAATAAGTTGTATGAATTATTGACTATATACCTGAATAGTCACAAGATCTGATTATTGTAAGAGGTTTCTAAGTGAACTTTTCAATAGGGTCAAGTGTCCTGTCAGAGTTTTGAGAAGAGCAATAGAGCACGTAAGACACACAACAAGTCTTCACATTCAAAATATTTTCATAATCTGTTTGGAGATAGGACATAGTCATGTTTTAGCCCAAAGCCATTGAATAAAGAAGTTCCAATGTGTACTTGCTAGATCACACAGGATAGTTCCCAGTTAAATATGTTGCAAGCGCTTTGATTCAATGCTCTTTTTTGAGTTCCCTTAACTCAGTAATTTCGCTTCATTCTCCTAC
This sequence comes from Coregonus clupeaformis, assembly GCF_020615455.1. Taxonomy (NCBI): domain Eukaryota; kingdom Metazoa; phylum Chordata; class Actinopteri; order Salmoniformes; family Salmonidae; genus Coregonus; species Coregonus clupeaformis. Next base: position 8,187,527 of record NC_059196.1, read on the forward strand.
GTGACAACAACCCAAGCCACCCTCCATGTTACATTGTTTTTGTACCACCACAAACAAAACAACAACACTATTCCAAAAAAAGACCCCTGAAGTCGGAATTCGTCCTCTCCCGTCAGTTAAAGGCTCGTTCTGTGTTTATTTTAAAGGATAATAGAGGAGTGACAGTCAGTAATTTGTGGCCTGTTACCATTGATCTGGCTGGATTTATGTCCCATTACCTCACTGTTCCAGTCAACAATCGTAATTATGCCCTTCAAAGGGGAAGTGCTCAGGCCCGCCGCGCAGCCCCCCCCAAATACCTGAATAAGCTTTTATCAAAGAGGCTGGGGGGGGGGGGGGCACTACCCTCCACCCGCGACTCACTTAACCGAATTAGACTGATTGAGATTGGCACTGTTGCACATTGACTGATATCCAGATAGAGTGAAGGATAGAGGGATAGGATTCAGTTATAGAGTAGTAAGGGAGGGTGGACTGGGAAGGTAGCTGGTTTTCTTCTCCTGTTGTGGATTGACAGACTGTGTACTAGAGGTTTTATGTCGAATTGATTCCTCTTTTTTGTTTTATGAGTGTAGTATCCACACTACACACTCCCTCCTGCCCCCTCTCTGATTCTTGTGGTTATAGAGTTAGTTGTGTAGGAAGTTGATATGATAAGGACCCCTATGGCTCCTGGTCAAAAGTACTGCACTATATGGAATAGGGGGCTATTAAAAAAAAATAATGGTCACATACACATATTTAGTGGATGTTATTGCGGTTGTAGCGCAATGCTTGTGTTCCTACCTCCAACAGTGCAGTAGTATCTAACAATTCACAGCAATACACACATCTAAAAGTAAAAGAATGGAATTAAGAAATATATAAATATTGTGTCGTCTGCAAACTTGATGATTGAATTGGAGGCGTGCGTGGCCACGCAATCATGGGTGAAAAGGGAGTACAGGAGGAGGCTGAGCACGCACCCTTGTGGGGCCCCTGTGTTGAGGATAAGCGAAGTGGAGATGTTGTTTCCTACATTCACCTCATGGGGGCGGCCTGTCAGGAAGTCCAGGACCCAGTTGCACAGGGCGGGGTTCAGACCCAGGGCCCTGAGCTTAATGATGAGCTTGGAGGGTACTATGGTGTTGAATACTGAGCTATAGTCAATGAACAGCATTCTTACATAGGTATTCCTCTTGTCCAGATGGGATAGGGTAGTGTGCAGTGCGATTGGCGATTGCATCGTCTGTGGATCTATTGGTGCGGTAAGCAAACTGAAGTGGGTCTAGGGTGACAGGTAAGACTGTGCCTTTTTCATGAAGGTGGACGGCTAGTTCTGTCGAGGTGAATTAAATATATGTATTTGTTTCTTTGTTTATAATAGAGTTGTGTGTTTCTTCCATGAGAGTGCACTACGTATTTCTGTATTTTCCATTTGTCAGACTGGCTTCTGAGCACCTGCTTTTCATGATTGCCATCATTTCCGTCATCCTATCAAATGTCATGTAAATTGACATTTCTTAGGCATTCACACATCACACAAATAAACATCAATTTACCCCGATGTAATCACTTTCCGTAGTTTCACGTAAGGCAGCCTTACTTTCCCGGAAATTCAGTCTCTCTGATGTAAAGTAGGAGGAGGTGTATAAATACAGTTGAAGTCGGAAGTTTACATACACCTTAGCCAAATACATTAAAACTCCGTTTTTCACAATTCCTGACATTTAATCCTAGTAAAAATTCCCTGTCTTAGGTCAGTTAGGATCACCACTTTATTTTAAGAATGTGAAATGTCAGAATAATAGTAGAGAGAATGAATTATTTCAGCTTTTATTTCTTTCATCACATTCCCAGTGGGTCAGAAGTTTACATGCACTCAATTAGTATTTGGTAGCATTGCCTTTAAATTGTTTAACTTGGGTCAAACGTTTTGGGTAGCCTTCCACAAGCTTCCCACAATAAGTTGGCCCATTCCTCGTGACAGAGCTGGTGACCAAGCTTTAACTTCCTGACTGATATCTTGAGATGTTGCTTCAATATATCCACATAATTTTCCTTCCTCATGATGCCATCTATTTTGTGAAGTGCACCAGTCCCTCCTGTAGCAAAGCCCCCGCACAGCATGATGCTGCCACCCCCATCTTCACAGTTGGGATGGTGTTCTTCGGCTTGCAAGCCACCCCCTTTTTCCTCCAAACATAACAATGGTCATTATGGCCAAACAGTTCTATTTTTGTTTCATCAGACCAGAGGACATTTCTCCAAAAGGTACAATCTTTGTCCCCATGTGCTGTTGCAAACCGTAGTCTGGATTTTCTATGGCGGTTTTGGAGCAGTGGCTTCTTCCTTGCTGAGCGGCCTTTCAGGTTATGCCGATATAGGACTAGTTTTACTGTGGATATAGATACTTTTGTCCCTGTTTCCTCCAGCATCTTCACAAGGTCCTTTGCTGTTGTTCTGGGATTGATTTGCACTTTTCACACCAAAGTACGTTCATCTCTAGGAGACAGAACACGTCTCCTTCCTGAGCGGTATGACGGCTGCGTGGTCCCATGGTGTTTATACTTGCGTACTATTGTTTGTTCTGACCCACTGGAATTGTGATACAGTGAATTATAAGTGAAATAATCAGTCTGTAAACAATTGTTGGAAAAATTACTTGTCATGCACAAAGTAGATGTCCTAACCGACTTGCCAAAACTATAGTTTGTTAACAAGAAATGTGTGGAGTGGTTGAAAAACGAGTTTTAATGACTCCAACCTAAGTGTATGTAAACTTCCGACTTCAACTGTAGATGAACGGTGTGATAGAGGTTGTTAAGCACTTTAGAAGAGAGGGAGCAAAGTACTGTGTGTGTGTGTGTGTGTGTTGTGGGGGGGGGAGGGGGGGTTAGGTGATGGAAACCATCTCTTTCTTCTGTTGGCAGATTTCAAACAGCATCTGGTGAGCTCTTGAAACAGAACGTTATGAGTATGTTCAAATCCAAACTGAATCATTTCTCTCTGCCCATCCCTCCTCTCTCCTCCTTCTCGTCCCCCTTGTTGTCGGCATTTAAAGCCACGTTAATGCCGCCCGCTCTCTCACTCCTTTCTCTCCCTCCTTCCTCTCCTCCTCTCCTCTCTGCTCTCATTTCCGTAAGAGAATGAGAATATTTTTTTAATTTGCTGCTTTCCATAATTTCTGCAACATATGGTCTAAACGATTTTGATGCAAATGTATGTGCTAATTATTTGCAGACAGAGCCTGAAACAGGGCTGCCATTGAAGTGGAATGAAAGCACATTTGAAATCACCTTAAATTTTGCTTACCATTTACTGTTAAGGAAATTTTGCTAAGTAATTGAATTACCTTGGACCGCTGGCAGCTAGAGGAGGTGGCTCGGGGGCTTTTGGGGGATGGGTGGAGAGAAAGGGTGGGGGGGTTTCTGAGGGAGTTGTCGGGAGGCGTCGTTTTTGCAAGTGCTTCTTAAAGGGAGGGATTGGGGTCTGTTCACACCTCACACACTCTTATTCATTGCCTATTACCGCTTCTGTCTCAATCCCACCACAGTGTTGGCAGACATCTCTGCTACCTCTCCCTCAGCTGTATATGGTACCACTATGCTTTGTTGTGGTTGTAATCCGTCCTTTGTTATACAGCACTCTGTCTATCCTGCCCTACGCTCTCATTACTGGTGTGTGTATGTTTCTGTCTGTCTGTGCATGCGTGCTTGCTTGCTTGCGTGTGTGTGCACTGTTGGTCCAGGTAGGCTCTTGTAGGCTCTCCCATTCCCTCTGACGGGGTAACACCCATATGGGTGCTAACCTCAGCTCTTTAGGGCCTGTGTGTGTTTCATTAAACCAGCTGGAGAAGAGGACGGAGAGAGAGAGAGAGAGAGAGCGAGGCAAGAATCACCATGCGTGTAGGCTTGTATGGACAGTCCACTGGGAATCTTGTAAGGTTATTTGATGCCTAGTTTTTCATGATCAAAAAAAGAATCTAACTTTGTTGACACATTAGCCGACCATGTAACTCGCTCACCCGCTGATTTCAATTTGGTAGACATGGTTTGTAAGTCGCTCTGGATAAGAGCGTCTGCTAAATGATGTAAATGTAATGGTTGAAAGTTTAGGATGGGGTAAATAAGTCATGGATCTTGTTTTTCATTAACAACATATAAATCAGATATTTTTAAACACAATTTTTTTTTTTTTACTGTTGTCAAAACTGTTTGTGTTCTGGTAGTTTGAAAAGCACCTCCTTCACACTAGCCGTATCACGTACAGTACAGGGTGTGTGTGTGTGTGTGTGTGTGTGTGTGTGTGTGTGTGTGCACGGCCACAATTGAAGTAATAAAAACCTCTTTGTTTTAGTTAGCATCAAACCATTCATCATCACTTTATTTAATATGGGGAAATAATTGTGCCGTCCCCAAACCGTGGCTAATGGCTTACTACTCCGCCCGTGTGTTTTCTTTGTTGATCGCAATGAGTGAAATTAGTATAAACAACCGCTGCGTCGCCGCCGTAATCAGGGTCTGATTAATGGAGCTGCGTTCACAGTGTCGTCCCTCATCGGCAAACACCTGATATCCATCCCATAAACAAATTGTGTTTGTCTAAATAGAGAAATTAAATGACGCATTTGATGAGTTTATGATTGACCCCGTCCGACTTGCGCCCCATTACTCGCTGTCTCTCAGGGCGCAGGAACTCGGTGACTAATGCACTGTCAGAGGAGACGGCGCAGGATTTATCACGGCCGCCCCCTGATTAATGGCAGCCAAACTGCATTTTAATAATTTTATGATTGTGGCAGAGAGAGAGTGAGAGATATGGAGGGTGAGAAAGAAGGAGAGGGAGGTGGATAGAGGGGAGAAAGAAACAGGGAGATGGAGGAAGGAAGAGGGAGAAAAGGAAGAGGTGGAGAGAGAGTAGGAGGTAGAGAGACAGAGGGAGAGACAGAGAAAGAGAGGGAGCGCTCCTCCCAGATGAAATGTTTTATGCCCTTGCCGGCTGAGCAGACTGAGGGATGATTATGCGATGTAGATCCACATGAATCTTTCTCTCGTACTTGAAAAGTATTTCATACAGACGTTGAATACATTTTCCCCCTCATTATTGTATTTACATTTTTTTTTACTCACTGGTGACAACAAATTGGCAAAAAATCTGTGGAAACATACATACAGCACGAGAGAAAGTCCAATGCTCTGCCAAGTCTCTACTGTATTTTGGATGAGCCTATATTTGGCCTGTTAGGAACATCTCTGTAGGTGAAAACTTCAGTTGGTAACACTTTATGATAACTTTCATGAATACACACTAATAAGCTATTTATAAGGTGTGTACTTACCATTAATAGATGAGTACTCCTTAATATGTAGTATAAACATTATAAGCATTTATTAGCATTTTTTATGATAGTCATTATTAAGCGGTTCTTGATTGCTCTGAAGCACAGAAAGATAAGAGATGGTTACATTCAGTCACTCGGTCCAAATCTCCCTCTCAGTGAGCCTCTATAAATGCACCTGTCATGTAGAGAGAACTAGGGAGAGAAGGAATGAGAGACCGGCAAAGAGCATGCATTCATTCTGTATGCATTGGCTGAACGGCTTTGAAGGTTTGGTGTTTTTCCCCCCTGCCAGCCTTTCAAAGTGATTGTTAGTTTGAATTAGATTAGCGAGGGTCATTTTTTAAGACACAGTAACACAGGAATAAACTTAGTAGGGTTGATAAATATTTAGACACCTGTCCTCTCTAATATCAAGTTGCAGACCTTAAGAACAGATGGCGTGGATATGCAGTTTTTCCCCCGTTAATTGACTCCCTAATTTCCCTCTCTCTCTCTCTGGTTTCTCTCCCCTCCCTTGTTTAGCTGTATTCCCACGTGGTCACGTCTACCCAACACAGAGGTCCATATACTTCTCTCTATTCCTTCTTTCCCTTCCTCCCTCTGTCAATACCTGGGTCGTAGAATTTGTGCACGAATATTGCATTTAAAAATCCTGTTATACTAAATGAAGTGCCCTTTAATGTATACTACATGTATACTGAACAACAACAATTTCAACGATTGTACTTAGTTACAGTTCATATAAGGAAATCAGTCAAAATAAATTAATTAAGCCATAATCTATGGATTTCACATGACTGGGCAGGCGCGCAGCCAGGCCCAGCCTAATCAGAATTAGTTTTCCCCCACAAAAGGGCTTTATTACAGACAGAAATACTCCTCAGTTTCATCAGCTGTCCGGGTGGCTGGTCTCAGATGATCCTGCAGGTGAAGAAGCCGGATGTGGAGGTCCTGGGCTGGCGTGGTTACACATGGTCTGCGGTTGTGAGGCCGGTTGGACGTTGGAGGCAGCTTATGTTAGAGAAATGAACATTAGATTCTCTGGCAACAGCTCTGGTGGACATTCCTGCAGTCAGCATGGCAATTGCAAGCTCCCTCAAAACATGAGACATGTGGCATTGTGTTGTGTGACAAAACTGCACATTTTAAAGTGGTGTTTTTATTGTCCCCAGCACAATGTGCACCTGTGTAATGATCATGCTGTTTAATCAGCTTCTTGATATGCCACACCTGTCAGGTGGATGGATTATCTTGGCAAATGAGAAATGCTCACTAACAGGGATGTAAATAAATTTGTGCACAATATTTTAGAGAAATAAGCCGTTTATGCATATGGAAAAGATAGGCTACCATTTTTTTTTAACAATTTAAATTTTTGGGTGAAACTTGCATTCAATTGCACCTCCTTGTTGCACACAATAATCTTCCGTTCCCCCTGTCACAAGGGGATTTATGGCTGATTTAAGATTAAAACCCCAACCCTGTTACGGTCAACCCTGTTACTTTTATGGCACTTACTATAGTCATTCGATTTTTTTAACCCCTTAAGATGGGAAAACAAGATTTTTATGAAGTTGAACATTTGCTCTTTATGACAGAATGTAAAAATTATGTGAAATGAATGTTGTTACACTACCCAAAATGTACTTAATCTCGCTCTCCAGTCTTCCCTCCCTTTTTCCCTCGCTTCCTCCCCTCTCTCCCTTCCCTCGCTTCCTCCCCTATCTCCCTTCCCTCGCTACCTCCCCTCTCTCCCTTCCCTCGCTTCCTCCCCTCTCTCCCTTCCCTCGCTTCCTCCCCTCTCTCCCTTCCCTCGCTTCCTCCCCTCTCTCCCTTCCCTCGCTTCCTCCCCTCTCTCCCTTCCCTCGCTTCCTCCCCTCTCTCCCTTCCCTCGCTTCCTCCCCTCTCTCCCTTCCCTCGCTTCCTCCCTCTCTCCCTCCCCTCTCTCCCTTCCCTCGCTTCCTCCCCTCTCTCCCTTCCCTCGCTATCCTTCCCCTATCTCCCTTCCCTCGCTTCCTCCCCTCTCTCCCTTCCCTCGCTTCCTCCCCTCTCTCCCTTCCCTCGCTTCCTCCCCTCTCTCCCTTCCCTCGCTTCCTCCCCTCTCTCCCTTCCCTCGCTTCCTCCCCTCTCTCCCTTCCCTCGCTTCCTCCCCTCTCTCCCTCCCCTCTCTCCCTTCCCTCGCTTCCTCCCCTCTCTCCCTTCCCTCGCTTCCTCCCCTCTCTCCCTTCCCTCGCTTCCTCCCCTCTCTCCCTTCCCTCGCTATCCTTCCCCTCTCTCCCTTCCCTCGCTTCCTCCCCTCTCTCCCTTCCCTCGCTTCCTCCCCTCTCTCCCTTCCCTCGCTATCCTTCCCCTCTCTCTCTTCACCTCCTTCCCGCTCTCCCTCCTTCCCTCTCTCCTCTCCCGTAACTCCCTGATAGTTTGGCTGTGTGGCTGTGCTGTCCAGAATTAGACATAACATTTATCTTCCCGGTCTGTGCCACGGGTTACCAATGACAGAGACATCCACGTTCCCAATGCAGAGATTGATGGCATCACCGAAACGTGCGACAAACGCACGCGCACATACACAAACGCATGCCTGCACACACACACACACACACACACACACACACACACACACACACACACACACACACACCATGGAATCCCCAGACCAATCCCAGGGAGGGTTGATGAGAAATAAACATTTAATTAATCCCTCCGTTTTCCCTAAATTGCATATTTCTGCCTAATCAGCCGTCATGGCAGTCAAGGGGCCTTGAAGTTCCAGCGACCCCAGTCCCCCACTGTTTAAGGATAAATAAATACCAGAAATTACATTGTTGCTCTTTCATGGTGGCCCACCCAACAAAACATTTTCCTGACTTTCCTCAGTTTTCCTGGTTTTGTTGACAACTTGAACTGAGCTTTTCCTGGTTTTCTTGACCGCTTGACCTGTACTTTTCCTGGTTTTCTTGACCGCTTGACCTGTACTTTTCCTGGTTTTCTTGACCACTTGACCTGTACTTTTCCTGGTTTTCTTGACCACTTGACCTGTACTTTTCCTGGTTTTCTTGACCACTTGACCTGAGATTTTCCTGGTCAAGTTTTCCTGACCATGTGGCCTGACCAGGAACACACCTGAACCCTCCAGATAGATGTGATCTACTGGACCGCATGGGAGATCTGTTGAACTGACAGGGGTGATCTGGTGAGGGTGATCTATATAATAATAATAATAATAATATAATAATATGCCATTTAGCAGACGCTTTTATCCAAAGCGACTTACAGTCATGCGTACATAATTTTTTTTTGTGTATGGGTGGTCCCGGGGATCGAACCCACTACCTTGGCGTTACAAGCGCCGTGCTCTACCAGCTGAGCTACAGAGGACCATATAGCTCATGTTCATAGCATTATGTGTATTCATTTTGAAGTATGGAGACGTGTGTGTGCTTGTGTGTGCGCTAGTTTGTGTGTACTTGTGATGAGATTTCCAGTAGATTTACTGGGGTATGAAACGTCAGGTAGATTTGAAGCTGAGAAATGAATCGTGCGACTCTGTAACAGATATATCTCGCCTCGTATCATCCTTTGATTGACGGGGGTGAAAAGTGGATGCTGAAAGTGGTGTTAAAGTATGGGAGGACTTTTTTACCCTCTCTCTCGCCTAGAGCAGTGTGTGGTGAGGTGGTGTAGCCCCTTTTGTCTCCTAATAGGGGGTCTATTAGCTTAGCCTTACTGGTTACAAGTTAGCCGTTAGCGGAGGTCCGGTAAATGGTATTCCTGCTGCAATGCTAACTGCTAAGCGCTAACCTCATTAGCCTAGTTCTATGAGTGTCCAGAATAGAGCAGACATGCTGTTGGGATCTAGAACCTCTAGTCCAGGGCCTGTATTCATAAAGCGTCTCAGAGCAGGAGTGCTGATCTAGATCACAATGTGAATAAGATCGTATGGACAGATCCTAGGTCCCCCTGCCCATAATCTCCTTCATAGTGATCGAAAAGGCAAAACTGACCCTAGATCAGCACTCCTACTCTGGTCCTGCAGCTGTCTACCTAGACTAGAGCAGGGAGGCCAACCACAGGAGGCTCACGGGGGAAATGTGACGTGCTCAGCACCACCAAGCCACTATAGAGAGAAACAGAGGACTACATGGGAGTTGGAGAGAGAAATGGAGAGATGGAGAGAAGGGGGCTCAGGTTTGTAAAGGGGGGAGGACTCCAGTTCAGGAATAATATAACAAAGCTGGCGAATCCCAGAGTGAATTGAATTGTTTTTGTGAATTGGCCGGGACATATGGTTATAACAGAGAGAAGGAGATAGGGAGACACTAGGTGTTTAGATCCCGGGCCCCTGTAATAATACTGCCTGGCTTTTCTTTTTCCTGCTCTAACATTCTCACGCACACAAACACACAGGGTGTGATAGAGAAAGGAGCGGAGGATGAGCATCTATGATAAATATAAAATCCCCACACATTAAATCCTAGCGGATTACAGTTTGGGGAATTACGGTGGGATTTGGGCTCTCTCCTTTCTCTTCCTCCTCCTTCCTCCTCTTCTTCTCTCTGCCCTCGCCTTGTAAACATCTCCCCTTGGCCTCGCTTGCCTGCTACAGTACAAGTCCCTTTGATAAGGCAGTTTTCAGCCATTTCAGTTTGGCCGGGGAAAAATGGGATCGCTGGAGAGAGAGGGCCATTTTGGAATCCGAGGGAGAGAGAGAAATATATATTATTGTGTGAGGAGTAATCTCTCCTCCTCTCCTCCTTCTCCTATTCTCTCTTTCATAGAAGGCTTCTGTCGTTCACATATCTGTCTCAAACCTTTTTTTTTATCTCCCAAACACAGACATCTTCAGTGTAGGCTTTCCTCCTGATTATTGGTTGTAATCGCTCGACATTTTAGATTATCTGATAGCAGAAAGGCCTCCAAATCATCTTAGGCCCCCTCCTCACCCCTCTCACCAACACGGGGGCCAACAAAACTACTTTACTGATGACAAAACAGTAGGCCAGCAAATTCCCCCAGAAAAGCTCAGTTAGTACAGTGCCAGTGTAAACCTATTCACTCAATATCCGCCGCTTATGTCACTTGAATGTAAGCCCCGGATTTGCCAGTAAGTAGATTTGGGGCACAATGTAAGTACAAGTGTAGTTCCTGTAACTTTGTGTGTGCACAGTAAACATTATAGTGATGGGTGAGAGAGTGAGTGTTCGTTTCTGGGGCCTAGTGTTTGTGGCATAGGTTGGAGTACACTGTTGGTAAAGAGAAATCCAGGGGTATATTTACTAGGATGCAAACTGGCCTAAACAGGGAGGGACTTACCTGAACTTGCCCAATAAGAAACACACATTTTCGTTGCATATCACTGCATTAACTGCTCACTTTTGGTTATAGGTTGTAATTGTTTGGTTCGACCTTTTAACCTCCACAACCGCAATTTTCCTTCTGTCGTCTGCGGGCGCTCTCTCTCTCTCTCTTTCTCTGTCTCTCCATCTCTCACGCACACCTGTCTGCTGTGGGCAGGCTGATCTCAGGTGGTTGTGTGTGTGCGTGCGTGTGTCCGTGCGTGTACTGCAGGCAACGTGGGGACCATTAATTAGGCATGAAGGAATCCCTAGGCAGCAGGGGAGAGGCTCCTGGGGGGACGGGGGAGACAGATTTAGGGGGTCTCTGGGCACCAATCGGTGGCCAAATCAGCCAGCAGGGGCCCCTGCTCCTTTATTCATCCCTACAATGGGCCCCTGGACAACAGGTCTGTGACAGACAGGAGGGCCCAGTGCGCCACACGGCCAGGGGAGGGGGCGTAGGAGTGCTGATCTAGGATCAGGTCCCCCCCTTGTACATGTAATCATCAAAATATAAAATATAAAACTGATCCTAGATTAGCACACCTACTCTGAGATGCTTCATGAATACAGGCCCAGGTGTATAGGCATGATGGTGTATGGTGAAAGCCCTAGGAGGGACATTAGAGGTTGAATGGAGATACAGTATGTAGGAGTAATCTTAGTGGGAATATGTACGGTGAGAGTAATGGTGAGTGGGTTTGACGGAACAGTTAGAGTTGCTTTGTCTAAACTAGCTCCGGACCCGTATCCACAAAGCATCTCAGAGTGCTGATCTAGGATCTATCCATATAAATCTTATCCCTAATGATCTAAAAGGCTAAACTGATCCTAGGTCAGCACTCCTACTCTGAGATGCTTTGTGGGTACAGCCCCGTGTCTATAACAGGAGAGACTAAGACTGTAAAACCCTTTGTTGCATGTAAAACAAATGTTTTAGAGCCCAATTCATACTGTCCCATTTCTTTACCACAGTCTTTTATATCTCCCTGCACATGCCGGCAATAGTAGGTGTGGGAGTAGACGTTGGCCGATGTGGGTGGACGTCTATTTGAATAAATCCATTGCATATACACCATCACAAAGAAATCCATTCATTTGTTTTAGGCAGGTCCGAAGAAACATTATAAGACTAATACAATTTATTTTCAAAGAATAGAATGGCATATTGTGAGTTTAAATATATGGCTGCGCCATGCACATGAAATCAATAGTTATTTTGTTCATTAAACAGACAAGACACGCTTAAGCTACCCTGATCACGGTTAACACACATATTTTATAGTAGGCTAAGAATATAATGACATATAACAGAAACAATACTGTGGAATCGCTGTCATATAAAAACAAAAGTGATATTTTGAAACAGAGCCCAAGGCAAGCAATAGAAAATTATAGCAATCTATATTTTCAAAATCAATTGAGTCTCGTGTTGATATTTCACAACATCCGCAGGCTTTTGGAGTTGCCTATACGCGATCGAGCAAAATAATAGGCCTACACTTGATTTACATTTACATTTTAGTCATTTAGCAGACACTCTTATCCAGAGCGACTTACAGTTAGTGAGTGCATAAATGTTTTCATACTGGCCCCCCGTGGGAAAACGAACCCATAACCCTGGCGTTGCAAGCGCCATGCTCTACCAACTGAGCTACACAATTTGATGCCTTCAATTGCATTAGCCTAATTTATTCCAATATTTCTGTCATTCAGTGATATTTATTCCCACAGTCATTTTTTATGGATCCATCCAGTTGTGGTTAAGAAAACAGTGCATGTGGTGGGCTATGAGAAGAGATGAAGTGACATGCCTCACAAAGTTTAGAACTGCCAGGATGATAGTAGTAACGGGCGCTGCCTAGCAACCATCACGAGCGTAAGAGCATATTGCGAGCCAATTACGTTGGCAGAAATGTAACGCAATCATGGCAAGGTCTGTTGGCGGAAATAAAAGTATAGGCTTTGTCGCCGGCAATACTTTTCATATATAAAGAAAAAAAGTTGGCGGAAAAACGTCTTGGTTTGAAAGGTGTATAAGACTATCTCTGCCCCCCCCCCCAATGGTCTGTCACTCAGTCAGGGGTTTAAGGCACCTACAGTGGGGAAAAAAGTATTTAGTCAGCCACCAATGTGTTCATTCTCCCACTTAAAAAGATGAGAGAGGCCTGTAATTTTCATCATAGGTACTGCCACAAGTATGACAGACAAAACGAGATTTTCTTTTCCAGAAAATCACATTGTAGGATTTTTAATGAATTTATTTGCAAATTATGGTGGAAAATAAGTATTTGGTCAATAACAAAAGTTTCTCAATACTTTGTTATATACCCTTTGTTGGCAATGACACAGGTCAAACGTTTTCTGTAAGTCTTCACGAGGTTTTCACACACTGTTGCTGGTATTTTGGCCCATTCCTCCATGCAGATATCCTCTAGAGCAGTGATGTTTTGGGGCTGTCGCTGGGCAACACGGACTTTCACCTCCCTCCAAAGATTTTCTATGGGGTTGAGATCTGGAGACTGGCTAGGCCACTCCAGGACCTTGAAATGCTTCTTACGAAGCCACTCCTTCGTTGCCCGGGCGGTGTGTTTGGGATCATTGTCATGCTGAAAGACCCAGCCACGTTTCATCTTCAATGCCCTTGCTGATGGAAGGAGGTTTTCACTCAAAATCTCACGATACATGGCCCCATTCATTCTTTCCTACACGGATCAGTCGTCCTGGTCCCTTTGCAGAAAAAACAGCCCCCAAAGCATGATGTTTCCACCCCCACGCTTCACAGTAGGTATGGTGTTCTTTGGATGCAACTCAGCATTCTTTGTCCTCCAAACACGACGAGTTGAGTTTTTACCAAAAAGTTCTATTTTGGTTTCATCTGACCATATGACATTCTCCCAATCCTCTTTCTGGATCATCCAAATGCACTCTAGCAAACTTCAGATGGGCCTGGACATGTACTGGCTTAAGCTGGGGGACACGTCTGGACTTGAGTCCCTGGCGGCGTAGTGTGTTACTGATGGTAGGCTTTGTTACTTTGGTCCCAGCTCTCTGCAGTTCATTCACCAGGTCCCCCTGTGTGGTTCTGGGATTTTTGCTCACCGTTCTTGTGATCATTTTGACCCAACGGGTGAGATCTTTCGTGGAGCCCCAGATCGAGGGGAGATTATCAGTGGTCTTGTATGTCTTCCATTTCCTAATAATTGCTCCCACAGTTGATTTCTTCAAACCAAGCTGCTTACCTATTGCAGATTCAGTCTTCCCAGCCTGGTGCAGGTCTACAATTTTGTTTCTGGTGTCCTTTGACAGCTCTTTGTTCTTGGCCATAGTGGAGTTTGGAGTGTGACTGTTTGAGGTTGTGGACAGGTGTCTTTTATACTGATAACAAGTTCAAACAGGTGCCATTAATACAGGTAACGAGTGGAGGACAGAGGAGCCTCTTAAAGAAGAAGTTACAGGTCTGTGACAGCCAGAAATCTTGCTTGTTTGTAGGTGACCAAATACTTATTTTCCACCATAATTTGCAAATAAATTCATTAAAAATCCTACAATGTGATTTTCTGGATTTTTTTTCTCTCAATTTGTCTGTCATAGTTGACGTGTACCTATGATGAAAATTACAGGCCTCTCTCATCTTTTTAAGTGGGAGAACTTGCACAATTGGTGGCTGACTAAATACTTTTTTTTCCCCACTGTATCTGAGAGGCTTGTTTGTGATTATCCTAATAAATAACAACCTGCTACACACACCTGCCACAACCCGGGCCCCTGGTGTGTGTGTGTGTGTGTGTGTGTGTGTGTGTGTGTGCGTGTACTGTATATTCATACAGGTCTAGTGAGTGTGTTAGCGTTAGCGCCCGTCCAGGGGTGTTAATCCCACCTCCCTCCCGGCAGAGCCCCCCTGAGATCCCGCTAAGCCACTTCATTCACTTTGATCCAGTTTGGGGGGCAGTTTAATTTCCCATAATGCTGTTGATCAATGATTTCCTTTCAGCGCTGATGTAATTAGTGGGGTTTAAGCCAGTTTTGCGCCCCAGTTGGGCTTTTTTTGGGGGGGGCTGGAATGTATTATTCAGGAGCTTAAAAGGGGATCGATACGGGCAAGCCGTTCTGCAGAGGGTATTCAGAGCAGGGCTGTGTGTGTGTTTATTTATTTTGGACGTAGGGAGTGGGGTGCAGGTGGTGGACCTGAGCCTCAGGACCTAAACGAAGGAACTGATGGTTCACCCAAAAACTGCTGCTCCACTCTGCCACCCACTTCACTGAATATATCAAATCTAACATCGGTGCGGTTTCCCAATGATGATTAACAAAAGCAACTACAATAATTTCAGCGTAACAATTCTGTCCATAATGCATTATTCATTAGATTAATAAATAGACCTGTAATTGCCTTATGAGTTGGTTGTTTTATAAATTAAGTTGATTAAACGGAAGCCCTTTAGCAGACGGGCCAGATTGAAATTTTCTGGAGTGATTAATATGCACAGTCGGTCATATCTAACATTCTCATTATCACTAAAGTGCTATTACCTCACAATTACAGCGAGTCAAGACTCCATTTCATAATGCAATTGCAGGCAATTCAACAAGTCAGCTGAAAATGAAACCTAGGGTTCCTTGATAATTGTGGCTATTAAACACAGTGTAGAGAAATGAGTGTACGCACTGAGTGCTACTGGTAAGTGTTAGAGGGTGCGTTATAGGGCAAAGCTGGCTGCTGTGGCGTCTGTATAAACGACATGCGCTTTACCAGGTGAAATGGGGACTGAGGTACAGCATTAGGAGGTTAGGCCTAACTGTTAGCTCAGTACAAGTTTGCTGGAAGTTTCAAGTTTATTAGAAATGTATAAAGGAGTTAGTAGTAAGAAAATGTTGCTGTGCATGCTTAGGTTTTGTAAACAAAACAAAACAAAAAACATATGATAGTTTATACATTATAGGCCTAGGTGCTTTAATCCAAAGTAAAAAAATGCATTGTATGTAGCCCACCTGGAAATCAAGTGTGGCAAGCATCATGCTCCGATCAACTGAGCCCTCAAAATCACATTGTACATGTAAAGTATGTGTTATTTTCCTTGGCTGTTAAACACATGGCGTCTGCCCTTGTTGGCTATGTTAAACAAGGGAAGTTACAAAGAATGATGCTAGTTAAGTCGGAATGTCTCCTTCCTCTCGCTCTGTCTACATCCCAAATGGCACCCCATTCCCTACTTAGTGCCCTACTTTTAACCAAAGCCCTATGGTGATAGTGTGCCATTTGGGACTCAAGCCTCTTTAACCAATCCCTTCTCCCAGAATCCCTCTGAAACAGTGTGACCCTCTGAGTGCACACAGCAATTACACGCTACAATTTTCACACGGCCCACACTCACATTCAGCCAGGCGCGCGCACACACACACACACACACACACACACACACACACAACAAACACACTACACACACACTACACACACACATGTCCTCCCCCTCCCCACACACACGTCCAAAAAGTTTCCAGATCGCGCTCCAGAGCTAATGTAAGTGGGAAAGAGACTCCAAACCGCTCAATTAGAAACAGAGGGCTTAGAACAAGGGGAGGAGGGAGGAGGGGGGAGTGTCTGAATGTGCCTGTAGTTTACAGAGTCATTGTCTCAGTGTGAATTGCAGGCCAGCTGTCCTCCCTGCCCTGGCCTACTCCCCACTAGTCTCCAGACCTGTCATTAACATTACCTGGGCCAGGCCAACCAGCCCTCTCTCTTATGCTCAGGGTCAGAGGTCAGGGGCTAAAAGCTGGTGTTGGTAATGACCCTTCTGCTCCCGACACTCTCAATCGGCTGTGAGCCTTTGAAATAGCTGCACCCTACATGACTGACACAGGGCTGCACCATTTATGGAGGTTGAGTTGTAGTAGACTCGCTGTGGTGTTCTCCGTGGCAGGTACAAAGTGGGGATAGTCGCTAGCTTGTTTGTCTTGTCTTCAATTCTATCCTTTTTTATTGAAATGAATCTTGTTTTTATGTATAACGTAACATTTGCACTGTAATTGTTTACTATCAATCTGACAGTGAATCCAAAAAACGGTATTCTGTATGCCTGTTATTATATATGTAGTAGCCTTTTAACCTAGTTAGGATAATTTGCTGGTACGTCATGAGAGTAGTTCTCCGCTGGCATCTGCCTTGATTGATCTTGATTTAAAGTTCTGGATCAAGTCGGGCCAATAAGACGAGGCAGAGTGTTGAGTAGTTTCAAATGGAAAGCCAAACTAAGCCTATATGCAAACAAAACCCTGTGAATTAGATGGGCTGAGCCGGCCACGGCTCATGCTAGCTATACTAGCCAAGGCCAAGGAACGCGAGGCTGCTCCACCAAATAAAATGAAGGGGGTGTTCTTTTAATTGTGTCGAACAAAACAACAGGGGCTAAGTAATGGGTTTCTAAAGCGAAGCACATTTGGAAGGAATTGTGTAACGCCCTGTGTGGGTGTGGAGCAGCAAAGGACTGAGACGGCAGGGCCGGAGTGGGCGGCATTGTGCAACGAGAACAAAAGGTGATAAGTTGGCACACGGAGGAGCCTGCCGGAGCTCTGGAACGTAGCATTGCGGCTAATTACCGACACACATTGTGCATTTGGAGGTAGCGCCACAAAAAGTGGATAAAGATTAATTTCATACCTCATCCGCCTCGCTCGGGAGAGACAGAGGAACAAATCCACTAAATTGAAAAAGCGACTGAGCGGATATGGCGGATATGGCAGATCAGAAGGAGTCAAGGCTCTGAGTGTAACTACAATCCCTCTGTGGCGAGGCCTCCTCCATCTATCCCTTCCTTTATCCCCTCCTTTTCCTTCAATCACGTTGACTTTTCTTTCTCGGTCTTCCTCACGCTCCAGCTCTCTCCACCGGCCTTTCCTAGAGGCAAGTGGGAGTCAGGAAGAGATGGAGAAGCTGGTGCCTGGCTCCCAGTGCCTAGTGGTGGGGTCTGAGCAGTGGGCCGGTGGGGTGTCTGGTAGTGGAATGACTCCTGTAGGCTGGCCCTCAGCCTGTGGTGGGAAGCTCTCTGTTGGGAGATGCAGTGTTCAGAGGTGGCAGAGGAGGGTCACGCTAATAGAGCTGTGGTCTTAGACATAGTCTTTAAATGAACCTACCAGGGACTGGAGAGAGACGGCCTCAAACACTGTGATCCTGAGTGGGATGGCATCAGCTCCTATACAGCACCAGCCAAGACAGGAAGTCAGAGTCAGAGAGAGAGGGAGAGCAGGAGAGAGAGACAGTTGTTATTGTTGTTTTTATTTCTAGTTTTCAGAGAGAGTGCTAATGTCTCTTGACGTGTTTGTTCTGTTTCTGTCCGGAACATCCAAACTTCTGATCGGCGTATTTCTTCTTCTTTTTATTTCTTTTTTTATTTTGACGAGGGTTAGAAAGTTGTCTGTCACCCACAAAAACCGGCAGGCCAGGGTGTGTGTGTTTTTATTTATTTTCCTGTAAAGGAGGCTTGGTGAGCATACGGCCGCGATTTGGAGATGAAAGATGTAGAATCATCCCGATTCCTGCCCTGCCACTGAACCACTCAAATTCCCTGACAAAGCTGTCAAACCTCATTTTGCCTCTAACTGCCAGAGTAAACTTGGTCTGCCATTTGCAATAAACAAGAGCCGAGGCAAAAAGTACCCATTTCAGTTTGTGTCAAACCCCACTGACTTTCCCCGATTTATTTTGTTGCGCTGCGTTTATTCTTTATTTACTCCCAGCCATTTGTTGCTCAGAAGGAGAGAGATAGAAGTCAACCCAGATGGATCCGTTTAAAGGTTCATTCGTGGTTTGCAGCAGCCCCCCCAAATTAGATTAGTGCAAAAGTTGGGTACATTTGATCAGACCGTTCATGTTTGGCGAACGTGTCAAATCAGCGGGCGCTTTTTAACGAGCTGTAAAACAAGGCTGGTTGTTGCTGTTATGATGGCGAAGGCTCAGACCGGCATTCTCACGTTGTGCCTGTTACACGGTATGAAAACAGACCAGGGTCTAGCCTACATCACGTTACACCCGATACTGCACTGATGAGGAGCACCAAGATGAGACGGGTGCACATTGCATGCCGAAATGCAGCCGGCCAAATTGCCGGCTGCACACACAAATTAATGCTTAAAACCTTTTGCGTGATGTGAAATGAATGGCATGTTCAAAAACCTGACTGATGTACTCATCATAGTTGGCCAGCTATGACGTTATGTCGTTACCACTGTAAGGTGTTTTGAAACCAAAGGGAGCTCTCCAAGGAGTTTAACTGTTGAGTCTCTCAGAGGGTTACAGTGAGCATAAACAACACAGTGTGATGGGAGGCTTGGTTTCCGTCCAGCAGTTCCTCCCCTGGTGTGAGAGGAGAAAGAATGCTCTCCTCCCTGTCCGTCCGTCTGTCTGTCTATATGTCTGGCTGGTCTTTCATGTGTGGAGACCCCATGGGAGCTGTACCTGAGAACAGCACAGTCTGCCTGCTGCACGGACAGGCCTTGGATCAGCCTGGGTCGTGTTCATTAGGGCACGCAACTGAAAGTATTTTGCAACGGAACACGAAAAGTAGCGTCTCTTATTGGACAGGTGCAGGTTGTACCTCCCTGTTTCAATCTGGTTTCTTCTGTTTGGTGCCTAATGAACACAAACCCCTGGGTTGGGTTGGGTTGGCTACAGAGAACCAACATGGTTACAGAACATGCTTACTGCCCTAATTATGACATTGTACATTTTCCGTTTGGTACACTGTTTTTTTTTGTAAACTAAACCTGTTAAGGATCGGACCCATTTTTTCAATTTTCACCTAAAATGACATCTAACTGCCTGTAGCTCAGGACCTGAAGCAAGGATATGCATATTCTTGATACCATTTGAATCGAAACACTTTGAAGTTTGTGGAAATGTGAAATTAATGTAGGAGAATATAACACATTAGATCTGGTAAAAGATAATACAAACAAAAAAACATGTGTTTTTATTTATTAATATTAACATATAACAATTATATGGTAATACAAAATGTAAGTTTACACACTCCCAGGAATGTCATACATGATGGATCATTAGCTTATACACTAACCTTCACACATCTAGATGGTGTCACGATCGTCGGTAAGAGATGAGGACCAAGGCGCAGCGTTGCAGACGAACATACTCTTTATTTATGATACACGATCAAAAACAACAAAACGATAACGTGACAGTCACTGGTCAAACACAAACCAACACGAACAAGAAACCACAATGAATGAATGCCTAACGGCTACCTAAGTATGACTCCCAATCAGAGACAACGAGCTACAGCCGTCTCTGATTGGGAGCCACCCTGGCCAACATAGATATACAAACACTAGAACCAACACACATGAAAACTCACACCCTGGCTCAACATACTAGAGTCCCCAGAGCCAGGGCGTGACAGTACCCCCCCCTAAAGGCGCGGACTCCGACCGCGCCAACCAAATACCACAGGGGAGGGACCGGGTGGGCACTCCGCCTTGGCGGCGGATCCGGCTCCGGGCATGATCCCCACTCGCTCTCTAACCCCCCAAAGTACCCCTGGTCCGGTCTGGCCCTGCTGACCGGAGCTGGACTGCACACTGGTGGAGCGGATTGCTCTAGCTCCGGCGTGAAGCAGCTGACCCGTGCTGAACCAGGCACCAGAGGAACAGGCACGGGCTGTGCCGGACTGACGACGCACACCACTGGCTTGGTGTGGAGAGCAGGAACGGCCCGAGCCGGGCTGACGAATCACACCCCTGACTTGGTGCGGGGAGCAGGACGGGCCGAACCGGGCTGACGAAACGCACCACTGACTTGGTGCGGGGAGCAGGAACGGGCCGAGCCGGGCTGACGAAGCACACCACTGACTTGGTGCGGGGAGCAGGAACGGGCCGAGCCGGGCTGACGAAGCGCACCACTGACTTGGTGCGGGGAGCAGGAACGGGCCGAGCCGGGCTGACGAAGCGCACCACTGACTTGGTGCGAGGGGCAGGAACAGGCCGGGCCGGGCTGGCGAAGCGCACCATAGGCTTGGTGCGAGGAGCAGGAACAGGCCGGGCCGAGCTGGCGACGCGCACCGTAGGCTTGGTGCGAGGGGCAGGAGCAGGCCGGGCCGGGCTGGCGACGCGCACCGTACACTTGGTGCGGGGAGCAGGAACAGACCGGACCGTACTGGGGACACACACCACTGGCCCTACACCGGGATCTGGAACGGGCCGGACCGGACTGGTAACACACCCCAGTACCTCTCGCCGTGCCTCTACACCTTCCATCCCCTCTTCGACCAGTGGCCCCCGTAACCTGGCGGCCTCCTCTGCCAACCCGCTGGACCGCTCTATCGCGGCCTTCTGCTGCCCCGACGTCGTGAGCCCCCCCCTAAAAAATTTCTGGGGGTCTCTCTTCCCCGTGGGCCAGGCCTCTATAGTTCTCGCCCAACTCTCGCTCTTCTGCTTCCAACTCCCTCCATTCAGCTCCTCATTTGGCTTGACCCAGTCGAAGCTCTTCCTCCACTGTTCCCAAGTCCACCCTCTCTGCTCCTCACTAGGCTTGACCCAGTCGAGGTTGCCACGGAGATCTGCTAGCGATTCCCCTGGCGATGGCTCCTGGACACGCTGCTTGGTCCAGTTTTGGTGGTTTCTTCTGTCACGATCGTCGGTAAGAGATGAGGACCAAGGCGCAGCGTTGCAGACGAACATACTCTTTATTTATGATACACGATCAAAAACAACAAAACGATAACGTGACAGTCACTGGTCAAACACAAACCAACACGAACAAGAAACCACAATGAATGAATGCCTAACGGCTACCTAAGTATGACTCCCAATCAGAGACAACGAGCTACAGCCGTCTCTGATTGGGAGCCACCCTGGCCAACATAGATATACAAACACTAGAACCAACACACATGAAAACTCACACCCTGGCTCAACATACTAGAGTCCCCAGAGCCAGGGCGTGACAGATGGGTGGGTGTTGAGCTAGAGACAGCAGGGGTTCAAACTGTAGAACTAATTTCCTACATTTGAATATAAAAAATTATTTTATCAAACAAAACTATGCTACATTTTATCTCTGGGACCCTTAGGATGACAAATCAGAGCAAGATTACTAAATGTTTTACAGCCCTCTAACCAATTGTGCTATTATGTGTGTTTTTTCGCGTTATTTGTAATTTATTCTGTACATAATGTTTCTGCCATCGTCTCTTATAGCCAAAAAGAGCTTCTGGATATCAGGACAGCGATTACTCACCTCGTATTGGACAAAGATCTTTTCTTCAACGAGGCAGCTGCGAAGGATATCCTACAGACACCCGACAAGGCCCAAATCCCTGTCATTCGCTGGAGAAAGAGACGGAGATATCGTGGACGTAGGTCGGGGTGCCTCGTAAGTCCCCTCCTGTACTCCCTGTTCACCCATGACTGCATGGCCAGGCACGACTCCAATACCATCATTAAGTTTGCCGACGACACAACAGTGGTAGGCCTGATCACCGACAACGATGAGACAGCCTATAGGGAGGAGGTCAGAGACCTGGCCATGTGGTGCCAGGATAACAACCTCTCCCTCAACGTGACCAAGACAAAAGGAGATGATTGTGGACTATAGGAAAAAAAAAAAGAGGACTGAGCACGCCCTCATTCACATCGACGGGGCTGTAGTGGAACCGGTTGAGAGCTTCAAGTTCCTTGGTGTCCACATCACCAACGAACTATCATGGTCCAAACACACCAAGACAGTCGTGAAGAGGGCACGACAGAGCCCATTCCCCCTCAGGAGACTGAAAAGATTTGGCATGGGTCCTCAGATCCTCAAAAAGTTCTACAGCTGCACCATCGAGAGCATCCTGACTGGTTGCATCACAGCCTGGTATGGCAACTGCTCGGCCTCCGACCACAAGGCACTACAGAGGGTAGTGCGTACGGCCCAGTACATCACTGGGGCCAAGCTTCCTGCCATCCAGGACCTCTATACCAGGCAGTGTCAGAGGAAGGCCCTCAAAATTGTCAAAGACTCCAGCCACCCTAGTCATAGATTGTTCTCTCTGCTACCGCACGGCAAGCGGTACCGGAGCGCCAAGTCTAGGTCCAAAAGGCTTCTCAACAGCTTCTACCCCCAAGCCATAAGACTCCTGAACAGCTAATCATGGCTACCCGGACTATTTGCACCCCCACCCCATCTTTTTACGCTGCTGCTACTCTGTTAATTTTTTATGCATAGTCACTTTAACTCTACCCACATGTACATATTACCTCAACTACCTCAACTAGCTGGTGCCCCCGCACATTGACTCTGCACCGGTACCCCCCTGTATATAGCCTCCCTACTGTTATTTTATTTTACTTCTGCTCTTTTTTTCTCAACACTGTTTTGTTGTTGTTGTTTTATTTTACTTTTTTATTAAGAAATAAATGCACTGTTGGTTAAGGGCTGTAAGTAAGCATTTCACTGTAATGTCTACACCTGTTGTATTCGGCGCATGTGGCAAATAAAATTTGCTTTGATTTGAATGTAAATACATTATTTACCTTCAGAGGTGAATGTATCACCAGTTGCCGTGATTTTTGTTGTTGTGCACTCTCCTCAAACAATAGCATGGCATTTTTTCCACTGTAAAACTACTGTCAATTGGACAGTGCCGTTAGATTAACAAGAATTTAAGCTTTCTGCCCATATAAGACATGTCTATGTCCTGGAAAGTTTGCTGTTACTTACAACAGTCGCGCTAATCACATTAGCGCACGTTAGCTCAACCATCCCATATACGGGATACCGATCGCGTAGAGGTTAATAGAAAAACTCCAATATAAGATGTGTTCCTTTTTCTCCTTCTGTATCATATTGTACCTCAGTCCTTCTTACACCTATGGCATCCTCCCATCCCAAAAATAATGAAATGCTTGGCCGTAATATTTTCGTTGGCATGTTAATTTTAAAGTCAAAGGGGCAGCTGCCTTTTCATCATGGCGGAGGCAGCGGGAATATTCAGCGCGCTGCAGATGTTCATGAATAATGTCTACGTCCAAACCCCTGGCGTGGGGGAAAGGAGGGAGGAGGGAGGAGGGAGGATAAGGGGGCCGAGGGGAGGGGGGCGAGTGGGGAGCGGGGCCAGATGAATTACACGTAGGGGGGATCTGACAGGCGACTCTGAAGCTTTGTGATCATTCCAAAGTTCTAATAATCTCTCTCACCTTCTCCATCTCCCCTGTAATGAAAGAGAATAGGTGATTGCACCTCGGGCTATGTTCCCCAGTTAATGACTCCTCCAAAGGCAGAGACCGGCCAAGGAAAAAATGAACTTTGAATGAGCGGCGAATTGGCTCTGACAGTGTTATAGACCGTGACACAGATTCTGTAGCAAAACAGACGTAGGCCTAATTGATTATCAATATTTTAAGCAAAGTGATGAAAATAAGCATTAAGAGATGAGAAAGGGGAGAGCGAAGGGGGTCTGCTCGGGTGCCTTAGAGGGGGGCTCGTTTGGCACATTTCTACCCCTCTCTCTCTCTGCCATTCCTCTCTCTGCCAGTCACTCTCTCATTCACCCTCTCTCTTCTCATTTTTTCCTCTCTGCCCTGCACTCTCATTCTTTCTCTCTTTCTTATTGCTTCACTCTTTTTATCTCTGTCTGTATAAAAAAAAATCATACCTGATAGCTGTATTTCTTCTCATACCTGATAGAGCAAAACACATCTCTCTCGTTAGAAAGATCTTTTAATGATGTTTTTTTTTTATCTTCTGTCTCTCTGCTCTCTTCTCTATGTTAGCCTGTAGTGTTCAGTGGAGCGCGGTGTCCTTGCTGTTTGTAGTCCAGGGGCCACCTCCTTCCTGGTCTCTCTCTTCCTACAGAGGGCTTTGGAGACACACACAACCACAACCACACACACACAACCACAACCACACACACAGGCCCAGAGGACCACCAAGTCCCTACCTCCTTTGTCCTCCATGTTTGTTATCTGATATCCACAGTCTTGCTGAGCCCTATTGAGACTGCACAGGGACCGGGTCTCCCTCGTTTCTCTTTCTAAGTGGCCGCCCTCCTGATTCGCCTTGTGTCGGCCAGCCGATTAGCGCCCCGAGTTTGCGTTTCATGTGCGGGGGTCCGGCTCAAGCCGCGAGCCTCCCTCTTCTGGCCCACACTGTCACAATGGGATCCTGCACCGTCTTTCAGCGAGGAAACCCAGCCTATTGTTCTCCATTCATCACATCAGCACACTCACCACACACCCTACTACACACTCTTTTACTCCCCACTACCACACACCATGCACCTGCATGCACACCCTTCCCCACCCATGTGCACAATGACAATATCCATACACACATACTTGTATTCTACCACAGGCACACACACACACACACACACACCAACGCACACACACACAGACACATATTCTTAGCGGAAATACACACGCACACTTATTAACACCCCATTCTTAAACATAAACACAGCATGTTAGACATGCATTGTGTGCCCCCCGGTCCCTCCATCCCTCCTAAAGCCCAGCAGTGGACCAGTTCAAAGAGGCAGACTCCTGCCACAGGAGGAGGAGGAGGAGGAGGAGGGAGAGAGAGAGAGAGAGCGCAGCATGAGGGGAAATGGAAGGGGGTAGAGACGGATGAGGGAGGAGTGGGGGAGAGAGCGATACGCCAAGGGAGGAAGACAAGGGCAGAGGAGAGTGATAAAGAGACCTGGTGAGAGGTGGAGAGGTGTCATCCAGTGCCCCAGTCCTCGTGAATATTTCACTCTGTGATATCTGCATTATGTATTTTCTTCATAAAGCCCTTTCAGGACCTCGTGTTTATCAAGGCACTTCTATGAACTCTGTTTGGCCTAGTGGTAGTGAACTCTGATAGGCTGTTCAGTAGTAAGTGTTTGTGTTTTCCACCTCAGGGCTATGTACGGTCCACAAGGTCATCTCACCCTGACCCCAACCTGACCCTGAGAGGCCTGTGGTCCTCCATGCCTTTCCCATAAGTCCTTTCTCTGACTGAAGGTGTTGGACCCCGTATCCAAAAGGGCAGCGGTGAAACTGTGAAATTATGGGAAGTCTTCGCTCTTTGGTTGGGGAGCGGAAGGTTGTGGGCCTGCTGTGCTTCTCTGACCTGAACCACACACGCACACACGCACACACACACAATCTTCTCTCACACACTTTGAACACCCCTGCGCCTACATGAAGTGAACCCCCTAGCCCTGCTGTGCAATGTTCTGGCCCCAGGATAGGAGACTAGGACCCCCGCCTCAGTAACCCATGCATGGGGGCCACGTGTGCCTAGACTGCTGGGTGCTCGGGGGCCTGGGAGGGCCAGTGGAGGTCCATGGTGTAGCTGGGTGGGTGAAGGCCTGCTGTGGCCCAGGACGGGGCCTCCACCACCCAAGGATCCTCACCTCATCTCTGGGCACAGAGAGCAGCTTCAACAGCCTCCAATCCAGGCTCACCACAGCCCATAGACAAACAGCAGCATTGTCCAATCGGACAAAGCAGGCAGAGCCTAAGATGTTTCATGTGGAAAATGAAAACTAGTCTCAACCAAGCTGTCGACCTTAAACCTCATGATTCATTCTGATTATTAACTAGAAAATCATCTGTAGTCTCACATTCTGAGCCGAGACAAGCGTAAAAAGCGCTTGTGAAAAATAGTTTTTTTCTTTTCTCATTTGGAAATGTGTTGTCTGATTCCAAAAGGGGTGAACATGCGCTTATACGCATCCCTCATATCACCCAACCTCCCCTCCCCCTTTCCCAACTCCCCTCCCACTCACAGCTTGATTGGCATCTGTTGAAAATCTAGAGTGAAAGAAAGAACAAACGGCTCCTCCTCGTCACCGCAAATTGATTTTAATTAATTGGATTTCTCATCAGCCTGAAGAACTCTGGTTTTATTACGAGCCTCCTCGGTGAGATGAGTGTAATTTATCTGATTGTGCCTCTTCCCCTCCCGTATTCCGACAATCAGGCAGCGTCCCAAATGGCACCATATTCCCTATATAGTCCACAACTTTTGACCAGGGGCCCAAATGCACCTATTCTCTATGTATGGCACTACTGTTCTGCACTAGGGTGATCCATCATCAGGATGGGATAGAACCAGTGTGTAGACTCGTAATTGAAGCTTTTCTAAGAATATAGCAGGAAACACAGGGAATAAAGCAGCCTCTGAGACGATTGTCAATGAATAATTGATTGAATTGGTAAGATATCTCGTTCTAATAGTTTTGTTTGTTAATATTTCATGTGCTGTCATTACATTCTCTTGATAATAGATCAGAGACCACGGTGGATGGCAGGCCGTCTAGTTGGTTTGGTGTCTGCCCTCCCTTTTCATGGGTGTATTCACTAGGAACCAAACAGAATCAAATGGGACGTAACATGGAACGACCTCCCTGAATTTGTCCAATAAAAACGCATGTTTTTAGTGCAAAACGTTCTCTGTTGCAAAACATTTGCCACACTGTCTCTTAATGAATACATCCCAGGTCTTTGCTCATACTTTCTATTTACTGTAGAAAACATTGAAGTAACTGTTTGTCAGTGACCTTGTGTATTATTGTCCATTTTAACTTGTATCATGCTTCTCTGAAAGCTTTTCCACCCACCTATTGTTCAACTGTTCAATTCAATTAATGCACCGGCCTGATTTCTCTGTTCAGAATTATGCCTTACAAGGTGTACATGGACTGGTTTTAATAGGACTACATGCACTTAAGCCCCTCTGCACGCATGCACGCACGCACACACACACACACACACACACACACACACACACACACACACACACACACACACACAGGCCTCTGGCATTCTCGTCTGTTACTATGCCACACAGTATCCTGTGCCACCTAGTGGCAGAGAGTGGCAGTGCCCTGGTGATAAACGCTTCACCTCTTGCCCTCATTATTCCTAACTGTGACACTATCTGCATTTTAGTGCTAAAGGAAGCCTAGAGAGGCCACAGGGGTTACGTTTCATTTAATGGCTGATCATTTTATCCCTGCATCCTTTTCACTTAAATCCATCTCTCGTCTCCTGGCCTGTGGACGGATGGATGGATGGATGTTTGTTTGTGTGTGTGTGTGTGTATGCGTGTGTGTGTGTTTGTGAGCGTGTGTGTACACATGCGTGTGTGTACACGCGTGTGTGTCTGCACTGTGCAGGTTGCCTGGCTGTGGCTCACTGTAAAGTGCATTCCTGATTCAAAGGGACATTTTTCCAATCGCGCAGTGCTGCTGCTAATATTATGTTTGTCGTTGGGCGCAAGGTTGATTTATCATGCTTCCTCTCCTCCTGACATTCAGATTCACTTTGATTGGCGGGTGGATAACAGGAACCCCCCCTCCTACTCTCCATACACACACACACACACACACATACGCACCCACAAACACACAACACATTCTGTAAACGCACATACACAAATTCACATACAGTACGCACACACAAACTCACTCAAACTCACATACAGTACACACACACTCGCTCAGACTCACCCACATCCAGCACACACACACACACCCACATCCACATCCACACACACACACTAGGGATGTGCGGATTGACTCATAACCCGCAGTTCCCGTGGTTATATCCGCGGGGCAGGCGGGTTTAGGGTCATGAAATATTGTGTGAGTGGCGGTCGGGTTGAATTAAGCAAAAACAATGCATTCAAAGTCCATAAATGTATAATTCTTGTGCAATTCATATCTATAGGCTACATTGAGGTTTTTCTTTCATTATTTTTATCTGGTGTTAGTGCATAAGCCTAAGCTTTAGGGCCAACTGTACGCGCGTCAAGAACACGCCAAATGCTTTTGTGCAGAAAGAGTAAACTTCGATCCACTGAGGCAAAAAGGACAATGTCAGAGTTTAATTCAATAAGAGAAAAGCTGTGAAATGGAGAGTTGAAGATTAAGAGAAGGGAGGGCCTGAATAGTAGCCTAATGCTTGGGAAAGATGTTATGTGTGATGATTGTGAGGTTCTATACAAATTCGACAGTCACAAGACGGGGACTTCAAATATGGCACGTTCAGATGGCCTAACTGAAATCTGGACACTGACTGTAGGCCTATAACTTCTCACAAAGCCTTATATAATATTAACTCCTACAGAATTAAGAAGTTCTTGCAGTAAAATGAAACAACAAATGTACATTTATTTCAGCATCTTGAGAGAATGAATGTACGGTTAGGGACCGTCTGTAAAGGTGCTATCTTTATCAGCATCATAAAAGCTGATAGTATTTCAACCACATAAAATAGGCTATGCATCCAAGCCTAACTGAAATCTTATCAGAAACATGTTGGGTCGTTTTCACAGCTTTTAATTCCCTTAAACCGGTCAAACTGATTTTGCCCAGAAAATCGTTCACCATTTTTATTTTTATTTTTTTTGACATTTTCTCCCCGGCCCCTCTTTGCTGCGAGAGAGATGCAGAGATTAAAGAACAAACTTTACCAATGTCAACTTCGATCAAAGCTTTCATTCTATCGATGTATGACATTATTTCTGGTGAGCAAGGATTTGTTTAGTCTTCTAGGGTAGGGGAGTCAAACTCATTCCATGGAGGGCCTAGTGTCTGCTGGTTTTTGTTTTTTCCTTTCAATTAAGACCTAGACAACCAGGTGTGGGGAGTTCCTAACTAATTAGTTACATTAATTCATCAATCAAGTACAAGGTAGGAGCTAAAACCCGCAGACACTCGGCCCTCCGTGGAATGAGTTTGACTTGTGTTCTAGGGAAACAAGTAATGACAGAAAATAAGCTGCATTTTTCTAATAATAGACAAGTTGACTAACAAATAGCCTACTAAAATGTCGGAAATTATCATCAGAAAGATAGGCCTATCTAAAGAAGGCTTAAAAAAAATAGTTGTTGTATTTGCAGGTTAGGGTCGGGTGCGGGCCTCAGATTTTCCCTTTATCACATATAGTAGGGCGGATGGGTTATTAGCAATTGCGGGTGAACAAAGAGCTGACCCGCGCATCACTAACACACACACACCCCTACCCACACATCCATAACATGTTGAGGAGTGGGTAATACACAGAAGCTGACTTGTTTTGCATCTCTATTTCACAGTCAGATCAGTGCTTCTCTCCTTTTCTATCCCTGTTTTCCATTTTGGTTTTGATACTATTATTTTTTGTTGTGTCAGCAGACCAGAGGTTCTGTTTGCATTTCCTGGGGGTTCTTCGAGTGGAGTCTGTAGTGTGCAAATGAGCTCTTCCTCCAAGCTACTCCCTCGCTCCCTTGCTCCATCCACTCCTCTATCTAAATTTCAGTCATTTAGCAGACTCTCTTATCCAGAGCGACTTACAGTTAGTGAGTGCATACATTTTTCATACTGGCCCCCCGTGGGAAACAAACCCGCAACCCTGCCGTTGCAAGCGCCATGCTCTACCAACTGAGCTACAGGAGGGCCTGTCTATTCCCTCCGTCCACTCCATTGTTTGCGTTGATTTCCTCCAGTCCCTTCTCTCATTAACTTATCTGTGGTGCATCCCAATGGCACCCTATTCCCTATGTAGTGCACTACTTTTTACCAGAGCCCTATGGGATCCCCTACGGGCCCTGGGACACAGACCATGTCATATAGCCTAGCTGTAGGTGCTCGGGTGATGTAGGTGATGTGAATGGGGTGTTAGAGGGGGTGTAGAGAGCCCTGTTGGTGGTGGTGGGAAATCGTCACAGTGATTGAGAGCGAAAGAGAGCGAGAGAGAGAGAGCTCAGCTTCTCAGGGGGAAGCCTTTTTCGTTATCTCTCCCCTCTCCCTCCCTCCCCCTCTCTCTCCCTTTCTACCTGCACTTCGGTTTCCTGGAAAATAAGCCTTCTGTGGAGATGAGGAAAAGCGATGGATGGTGTTCCCATCTGATTAGTTAGTCAGTGTAGATCAGTCTAAAAATCCTTCCCCTCCCTCTCCCCCTCCCCCTCCTTACACCACTACCTCCACCACTACCACTATCACTACCAGCAGTAGTGTCCTAAAAGGCACCCTATTCCCTATTTAGTGCACTACTTTGGGGCCCTGGTCAAAAGTAGTGCGCTACATAGGGAATAGGGTGCCATTTGGGATGCGGCTTTAGTAGTAGTAAAACCCCTGCTTCTGGGTTGAAAGGGGAGCGAGCACCTGATGGACCAGTGAACTTACAAACGAGAGGGAAATGCAGAGGAGACTAGTGGGGTGTGAGGGGGGAAAGGGTTGTTCCCCCTGGAATGGACTTCTCTAAGGGGGTGGGGGCTGGAGGGGGGTAGAGGTGTGTGTGTGAGGCACACAGGCAGGCAGGGAGGCATAGCCCACCCTCCCATCCCCCTGTCTGTCTGCCCTCGGTGGGCGCGGCGCTCTAAAGCGGAGCCCCTTCTCCTCACACGGGGGTGTTTGATTTCGATATTCAGGCCTGAGTAATTAATCACAGAGGAGCAGGATGAGCGTTGTTTGGTTTGATTGAGAGGCCTGGGGCTGAAGGGGAGAGGGAAAGAAAGCGAGAGCGCTGGTGCTCAGGGGTGGAGGGATGTGATGGAGGATAGGTGGAGGATGCTGGGGTAAGAGGGCTAGAGTTGGGTGTTTTTGTAGAGGGTTGGAGTAGGAGTGTGTGTGTGTGTGTGTGGGGGTCTATGCCTCTGAGCCCTGCTCTAAGGAAGATTTTCTCTGCCAGTGAGTAACTGTCTCATTTCTGCTTAATAACGTTAACCTCCAACCTCACACACAAAACATATTTTCCTGTGTGTCTCACTCTAATACGTGCGTACACATACATCTTTCTCCCTCAGACATGCATTGTGTCTTTCTTTTAATGCTTGTGTCAAATAACACAGTTGTATGAAGCCATTCAAGGTAAGTGTCTTCCTCGCCGGTAAACCAGAATAAGAACAGACTGATTTGAATCCCCACTCTCATATACCTAGAATCCACTTCCTCTACTTACTACACCGTTAAAAACATGTCATATCCAACGCTGTTTATTGTTCGCCATAATTAAATGCTTAAGAGAAATTGATGCGCCGAGGCACAACATTTGAGTGGGCCGCCGCATCTCTCTCAGGCAATTCATCAGCGATGTTGACTCGGTTCCTTCTTCACTCAGGCCATTTCCCCCAATAATGAAGATGTTAGCGGAGATTAAAAAAGATAGTGCCGAGTATGGCAGGGCTATCAATATGGCCTGTAAATTAATTACGAATCTGTTGCAGCGCATCATTTATTTCAAAGCATTAGCGTCTCCGATGAGCCATTGGGCTTTATTGCTATCTTACTAGTTGATGAGTGAGCGGTGTAAAATTGAGTCTCCAATAACATTACACTTAATGAGTTTAAACTTTTCCAAAACAGAGAGGAGAGAGAGAGAAGGGGAGAGGAGAACACTGCACTAGAGAACTAATATGAAATGAATGTGGGTGTACCG
The DNA here is from genome assembly GCF_020615455.1 of Coregonus clupeaformis. NCBI lineage: Eukaryota > Metazoa > Chordata > Actinopteri > Salmoniformes > Salmonidae > Coregonus > Coregonus clupeaformis. The sequence goes on from NC_059196.1 coordinate 8,219,585, forward strand.
TGTTTGTTTGTGAGTCCATACAGTATGTGGAAATAGAGCGAACAGGTCTTTGTGTGACTGCATATGGATGGACTAGGGGTGTGTTTATGTGTGTGTATGTGTTCGCGCTCGCGTGTTAGTGTGTGTACACACACACAGATGCAGGCCATAAGTTCTGCCCTCTCCCTGTGACTCCTCGTCTGCTGTCTTTGTTTAGTAATTGCCGTAGGCAAAACGGCCGTCACACTCGTACAACGGCTACTTAACTCAACAGCCACAGTCTGAAATGGCTGTCGTTCTGCCTCTATAGTACAATGACTTAGCTCCAAATGGCCGCTAACTTCCCTCCAAGTTACCACCTCCCTTCCATCACTGCTAGCCCCTGAGTGAGACCGACGGGGGGGTAAGTGAGAAAGTGAGACAGATAAGAGAAGTGGAAAAAAGAGTGAAAGAAGTGAGACAGTGAAGAGTGATTTATTTTCTGTTTCTGCTTGTTTGTCTTCCCCCTCCAGCCCTTTACTTGGTTCTCTCCCTGTTTCTGTTTCTCTCTCTCTCTCTCTCGTCCTCCCTCCTTCTCTTCTCTCTTGCTCTCTCTCTTCCTCCGTCTCTCCAGTATACCGCTCGGGGCGATAGCACAAAATCAAACTGTTTATCCATCTCTCATCTCCGCGCTGCCTCCAGGGGATCCTGCCCCCACAAACAATGAAAGTCAGGCCTCACAACGGAGCCAGATCCTATTTAATTACATCAATAAGGAGCGCTACTGGAAAAACATTAGTACAACCTAAGTACAACCTTACCTCGCCACTGTTATATACCCAATACACTGGTAATGTACACTCGTAAACAACAGCATACGGATATACGGCATATAAGTAGATACATGGGAATATCTGTCAGCGTATAGAGATCATTATTAGAGGTATATTTCGTTGTCTGTTAGGGACTCCAGTTTATCGTTGCCTTCCTGCCAATTCTGTGACGGGGACTTTGATTCAATTAGGCCATAATAAAACAAAGTGTTGGGGACGGCAGAAGTCTTTCACTTCAGTTACACTTCATTCCGTCTTGGCTGGAAGGGCCGAGGTGATGAGATGAGGGGATGAGAATCGCGGGCTCTGTTGAAATCCAATTGTGATTATATGTGTAATTGCAGCTCGGGGGCCCTTTGGGGCCCAAAGAACTATGTAGCGACGCCGGGTCTATGTTTCATTCAAATTATCATCGAGGAACGGAGAGAGAGAAACTGAGAGAGAGAATTATACAGAAAAATGCCATGCAGGCCCCGTCTGCTGCATCCAATCCCGTCCTCCTCCTCTCCTTTGGCTGGATTAGCCGCAGCTCGTTAGCGTGCTAAAATGTAATAATGCAAACATCAGGTCGAATTGGGCCGGTTCCATTATCAGCCTACAAGATGGATGGTGTACATGGAGCGCCACACAAGGTGGCCAGAGGGGCGAGGGGGCTGCAATTTAGATTCAATAAACTAGCAAACCAAGAGGCCCACCCAGATCTGATTTATCTCTTACACTACGGCCAGTCGCTGTTTCTGAGCTGATTTCTTATTACTGCTCCGAGAGAACAATTCATTGTGATAATGTGCAGGGCAAAAGCAAGGCCTGGGTGGCCCCCGAGACAGTAAGAAACCAGATCGGGGAGATAGGTTAATAGGTTTAAGAGGAACGATAAGCCATTACATCTAAGGCCTGAGTTCAGTTATTAAATTCAAGAGTGAGATATTAAACATAAAATAGTTAGGTGGGTTATTCAACGTAAGACTAAGCTAGCTAGGTCTCTATATTAAAAGTGAGAGAGGTTATCGTGTTAAGGGGTTTATCGGGTTAGGGAACAATGGAGAAAGCACTCCTCCTTGATACAGATACACTGCTCAGCGACGTGTGCTGGTTATGTTGTTGCTACGTTAGATAAAGAAATGTGCTATTTGCTCTGCTCATGAGGGTCTCTCTCTCTCTCTCCTTTCCAGCCAAAACCGATGAGGTGCTGAAAGCCAAGGAGAGGAAGGACGAGGAGGCCAAGAAGATGAAGTTGGAAGGTGAGCCTGGTCAATGTCATCAGATTAGTAGTGGAGGTGGTACTATAGGTGGACTGTGTAGCATGATGTACTACAGTACCCATAATGCTCTGTGTAATATCAATATATACTGGTGGTGTGTAGCTGAGTGGTGGTGACGGATAGACGGGCAGGTAGACAGGCGGATGGGCAAGCAGACAAACAGGCAGATAGGCTGGCAGACAGACAGGCAGAAAGACAGACGGACGGACAGACAGACCGGCACACAACCAGACAGACAGACCAGCAAGCAATTGGCCAACTTCTGTAGTCGTGACTTACAGTGCCTTTAGAAAGTATTCACACCCCTTGACTTTTTCCAAATGTTGTTGTTACAAAGTGAGATTAAAATTGATTGAATTGTCTTTTTTTTTTTTTTACAAACGAGCTACTGAAGATACTCTGTAATGTCAAAGTAGAAGAAACATTCTAAAATGTGTAAAAGCAGCCACCACTATGCTTGGAAATATGGAGAGGTACTCAGTGGTACTCAGTATTTAATCCCCTGAGTCAAAACATGTTAGAATCACCTTTGGCAGTGATTACAGCTGTGAGCCTTTCCAGGTAAGTCTCTAAGGGCTTTCCACACCTGGATTGTGCAACAATTGCCCATTTATTATTTTCAAATGTATTCTGATCATTGCTAAACCATTTTCAAGTCTTGCCATATATTTTCAAGCAGATTTAAGTCAAAACTGTAACTCGGCCACTTGGAACATTCACTGCCTTCTTGGTAAGCAACTCCAATGTAGATTTGGCCTTGTGTTTTAGGTTATTGTCCTGCTGAAAGGTGAATTCATCTCCCAGTGTCTGGTGGAAAGCAGACTGAACCAGGTTTTCCTCTAGGATTTTGCCTGTGCTTAGCTCCATTCTGTTTATTTTTTATCCTGAAAAACTCCCCAATCCTTAACGATTACAAGCATACCCATAACATGATGCAGCCACCACTGGTACTCAGTAATGTATTGGATTTGCCCCAAACATAACACTTTGTATTCAGGACAAAAAGTGAATTGCTTTGCCACATTCTTTCCAGTATTACTTTAGTGCCTTGTTGCAAACAGGATGCATGTTTTAAAATATTTGTATTCTGTACAAGCTTCCTTCTTTTCACTCTGTCAATTAGTTTAGTATTGTGGAGTAACTACAATGTTGTTGATACATCCTCAGTTTTCACCTACCACAGCCATTAAACTCTGTAACTGTTTTAAAATCACCATTGGCCTCATGGCGAAACCCTGAGCGGTTTCCTTGAACGGTTTCCTGAACTTATTTAGACTTGCCATAACAAAGGGGTTGAATACTTATTGACTCAAGACATTTAAGCTTTTCATTTTTAATTAATTTGTAAAAATGTCTAAAAACAAAATTCCACTTTGGGGTATTGTTTGTAGGCCATTGACAGAAAATCTCAATGTAATACATTTTAAATTAAGGCTGTAACACAACAAAATGTGGAAAAAATCAAGTGGTGTGAATACTTTCTGAATGCACCGTATAACTATATGAAGGCTACAAATAAGATTTGCCATAAATTTGTGATCGGAACCTGTTTAGGAAAACAACCTAAACTCAGAAATTGTTGATGTTTACATTGGACATGGTTAAACACTACAGCTCCCCCTTTTCACAGCGTAGATCACGAGCTGTTGTGACAGCTGAAATATACTATACATACACACACATACATTAGTAGATATGGATAGTAAAAAAGTGCTAGCTGGCACAGGCAATACATTTGGAATGTCAACCTGTACCTCCTTCCTCGATTTCTCCCCTTCTTACACACAGCATGTGTCCCAAATGGCACCTTATTCACCATGTAGTGCACTACTGCAAGGGGGTCCGCTGCCAGATCTCATTATATATACAACATATATATATATTATATATTTGTATTATGAATATAACTAATAACAACAGATTAAATACATTTTGGCCAAGGGATCGTGGAATAAGTATACAGTTTGAAATACAATACAACGTAATATTATTAATCTACAATATATGTTCTTAACCCTGGGCTACATAGGGCTGGGAGGCTCACAGGGATCCACAGTACTCTACCAATTATACATTTTTCAACTCAGTGCTTCTTGCATTCCCCAATTATTATTATTTTATTTTATTTTCTATACTGTACATAAATGCACTGTAATTTAAACTTTCAAATTGCTACGTTTTCTCACAGAATTGCAGGATATTATCTTTAATGCTGCAACAACAAAAAATCTCTCTGCCCCGTAACATAATGTATATAATTACAGAAAATTAGCTTGAAAACTGCAACATTTTCTCTCCGATGTGAAGAGACAGGCCTTTAAAATGTTCCTTCCCAGCGCCTGAGACTTGATTTGTCCGGCCATGCATTGTATTCTATTTTTGTCTCACTCAAGTTGTGTTCTGATTATGAGGGGGTCACGGATGAATTTGCTATCACAAGATGTCCCCGGCCCAAAAAAGTTTGAGAACCCCTGACATAGTGAATAGAGTGCCATTTGCTTTATGGAGCAACAAAAAGTGCTAGCGGTAATAAAAGGCTTCAGATGGGATAATGAAATGAAGTCCTTTCCTGGTGTTGGCCTGAAATGAATGAGAAAATGTCAGGGTGGTGATGGCTTCGTGTGTGCGGACGTACAGTGAGGGAAAAAAGTATTTGATCCCCTGCTGATTTTGTACGTTTGCCCACTGACAAAGAAATGATCAGTCTATAATTTTAATGGTAGATTTATTTGAACAGTGAGAGACAGAATAACAACAACATAATCCAGAAAAACGCATGTCAAAAATTTGATAAATTGATTTGCATTTTAATGAGGGAAATAAGTATTTGACCCCCTCTCAATCAGAAAGATTTCTGGCTCCCAGGTGTCTTTTATACAGGTAACGAGCTGAGATTAGGAGCACACTCTTAAAGGGAGTGCTCCTAATCTCAGTTTGTTACCTGTATAAAAGACACCTGTCCACAGAAGCAAACAATCAATCAGATTCCAAACTCTCCACCATGGCCAAGACCAAAGAGCTCTCCAAGGATGTCAGGGACAAGATTGTAGACCTACACATGGCTGGAATGGGCTACAAGACCATCGCCAAGAAGCTTGGTGAGAAGGTGACAACAGTTGGTGCGATTATTCGCAAATGGAAGAAACACAAAATAACTGTCAATCTCCCTCGGCCTGGGGCTCCATGCAAGATCTCACCTCGTGGAGTTGCAATGATCATGAGAACGGTGAGGAATCAGCCCAGAACTACACGGGAGGATCTTGTCAATGACCTCAAGGCAGCTGGGACCATAGTCACCAAGAAAACAATTGGTAACACACTACGCCGTGAAGGACTGAAATCCTGCAGCGCCCGCAAGGTCCCCCTGCTCAAGAAAGCACATATACATGCCCGTCTGAAGTTTGCCAATGAACATCGGAATGATTCAGAGGAGAACTGGGTGAAAGTGTTGTGGTCAGATGAGACCAAAATCGAGCTCTTTGGCATCAACTCAACTCGACGTGTTTGGAGGAGGAGGAATGCTGCCTATGACCCCAAGAACACCATCCCCACAGTCAAACGTGGAGGTGGAAACATTATGCTTTGGGGGTGTTTTTCTGCTAAGGGGACAGGACAACCTCACCGCATCAAAGGGACGATGGACGGGGCCATGTACGGTCAAATCTTGGGTGAGAACCTCTTTCCCTCAGCCAGGGCATTGAAAATGGGTCATGGATGGGTATTCCAGCATGACAATGACCCAAAACACACGGTCAAGGCAACAAAGGAGTGGCTCAAGAAGAAGCACATTAAGGTCCTAGAGTGGCCTAGCCAGTCTCCAGACCTTAATCCCATAGAAAATCTGTGGAGGGAGCTGAAGGTTCGAGTTGCCAAACGTCAGCCTCGAAACCTTAACGACTTGGAGAAGATCTGCAAAGAGGAGTGGGACAAAATCCCTCCTGAGATGTGTGCAAACCTGTTGGCCAACTACAAGAAACGTCTGACCTCTGTGATTGCCAACAAGGGTTTTGCCACCAAGTACTAAGTCATGTTTTGCAGAGGGGTCAAATACTTATTTCCCTCATTAAAATGCAAATCAATGTATAACATTTTTGACATGCGTTTTTCTGGATTTTTTTGTTTTTATTCTGTCTCTCACTGTTCAAATAAATAATAAATAATAATAAATAATTGGTCATTTAGCAGACGCTCTTATCCAGAGCGACTTACAGGAGCAATTAGGGTTAAGTGCCTTGCTCAAGGGCACATCGACAGATTTTTCACCTAGTCGGCTCGGGGATTAGAACCAGCGACCTTTCGGTTACTGGCACAACGCTCTTAACCACTAAGCTACCTGCCGCCTACCATTAAGCTACTAATAAACCTACCATTAAAATTATAGACTGATCATTTCTTTGTCAGTGGGCAAACTTACAAAATCAGCAGGGGATCAAATACTTTTTCCCCTCACTGTAGCTAGCATTGAATTCATTCAATTTCGCACATACCTACCTCTACCATTTCTTTCAGAAACAAGGCATTTCGAGGCATTACACCACACACACATACTGAAAACGTCCAGATTGCTGAAGATGTTCGGTGTCATTATTGTCGAGTTGTGGTACATGACATGTTACCAATGTCTTTACTTGGCTATGTGTTGCACCATATCCCTTCTGGAGAGTAATTCAAGGGATTTGGTAGCAGTAACACACAGTGGGAAACTGTGCATGACCTTTAAAGTTTGGTGACCTTTTAGCCAAATGAAAGCCCAGCCATCAGAAATTAATTAGCCCTGCAAACCTACTCTGGTCTTTCCTCCGTTGGCAGTGAGGACATAAATTCAATCGCTCTCTGTTTCACCCTCATTTTTTGGTCTGTAATTCTCTCATTCTATTTTTCATTTCTGTTGCTGCTCTGTCCCTCTCCTCCCTCTCTCTCCGTCTCTCGCTCTTTCTCCCCCTCTCTCTTTCTCTCAGTGGAGACATTGGCAAAGTGTTGAGTAAGTGTGTGGCTCCAGGCTACGGTGCCAAGCTCCCAGTCAAGTAGGTTTCTTAAGCAGAGTTCACGCTGTAATCTCGCCTTTTTTGGAATCAATTGACTCCTTCCCCCCAGCTCAAAGCCACTTCATTCCTCAAACTGTTCCTGTTTTATCAAGTAACGTGCTGTGCCTGCATAGCGCTGCGAGGCTAGGTTTTTTATTCCTGGTCCTCTTTGGGAGAGTGGACCGAAATAGTTGGGTGCAAAATGGCTCATCAAAGCGCCAAAGTGCCCTCGTCGACCCAACAGCTGCTTTGGCTCTGACCTCGAAGACAGAGAGCTGGCGTTACACGATTGGCCCCGCCTACTGGCGCCCGGCACCCCGCTTCTCAATGGGCCAATAAACGGAGGCGGTGGGCCCGGCGCTTATTAAACCCTGGTCACCAGGGTCTCCCATGCACTCCCGCAGGGGCTCCTACAGATCAGCCCCGACAAGAAAGTTACCGCTTGAACCGCTAAGAAGAACAAAATGAAACCAAACGAGAGAAGGAGGACGAGAAGACGAGAACAGCCACCTACACTCCACTTCACAAATAGATTTACAAGTCCGACGGTAGTGCTACTAATCGAAACTGTTCTCGATTCATGTGGATGCTGTGATATGCACACTATTGTTATACCGCGGTACACACTGGCTGCCCCTGAGCAAAGTGGGTTTTATGAAGAGTGCATCCACATCTATACTTGGCCCCATGGTCATAATTTAACAAAGTGTTCTCAACTTGAAAGGGCTGTTACTTTTTCGTCTCCCTCGTATGTCGAAGGGAAAATACTATAGTTGGATAATGAAACTTGGGAAGAGAGAACCATCTGCTGTATGTATTGCTGCCCTGACTGTTGGTTTTAGCTGAGGAGTGTGATGCTACACACTAACACCAGGGTTCAGGCCAATGTGGTGTGAGGTCAAGACTGACTCTATGTCAGTTGCTGTCTGTGGCCCCAGCTGTAGAAGGGTGGCTGTGGTCCTCAACCCAGTGCTCACACACTCCAAAAAGTGAATGTATGTTTCATAATGAGAGAGAGAGAGAGAGAGAGAGAGAGAGAGAGAGAGAGAGAGAGAGAGAGAGAGAGAGAGAGAGAGAGAGAGAGAGAGAGAGAGAGAGAGAGAGAGAGAGAGAGAGAGAGAGAGAGAGAGAGAGAGAGAGAGAGAGAGAGAGAGAGAGAGAGAGAGAGAGAGAGAGAGAGAGAGAGAGAGAGAGAGAGAGAGAGAGAGAGAGAGAGAGAGAGAGAGATCGATCTAGCCCTCCTGGGTAATGATTTGAAAAGGTGCAGATGAATCAGGTGTAGCGTGTGTATGTGTGTTAAGAGGAGCCAGTGACAGAGGCTATACCATCATGCAGTCAATATGGAAATGAGTGTCAAATGCTTAATACCCTCAGCCATTCCCACACACAGCCATGCCACTTCAAAGCCAATACGCCCAGAAGGCTGTCATCTTGTGTATGACTACAGGATGTTGTAAAGGGTTATTTTCCTGCGGTTTATATAGCATATGCTGATTGATGGCGGTAAGGAATGAAGGTATTTAGGTATTTAAGTCATATGCACCTCTCTCTGTCCCCATCACCCCAAACCGCTGGCAGATTGGAAGATCATATATTTTAATGAGACATGTAATAACTTTTTAACCCATATCATTAGGAGGAATATATACTACTGGCTTGCTCTTTTGGCATTAAAACAAAATAACTGTTTCTTTAATTATGCCTTGTCACGGGTTGGGGTGTACCTGTCTGTGTGTGTCTGTGTTCTGGAATTAGATGGTGATTAAATATTCAGAAGGTTGCTCCCCCTCTCCCCGACCCTGCAGCCATTAACACCTCATCACCATTTAAGTAGCTCTGTTGTCAATCACCACCTCCATCCTAAAGAGGCAAATGAAAGGACTGCATCTCTGGCCTTGCTGAGTAGAACAGAAAAAAAGCATAGCAAGGGAGGGAGTGGGAGAGAAAATGGCCAAACCAACAGAGATGTATTTTCTTTCCCCTTCTCCTGGAGAGGCGGAGAACATAGGACCTGCGTGGAGAAGCTGGCCTACATTTCGTGTTCTACACATAGCTGTAATTAGAGTGCTGGTTAGTGGTTAGCCTTTTCAGTGTCTCTGGTAGTAGGCCTATCTATCTGCATTCACTTGCAATGTTTGAATTAATATTTTGTTGGAGAAGTGAGCCGGTGTGATTATGCCCCATTTAATAATGTGTAATACCCCAATTTGTTCGCTAGCCTACCATTTTTATTACACCGCACGTAAAAATGGGCGTGCATACGGGCCACATGCGCTATCATGCCTTATAATAAATGATGGGCTCCATATTCTTATTAAAAATAATAAATAGGCTGCGGATAACAAGCTCTCCTAATCTTTATGTGCCTCAATTTGTATCTTTGGTGGTAATAAAAAAAAATGGAAATGAGAGGAAAGTGAGAGGACATTGGACGCTTTAATGTAATCTGCCTGCAAATTAAATTATTTGACCTCGAAAGCCTAACAATACAAACTCCTACCTGACCGCTGTTAAATATTTGGCACGCGCCCTGTCATGAATACAAATGGCGCGCAAATTACAATCTACAGGCGTCTGACCCCTGTATCACACCCGGGGAGCGCGGGGCTCGTGCTGCTTTAAATGTTTTAATTACCGGGCCGGCAGGAGGATCCTGCAGCAGCATTTGAAGGACAAGCAGAGATATTCAGCACCTGGTAAACATCGGTGTTCCTGTGTCGATTATCTCCCTGCATGAAGTCTAATGTGGGAGATGCGCTAATGATGAGACAAGGTGAATGACGTCAACGAATTGTCATGCACTTGTCATTAGGCCTTATGCCATTTTGCTACTGTAGGCTATCCATTGTGGCTTTCTTTTCCTATGAGGCTCTTCTTCCCATCATATCGAGGGTATCTCCTGGATGCTCTGAGTAAGCCTCCTGCATTTCTATTGTGCGCTCTGACAGAAGATCATTCACAGTGATTTTGATGTAAAATAAAATCTGCTTTGTATTGACCTGCTATCGATCCTGGGGTGGACTCATCACTTGTCGTTGAGCCGTAGTGCTTTGCGATGGATCAACTTGTGTTATTATGTTCACTATCAGTACAATAATGTCTTAAACATGTTGAGGAATATTGCACTGACAGTTCATACTTGGAGAGAGACGCCAATAAATGACGCATTTATAGGCTACAGTAGATGTAAATGTTGTAAATGCTGGCATTACAGAAACAAAGTGCTTTACAATATCGTCGTCCATGTAGGACTATTAGCCAGTGGTGTAAAGTACTTAAGTAAAAATACTTTAAAAGTACTACCAGTATGAAAAATATATGCACTCACTAACTGTAAGTCGCTCTGGATAAGAGTGTAACTGTAAGTCGCTCTGGCTAAGAGCGTCTGCTAAATGACTAAAATGTCAAATGTACTTAAGTAGTTTTTTTGAGTATCTGTACTTTACTTTACTATTTGTATTTTTGACACCTTTTACTTTTACTTCACTACATTCCTAAAGAAAATAATTTACGTTTTACTCCATACATTTTCCCTGACACCCAAAAGTACTCGTTACATGTTTAATGCTTAGCAGGACAGGAGAAGATCCAATTCATGCGCTTATCAAAGGAATATCCCTGGACATCCCTACTGCCTCTGATCTGGCGGACTCACTAAACACACATGCTTTGTTTGTAAGTTATGTCTGAGTGTTGGAGTGTGCCCCTGGCTTCCCATAAATAAATTTAAAAAAACAAGAAATGGCACCATCTGGTTTGATTAATATAAGGAATTTGAAATGATTTGTACTTTTACTTTTACTTTTGATACTTTAAGTATATTTTAGCAATTACATTTCCTTTTGATACTTAAGTATATTTAAAACCAAATACTTTTAGACTTTTACTCAAGTAGTATTTTACTGGGTGACTTTCACTTTTACTTGAGTCATTTTCTATTAATGTAGCTTTACTTTTACTAAAGTATGACAATTGGGTACTTTTTCCACCACTGCTATTAGCCTGCTTATTCCACCGATATTTTTTCTCCTAAATTATGTTTGATTTGGAGTTGAATTGGTGACCACAAGACCAGTCAATGTCCTTCTTTCTTTTCTTCCCCCTCTCCCCATTCAGATTTGCTGTTAGGCTATCCCCCATTGAAATGATTAGTTATGCCTGGCTTGTAAGCAGTGAATCAGTGTTATGGACCCTGGGGAAATAAATTTGGCAGAAAATCAGTGTGAGATTTAATTATCACGCGAGAACTTTTCGCTCAGCTGGCCCAGTGAACCCCAAAACTCCCGCGCTGCTGCAGCCAATTGTGAACGGACGCCAGCCTTCGCCTTCCAATTTGTTCCCGCGCACGGTGATAAGCCAAGCAATTACTGCTTTATTGATTTTTCATCACCGCAAATTTAAAGTAGATTTTTTTCCCTCTTTGAAAAGCCATGGTGTGGGTAATTAAGTGAGGAACCCCCCTCCCCCACCTCCATCCCTCCCTCTGCCGTTCAGGGGAGAAGTGGAGCTGCGTGGCAAATTCTAATAACTCCGGGTCGACCCCTGTTGTTGTCGGATAATGTGATGCCACTGCTCGGCTCTCTCACTATGGGACACCAGGGGACGCGACCAAACCAAACGTCAGTGCATGGAGAGGTATCTACCGAAATGTTTAACTTGCCCAGTGAATGAAAAAATTAAACAGTCCCGTGTAGCTCAGTTGGTAGAGCATGGCGCTTGCAACGCCAGGGTTGTGGGTTCGATTCTCACGGGGGGCCAGTATGAAAAAAAAAAATGTATGCACTAACTGTTAGTGGCTCTGGATAAGAGTGTCTGCTAAATGACTAAAATGTAAAATGTAATTACCTGTAGTATCCTATTAGCCCACATTATGCAGGTGTTGCAGGTGCCTCTGCTGTGCACACCACAGGTCAAGTGGACAGATGATTGACAGAACCCTTTCACCCGTGTTGATCACTAATCGTTTTATGGGTCACCCTTATCAATTACCCCGCTGTCTGTGGAGTGATGTACTGTACCTTCAAATGTCACCAAAACCACAGGAAAACATATTGATGTTGATACCGCGTTTGTCACTGTTTTATAAATGTATTCGACATTGTTGCTATTATTCAGACATTGAAAGTTAAATAATCTCAATTAAAAAATCTGATTCATATAAAATGTATATAACAATAATCAGATTGTCATTGGTATTAATTGCTGCCCAGTAAAAGTCTACAAGTCCATTATATTTCATAAGAATTTGAAATAATTGGCTAGTTCTCCCTTGTAATTAAGGTCTTCTGACCTCTTGGAAAAATAATTTAACCTAAGCATGCCCTTGATTGTGATCTGAATGCGGTTTCATCTGACTTCAGAAAGTATTCATACCCCTTGACATATTCCACATGTTGTTGTGTTACAGCCTGAATTCTAAATGGATTAAATTGATTTTTTCTCACCCATCTACACACAATACCCCATAATGACAAAGTGAAAACATGTTTTTAGAAATGTTAGCAAATTTATTGAAAATGAAATACAGAAATATCTCATTTACCTAAGTATTCACACTCCTGAGTCAATGCACGTTACAATCACCTTTGGCGGCGATTACAGTGGTGAGTCTTTCTGGGTCAGTCTCTAAGAGCGCTGCACACCTGGATTGTACAATATTTACCCATTATTCTTTTGAACATTCTTCAAGCTCTATCAAGTTGGTTGTTGATCATTGCTAGACAGCCATTTTCAAGTCTTGCCATTGGGGCAGCAGGTAGCTTAGTGGTTAAGAGCGTTGTGCCAGTAACCGAAAGGTTGCTGGTTCTAATCCCTGAGCCGACTAGGTGAAAAATCTGTCCATGTGCCCTTGAGCAAGGCACTTAACCCTAATTGCTCCTGTAAGTCACTCTGGATAAGAGCGTCTGCTAAATGACTAAAAATGTTTAAAAAAATAGATTTCCAAGCCCATTTATGTCAAAACTGTTAACTAGGCCACTCAGGAACATTAAATGTCGTCTTGTTAAGCAACTCCAGTGTATATTTGGCCTTGTGTTTTAGGTACTTGTCCTGCTGAAAGGTGAATTTGTCTCCCAGTGTCTGTTGGAAAGCTGACTGAACCAGGTTTTCCTCTAGGATTTTGCCTGTGCTTAGCTCTATTTCGTTTCTTTTTTTTAAAACTCCCTAGTCCTTGCCGATGACAAGCATACCCATACCCATAACATGATGCAGCCAACACCATGCTTGAAAAATGAAGAGTGGTACTCGGTGATGTGTTGTGTTGGATTTGCCCAAAAGATTTTTATTTTTATTTTTATTTAGGACATAAAGTTAATATCTTTGCCAAATTTGTTGCAGTTTTACTTTAGTGCATTATTGCAAACTCTGTCATTTAGGTTAGTGTTGTGGAGTACCCTGATGAAGACAGCTTGTCTGTCGAAATGTTGGTTATTAGGATATTAAATTGTTGCATCTGAGCTCCTAGAGTGTGCAGCTCTCCTTTTCTTTTTCTAGTATTGTGGAGTAACTACAATATTGTTGCTCCATCCTCAGTTTTCTCCTATCACAGCCATTAAACTCTGTAACTGTTTTAAAGTCATCATTGGCCTCATGGTGAAATCCCAGAGCGGTTTCCTTCGTCTCCAGCAACTGAGTTAGGAAGGACGCCTGTGTCTTTGTAGTGACTGGGTGTATTGATACACCATCCAAAGTGTAATTAATAACTTCACCATGCTCAAATGTCTGCTTTTAAAAATGTTGACCCATCTACCAATAGATATCCTTCTTTGCGAGGCATTGGAAAACCTCCCTGGTCTTTGTGGTTGAATCTGTGTTTGAAATTCACTGCTCGACTGAGGGACCTTAAAGATAATTGCATGTGTGGCGTACAGAGATGAGGTAGTCATTCAAAAATCATGTTAAACACTATTATTGCACACAGAGTTAGTCCATGCAAGTTATGTGACTTGTTAAGCACATTCCTACTCCTGAACTTATATAGGCTTGCCATAACAAAGGGGTTGAATACTTATTGACTCAAGACATTTCAGCTTTTCATTTTTTATTTATTTGTAAACATTTCTAAAAACATAATTCCATTTTGATATTATGGGGTATTGTGTGTAGGCCAGTGACACACAATCTCAATTTAATACATTTTAAATTGATGCGGTGACGCAACAAAATGTGGAAAAAGTCAAGGGGTGTGAATACTTTCTGATGGCACTGTAAGTGTGTGCTGTTGTATGGGACTTCTGGAGGACGGAGTGGTAGGGCCTGTCTGAGTCTGGACAGGGTCACACTCACACTGAGCAGTATGCAGGCGCAGGATGGCCAGGCTCTCTCACACACACTGCTCTGCTGGGGGAAATCGCCCTGGGTGGCAGCCAGCCATGTGGCCCTCTAAAGTTTTTATCGTCAGACAGAGTTCATAAACTAGCCTGGAGGGGGGCCATGTTTTCCAACCCTGTATAAAAGTGTTTGTAAATGTGTGTGTAGATACCATTGCTCCAGTCATGTTTCAAGGTGGGAAAGGGGTTTCCCGGGACAGGGTTAAAGTGTGTGTGGGCGGGGGGCTCATTCGCACCTCATCAAGATGTAACCGGTGATCCCAGACCAGACTGAAGGGGCTGTGGGGGTCTGGGGGTGGTAGAGCAGACCACTACGGCTGGTTTAGGGTGACACTGGGGGGACATGTAGAGGGGAAGGTTCACAGCCAGCGCCTCGCAGGGCCAGCCCCAGACCCGGCTATAGAGGGGAGGAGGGAGAGAGGGTGTGAATGAGTGACTGGGCTGATGTGATGTGTTCTGTCACTCTTCTGTCAGTTTTCTCCTCAGTTTCGAAAGCAGAGAGAAGGGAACCATAGCTTTATGGTTGTCATTCCACACAGGGGTTGTTTCACTTTAACTACTGAATATATTGAGTTTAATATTTTAGATTTTTGTAGTACAAAAATAATCTGAAATGAAAATGATGTAATCAAGAATCCAGGAAATTCAGGAAAACTGATTAACAAACGATGCACACGCACACAAACACACACACAGACAAACTACTTAGTTGAGTATCATCTATATTCACAATATGCTTAGGTTCACAATACGCTTAGGTTGTTTAGATAACGGTTTGGTCTAGTGGGACACGTACCTGCTTCAAATGACAATCGAATTGTCCCACGTATCAAGTGGTCATCTGAAAATTGACGCTTTTTACTGCTGAAATAGGCACTCATCATTCCTAAAGCCCAATTGCTTGAATGCGTTATGAGGTCAGTGTTTTTCTGTGTTTCTGTCATAAGTCCTTCTCCTTCAATAAGGTAAAGTGCAGGGTGATGCCGGTAAGGTAATTTATTAAGCGTCTTTACAAGCCCCCCACCCAGACCCCTCACCATGCCCATGACCTTTTGCTAGTTGAGACAGTCCAAAGGAGATCCTAAATGTGGCTATGGGAGAGAAGCAGGAAAACGGGTGCAAAAAGAGAAAGAGAAAGGAGAAATCAATGATGTGGAGAGGAGAGGAGAGGAGAGGAGGGGAGGGGAGGGGAGGGAGGTGTATGTGTGTGCCTGTGTTGTTTGTACATTTCCCTTCCTTTTTCCTGGATTCTTGATGACATCATTTTCATTTTAAAGACCGTGCTCCAATTAAGTAATTAGTTGCCCGGGTGTTTATTTAATTACGGACCTGTTCATAAAAGACATGCTGACCAGACCAGGACGAGAAAAAGTGGAGAGCACTGCACTCCCCCCCACACATGCACACACAGTAATTTTTTTTTACAAACACACACACTTGCGTACACACACACACACACATGCACACGCACACGTTCGCACACACGTACACTGTACAAATCACTTTATCAATTAAATCAACTGCTAAAATGTCTCTTATTTCTCGTAAAGGATATTACCACATGTTTCGATTAATGCTGGACTGCGGTTTAAACATGCATTTGAATCACCCAGAAAGCAAGATAATCATATTTGAACATTACAATAAGCATAATGTTTGAGTATTGCACACCCACATAATGCACATGCATTAAAACACATTCATATACACACAGAGAGGGTCAGGTTGTGAAAGCTTCACATTTTAGTGGCACGCCGTGATACAGCACAGACACTGGCTGTCTGCTGACACCCACTCACCCTACGGACACACACACGGACACGGAGTCAGACACACAAACACACGGACACACACCTGTCTTTAGTTAACCCACAGTGCTGTATGTGCAGTCTGCTCCCCTCACCCTCCTATCCCACCCTCCTTATCCCCCCATCTAACACCCACCCAGCTTGACAGTGCACTGGGCAGGGAAAGTGGACAGATCCAAGCCCCCAAAACCCCACTCCCTTTCAGGGTAAATAGAAGGCTTATGGCTCAAGTATTAGGGCTGCGTCTTAAATAGCAGCCTATTCCTATTTAGTGCACTATCCATAGGGCTCTGGTCAAAAGAAGTGCACTATAGGACATGGTATCGTTTGGGACGCAGCCTGGGTGCACTGTAATGCGGTCTCTTGTGACTCTAGCACTGGTTTTTGTGTGTCGTGAAAATAGGGCCATTTGTATTTGGCTTCTTTATTAACCAGATAAATATACAGTACCAGTCAAAAGTTTGGACACACCTACTCATTCAAGGGTTTTTCTTTATTTTTACTATTTTCTACATTGTAGAATAATATGGAAGACATCAAAACTAGGAAATAATACATATGGAATCATGTAGTAACCAAAAAAGTGTTAAACAAAGGAGCCACCCTTTGCCTTCATGACAGCTTTGCACACTCTTGGCATTCTCTCAACCAGCTTCATGAGGAATGCTTTTCCAACAGTCTTGAAGGAGTTCCCACATATGCTGAGCACTTGGCTGCTTTTCCTTCACTCTGCGGTCCAACTCATCCCAAACCATCTCAATTGGGTTGAGGTCGGGTGATTGTGGAGGCCAGGTCATCTGATGCAGCACTCCATCACTCTCCTTGGTTAAATAGCCCTTACACGGCCTGGAGGTGTGTTTTGGGTCATTGTCCTGTTGAAAAACAAATGATAGTCCCACTAAGTGCAAACCAGATGGGATGGCGTATCGCTGCAGAATGCTGTGGAAGACATGCTGGTTAAGTGTGCCTTGAATTCCATATAAATCACCAACAGTATCACCAGCAAAACAACCCCACACCATCACACCTCCTCCTCCATGCTTCACGGTGGGAACCACACAAGCGGAGATAATCTGCGTCTCTCAAAGACACGGCGGTTGGAACCAAAAATCTCCAATTTGGACAGATTTCCACCAAAGGACAGATTTCCACCGGTCTAATGTCCATTGCTCGTGTTTCTTGGCCCAAGCAAGTCTCTTATTATTATTGGTGTCCTTTAGTAGTGGTTTCTTTGCAGCAATTCGACCATGCAGGCCTGATTCACTCAGTCTCCTCTGAACAGTTAATGTTGAGATGTGTCTGTTACTTGAACTCTGTGAAGCAGTTATTTGGGCTGCAATCTGAGGAGCAGTTAACTCTAATGAACTTATTCTCTGCAGCAGAGGTAACTCTGGGTCTTCCTTTCCTGTGGCTGTCCTCATGAGAGACAGTTTCAGCATAGTGCTTGATGGTTTTTGCGACTGCACTTGAATAAATTTTCCAGATTGACCTGCCTTCATGTCTTAAAATAATGATGGACTGTCGTTTCTCTTTGCTTATTTGAGCTGTTCTTGCCATAATATGGACTTGGTCTTTTACCAAATAGGGCTATCTTCTGTATACCACCCCTACCTTGTCACAACACAACTGTTTGGCTCAAATGCATTAAGAAGGAATGAAATTCCACAAATTAACTTTTAACAAGGCACACCTGTTAATTGAAATGTATTCCAGGTGACTACCTCATGAAGCTGGTTGAGAGAATGCCAATAGTGTGCAAAGCTGTCATCAAGGCAAAGGGTGGCTACTTTGAAGAATCTCAAATATAAAATACACTTTTTTGGTTACTACATGATTCCAAATGTGTTATTTCATAGTTTTGATGTCTTCACTATTATTTTACAATGTAGAAAATAGTAAAAATAAAGAAAAACCCTGGAATGAGTAGGTGTGTCCAAACATTTGACTGGTACTGCAGGTATTGCTGTCTGTCTCCATGTGCTGTTTCTGTCTATGTGTATGTATGACGGTTGTGTTTTGTGTGGATCCCAGAAAGAGCAGCTATTGCTAAAGTCACAGCTAATGGAGAATTCACATTTAAACAAATAATAGGTGTTGCATTATGAAATGCCCTCCACTCTATTCATACCATCAAAAAAGCATAGAAATAAGAATGAATAGAATGGGCTTCAAGCTCTAACCCTGGCAATTGACTGGTAAACTCATGGGTACACGTGTGGCTGCCGGTGTTGTGGAATGTTCTATCAACTGATGCTGGATTGCCATGGTAATGTAGAATGTTCATTCAAATAACTGATGTGGCTCATGCAATGGAATGTATTGTTTCTAATGTCAGTTGAATTGACTCAACAAATCATAGCACAGATTAAAGGGTACACTTCCTGATTTTACTTCCTGACATGGGTACCCTCAAAATGGCTGCCAGTACACCCATCATGCCATCATTGACTTGAATGGAGACGCCCTTCCATTCATTCTTATTTTCGATTGTAAAAAAGTGTGTGTGCAACATGGCATCATTCTCTATCTATCTGATCCCAAGGTCTATAGCCGTAACAGACTGCAGACAGGTGTGGAGTGTCACCCCACTGATTATAGGGGTTGATTGAGGAGAGGGAGAGAGGGGGGATGATGGGGGGAGAGAGAAATGAATAGAGATGGTGAAGGAGATAGGAGGGGCTGGGCGCGTGGCGGCAGTGTCTGCTTGTCATTAGGCTCTGTGTTGGGGTAATTAATTCATTATTGCTCCCTTTATTGAGTGAAGAGTGGAGATGATGCTTATCTCTCTAGTAGACGTCAGGGAGGCCAGGATGCAGAAGGTGGCTGTCCACAGCTGCTCTGACTAGGACGCTGGCCGTGATCAATATGGGGTCATGTACTCAGGAAAAACTCTGGGTCCGGAGATCATCCAACCACCCATCCGTCCATCTGTCTATCCTTCAACCATCCATCTTAAAGCCTACTGATGTAGGCTACACATAAAAAAGCATTGAAAAGATGTGATTGTGTTTATCAATGTCATTTAAACACATTAGTGCTTCAGGTAAAACGCAGGGCTCTACAGTTGAGGAGAGGGCTGTCATAGTCTTTTTTTGTTGCTGTTTCGTTTTATGTATTGTGATACTTTAGGTTATCACAGTGAACATTGGGTTCAGTATAGAGGGTATCCCCTGACTCGCTAGTGGGGCTCCCAGATTTACACAGAGTGGGACTTTAGTGTTGTGACAAGCGACTTCTGGGGTCACACTGAAAATGACAGTGATCAAGGAGAGGGTCCACCGAGGGCAATTGACACAGTGATAAGGATGTTTGGACCGTGGGGGCTCGGCACGCGTCGCTTATGTATTTATGGGGCGCGTGTGTTTTCAGGAGGAGGGGATGCTTGGTTGATAAGGAGCTGTGTGCGTGTGGTCCCTTGGGGACCTTGCGATGCGGCTGTGGCAGCATCATTAGAGCAGCTCGGCCACCTGCTGTGGTACTGGGCGGTCCCCTCCCTCTCTCGGACATATGGCCCAGGCTGCCACTGTGTCCCCCTGGTGTGACCCCCAAAACCCCCAGCCACAGGAGCCAGCATGACGTGCTAGCATGCATAGCACAGCAGCACTTTACATCATAACACTTCAACATAACACATCACAGAACAACAGAATGTAACACATCACACAGCATCACTGCACGGCAGCATGTT
This sequence comes from Coregonus clupeaformis, assembly GCF_020615455.1. NCBI lineage: Eukaryota > Metazoa > Chordata > Actinopteri > Salmoniformes > Salmonidae > Coregonus > Coregonus clupeaformis. The sequence continues at coordinate 8,239,486 of NC_059196.1, forward strand.
CTGTCACATCACAACAGTTCAGCGTAAAACAGCACAGCTCAACACAACACAACACAGCAAAATATTACACATCACGTAAGAGCATAACAACACAACAAAACACACCACATCACAATACAGCTCAACATAGCACATATCACAGCTCAGCTCAACACAACACAATATCTGATGTATTATTTCTGATGATAGTCAAATCATCTCTATGTGGTTCATATAATGATGGGTTGAGTCAACTTGCACCGCTTTTTGTCTGCTGTTATTTACCCATCTGATCTTGTTTTCTTCTCTGTTACTCTTTCTGTTTCTCCCATTTCTCTTGCTACCACTCTGTCGTATCCCCCCCCTTTCCATCCAACTCCCTCTCCTCCCCTCATTGAGATCTCATTTGTCAAGGCCGGGAGCAGCAGACAGGCAGTAGGGTATTAGTTATGCAAATATTGACGTGCCGCTTTGGCCTGGTAGCTATCAATTGAAATCAGCAAATCGATGAGCCTAATAGCTCCTCATTACACACTTGATGCATTTTCAGGGCTAGCATCGGAAGCTGTCAGCGCACCATAATCAATGCAGTCCAAAACTATTAACTGACCACGGGGCCAGACACCTTTTTAATAACGCAGCCTTTGTTTCTGTTTTTGCTATTGGGATGGGCTGGCTGGCTGGCTGAGGATGTGTGTTTTAAGATTTACTGAGTGATCTGTGCCTTGTAGAGAGACACACTCATGCGTACACCGAGATAAATACCTGCTGGTAGCACTCACGTGTGCGTACGTACACACACATCACTAACACACACACTCTGGCTTTGGTTTACACTGATGAAAAGCTAGGCTAAATCACTGGGAATTAACATTGGGGAACACTCCCTAACAGACAGGGCCAGATAGATAGATTAAAGATTTGTCTTTTAGTGTGAATGCTGGTTAATGGATTTTAAGATTCTAAAGAATTGATATACAGTGCATTCGGAATGTATTCAGACCCCTTTACTTTTTCCAGATTTTGTTACGTTACAGCCTTATTCTAAAATTGATAAAATTTCCCTCATCAATCTACACACAATACCCCATGATGACAAAGCAAAAACTGGTTTTTATACATTTTTGTTAATTTATTAAAAATTAAAAACTGATATCACATTTACATAAGTATTCAGACCCTTTACTCAGTACTTTGTTGAAGCACCTTTGTCAGCATTTACAGCCTTGAGTCTTCTTGGGTATGACGCTATAAGCTTGGCACACCTGTATTTGGGGAGTTTCTCCCATTCTTCTCTGCATATCCTCTCAAACTCTGTCAGGTTGGATGGGGAGCGTCGCTGCACAGCTATTTTCAGGTCTCTCCAGAGATGTTAGATCGGGTTCAAGTCCGGGCTCTGGCTGAGCCACTCAAGGACGTTCAGAGACTTGTCCTGTAGTCTCTCCTGAGTTGTCTTGGCTGTGTGCTTAGGGTCGTTGCCCTGTTCGAAGGTGTACCTTCGCCCCAGTCTGAGGTCCTGAGTGCTCTGGAGCAGGTTATCATCAAGGATCTCTCTGTACTTTGCTCCGTTCATCTTTCCCTCGATCCTGACTAGTCTCCCAGTCCCTGTGGCTGAAAAACATCCCCACAGCATGATGCTGCCACCACCATGCTTCACCGTAGGGATGGTGCCAGGTTTCCTCCAGACGTGACGCTTGGCATTCAGGCCAAAGAGTTCAATCTTGGTTTCATCAGACCAGATAATCTTGTTTCTCATGGTCTGAGAGTCCTTTAGGTGCCTTTTGGCAAACTCCAAGCGGGCTGTCATGTGCCTTTTACTGAGGAGTGGCTTCCGTCTGGCACTCTACCATAAAGGCCTGATTGGTGGAGTGCTGCAGAGATGGTTGTCCTTCTGGAAGGTTCTCCCATCTCCACAGAGGAACTCTGTCAGAGTGACCATCGGGTTCTTGGTCACCTCCCTGACCAAGGCCCTTCTCCCCCGATTGCTCAGTTTGGCCGGGCGGCCAGCTCTAGGAAGAGTCTTGGTGGTTCCAAACTTCTTCCATTTAAGAATGATGGAGGCCACTGTGTTCTTGGGGACATTCAGTGCTGCAGACATTTTTTGGTACCCTTCCCCAGATCTGTGCATTGACACTATCCTGTCTCGGAGCTCTACGGACAATTCCTTCGACCTCATGGCTTGTTTTTTGCTCTGACATGCGCTGTCAACTGTGGGACCTTATATAGACAGGTGTGTGCCTTTCCAAATCATGTCCAATCAATTGAATTTACTACAGGTGGACTCCAATCCACTTGTAGAAACATCTCAAGGATGATCAATGGAAACAGGATGCACCTGAGCTCAACTTTGAGTCTCATAGCAAAGGGTCTGAATACTTATGTAAATAAGGTATTTCCGTTTTTTATTTTTTGCTAAAATTTGCTAAAATTCATTATGGGGTATTGTGTGTAGATTGATGAGGATTTTTATTTATTTAATCCATTTTAGAATAAGGCTGTAACGTACCAAAATGTGGAAAAAGTCAAGGGGTCTGAATACTTTCCGAATGCACTGTATATCCTCATGTATTAACTCAGAGCTCAGGCAGAGGTATGAAAATATTACAGTTGACCTGGTTTTGCTTTATTTAAATAATCGGCCATTTGGTTAGCGATAACTTGATGTTTTCGGACTGAAAAGATCAGTGTTCATCCAATGTGGTTTGAACGTATTCCCAGACCCAGTCATGTATTAAACAACATGTTTAGGCCTCAAGAAGAAGCACTTTGATGCGTAAGGAAGTGCTACAGTATTTCAGTGTTTAACTATCTCAATGCCCCCTAGCGCTGAATGAAACTAACCGTTTGATGCCAAGTGAACCGTGTGTTCTGTGTACTTAGCTTAGCGCGGGGTTACGCAAACAACAATAGCAACCCACAGGTAGGCCAAGACCCATCGGGGATCCACCTGGGATCCACCAATAGGAACATAGCCGCTCCAGTTGCTCTGTTACCTTGGCATACTGGTAAGAAAGATGGGAAACAGAGATGAGTAAAAGTGTGTGTGTGTGTAACTGTGTATGTCTTTGTGTGTGTGTGCATATGCGTGCATGTGCATGACTGTGTGTGTGTGCGCGTGTGTGCATCTACGTGTGTGTTGGCCGGTGGTGGCAGGGATAAATCATTGGAGGCGAGGGTTATTGGAAATGCAGGGAGATGAAAGACTGAAGAAGCCAGTAATTGCCTTAAAGATCAGACTACAAAGCATTACTTTGGATTTTACAAGGCTAGCCAGCAACAAAAGAGCGGGTAATTTATGAGCTCAGCGTAAAAGAATAGCATAATTGCATAAAAAATTGATGATAATGAGCCCTAAAATGGGGAAGGTGGTTATTATGAAAGTTTGTATTCATCTTCCCCGGCTTAAATAATGGCTAGTGGCTTAATTAATGGCTTAATTTCTATAAATTAGCGGGCAAAAAAAATCTAACGCTAGACGATACCCTAAATTGAGCATTGAATTACATATCTTACTGCAGTGCTAAGAGGGAGGGGAGGGTAAGGGGGCAGGGACGTGCTGTGGACCAACAGGACCGTGTAGGATCATGCCCAGCTGTAGTGCCAGCCATCCCAACTGTAGCCAGCTCTACATCCAATTACATCCGCTATGTCAACAGCAGCAAAATGTGCCCTTTTCTCCCCACTTATTTCAATGTCACCATTAGGGTGCTCTTTGCTTGTCTTTCCGCAAATATAACTACAAAGCACCTTTGAATGTACCTTTAATTTGTGCCCGACCTCGACACAACGTACAGTTTGTTTCCTTTATTTATTTGCTCGGCACAATGAGCGCTGTCGTAATTTAGCTCGCGGGGTATGCACTCAATTACCCAAATGAATCATTAGCAGCAATATATTCAGCTCTCGCTGTTACTGATCGACAAACTGTGGAGCAAAGTCACATTTACAAAGACGCCACGGTCTGGCACTGTAGAAATCTGTGGTAAAACAGCGCTCTCCTCTGTTTGGATTCTGGCACTGCAGCAGAAACGCCATCTCTCTCTCTCTTTCTCTCTGACAAGCACACACACACTTTCTGTCCCGGGTGGCTCAGGGAATCTGCTTTCTTTCATTGGTGTTTTAGATTTTCTCTGCTCTCTCCACCCTCTTAATCAATGAAATAGACAAACAGCTATTTAGAGAGCACAATACGCTATTGATTCCAGGTTGCTCATCAGGATGCCGTTGGACTAATTTTGGTAATGAGTTTGCTTGTGTTTTCTGCCCATCCCACACACTTAACACACACATGCACATGCCGGTGTGCGCGCACACACACACACACACACACACACACACAGAGCCTAAGAGGCAGATCAATCACTAACCATTGTTAGGCTCATTATAACGAGTGAATACAAGGATGAAAAATGTAAGGGCTCTCAATATGGTCCAGTATATTGATCATTCTGGTTTGATGCCCCACCAGGTCACTCAAAATGGGAGTGAGACCATTTAAAGGCCTACTCCACTCTTTACAGCCATTTTTGGTCGTGACCTAGATGGATAACTGTATGGAGAGTCATACAGAAGTTGAATGAAAATATTGAGCTGTCATGAACGTGCTGTACATTGAAGGCATCGTCTTTCTAGTATTTTTACTGTCTGTGTCTCCCTCTCTCTCTCTCTTCCCTCTGTCTTTCTCTCATCGCCGACAGACGAGCGCTGCCAGTAATGCGGTGACAATCGAGTCGCGCCGCTAAATTCATTTGCCAGATAATGTGTCAATATTAAATATCAACTTTGACCTCCCGGGCTCTCCGCTCCTCGGTCGGCACGGGTATTGATTTTTGTCTTGTATGTAGCTCAGCCCGGCCCTCTCTCTCTCTCTCTCAAAGTCCATTATTTTAGATTTTCCTATGAAATACATATCTTTCCCCACTGACATCTGACAAACAGCATATGGAAGTCATTTTATCTACCAATAATGTGTTTGTCAAAAAGTATGAGGCTTTAATGGATTCTGTGGGCCTTGTCCGTCCACTCAGTCGCCTGCCCGACGGGCTGTCATTGATATATCTGGGCAGATAGGGTGGGGAGTGTGTGTGTGTGTGTGTGTGTCCTTTATTAACTCTTACCTCAGGTGGAGGTTGGATTCATCGATCACTGATCGAAAAACGGGATTCATTGTTGACGGATTTGGCTCTCCTTCAAACTTGAACACACACACACGTTCACACACACACAAGACTCCTGATGATGCTGTGGCTGTCATGTGAAGGACAGGCCACAGTCTTCAGGAGGATATTGGGCCGGCGCTCCCGTTCTCCATCTAGCCGCACATTCAAGGTAATAACTATTTTTCTTGCTCCTCTCCTCCTCACACAACAAGACAGACTGTCATGGATGGAAGGCTTAATTCCAGTTGTCAGTCAGTTGTCCAATTCCCCCAGTAAATATAAATGGAAACGAAGTTTGTTTGAACAACATTATATCCTCCTCCTATTTTGTTTTACCTCACAGTTTGTGTGTGTGTGAAAGTGTGTTGCTGTGCCACTCACACTAACCAAATGAAAACCAGAACAAATATGAATCTATTCATTAATCAACCGGCCCAGAAAGATCTGTTGTGACAGCTTCTCTGTGGCAGTTAATGGATTAATTTAATTCCTGTCATTAGCTCAAACTGGTGTGTCTTCGGTGTGTGTGTGTGAGTATGTGTTTGTGTATGTGAGTGTGTGTGTTCGTTCATGTGTGTGTGTGTGTGCACACTTGATTTTACTCATTTGTGTTATTCATTGTGAGCCATTACAACCCACACCTGTTCATTGAAAGTCTTTAATTTCCCTACAAGGTACTGTAGTCGCAGCTTCTGTTATTGAAGCATATGCAGACTCGCTGGAGGTCCCTTTTCTACATGGAGCTCAAGCAGAGACAGGAATGTCTCTCAGATTGACAGCTAGATAGATGGAAGTGTGCATGTGAGGATAAATGGATATGTAAGCGAGGGATGAATATTGACTGATCGGTGGAGAGATTGACAGGCGAAAGAAGAAAAGGATTGTTCAGACTCTTACAGTTCCTACCTTCCCAGACACACATTCATAAATAAAAATGTGCCTTCCTCCTACGTCTTTTTAATTTGATGCGTAAAATGTGGATTAATTGTTTTATTTTTTACACTTAAATAGTTTCATTGTAAGAGAATAGACTGTGCTTATTAAGATTTGCTTAAAGGGGCAATCAACAATTGAAACAATAACAAAGTGGCCAACTGCCTCTGTTTTGATAAAAAGCTGAGGGATGGGCCTGGAGAAATGTAACCACTCTTAAATTCATAGACAGAGCTACTGATGCAATGACTGACCATCCAATATATTACAATTATTGTTTTAAGCCTATTTTGAGGCTATACAGTTGTTTGTTTACATTGACAATGTTTAAAAACATTTTAATATATATTCTACTTAGTCTGATGTTTTCCTAAATATACTGTGATCATCAGGAACATCCCAAATGCACTACTTTTGACCCATAGGGCTCTGGTCAGAAGTAGTGCACTATATAGGGAATAGGGTGTCATTTGGGACTGATCAACCTTCTCTGTTTGTTTGTTTGTTTTCAATGTCTTGCCCTGTGTCTCTCTCTCTTTAATGGGGGTAGGCCCCAGCCCTGACCCCCTGTCAGGACTCCCTAGCTAATCTCTCCTTTTAAAAAATACAGAGATTCGGTCACATCAGAGATTTCTTAGCAGGTGCCAAAGAGCATTACTGCCAAGAGAACATGGTCAGAGTCAAGCATCCTAAATGTAATCGGTTCACTTCCCCTGATGTCCGTGTCAATGTTTACTTGAGGGCGGCTAACAAATGTGTGACCTCTCCTCCCTAACGCTGCTAACCTCTCTCTCACTTTCTCCCCCTGTCTCTCCACCTCTCTCTCTCAATCTCTATTTCTCCCTCTCGCTCCCTCTCTCTCTGTGTTTCTGTTTCCAGAGGGGACGTCGCTGGCGGAGCAAGTGCGAAGGATAAAGGACATTGAAGCCATTGAGAGCGAATCCTTTGTTCCCCAGGCTTTCAAATCATCCCGAGACGGTGTCAAGGTGCGCTTTCTCTCTCTCTCTCTCCTTCTCTGTTCGCTTCTTTCTCTCTCTTATTTGATTTCCTTCCTCCCCCTCCAGTTTTTATTCCATCTGTCCAAGAGCGGCTCCCGGACCCAAATTAAACCATTCCCATTCAATGACGTTTGCTCCGTCCGTTCGAGACGAGAAAGGGGTCCGGCCGGGACTGTTTTTTGATCTGCTCGGCCGCCACAAAAGCGGGATAGCCGTCACAAAAGCCACCACGGCGGGCCTCTGTCCCTCGCCCTCTCTCTGTCTCCACAGACACAGCGGCAGAAGCACAGAAGTCATTATTGAAATGCTCCTGCCTGGGAAAACGTGGAGGATATTAGATTTGTTGGCAATCATTGCCGATCCTGGGAGGGTTAGGACAAAAGGTGACAGTCCAAGTGGAGCGGGTTGACAGATTACACCAGGTACTGGGACCGGGACCTGTATCTATCGCTCTGTGTGTGCTGTTGCTCTCTTATTTAAAATGTTCTGTCTCTCTCTCTATGTCTCATCACGGTTGTACCTGGCCTGTGTAAGTGGTATGAGAGGAGGACAAGGAAAGGGAAGTGATAGCGTATGGTTGTCTTACCTACCTTAGTTGAATGCACTGATTGTACGTTTCTCTGGATAAGAGCGTCTGCTAAATGACTAAAGTGTAAATGTAATTGAGGTACTTCTTATAGTTAAGGGTCCTCAGCTCCCTAACTTGAGGCGCGCAGGGGCCAAACACCTGCAGCCCTCTCCAGTTAGCACTCAGTTAGCCACCGATTTACACTCTGCAAGTTCAAATAGAGGCCCTAATGAAATAATGAGGATACAGGGTGTGAGGAGAGGGCTGTGACCCCCAAGCTGCCAAAGCCTAACCCCCTTCCATCCCCACTCGGGTAGGGCGGGCACCTGTAGAATTTTCCATCAGGCTCCACATGCGGGCACATACACCCTGATCAGTGTCCCTCCTGGCTGCAAGAAGTGCATGTGTTTACCAAGGACACAAGCACACTGCTCAGAAGACCTAGTCAGTACTTCAGACTCATACTCATACTGCCATCTTCTGGCCAAACACCAAACTACATCTGCTGCCTTTGTCATTTCTCTGCATGAGTGTTCTAGCTCGTTTATGCAAGCAGCACATTTGTTGTTCATGTCAGTAAATGTGATGTGATGAATAAATGGGACATTACAGTACTATACCATGTGATTAATATGTTTGGTCCGACTTGGTGGGATCTAGAGTTCCAAAATTCTGGTTACTTTCCCAAAATTCCAAGGTTTTCCAGAAATGCAGACTGGAAGATTCCTGGAATTAGGAGAGAATAAGCAGGACGTCTAGAATCCCCTAACCAGGATATCTGGAGAACCTGGGAATTTTGCAGCCCTAGTGTAATGTTATATCAACGGGTATTCTGTATGTGTTTTTAGACTGAGTCAGTGAAAGTCGAGCAGGAACCAGACGACCCACCTCTGCTCCTTACAGACATCATCTCTCTACCTACTACAATCCGCTACAATGACAGCGACACGCTAGCACACCCCAGTGTAAGTTCTCCCCTAACACACACACACACACTCTTTTCTGTTGGTACACACAAACACACACACAGGAATATGAAAGGTTACTGAAGTATCGCATAGAGTCTCAGGGTGTTGGGCCCACTTATTACCCACACATGTCCCCTCAGACTCTTTCACTCACGCACGCACACACACACACACACACACACACACACACAACCCTCCTTCTTGTAAGAGCTGTGTGGAGTCATTTATCTCCCTGCAGGGGGAAATGAGTTAGCCCTGACACATGCAGATCAACCCACGACAGCCTGATCTATGGCAGCAATATGCCCCAGGCGGGGGAGCGCCAATCAGGAATAATGATTCCCCATTACCCCTACTGTAGATAATGTCATCTCAAACTCGATACTGCTGCGACACCCCAGAGCCATGGTGGGGTGGGGGGGGGGGGCTGATCTAGTCATCATGTCGAACCCTAGATAACACACAGCGAACGGTGTACACCCCATACTGTGGGTTAGGCCGTACGTGTATGTGTGTGTGTGTCGTCCTGTTTAAGGCGAGAGATGAGTGATTCACAAGGCCGTTACACACCAGACACTGCATATTTAGCTTTCCTAAGCTACCAGACGCACGTTGGATAAATCAAACGTTGTTATATACACACAGAGACACTGGATATGAAGAGATGGAAATGATCTGTCTTTTAAATGGGTTTTCTTTGTCAGGCGGTCCGTGCTCTGTGAAAGGCTGTAGTGGATCTTTAGGGTGTCTTCAACCTCCAAATAGTAGAAAACTAAATAGAAACCTGCACTTAAATTTGCCTTAACTGAAGCGAATTGTGTGACCTGGTTGTAATCATATGGTTCCCTTGACAAATGTTGTTATCAAGGCAGAGAATTTAGGCCTCTTAGTAGGGTTGCAAAATTCTAACCAAAATTCTGGAAAACCAGGGAATTTTGGGAAAGATACCAGAATTTTGCGTTCCTACTTCTTAGTGTGCTGCACATGATACTCAATGGGGAAAATAAATGATCCATTCTAGACAATAATCCATTAAAAAAATCCATATACTAGACATATACACTAACCAGCCAGTTTATTAGGTACACCCATCTAGTACCGGGTTGGATCCCCCGTTGCCTCCAGAACAGCCTGAATTCTTCGGGGCGTGGATTCTACAAGCTGTCAGAAACGTTTGTTGCTCTATTGTTATCAAGGGACTAGCTTTTGCCAGGATGGGGCCATGGACTCGTGCTGCTTACGCCAAATCCACTCATCCCTCACTTTCTCTCCCCTCAGACTCTTTCACATCCACACACACACACACACACACACACACACACATATATACACACCTTTCTCCAGACCCTGTCACTCGTCCCCATAACTTCTCTGTCTGGTTGTTTGTGTGTTGTGTTGTCTAGTCATCTGTGTCTAACCAGTGTACTGTGCTCCTCTCTGCGTTCTCTTCTAGTTGTTCCTGGACAAGGAGAAGGCCGAGGAGATGTGGCTCAACAGGCTGATGTCCCTCCGCCAGGAGAGGCTCATGGGAAGTCCTGTGCCCTGATTGGACGAGCAGCTCCCCGGACCAATGGAATCATCTGAACTGAGGAAACTTTGGTCCTGGACTAAATCCACCTGTCCTCACCATGAGTAGGGACAGGAGTTTTTCCTGACCACGTGACCTAGCTCTAGTTAGTCTATCCTTGTCAGATCACAAGGTCAGGAACAACTCCCTGTCCCTAAACATTTATACATTTTTATTTAATCCCTCATTCGCTGGACTTCCCTCAGACTTTTTGTCAAGAAACTACAAAGCTTCTGTCTTTAAGAAGATTTGTATTTTTGTTTATTTTTTTAATATCCCAAATGAGTTATTGAAATGATACATAGAAAATGTGCACTGTCTTTTGGATATGTCAAACGTTGATCAATTGTGTTTGAGTGAATTTTATAGAAATGAAATCTCCCCTGTGAAGAAAATCCATGATTAGTAGACTGAGTCCTGTTTATTGACTGTTTTGAACCTGATGTTTCTCATCTAGGCAACGGTGCCTTCCGAAAGTATTCACACCCCTTGACTTTTTCCACATTTTGTTGTTACAGCCTGAATTTAAAATGGATTACGTTTAGATTTTTTGACACTGGCCTACACACAATACGCAATAATGTCAAAGTGGAATTATGTTTTTCAAAATTTGTACAAATTAATTTAAAATTAAAAGCTGAAATGTCTTGAGTCAATAAGTATTCAACCCCTTTGTTATGGCAAGCCTCAATACGTTCAGGAGTAAAAATGTGCTTAACAGGTGACATAATATGTTTCATGGACTCACTCTGTGTGCAATAATAGTGTTTAACATGCTTTTCGAATGACTATCATCTCTGTACCCCACACATGCTATTATCTGAAAGGTCCCTCAGTCGAGCAGTGAATTTCAAACACAGATTCAACCACAAAGACCAACAAGGTTTTCCAGTGCCTTGCAAAGAAGGGCACCTATTGGTAAATGGGTACAAATAAAATATATATTGAATATCCCTTTGTGCATAGTGAAGTTATTAATTACACTTTGGATGGTGTATCAATACACCCAGTCACTACAAAGATACAGGCATCCTTCCTAACTCAGTTGCTGGAGAGGAAGGAAACTGCTCAAGGGTTTCAGCATGGTGACTTTAAAACAGTTACAGAGTTTTAATGGCTGTGATAGGAGAAAACTGAGGATAGATCAACAACATTGTAGTTACTACACAATGCTAAGCTAATGTACAGAGTGAAAAGAAGGAAGCTTGTACAGAATAAAAATAGTCCAAAGCATGCATCCTGTTTGCAACAGGGCACTAAAGTAATACTGCAAAGAATATGGCAAAGCAATTAACTTTTTGTCCTGAATACAAAGTGTTTTGTTTTGGGCAAATCCAATACAACACATTACTGCGTACCACTCTCCATATTTTCAAGCATAGTGGTGGCTGCATCATGTTATGGGTATGCTTGTAATCGTTAAGGACTGGGGAGTTTTTCAGAAACAGAATGGAGCTAGGCACAGGCAAAGTCCTAGAGGACAACCTGGTTCAGTCTGCTTTTCACTAGACACTGGGAGATGAATTCACCTTTCAGAAGGACAATAACCTACAACACAAGGCCAAATCTACACTGGAGTTGTTTACCAAGAAGACTAGTGAATGTTCCAGAGTGGCCTAGTTACAGTTTTGACTTAAAGCTACTTGAAAATCTATGGCAAGACCTGAAAATTGCTGTCTAGCAATGATCAACAACCAATTTTACAGAGTTTGAAGATTTTTGAAAAGAATAATGGCAAATATTGTAAAATCCAGGTGTGCAAAGCTCTTACCCAGAAAGACACAGCTGTAATCACTGCCAAAAGCGATTCTAACATGAATTGACTGGTGTGAATAGTCATTTTCAATACATTTGCTAACATTTCTATCTTTGTCATTATGGGGTGTTGTGTGTAGATGGGTGAGAGTCACAAAATCAATTAAATCCATTTTGAATTCAGGCTGTAACACAACAAAATGTGGGATAAGTCAAGGGGTATGAATACTTTTTGAAGGCACTGTATCTGGGTGGAAATATTTGTTGTAAGTAGTGTCTTGGAGAAGCATTTGATTTTTAATATGATTTTGTTGCTGTTTTTGTAATAAACTTGTAATAAAGGCAAACGTTTGGACACACCTACTCATTCCAGGGTTTTTCTTTATTTGTACTATTTTCTACATTGTAGAATAATAGTGAAGACATCAAAACTATGAAATAACACATGGAATCATGTAGTAACTAAAAAAGTTTTACGCAAATCAAAGTATATTTTATATTTGAGATTCTTCAAATAGCCACCCTTTGCCTTGACAGCTTTGCACACTTGGCTTTCTCTCAACCAGCTTCATGAGGTAGTCACCTGGAATGCATTTAAATTAACAGGTGTACCTTGTTAAAAGTTAATTTGTGGAATTTCTTTCTTTCTTAATGCGTTTGAGCCTATCAATTGGGGAGGCATTGTCCATATTATGGCAAGAACAGCTCAAATAAGCAAAGAGTAACGACAGTCTATCATTACTTTAAGACATGAAGGTCAGTCAATACGGAACATTTCAAGAACTTTGAAAGTTTCTTCAAGTGCAGTCGCAAAAACCATCAAGCGCTATGATGAAACTGGCTCTCATGAGGACCGTCACAGGAATGGAAGACCCAGAGTTACCTCTGCTGCAGAGGATAAGTTCATTAGAGTTACCAGCCTCAGATATTGCAGCCCAAATAAATGCTTCACAGAGTTCAAGTAACAGACACATCTCAACATCAACTGTTCAGAGGGGACTGTGTGAATCAGGCCTTCATGGTCAAATTGCTGCAAAGAAACCACTACTAAAGGACACCAATAAGAAGAAGAGACTTGCTTGGGCCAAGAAACACGAGCAATGGACATTAGACCAGTGGAAATGTGTTCCAACCGCCGTGTCTTTGTGAGACGCGGTGTGGGTGAATGGATGATCTCCGCATGTGTAGTTCCCATTGTAAAGCGTGGAGGTGCTTTGCTGGTGACACTGTCTGTGATTTATTTAGAATTCAAGGCACACTTAACCAGCAATGCTACCACAGCATTATGCAGCGATACGCCATCCCATGCGGTTGTGTCAAAGGGCAGTAGGTTTGTTTTGAACCTACTTATGCCAGAAGCTGCGGAATTACCTCTAGACAGGCCAGGCCACTGAGTATCAAATCAATATGTTTTGGTTGCGTACACATGTGCAGATGTTATCGCAGGTGCAGCGAAATGTTTATTTTTCTAGCTCCAACAGTGAAGCATACCTAACAATACAAAGCAATCAAAGAAATAAAAATGTATTAAGAAATATCAGAATGAGCAATGGCAATGTCAGGATTTTTTAGCCTTGAGACAATTGAGACATGGATTGTGTATGTGTGCCATTCAGAGGGTGAATGGGCAAGACAAGTGATTTAAGTGCCTTTCAATAGGGTATGGTAGTAGGTGCCAGGCGTACTGGTTTGAGTGTGACAAGAACTGCCACGCTGCTGGGTTTTTCACGCTCAACCGTCTCCCGTGTGTCTCAAGAATGGTCCACCACCCAAAGGACATCCAGCCAACTTGACACAACTGTGGGAAGCATTGGAGTCAACATGGGCCAACATCCCTGTGGAACCCTATCAACACCTTGTAGAGTCCATGTCCCAACGAAGTGAGGGCAAAAGAGGGTGTAACTCAATATTAGGAAGGTTTTCCTGATGTTTTGTACACTCAGTGTATGTATACAGTATAATGGTGTGTATAGACAGTATGGACAGTATATTAATAGGAAAGGTGTTTACATCAGTAGTTATATAGGATGAGCCTTGACTAGAATACAGTATGTAAACATTATTAAAGTGACCAGTGTTCAATGACTATGTACATAGGGCAGCAATCTCTAAGGTGCAGGGTAGAGTACCAGGTAGTAGCCTGCTAGTAACAGTGACTAAGTTCAGGGCAGGGTACTGGGCTGAGGCTGGCTACTGGTGACTATTCAACAGTCTGATGGCCTGGAGATAGAAGCTGTTTTTCAGTCTCTCTGCCCCAGCTTTAATGCACCTGTACTGTCTCCGCCTTCTAGATGGCAGCGGTGTGAACAGGCCATGGCTCGGGTGGCTGAGGTCCTTGATGATCTTCTTGGCTTTCCTGTGACACCGGGGCACTCTGCCTGCCCTACAGGCCAACTACAGCACCCGGTGTGCTGACCGCATCACCCTGTAGAGAGCCCTGAGGTTGCGGATGGTGAAATTGCTGTACCAGGCAGTGATACAGCCAGACGATGCTCTCAATGGTGCATTTGTAGATGTTTTAGGGGCCAAGCCACATTTCTTCAGCCTCCTGAGGTTGAAGAGGCGCTGTTGTGCCTTCTTCAACACACTGTCTGTGTGGATGAACCATTTCAGGTTGTCAGTGATGTGCACGCCTGGGAACTTGAAGCTTTTCACCCTTTCCACTGTGGCCCTGTCGATGTGGATTGGGGGTGTGCTGTCTCTGCTGTCTCCTGAAGTCCACAATCAGCTCCTTCGTAGTGTTGACGTTGAAGGAGAGGTTGTTTTCCTGGCACCACTCCGCCAGGGCCCTCACCTCCTCTCTGTAGGCTGTCTCGTTGCTGTTGGTGAATCAGGCCTGCCACTGTTGTATCGTCAGCAAACTTGAGTAGATTTTTTATGACAGTCAGGTGGCTATCCAGCTCCCTCAGATGTCTCAGATCTATTCTACCTGTTCTTAACAGAGTTCCGATGACTTATGATGCTGACCTATCGCCATGTGAGTGTCAGGAGAGTCACAGGACACAAATAGAGCCCAGCGTTCTGTGTTCCTGTCTGGGCAGTGGGGTGGCTGAGGGCTGGGCTGGCCTGGTCCAGATTGACGCTCTATTTGTGGGCTGGGGCAGATGGTAGACTTATAACAGGACGAAGGAAGAGATGGAGGGCTGTGGTTAGCTCTCCTACTCCCAGGCTGCATGCGTACTAGTGAAATGTCACTGTGAGCGTGAATATACTTAGTCATTTTAAGACGTTTATTGGCAAATTTGCCTATTTTATTTTTTTCTGAGTGAATTATTATTTATGTGGCCTTGTATTTGTGTTGTTGTGTGCATCATGAGCACACAACAACTCTGCTCGAGCACTTGTGATTTTACACGTCTGCATATCTGTCTGTGTCTATTTTCTGTTTCAGTGTGTGCCCCCGGTGTGTGTGTGTGTGTGTGATTGTGTGTGTGTTGTATGTTGAGGGTGGGCTTCAAGGGTCTGTTTGTAACTCTCAGCAGATGGTCCTCCTTACATCAGTCAGCCACATGCCAGAGTGTCGGGTAGCAGAACCCACTCACCAGAGAGCTGGGTGTCCTTACAGTCAGCTGCTACTAAACATTTAGACAAAGGGCTACTTTTGTCAACTTCAAACAGGAGGATTCCGATTTTTGTGTGATGAGAGCTACAATAGGCCTTCTGACAAAGACTTGACTACATGCCAACCCCCATTCATATAAGCTGATTAGCATAGCTAGCATACAGAAATCAGTGGTGGTAGTCAGTCATTTTTAACTGTAATGCAGTTGATTGCTAAAGATGCCATAAACATGTGTTGGGGTTGACATTCATCAAAAGTAGATCCATGCATTTGTTACTTCTAGATTGGACTACTGCAATGCTCTATTTTCCGGCTACCCGGATAAAGCACTAAATAAACTTCAGTTAGTGCTAAATACGGCTGCTAGAATCCTGACTAGAACCAAGAAATTTGATCATATTACTCCAGTGCTAGCTTCCCTACACTGGCTTCCTGTTAAGGCAAGGGCTGATTTCAAGGTTTTACTGTTAACCTATAAAGCGTTACATGGGCTTGCTCCTACCTATCTTTCCGAGTTGGTCCTGCCGTACATACCAATACGTACGCTACGGTCACAAGACGCAGGCCTCCTAATTGTCCCTAGAATTTCTAAGCAAACAGCGGGAGGCAGGGCTTTCTCCTATAGATCTCCATTTTTATGGAACAGTCTGCCTACCCATGTGAGAGACGCAGACTCGGTCTCAACCTTTAAGTCTTTACTGAAGACTTATCTCTTCAGTAGGTCATATGATTGAGTGTAGTCTGGCCCAGGAGTGTGAAGGTGAACGGAAAGGCTGGAGCAACGAACAGCCCTTGCTGTCTCTGCCAGGCCGGTTCCCCTCTCCACTGGGGTTCTCTGCCTCTAACCCTGTTGCAGGGGCTGAGTCACTGGCTTGCTGGTGCTCTTTCATGCCGTCCCTGGGAGGGGTGCGTCACTTGAGTGGGTTGAGTTACTGACGTGATCTTCCTGTCTGGGTTGGCGCCCCCCCTTGGTTTGTGCTGTGGTGGAGACCTCTGTGGGCTATACTCGGCCTTGTCTCAGGATTGTAAGTTGGTGGTTGGGGATATCCCTCTAGTGGTGCGGGGGCTGTGCTTTGGCGGAGTGGGTGGGGTTATATCCTTCCTGTTTGGCCCTGTCCGGGGGTTTCTTCGGATGGGGCCACAGTGTCTCCGGACCGCTCCTGTCTCAGCCTCCAGTATTTATGCTGCAGTAGTTTATGTGTCGGGGGGCTGGGGTTAGTTGGTTATACCTGGAGTACTTCTCCTGTCTTATCCAGTGTCCTGTGTGAATTTAAGTATGCTCTCTCTAATTCTCTCGTTCTCTCTTTCTCTCTGAGAACCTGAGCCCTAGGACCATACGTCAGGACTACCGGGCATGATGACACCTTGCTGTCCCCAGTCCGCCTGGCCTTGCTGCTATTCCAGTTTCAACTGTTCTGCCTGCGGCTACGAAACCCCTACCTGTCCCAGACCTGCTGTTTTCAACTCTAAATGATCGGCTATGAAAAGCCAACTGAGAGACCTGAGCCCTAGGACCATACGTCGGGACTACCGGCCGTGGTGACTCCTTGCTGTCCCCAGTCCGCCTGGCCTTGCTGCTATTCCAGTTTAAACTGTTCTGCCTGCGGTTATGGAACCCCTACCTGTCCCAGACCTGCTGTTTTAAACTCTAATGATCGGCTATGAAAAGCCAACTGAGATTTATTCCTGATTATTATTTGACCATGCTTGTCACTTATGAACATTTTTGAACATCTTGGCATGGTTCTGTTATAATCTCCACCCGGCACAGCCAGAAGAGGACTGGCCACCCCTCATAGCCTGGTTCCTCTCTAGGTTTCTTCCTAGGTTTTGCCTTTCTAGGGAGTTTTTCCTAGCCACCGTGCTTCTACACCTGCATTACTAGCTGTTTGGGGTTTTAGGCTGGGTTTCTGTACAGCACTTCGAGATATTAGCTGATGTAAGAAGGGCTATATAAAATAAAATTGATTGATTGATCATACCCCCGATTTTTACCTCAACATAGTGTTAAATACACATAGAAACAATAGCCTAAATGAAGGGTAATTTTGCTGGGGGGGGTATTGAGAAGACTCTGGATATTTCCCCCACGGCCCTTTCCCCCACACGTTTCCATGGCAATTCCATTATTTTCTTCAAGTTCGATTTACCTATTTTCCGCATCTATTGACCCTGTCGGTATTAGATAGAACGTCACGGCCCCGCCGCCTGTCGGGAAAACAACCGGTGGTTACCTAGTTTAACCCATTGGCTCACAGCAAATACTTAGCCTTTTTTAGCAATTTTCTTTTTGTCTGCATGTTTTAGTCAATTACAAAACTACATTTAAGCAAAGTACATGTCTAAAGATTACTTTTCAACATTGCCTGCTCCGGAGTGTTCTCACTACTTAGAAAAACATAATATTGTAGGGCTTCGGTCATGCCTTCTTTTCATGACGGTGCTAGCAGCCACGTGAGTGCTAGCTAGCTACCAACTGGAACATTAAGCTAGCCAAGACCAACAACACAAACTATACAGCTACAAGTAGTTTGTGGCGTTACAAACGGACTATACTAAACAAGTTAAATGTTTTACCTGTGATTAAATGTTTTCCACACACATGCTACATGCTTTCCCCCTTCTGATAACCAGGTGGCGAATCGCATCTCTGCATGTCTGGCAGACATATCAGTATGGATGACGGATCACCACCTCAAGCTGAACCCTGGCAAGACGGAGCTGCTCTTCCTCCCGGGGAAGGACTGCCCGTTCCATGATCTCGCCATCACGGTTGACAACTCCGCTGTGTCCTCCTCCCAGAGTGCGAAGAGCCTAGGCGTGACCCTGGACAACACCCTGTCGTTCTCCGCCAACATCAAGGTGGTGACCCGCTCCTGCAGGTTCATGCTCTACAACATTCGGAGAGTACGACCCTGCCTTACACAGGAAGCGGCACAGGTCCTAATCCAGGCACTTGTCATCTCCCGTCTGGACTACTGCAACTCGCTGTTGGCTGGCCTCCCTGCCTGTGCCATTAAACCCCTACAACTCATCCAGAATGCCGCAACCCGTCTGGTGTTCAACCTTCCCAAGTTCTCTCACGTCACCCCCTCCTCCGCACACTCCACTGGCTTCCAGTTGAAGCTCGCATCCGCTACAAGACCATGGTGCTTGCCTATGGAGCAGTGAGGGAACGGCACCTCTGTACCTTCAGGCTCTGATCAGTCCCTACACCCAAACGAGGGCATTGCGTTCATCCACCTCTGGCCTGCTGGCTCCCTTCCTCTGCGGAAGCATAGCTCCCGCTCAGCCCAGTCAAAACTGTTCGCTGCTCTGGCACCCCAATGGTGGAACAAGCTCCCTCACGACGCCAGGACAGCGGAGTCACTCACCACCTTCCGGAGACATTTGAAACCCCCACCTCTTTAAGGAATACCTGGGATAGGATAAAGTAATCCTTCTACCCCCCAAATTGTAAAGTGGTTATCCCACTGGCTATAGGGTGAACGCACCAATTTGTGAGTCGCTCTGGCTAAGAGCGTCTGCTAAATGACGTTAATGTGCCCTTGAGCAAGGCACTTAACCCTAATTGCTCCTGTAAGTCGCTCTGGATAAGAGCGTCTGCTAAATGACTAAAATGTAAAATGTAAAATGTATGTAGCCTACTTGGATACCAGGTCCCCACATTTCCCACTCTCCCATGCCGAATAGCCTGAAGCCACAGGGCTCTTCTTGCAGGCTCTATTTCCCAACGTGGGTGCATTGCGAACCGTAAGTCAGGATTTTTGACCTGGTTACATGTAAATTGAACTACATAGCAGCTTTTTGGCATGTTTTATTATTTCTGTATAACAAAAAAATCGACAACGAAGTATTATACGTACATAGTCCCAGTCGGTATTCACATAATAATAAGGAATGTTGTAATGTTTTCATCAGGGGTGGTCAACCATCTTCCAGGAGAGCTAATGGGTGTGCAGGCTTTTATTCCTGTTCCCCTAGCAAACCACATTTTAGAAATTAGCTGCTCAACCGGACCTTGATAAACTGTCTCTGATGTGTTTGAGCAGTGCTTGATCAAAAGCCTGCACACCAGTGGCGGCTGGTGGGAGGAGCTATAGGAGGACAGGCTCATTGTAATGGCTGGAATGAAATAAATAGAATGGTATCAAACACATCAAACATATGGAAACCACGTTTGACTCCGTTCCATTTATTCCATTCCAGCCATTACAATGAGCCCGTCCTCCTATAGCTCCTCCCACCAGCCTCCACTGCTGCACACCCAGTAGCTCTCTAGACTGAGGGTTGACCACATGTCTTTTATATAGTTGCTTAACAGGTATTCTACTTTGCTCAACAACAGGAGATGGTACATGGGATCAGAGAGCAGCCTCCCAGTGTTGCCCTTTCTACCTTCTGGGATTATCGCCATGGCTGTGTACATCCCGCCCCAAGCCGACACCAAAAAGGCTCTCAAAGATTTTAATTGGACTCTGAACAAACTGAAGACCGCATTCCCGGAGGCAGCGTTCATTGTTGCGGGGGACTTTATCAAAAGTAATTTGAGAACCATGCTCCCAAATTATTACCAACACACAACTGTCTAACTCGCAGAAATTCTACTATTAACCACTGCTACACACCTTTTCGACACGGGTATAAGACCCTCTCCCGTCCTCCTTTCGGCAAATCCGACCATGACTCCATCTTACTTCTCCCCGCCTACAAACAAAAACTCAAGAGGGAAGTTACGGTGGTCAGGTTTGTACAGCGTTGGTCCGACCAATCAGCTCCAAGACTGTTTTAATCACGTGGACTGGAATATGTTCCGGGTTGCCTCTGGAGATAACATCAATGAATACGCCAACTCAGTCACCGGATTCATAAAAAAATGCATGGATGAGGTGATACCAATAGTGTCTTTCAAAATGTTCTCGAATCAAAAACCATGGATTGATAGCAGCCTTGTAGGAAAACTGAAAGAGAGAGATGCTGCTTATAAACAGGGCAAGGTGACCAGGGACAGTAGTATGGTTAAATAGTACAAATACGACCTACACAGATCGATCAAGATGGCGAGACACAAGTCAGCGGGTCGGATACTAGGCGTATGTGGCAGGGGCTCCTAACAATCACGGATTACAAAAATAAAGCCAGCCACATCGCGGTCACCAACGCCACCCTACCGGAGGAGCTAATCACCTTTTTCTCTCGATTCGAGCACAATGACCCTGAGCTGACGAGGAGAGCCCCCAATGACAACTTGGGCTACACACTCACAGTCTCCACTGAGGACGTATGCAAGTCATTCAAAG
Source organism: Coregonus clupeaformis (assembly GCF_020615455.1). Classification (NCBI taxonomy): domain Eukaryota; kingdom Metazoa; phylum Chordata; class Actinopteri; order Salmoniformes; family Salmonidae; genus Coregonus; species Coregonus clupeaformis. Next base: position 8,260,275 of record NC_059196.1, read on the forward strand.
GTATTAACCCTCGCAAGGCTGCCGGCCCAGACGGCATCCCTAGCCGTGCCATCAGAGCATGTGCAGACCAGCTGGCTGTTGTGTTCTTGGACATTTTCAATCTCACCCTAGCTCAGGTCGCTATACCCACCTGCTTCAAGATGTCCACTATCATCCCTGTGCCCAAGAAAGGGAAAGTAACTGAACTGAATGACTACCGACAAGTAGCACCCACTTCCGTCATCATGAAGTGCTTCGAGAGGCTAGTCAAAGACCATATCACCTCCTCCCTCCCCGACACACTCAACCCGCTCCAATTCGCCTACCGCCCTGACAGATCCACAGACGACACAATCGCCATTGCACTGCACACTGCCTTTACCCACCTGGACAAAAGGAATGCATATGTGAGGATGCTGTTCATCGACTACAGCTCGTCTTTCAATTCCATAGTGCCCTGTAAGCTCATTACAAAGCTCACAGCCCTGGGTCTGAACTCCTCCCTACGCAACTGGGCCCTGGACTTCCTGACGGGCCGCCCCCAGGTGGTGAAGGTAGGCAACACTACCTCCTCGACACTGATTCTCAACACAAGGGCCACACAAGGGTGCGTCCTCCGTTCCGTCCTGTAGTCCCTGTATACCCACGACTGCGTACCCACGACACAGTTCCAACTCCATCATCAAGTTCGCTGACGACACAACAGTAGTAACCCTGATTACCAACAACAACGACACAGCCTACAGGGAGGAGGTAGGCACTCTGACGGCGTGGTGCCAGGTAAACAACCTCTCCCTCAACGTTAGCGAAACAAAGGAGCTGATTGTGGACTTCAGGAGGGTTCAGGCTGGACACACCCCCATCCTCATCAATGGGGCCGCCGTGGAGACTGTCAATAACTTCAAATTCCTCGTCGTTCACATCTCAGAGAAGCTGAAATGGTTTAACCACACGGACACCGTGGTGAAGAAGGCACGACATTGACTCTTCAACCTCAGGATGCTGAATAAATTTGGCCTGTCTCCGAGGGCATACTGTCAGGCTGCAACACAGCATGGTATGGCAACTCCACCGCCGCGGACCGCAAGGCGCTTCAGAGGGTGATTCGCGCAGCCGAACGCACCATTGGGTGCACACTGCCTGCCCTCCAGGACACCTACAACACCAGGTGTCGCAGGAAGGCCAAGAAGATAATCAGGGACCCCAGCCACCCGAGCCATGCCCTGTTCTCCCCGCTTCCATCACTCAGACACGGGCAGTACAGGAGCATCATGGCAAAAACAGGAAGACTGGCCAATAGCTTCTACCCTCAGACCAGGTTGCTGAATAGCCACCACTAGTCAGCTACCTGCTCCCGCCTCCCCCCAGCTACTCCCCTTATGGATATTTCCCCCCCACACCCCCTCAACGGTCACTTACCTATACATGCTGCTCCCCCTATGGACATCTTCCCCCCACCCACCCAACTGACTTTTACTCTGACCCCACCCCAACCACATTCATCACTGTTGTTGTTTTTTTATAATAATTTGTATTGTTTTGATTTCACTTGGTCCCCACATCCCCTCAATGGCCATGCTGTTCCCCCTATGGTCATCCCCCCCACCCCATAAAGTCTTTACTCTGCCTCCCCCCCAATGGACATTTAGTTATTCATCACTGCTACAGTTATGATGTATATAGTGCTATTTCTATTTATTTTGTATTACCATCTTCATTATTGTATTTCACTTAGTCCTTCTTGTTGGAGCTCGGAGCCTAAGATTTTCACTGTACCCTGCAATCACACCTGCAACCCTGTACATGTGACTATTAAACACTCTAAATCTGAATCTCTGATACCACATTACGCTTAGTTTTTTTATACGTTTATACGTATAATTGACTAAAACAAGCAGACAACAAGAAAATTGGGTTTAAGAAATGTCAAGTTTTTGCTGTGAGCCAATGGGGTAACCTAGGTAACCACAGGTTGTTTTCCCCACAGGCAGGCAGGGTTGCGACCAATGACCTATATAAACCCTGGATTGCTGATGCTATGTATTGACAGGCTTTGAAGCCACCTGTCGGCGATATTGGCACTCCCTAGGAAAAGTAATCTGTAGGAATGAATAGAATTAACTGTTTCAAAGACAAAATTACATTTATTTAAGTATTTTTTGTTTTAGTGGGGACAGTAACATTAGTACTCTCTAAAAATGTATACTGTATACTTTAAAATATACTATTTTTAAATATTTTGCATTATGCATGTATGCATTAAGGTGTCTGTAATAGAATAAATGTGTCAAAAACGAATCTAGACATGAATAAATGCATTTCTATAGCTTCCTAAATCTTTTTTTTTACAATTGAGGAGTACCAAGATGACTGCGCTGTGGCTTCAGTACAGCGGCCCCTGTCAGTCAACAATGCAGGGTTTATACACATCATTGGTCACAACGTTCTATTTAATACCGACTGGATCTATTGGAAACATTGTAACATTGGGCATTCTGATGTAATACATTTCATTTTAAACATAAACATTGAGCGTGGGGAGAACAGAGGATTCACGTTTATTGCATTTTTACCACCAGCCAATATGATCACACCCCACCAGAGAAGCTCTCGCCACTCAAACTTCCACACAAGTTAATTGTGAACGCTGTAGCCTATTTTATATCCAGCAAGCAAGAGCAAGGTAGGGCCTTTCCTATATATGTATTTATTTATATTCCTCAAAATAAGTTACCAAACTATATTGCTACTTCTGGGACACGCATTGGGCTAGGCTACTGGTTCAAGAGCAATAAGTGGAATACAGAGAGGATGGACGAGAGTGAGGCCAGTAAAGATGCCAGCAGAGATGCATCATGCATGAATTGCGCAAGAATGTAACATTGAAGAGAGATGTCTAAATTGGAAGTTAATTCATAGGCTGGGCTATTAATCCACCATTCCTATGCTAGCCTATTGTTATGTGGGCAGCTTGTCTCTCCCTTTTCTGTTTCCCTTCCTCCTTGTTTTGTCCCCTCTGTGTCTGTTGTATCTGTATGTGTGTTTGTCCCCTTTATGTGGGTGTGTCTGGAGTGGATCAGGGGGCGTGCTCAGGATCTGCCTCTCCTGTGCAGCTGCGGGTTGTTTCCAGTGATTCCTGCCTACGCAGCTGCATCCTATTCTCTAATCAACCTGCACTACTAATTCCGGGGCATGGCTCTCCACCGGCGCCAGATCGTTGTTCTTACCAGAGCGGTAACTTGGCTCACCAGTAAAGTTATTTTGTCTTTGTCTTCAGCCTGGCTCTCCACTCTCCTTAACCTGTCATTTGTTTTGTCTTTAGTTTCGGACATACCTCCCAACCTGCCTGCCTTCCTGCCGGTCGGCCTGCCTGCCTGCCTGCCTGCCTCAGCCTCTCCTTCCTCCGGAGCCGACTAGCCCACTCTGTTCCTTTACTTCAGTTGTTTTTGGACTAAGACAATTTTAACTTTTATTAAATATTTTTGTTTCTTCCACTCCCTTTGTCGTGTTTGTTTCTCTGAGTGCTGGGTTGAACCATAGCCTAACAGAACGATCTGGCCATGGACCCAACAGAGAGACAGCACGGGGCAAACGAAGACAGCTTCCAACAAGCTATCCAGGCTCAAGGAACGTTGCTAGGACAGCATGACCAACTGATTCGGACTCTTTTGGAAAATAATCATCAACTGCTGAACCAGGTGACTCAGTTAACTACACAAGTCTCTAAATTGTCTGTTATCAGTTCTCCATCTCTCTCTGACCCCCAGTTTGATGCACCCCAAGTTGGTTCCTCGGACATGATGCAGGCTTCGTTCCATCGGGAACCCCCTGTCACGTCGCCCTGAACCGTTCAATGGAGAATTGGACAAGTGCCGGGGATTTTTGCTTCAGTGTGACTTGATTTTTTCGGCAGAGACCACTGTCATTTTCTACTGATTCCTCTAAGGTACATTATGTTCTGGGGCTGTTAAGAGGGAGAGCTCTGGTTTGGGCTGAGGCTGTGTGCTCAAATCAAACTTTGACTGGATTGACTTTCGCTGATTTTTCTGCTAAATTGAAGACTGTTTTTGACCATCCTGACCATGTGGGTAATTCCTCCAAGATACTTTTTAATTTGAGGCAGGGTTCTAACAGTGTGGCTGAGTACTCTATTGAGTTCTGGACTTTGGCAGCGGACTCCAAGTGGAACAATGTGGCACTTCAAGGAGCATTTCTAAACGGTTTGAATGAAGCCATTAAGGATGAACTGGCTGCTCGTGACGAGCCACATGATTTACATTCTCTCGTTTCCCTGTCCATTAAGCTAGACAACCGGTTGCGGGAGAGGCGTCGGGAGAGAGGCGGTCGGCCGCATCTAGGAGGACGAGTTCCCCAGCCTTCAACCACTCGAGTCTCGCCTCCCCGGAGCCGGCAGCTTCTTATTTCTGATTCCATCCCGAGCACAGAGGAGGAACCTATGCAAGTGGGTCGAGCTCGACTACCTCCAGCAGAACGGCAACGGCGCCTCCAGGCGGGTGAGTGCCTGTACTGTGGAGACGCCACACACATTCTGGCTACATGCCCTAAGCGGCCAAAAGACAAGGCTCGCTCGTAACGGTGGGTCTACTTGCGAGCCCAGAGTTAGATCCTGAACCCATCATTCCCCGATTACAAGTACCTGTAACCTTACGTTTCCAGAGTCATTCCCTGCCACTCTCAGCTCTCATAGACTCAGGTGCAGAAGACAACTTTATTAGCCACCAGTTCGTTACACAAGCTCGTATCCCCATGGAGCCACTACCTACCCCCATTCGGGTCACAGCCCTTGATGGGCGCCTCCTCGCGGAGATAACTCATCAAACCACCCCCGTTTCCCTAGTGATTTCTGGCAATCATTGTGAAAGCATTCAGCTAAGAGTTATGTCTGGCTCAGCTACCTCCCCTAATCCTTGGCTTCCCCTGGTTGGCTCTTCACAACCCACAAATTGATTGGACACGTCACACCATTCTCAGTTGGAGCACTAACTGCCATTCAGAGTGCCTTAGGTCAGCGGTTCCCCCACTAAGTGTAACCCAACTCATCCCTCAGCTCCTCTTGATCTGTCATCTGTCCCCAAAGAATACCATGACTTAGCGGAGGTTTTCAGTAAGGACAAGGCTCTGTCTCTACCACCACATAGGCCTTATGATTGCCCTATTGAACTGCTTCCTGGTGCTCCCTTGCCCTCTAGTCGCTTATACAATCTGTCCCGACCGGAAAGAGAGGCAATGGAGCAGTACATTGGTGATTCTCTGGTCTCGGGCATAATCCGTCCCTCGTCGTCTCCTTTGGGTGCAGGTTTCTTTTTCGTGGAAAAGAAGGACAAGTCGTTACGCCCCTGTATCGATTTCAGGGGTTTAAACAACATAACTGTTAAAAACAAGTATCCCCTTCCACTCATCAACTCTGCTTTTGAACCTCTGCATGGCGCCACAGTTTTCTCAAGCTCGACCTCAGGAACGCTTATCACCTTGTCCGGATCCGTAAGGGAGATGAGTGGAAAACCGCTTTCAACACTCCACTGGGACATTTTGAGTATTTGGTCATGCCCTTTGGGCTCTCAAACGCCCCTGCTGTTTTCCAAGCCATGGTGAACGATGTTCTTAGGGATTTTTTGAACCGTTTTGTCTTTGTATACCTGGATGATATTCTTGTTTTTCCAAGTCACCCGAGGAGCATGAGTCACACGTCCGTCAAGTCCTTCAACGGCTCTTGGAAAACAAGCTGTATGTCAAAGCAGAGAAGTGTGAGTTCCACAAACAGTCTACATCGTTCCTTGGTTTCATCATTGAGAGCGGGCAGGTGAAGGCGGACCCCGAGAAGATCCGGGCAGTGACGGAATGGCCCATACCCACCACCCGTAAGCAACTTCAACGATTTTTGGGCTTTGCTAACTTCTACCGTAGGTTCATTAAGGGTTTTAGTAAAGTGGTGGCACCCCTTACTAGACTCACATCCCCAAAAGTCCCTTTTCTGTGGTCCCCTGAGGCGGAGCAGGCGGTAGGGGTTTTGAAGGAACTGTTTTCCACCTCCCCTGTGTTGATACACCCCAATACCTCTCTGCAGTTTGTTGTGGAGGTGGACGCGTCGGACTCAGGTGTGGGAGCCGTCCTCTCCCAGCGCTCCCCCACTGACCAAAAGCTTCACCCCTGTGCTTTTTTCTCCAAAAAATTGTCACCCACAGAACGGAATTACGACGTTGGAAACCGAGAACTGCTGGCGGTCAAGCTAGCACTGGAAGAATGGCGGCACTGGCTGGATGGAGCTGAACTGCCGTTTGTGGTCTGGACAGACCACAAGAACTTGGCTTACATCCAAGCCACTAAGAGACTCAACTCACGCCAAGCCAGATGGGCCCTGTTTTTTAGTAGGTTTAACTTTATTCTTACATACAGACCGGGGTCAAGAAATGTTAAACCAGATGCTTTGTCCCGCCAGTTTGCTGACCCTTCGGAGACCAGCGAGCCTGAGGCAGTCCTGCCTTCCTCATGCGTCGTGGCGGCTGTTCAGTGGGAGATCGAGTCTCTTGTGAAGACTGCACTTGCCACGGACCCGGGACCGGGTGATGGACCTCCCAACCTACTCTTTGTTCCCGAGACGGTCCGGTCTCAGGTGTTGCAGTGGATTCACACCTCCCGTTTTGCTGGTCACCCTGGGATGAGACGACGTTGACGCTGCTTAGGAGACATTTTTGGTGGCCTTCAATGGAAACTGACGTTCGGGCTTTTGTGGCAGCCTGTTCAACCTGTGCTCGGGGCAAAGCCTCCCATCAGTCCCCTTCGGGGCTGCTGCTACCCCTCCCAGTTCCCAGCCGTCCCTGGTCCCACATAGCCATGGATTTTGTCACCGGCCTACCCAAGTCTGAAGGTAATGATACTATACTTACCATTGTGGACAGATTCTCTAAATCTGTTCACTATATAGCATTACCAAAATTACCGTCTGCCAGTGAGACAGCGGACCTCCTAGTCCAACATGTATTCCGTCCCCATGGAATACCTGTGGACATCGTATCTGATAGAGGCCCACAGTTTACTTCCCCGTGTTTGGAAGGTTTTCTGTTCTGCTTTGGGTGCTTCCGTTAGTCTGTCCTCAGGGTTTCATCCCCAGACCAACGGTCAAACAGAAAGAGCCAATCAAGACCTCGAAGCAACCCTTCGTTGTGTGGCTGCTCAACATCCATCATCCTGGGCCAAACATCTGCCTTGGATAGAGTACGCCCACAACTCCCTCACCACCTCTGCCACTGGTCTTTCACCCTTCGAAGTTACCATGGGTTATCAACCCCCTCTGTTTCCTGCTCAGGAGAAGGAATTGGCTGTTCCTTCGGTTCAGGAGAACCTCCGCCGCTGCCAGAGAGTGTGGCGCGACGCTCGGGAAGCGTTGCTTCGGACCACCGACAGGAACAAGATGACAGCGGATAGGAGCAGGACTCCCGCACCTGTGTTTCATCCTGGTCAAGAGGTTTGGCTGTCGTCTAAGAACGTACCTCTTCGTACCAAATCACGCAAGCTGTCTCCTCGGTACCTGGGTCCGTTTGTGGTGGAGTCCATCATTAACCCCGCTGCGGTTCGTTTGAAGTTGCCTTCAGCCATGAAGATACACCCTACTTTCCACGTCTCCCAACTGAAACCTGTGTCCTCCAGCCTTTTGTGTCCGCCGGCTGTTCCACCTCCACCTGTTCGTCTCATTGACGACCATCCGGCCTACACCGTCAGTAGGCTACTGGACTCGGAGGCGGGGTAGGGGTCTCCAATACCTAGTCGATTGGGAAGGTTATGGACCAGAGGAGAGGTCTTGGGTCCCTAAGCGTTTTGTGTTGGATCCTCAGTTGATCACGGACTTCCATCACGACAACCCTGACAGGCCTGGTGGGTCGCCAGGTGGCGACCATTGAGGGGGGGTACTGTTATGTGGGCAGCTTGTCTCTCCCTTTTCTGTTTCCCTTCCTCCTTGTTTTGTCCCCTCTGTGTCTGTTGTATCTGTATGTGTGTTTGTCCCCTTTATGTGGGTGTGTCTGGAGTGGATCAGGGGCGTGCTCAGGATCTGCCTCTCCTGTGCAGCTGCGGGTTGTTTCCAGTGATTCCTGCCTACGCAGCTGCATCCTATTCTCTAATCAACCTGCACTACTAATTCCGGGGCATGGCTCTCCACCGGCGCCAGATCGTTGTTCTTACCAGAGCGGTAACTTGGCTCACCAGTAAAGTTATTTTGTCTTTGTCTTCAGCCTGGCTCTCCACTCTCCTTAACCTGTCATTTGTTTTGTCTTTAGTTTCGGACATACCTCCCAACCTGCCTGCCTTCCTGCCGGTCGGCCTGCCTGCCTGCCTGCCTGCCTGCCTCAGCCTCTCCTTCCTCCGGAGCCGACTAGCCCACTCTGTTCCTTTACTTCAGTTGTTTTTGGACTAAGACAATTTTAACTTTTATTAAATATTTTTGTTTCTTCCACTCCCTTTGTCGTGTTTGTTTCTCTGAGTGCTGGGTTGAACCATAGCCTAACACCTATATAATTTATTAGGCATAGCCTACCATAGCCACAGGAAGTAGGTATGCTGAGGGTGATGCAGCACCCCCTGAAAAATCAGAAGAAAAAATAACAATAACAATAAAAATACAAAAATGAGGCAAAACATTTTTTTCACAAAAGTAGTGCACTGGGCCTTTACTAGTATTAATGGACCAACATAGAGTTTTGTAGCAGGGCAAAAAAAAATCTCTGCTTTGGCAAAAAAGGTAGTTGTATAATTAAGAACAGGATCTTGCAGGATTCAATAGTTGGAATTGTAAGAGCAATTGCCCAGTCCCTTTCTCTGTGATTGTCATTCTAATGGAATCCAGAAAGAACAAAACCCCGTCCTCAAACATTTACATCAAAAGGTGCACATTTATTTGCAAAGAAACAGAACATCCACATCAAATTAATTATTTTTATTGGTCAAATAACATGGAAAACAGCCACTTTTTGTGCAATATTAATTGACCATCCTTACAAACCACAATGTAAATGGACATTACTGTATTGTACATAGGCTGGTCATCTAGGTTTGTACCTGTAGACTTTCCATCCCCATGAAGAAAAACAATGCACAATACAGTAATTGAGTACATTGAGACATCAAGTGGTTTGTGGTGATGTGATGTGATGATGTGGCTCAGTTGGCAGAGCATGGCGCTTGTAATGCTATGGTTGTTGGTTTGATTCCCACGGAGGACCAGTATGAAAATGTATGCACTCACTACTGTAAGTTGCTCTGGATATGAGCATCTACTAAAATGGAAAAGGAATGAATTTCAGTTTTCACATAAAAATAAGTTGTATTTGCAAAGTATTTCAAGAAATTGGAAAACATACAGTACCAGTCAAAGGTTTGGACACACCTACTCATTCAAGGGTTTTTCTTTATTTTTACTATTTTCTACATTGTAGAATAATAGTGAAGACATCAAAACGACGTAATAACACATATGGAATAATGTAGTAACCAAAAAAGTGTTAAACAAATCAAAATAGATTTTAGATTCTTCAAAGTAGCCTTAATAATAGCTTTGCACACTCTTGGCATTCTCTCAACTAGCTTCACCTGGAATTCTTTTCCAACAGTCTTGAAGGAGTTCCCACATATGCTGAGCACTTGTTGGCTGCTTTTCCTTCACTCTCCGGTCCAACTCATCCCAAACCATTTTAATTGGGTTGAGGTCAGGTGATTGTGGAGGCTAGGTCATCTGATGCAGCACTCCATCACTCTCCTTGGTCAAATAACCCTTACACAACCTGGAAGTGTGTTGGGTCATTGTCCTGTTGAAAAACAAATGATAGTTCCACTAAGCGCAAACCAGATGGGATGGCGTATCGCTGCAGAAGGCTGTGGTAGCCATGCTGGTTAAGTGTGCCTTGAATTCTAAATAAATCACTGACAGCGTCACCAACAAAGCACCCCCTCACCATCACACCTCCTCCTCCATGCTTCACGGTGGGAACCACACATCCGAAGATCATCCGTTCATCTACTCTGCGTCTCACAAAGACACGGCGGTTGGAACCAAAAATCTCAAATTTGGACTCATCAGACCAAAGGCACAGATTTCTACCAGTCTAATGTCCATTGCTCGTGTTTCTTGGCCCAAGCAAGTCTCTTCTTATTATTGGTGTCCTTTAGTAGTGGTTTCTTTGCAGCAATTTGACCATGAAGGCCTGATTCACGCAATCTCCTCTGAACAGTTGATGTTGAGATGTGTCTGTTCCTTGAACTCTGTGAAGCATTTATTTGGGCTGCAATCTGAGGTGCAGTTAACTCCAATAAACTTTCCTCTGCAGCAGAGGTAACTCTGGGTCTTCCTTTCCTGTGGCGGTCCTCATAAGAGCCAGTTTCATCATAGCGCTTGATTGTTTTTGCGACTGCACTTGAAGAAACTTTCGAAGTTCTTGAAATGTTCCTGATTGACTGACCTTCATGTCTTAAAGTAATGATGGACTGTCATTTCTCTTTGCTTATTTGAGCTGTTCTTGCCATAATATGGACTTGGTCTTTTACCAAATAGGGCTTTCTTCTGTATACCACCCCTACCTTTTCACAACACAACTGATTGGCTCAAACACATTAAGAAGGAAAGAAATTCCACAAATTAACTTTTAACAAGGCACACCTGTTCATTGAAATGCATTCCAGGTGACTACCTCATGAAGCTGGTTGAGGGAATGCCAAGAGTGTGCAAAGCTGTCATCAAGGCAAAGGATGGCTACTTTGAAGAATCTCAAGTAAAAAATATATTCACTGGAGAGTGAAGGAAAAGCAGCTAACAAGTGCTCAGTATACGTGGGATCTCCTTCAAGACTGTTGGAAAATAATTCCAGGTGAAGCTAGTTGAGAGAATGCCAAGAGTGTGCAAAGCTATTATCAAGGCTACTTTGAAGAATCTAAAATCTATTTAACACTTTTTTGGTTACTACATGATTCCATATGTGTTATTCCATCATGTTGATGTCTTCACTGTTATTCTACAATGTAGAATTTAGTAAAAAATATAGAAAAACCCTGGAATGAGTAAGTGTGCCCAAACTTTTGACTGGTACTGTATATCAAGCAATAATTTTTATATTCCACAAGTATTATCAGATTAACTGTTTTGGACAGATAATTATCAGACTCAAGTTACAAATGCTGGTAAACACTCAAATACATTTAGTTTAGATTTTTTCACAAAAGTAGTACACTGGGCATTTACTAGTCTTAGCAGACCGATATAGAGGTTTGTAGCAGGGCAACAAAAAAAAACAGCATCTCTGCTATGGCAAAAAAGGTAGGTGTATAATTAAGAACAGTATCTTGCAGGATTCAACAGTTGGAATTGTAAGAGTTGTTGCCCTGTCCCTTTCTCTGTGATTGTCATTCTAATGGAATCCAGAAAGAACAAAACCCTGTCCTCAAATATTTACAACAAAAGGTGCAAAGTTATGGGCAAAGACACAAGCATCTACATCAAATTAAATGTTTTTCTTGATCAAATAACATGGAAAACAGCCACTTTTTGTGCAATATGAATGTACCATCCTTACAAATCACTTAAAGTAAATGTACATTCAGACTCAAGATACAAATGCTGTTAAACACTCAAATACATTTAGTTTTAAAAAAAATCACAAAAGTAGTGCACTGAGCCTTTACTAGTCCTGTATTAGCAGACCGATATAGACGTTGTTGGGTATTTTTTCAGGAGACCATACAGAGCCATGGTACCGAGTGGTACCCAAGGTCAGACCATAGGTTAAAAATAGTAAATCTTTCTAGACTATAAAGATTAAAATATAGCTAATTATAAAGACAGAGTGTGGTACAGAATGGTATGGAGGATGAGGCAATAAGACTAAGTGATGTGGAGTGTGGCACCGAGTGGTACACAAGGGAGTCTGAGCCAGAGTCAGGAAATGGCTCTTGATTGATTATTCTGTTATGTATGAGGCAACGCATTAGGAATGTCTTAAATGTATATGGTTGAGAATGGGTTATGGATCTGCTATGTTTAAACCATATTTAAGTATTGATTGATATGTTTTGGAATAAACAGAGCAGAGCCAGGTGGTGGCTCTGTTATTTTTTACATAAGAAAGTTTGGTTTGGCCACCATTGTATCCAAACTAAATAAATATAGGAGGAGAAGTCAGATTTCGCCAGTATCATAAATTAAGAGAGAGAGCGGAGTGGTCAAAGGATGAAAGTTTTGAGACAATGGTGGAGAAACTGAACTGGGAGGGTTTTAAGCTAAAAAGTATGTAAAACGAGCAGGAATGGACATTGTATATAAACTGAGAGCCGAGTGTTGTGAGTTAGTTGCTCTGCAGACCAGCTCGGCTTTTGTTGCTCTATGTAATAAAGTCTATCTTGATTCTACAAAAACTGGAAGAAATTTGATTTTTAATAAGTATAGTGATAATTTTCCACGACAACGTCTTCAGCGCGGACAAAAGCAATCGCAGCCCCCCACCCCCAATGATTTTAAATTAGTATAGTGATACTTTTCCATGACAACATCTTCAGCACAGGCAAAAGCAATCGTCTTTTATCGTCTTGACATTAAATATCTTCATGCCTAGAATAAAACCACCAGGTTTCCGTCATAGACTCAATTGAATGAATATATATATATTTTTTTTTTATAGTGGGCAGTTTGGAAAAACGAATCCAGTGCAAACCTTCTTAAGGCACATGCTGGGATAATAATTACATAACCAACATCTCTAGTAATGCTATAGCTGTCTCACTCACCCCCTTTCAAACTTTCCTTATCAATTAATTTGATAGGCAACATTATTTTAGCATTTAGCCTATGCCTACTTTCTGATGGACTAAAGCCAAGATTTGAAGGTGAGCTTAGGTTTGAATACGTTTTTAGGAAAAGAGAAATGTGATGTGTGTGTCTGAGGTGGCTTTGATTGATGGAAACAAGAGCAAGGGTGTGTGTGTGTGAGTTCGCTAATTCTCTCTATGTCCGTTCAGAAAGTTTGTAATCTGTCTAGACTAAATCTCGTAGGGTGCGTTCGTAAATTCATTCTGGCTATCTACTCCGATTTCAGAGCACTCTCGTCTGAGTGTGCCAAAGCACAGAATAACTGATGAATTTAGGAGCGCCAGAGCGCAGAATAACTGATGAATTTACGAGCGAGCAACACCCATTGAAGATGACCGTGTGAGTAAACCTCTGCAAAAAACGTAATGAAATTGTTGCCAGCAGCACAGTTGCAGTCACCAACGCTCTAGATAACATGAAAATACCCTAACCAGCTCTGCTAGGGCGAGTAAAATGGTCAGAGTGAGGTGTTCTCTAATTTGTGTCTGGAAGTAGCTAGCAAGCTAGCCAACTTTAGCCAGTTAGCTTGGTTGCTTGAGTGCGTTGTGAAGTCAGAACGCTCGGATCAACCCTACTCCTTGGCCAAAGCGTCCAGTGTGCGCTCCGAACGCTAGAGCGAAACGCTCTGAGTTTACCAAGGGACAACTAACAACTCTCTGAATTTACAAACGCCCAGAGCGCACTCAGAGCACATTCTGGCACTCCAAAGTGAATTTACGAGCACACCCTTAATAAGAGAGGACAAATAATAAAACTGAAATGAGCGTAACAAATTGTAAAAATGTAAGCAAGTCATGATGATCAGCATATGTGCGAGGAATGAGACAGGTGCCAATTTTGCGTTTCTTTCCTCTCATTAATAGGATGCAATTTAAGCGAATGTAGCTCGATTGAATCTTGAAGGCTAATATTTCCCGTAACATTACTTCTCTCTCATTACAGAGTCCTCTCTAGCCACTTTGAACAACATGATCTTGCATTGACACTGCTTTCTCACAAGATAATTACCGCAGCAGGTCATAACGGTATTGTTTGTTGTTGTTCTTAAAATTCGAATTCATTTTCGAACGTTGCTATGGGCACAGCCAAACAACGGAAGTGATGGATTCGTCTTCCGCTTTACTTCCCTACTGCATGGCAAACTTGCCAGAGTAAATTATTTGAAATAACCAATTTATAGAGTATAAAAGTAAAGTGTAAGTGTATACGTGTAATTGTATATGTATTTCATTCAAGTTCGCTAACGTTAGTTAGACTTACTAGTAGGCTAGTTCTGTTGCGATGATAATGATAGTTGTGTTGTGTCGGAGTTAAGGCCCGGGCCATCCACCCAGCCAATAACTAACTATAAGGATAAACTATAGGCTACATAACTATAACACGTTGGTGAGCATCCACACTAGAGGAAAGTTGAGCGTTTATCATTCTACAGTCCTACACCTGTCAATCAACTGATCATGCAGTTTACTGCATGCTGCCTATTAATAAGGTGGTAACACGAGACCATTCATGAGGTCGCTAACGCACAGATACTGGTTCAGACCATTCAGTGCTTTCAGGGTGTGTTCATTGTCATAGTGACAACTGCAAATAATACTATGTACATGTAGGCCCAATGAAAAGTAATATAGTACCTCGTATTTAAATAGATAAATTCAACAACAAACACCGTTTAGTCTGCACATATTTTATATCATGTCATTGCCTCGTTCGTTGCTCAAGTGGCACACGCTGGTAAAATATGGCAAAACATCGAATATGCTTTTCTGGAGCAAGCTGCGTTGTCATGACAGCTACTGACAACATAACGTTCTTCTGATAGATCCTGCTCGAGCTGTAAATAGCCAGCCAATCAGAGGGCTCGACGGAGGTCATATGGCTTCTGGTCATCAGTCCAACGTTCTAAAATGTAGCAAGTTTCGATAGAAGATAGTGCCTTCATTGCCATCGTGCGCGAGGCACACACGGATCGCAGGAGCTGCTTCATAGTTTGAAACAGATAATAGATATTTCATAGTCAACACCACTTTGAACATGACACATTGTTTCAGATAATGGACAATAACCCCTTGTCTATAATGACAGTCTGTAGACGTGTAAGCTATTATCAATAACTTTATAGTTTGCCAGTGCTGTGAAAAGATTGTGTAAAATAATTAATATGAAGAATTTATCTGCACTGTATATTTTTTAGCTAGCTAGCCAGCCAATATTAGAGGGATGATTCCCATAAATGTTTCAATAACTGACAATATGCTAACATTCCATTCAAACAATGCAGTCAAACCACAGCCATACTCTGGCTGAAATCAGTGATAGGAGTTACACAAGTTGTAAATGCAACAAGTACTGATATTGTATCATATAGTAGCACTCACAGCTTTTCAAGAAAACGAAAATTGAGAATTGTATGTTCTTGTGGGACACGCTGATCAAATATGGCAAAAAAACGAATATTGTTTTCTGCAGCGAGCTGCGTTGTCATGACAGCTACTGACAACATAACGTTCTTCTGATAGATCCTGCTCGAGCTGTGAATAGCCAGCCAATCAGATGGCTCGACGGATGTCATGTGGCTCCTGGTTCATAAAGCCCAACGTTCTTAAATGTAGCAAGTTTCGATAGTAACTTCATTGACATCGAGCGCGGTTAGCTGTCAAACACTGGGTCGTAGGAGCCGCTTCATAGCACGAAACAGAAAATAGATATTTCATACTTCACTTTCCCTCTCCAACACCCGTGGAAATGTTTAACAGTCTTCTTAGGGAATTTGACGAGGACCCTTTCTTCTCGTAAGTAAAATCAATATTGTTTTCTGCCACTCATTAATTCGACTGTCCGAAGATTTTTCTAGAAAAATAATAACACCACTTTCAACATGACACATTGTTTCAGATAATGGACAATAACGACTGTATGCTACCCACCCATTGTCTACAATGACAGTCTGTAGGCTATTGTCAATAATGTTATATTTTAAGAGCCACATTCACAGTCAATAGGTTGCATATATTGTTATGGGGCAATTGTGTGCCCAATTTCAATGCTTTGTTATCAGCATAGCCTATTCCTTTATATTATATCAGCAGTTCCAGATTGAAAAACAGCTTCTATCTCCAGGCCATCAGACTGTTGAACAGCCATCACTTACTGGCTACCTGCCCGGTACTCTGCCCTGCACTCTGCCCCGCACCTTGAGACTTATGCCCCATGTATATATAGAGTAATTGTAGACTGGTCAGTATGTATATACTGTATTCTCGAAATAGCTCATCCTAATATACCTAGCTACAGTCGTGGTGAAAAGTTTTGAGAATGACACAAATATTAATTTTCACAAAGTCTGCTGCCTCAGTTTTTATGATGGCAATTTGCATATACTCCAGAATGTTATGAAGAGTGATCAGATGAATTGCAATTAATTGCAAAGTCCCTCTTTGCCATGAAAATGAACTTAATCCCCAAAAAAAACATTTCCACTGCATTTCAGCCCTGCCACAAAAGGACCAGCTGACATCATGTCAGTGATTCTCTCGTTAACACAGGTGAGAGTGTTGACGAGGACAAGGCTGGAGATCACTCTGTCATGCTGATTCAGTTAGAATAACAGACTGTAAGCTTTAAAAGGAGGGTGGTGCTTGAAATCATTGTTCTTCCTCTGTTAACCATGGTTACCTGCAATTAAACACATACCGTCATCATTGCTTTGCACAAAAAGGGCTTCACAGGCAAGGATATTGCTGCTAGTAAGATTGCACCTAAATCAACCATTTATCGGATCATCAAGAACTTCAAGGAGAGAGGTTCAATTGTTGTGAAGAAGGCTTCAGGGCGCCCAAGAAAGTCCAGCAAGCGCCAGGACGTCTCCTAAAGTTGATTCAGGTGCGGGATCGGGGCACCACCAGTGCAGAGCTTGCTCAGGAATGACAGCAGGCAGGTGTGAGTGAACCTGCATGCACAGTGAGGCAAATACTTTTGGAGGATGGCCTGGTGTCAAGAAGGGTAGCGAGGAAGCCACTTCTCTCCAGGAAAAACATCAGGGACAGACTGATATTCTGCAAAAGGTACAGGGATTGGACTGCTGAGGACTGGGGTAAAGTCATTTTCTCTGATGAATCCCCTTTCCGATTGTTTGGGGCATCCGAAAAAAAGCTTGTGAGACAAGGTGAGCGCTACCATCAGTCCTGTGTCATGCCAACAGTAAAGCATCCTGAGACCATTCATGTGTGGGGTTGCTTCTCAGCCAAGGGAGTGGGCTCACTCACAATTTTGCCTAAGAACACAGCCATGAATAAAGAATGGTAGCAACACATCCTCCGAGAGCAACTTCTCCCAACCATCCAAGAACAGTTTGGTGATGAACAATGCCTTTTCCAGCATGATGGAGCACCTTGCCATAAGGCAAAAGTGATAACTAAGTGGCCCGGGGAACAACACATCGACATTTTGGGTCCATGGCCAGGAAACTCCCCAGACCTTAATACCATTGAGAACTTGTGGTCGATCCTCAAGAGGCGAGTGGACAAACAAAAACCCACAAATTCTGACAAACTCCAAGCGTTGATTATGCAGGAATGGGCTGCCATCGGCCAGGATGTGGCCCAGAAGTTAATTGACAGCATGCCAGGGCGAATTGCAGAGGTCTTGAAAAAGAAGGGTCAACACTGCAAATATTGACTCTTTGCATAAACTTAATGTAATTGTCAATAAAAGCCTTTGACACTTATGGAATGCTTGTAATTATACTTCAGTATACCATAGTAACATCTGACAAAAATATCTAAAAACACTGAAGCAGCAAACTTTGTGAAGACCAATACTTGTGTCATTCTCAAAACTTTTGACCACGACTGTACATTTTCCTGCCAAATTATATACGGTCAGTGTCTAGATTTATATTCTGGATTCTGACACTGCTCACTCTAATATATCTACCCCTGGATTGTTAGTTGGACTTGTTCTGTCATTTCTTGATTTCTTGTTTAGATGTTTTATGTACATTTTAGTCATTTAGCAGACGCTCTAATCCAGAGCGATTTACATGAGCAATTAGGGTTAAGTGCCTTGCTCAAGGGCACATCGACAGATTTTTCACCTAGTCGGCTCGGGGATTAGAACCAGCGACCTTTCGGTTACTGGCACAACGCTCTTAACCACTAAGCTACCTGCCGCCCTATTTGTGTATTTGTGTTGTATTTGCTAGACATTCTACTGCCCTGATGGAGCTAGTTACATAAGCATTTCGCTGCACCTGTTTAAACACCTGCACAACTTTGATTTGATTTGAGATATTACTACATTTAAATGACATCTAAGGCACACTGAAATCCATGTTTGATGTGTGTAAATAGCTACTGGTTGACATGTAGGCTACAGTAATAGCATGGTGCTTACTACTCAAGGCATAGAGTTACCGGTGTCAGCATTGGTTCATGTTTTTCATTGGTCAATATATGCTGTGAGTAAGTGTAGCCATTTCCCAGGATAAGTGAGATAATGTAATATCTATTAATCACCTGGCCTAGATCCTTGTCATACATTGCATGGCCAAAAGTATGTGGACACCTGCTCATCAAACATCTCATTCCAAAAGCATGGGCATTAATATGAAGTTGGTCCCCCCTTTGCAGCTATAACAGCCTCCACTCTTCTGGGAAGGCGTTCCACTAGATGTTGAAACATTGCTGCGGGGACTTGCTTCCATTCAGCCACAAGAGCATTAGTGAGGTCGGGGCACTGATGTTGGGCGATTAGGCCTCGATCCGAGTCGGCATTCCAATTAATCCCAAAGATGTTCGATGGGGTTGAGGTCAGGGTTCTCTGCAGGCCAGTCAAGTTCTTCCACACCGATCTCAACAAACCATTTCTGTATGGACCTCGCTTTGTGCACAGGGGCATTGTCATGCTGAAACGGGAAAGGACCTTCCCCAAACTGTTGCCACAAAGTTGGAAGAATGTCTAGAATGTCATTGTATGCTGTAGCATTAAGATTTCCCTTCACTGGAACTAAGGGGCCTAGCCTGAACCATGAAAAACAGCCCTAATTCATTATTCCTCCTCCACCAATCTTTACAGGTGGTACTATGTATTGGGAAAGGTAGCGTTCTCCCGGCGTCCGCCAAACCCCGATTCGTCTGTCGGACTGCCAGATGGTGAATTGTGATTAATCACTGCAGAGAACGCGTTTCCACTGCTCCAGAGTCCAATGGCGGCGAGCTTTACACCACTCCAGTCAACGCTTGGCATTGCGCATGGTGATCTTAGGCTTGTGTGCGGCTGCTCGGCCACGGAAACCCATTTCATGAAGCTCTCAACAAACAGTTATTGTGCTGACGTTGCTTCCAGAGACAGTTTGGTACTCGGTAGTGAGTTTTGCAACCGAGGACAGACTATTTTTACGCGCTTCAGCACTCGGCGGTCCCGTTCTGTGAGCTTGTGTGATCTACCACTTTGCGGCTGAGCCGTTGTTGCTCCTAGACATTTCCACTTCAAAATAACAGCACTTACAGTTGACCAGGGCAGCTCTAGCAGGGCAGAAATTTGACGAACTGACTTGTTGGAAAGGTTGCATCCTATGACGGTGCCACGTTGAAAGTCACTGAGCTCTTCAGTATGGGCCATTCTACTGCCAATGTTTGTCTATGGAGGTTGCATGGCGGTGTGGTTGATTTTATACACCTATCAGCAACGGGTGTGGCTGAAATAGCTGAATCCACTAGTTTGAAAGGGTGTCCACATACTTTTGTGTGTATCTTAGGCCTGCCCTAAAATCTGATAAATGTTACCGCACGACCCCCATCGCCCCATCTTCCTCGCAATGCCCGGATGCATGTTCTTGCTATGACTATTTCGAATACGATTTTATTTTTTTTAAATTTATTTTAGATTTTAAAATATACATTCTACACCGAAGTGAAGTCGCTCCAAACACCCCAAACCCTCCGGTTGTCCCCCGAGCTCCACCCATCCACCCTATATCTAGCTATGCCTAGCACTGCCTCCTCCATTGAAGTGTTTGGGGACTCAGAAGGTGTTCCACTAATTGATAACTAATATAACTAGGCCTACTCATATTAATTGTGAATTTGATTGTATGACAGACAGTAAATTATGAAATGGTGAATGCCTGGTGTTAACAAGTTTCCTTCCTTCCTTCCTTCCTTCCTTCCTTCCTTCCTTCCTTCCTTCCTTCCTTCCTTCCTTCCTTCCTTCCTTCCTTCCTTCTTCCACTTTCCCCTTTTCAAATCTACAGCTCATCAAGGTAGGACCATTTGTTTTTCACTCATCAGCACAGTCATCAATTCTGCAAAGAATTCCAGAATCTCTGGGAACATTGAGGCTGATTCCATCTCTTCTTCCATCTCTTCTTCCTCTTCCTCTTCTCCACAGGGATCCATTCCAGGCACACAACACGCATGTACAACAGATGATGCGGAGTTTCTCAGAGCCCTTCGGTCGGGACTTCATGCCCAGTCTGACAGGCGGGCATGACAGGGGCCGCGTAGCCAGGGGCCAACCCAACACTAGCATGGCGCTACGGGAGGACCACAGGGTGAGGACTGATGCTCTGACTGTGACACACTGACTTGGGTAGGGTGACTAGGGCCAATGTGTTGTTATGGTGACCCAGGTTTGGTCCCACACATAATAATAATAATATTTAATTTGTAAAGCGCATTTCCCACGCTCAATGCGCATGACACGAGTAGCCTTGGAGTATCGATATCGGCTAAACACATACAGATCCTGAACAGGATATGTCAGGTCAGGAGAGGGTTGTTGTTAGTTTGAATCTCAAACAGGTGACTGCCTCAGTGGCTCCAGTGCCTCAGTGCCTCTATCCTTAAGCTGGTCTTCTCACTTGGAGAGCATTTCCCTTTGGATTTGTTCTCCTTAGCCTGCTACCAGATCTGTTTGTTCTATCCTGTCAACACCTTGTCAATCCAAACATTTGTTTGCACAAACAGATCTGGGACCAGGCTATGGTCTCTTGGCTTGAGAAACAGAAACTGGCAACAATACCTTCCAGTGCATTGTAGATTCTCCCCATTCACTCGTACTCTCTTGGTGAAGGTGTGGAATCATATCCCTATCCCAGGGGTCGGTCAGTTCCTTGTACTGACCCACAAACTGTCCTCTTCATCTGGGTCAGTGAGTGAAAGAACCCAAACACCTGCACCACCAACTCGCCCCCCCCTCATTCCAGCGCCCAGCATTCAAACAAACAAGAACGCTGACCAGCCTAAAGAAAGAAAAAAAGGAAAGGGCTTAGGTTTACTGGGGTCGTGATGGAAAATGGCCATGGACGTGTAACCGGATCCCCCCTGCTGCCGGGTCAGGCCAGCGATGCTGTACTGCTTATCGAACCTCTGCTGCTGCTCTGCTGGGGCACTGGAGAGCATGGTGGGTTGTAGAAGGGCAACCCCCTCGCCTTTCTGGACAGCTATCTTTGGCCTGAGGAGGGTATATTTAGAGGATTGTTCCATTGACACACTGCTTTCTCACTCAAACACACCAATGCCCCAAGCTGTTGAAAAGACAAGTAAAAACAGACATGTTTGTTTTCATAGCTGTTTGGCCCGTGGTTAAATGCAGCAAATCTAAAAGGACAAACTGTACACATTTCTCACAACATTGGTTATGAGTTTATCACAATATAGTTCTGTTTTCACATAGGCTTGAATCCTGACTTGAGATCCTCGTACATAACGTTTTCGTGCAAATCGTCCGTTGACATTAATGCATGATTGCCATGTTAAGTGTGCGCAAAGTTAGGATTCAGTGTGTTGTGTGTAGTTCATTTTCTCTGTAAATATGAACAGTCCTGTTCCCCTCCTGAATGACAGTTTCATGACAGTTAAACACTAGTCTATTAGCTCAGCTTTGCAATGCAGTTAGATACATTTTCTATCAGAAGGCAAATAGACCATGTAGGCTAGTGGGAAGGCCCCACCAAACATTTTTTATACCCCTACCCGAGGTAGAACGAAACACAACCATGATTTTTCACATCCCTAATGTCTCCCATTTATGAAATGGATGGTTGTGTAAAAATATTTTTCTGCAAAAGTGGTTAAATTGATAGATAATTTGACACACCCCCTAAACTCAAAAAGTACAGAATAATGCCTGGCTGGAGGGGGGTGGGCCACAGGCTCATGTAACCCAATATTGCAAGCTCTGATATTGCTAAAATGTTGAATACAAGTAGTCAGTTGTCTGACATACACAAACAAACAGCATTAGGATATCGTAATGCATCTTGGAAATATAGACCTGTAAACACAGAGATACAATTGGTGGAAATGTAAACTATAAATATTTATGATGAATGTAAGCTTTACTTTTTGCTAGCTGATTAAATAATAAATGTTCATGTCAAATGTGCTCTCATTCAGTTCTGTATCATCCTGCCTGACAAAAATACATACAGTTACACATGTTTTTTGATTTTGTGGCTAGTATAATTTGCTCTCAGGAAAGCAAGTGGGCTCCGACATCGGAATTAGATTAGATTTTTTCATAATTGTGTACAACACACGTGCACTATACATTGGGGCAGGTAGCGTTCTCCTGGCATCCGCCAAACCCAGATTTGTCCGTCAGACTGCCAGATGGTGAAGCGTGATTCATCACTCCAGAGAACGTGTTTCCACTGCTCCAGAGTCCTATGATGGTGAGCTTTACATCACTCCAGCCGACACTTGGCATTGCACATGGTGATCTTAGGCTTGTGTGCGGCTGCTCGGCCATGGAAACCCATTTCATGAAGCTCCCGACAAACAGGAGAACGCTACCTGCCCCCAATGCATAGTGCCAACTGTAAAGTTTGGTGGAGGAGGAATATTGGTCTGGGGCTGTTTTTCATGGTTTGGGCTAGGCCCCTGAACGCTACAGCATACAATGACATTCTAGACGATTCTGTTCTTCCAACTTTGAGGCAACAGTTTGGGGAAGGCCCTTTCCTGTTTCAGCATGGCAATGCCCCCGTGCACAAAGCCAGGTCCATACAGAAATAGTTTGTCGAGATCGGTGTGGAAGAACTTGACTGGCCTGCACAGAGCCCTGACCTCAACCCCATCGAACACCTTTGGGATGAATTGGAACGCTGACTGCGAGCCAGGCCTAATCACCCAACATCAGTGCCCAACCTCACTGCTGTTGTGGCTGAATGGAAGAAAGTCCCTGCAGCAATGTTCCAACATCTAGTGGAAAGCCTTCCCAGAAGAGTGGAGGCTGTTATAGAAGCAAAGGGGGGGCCAACTCCATATTAATGCCCATGATTTTGGAATGAGATGTTCGATGAGCAGGTGTCCACATACTTAAGTCATGTAGTGTATGGTGGCAATGCACGCCAGCTCTTTCCAGGTGGCATTTTGGCTGTTGAATGGCCTACTGACATGTGACAGTCCAGTTCCATGGTGTCTCTGTATGTAGTAACTGCCAGAGGGGAGGACTGATGGTGGAGTGGAGCTATCGAGGACAGTTCTGGGAGATTCAGGATGGCATTGACATTGAAGAGGTGCAAATCCTATCATATGTGAAAGCCCAGTAAGTTCATGGCATTTCTTATCAATGAGTGTCAGGTTGTGTTGGTTCAATGTGGTGAACACCTGCCTTATGAGCTTGTCATCATATGTGGTTACATCCTCCCCATACCCCATATGTCACCATGTCAACATGTACAGCAACTCCAGGGCAGACTGGGAGATTCAGGATGGCATTGACATTGGAGAGCTGCAATTCCTATGACATGCGAAGGCCCACTAAGTTGATGGCATTTCTTGTCAATGAGTGTCAGATTGATGGAGCTAACGTAATTGCAAGAGTAGGGGCTGAACAAATAAAATCTACAAAGGAACCTTTGACTGAAAACAATGAGAGTTTTCAGTGTTAGTTCTAGTTTGTTGACCATAACATTAATATGGTGACAACGATGTAGGCTTTGTAGCGTTTAGCGGTTATGGTATGAAGGTTTGGCTTGGAGAGGTTTTTGCGCCTTGTCACAGACAGCTGTTGTGTTGTGCACTGGAGTCCACAAGCGAAGGGAAAAGGTGAGAGGAAGAGAGTGTGTAGATGCGAGAACATTATAGAACGAGCAAAGTGATGATGCTGTATGTGGCTGTTATGAAAGTGAACTGTGTGTGCGGTTAATCAGAGTTGTATTCATTGCGCCGATTCTGTTGCAAAACGTTTCTTAAACGGAAGCAAACAGATCTAAACGAGGAGGGACCTACCTACATTTGTCCAATAGAAACTCTTGTTTTAGTTGCAAAACAGGACAGTTTTGCAACCATCAATCAATCAATCAAATGTATTTCTAAAGCCCTTTTTACATCAGCAGTTGTCACTAAGTGCTTATACAGAAACCGAGCCTAAAACCCCAGAGAGCAAGCAATGCAGATGTAGAAGCACATTGTGGCTAGGAAAAACTCCCTAGAAAAGCTGGAATCTAGGAAGAAACCTAGAGAGGAACCAGACTCTGAGGGGTGGCCAGTCCTCTTCTGGCTGTGCCGGGTGAAGATTATAAGAGTACATGGTCATTAAGGCCAGATCGTTCTTCAAGATGTTCAAACATTCATAGATGACCAGCCGGGTCAAATAATAATCACAGTAGTTATAGAGAGTGCAACAGGTCAGCACCTCAGGAGGTGCAACTGTTTGGACTAATGATTACACACCCCAGATCAGCAAGATGGATGCAAGAGTGTGCAAGGCTGTATTGTCACCTTGATTACTTAAATTTGTTTCTCGACCCGTTATAAACGTTCATTTTTAGGCTAGGTTGTAGCAACCTCATGATGGGTATAGGGCAAATTCGAGTGTCATGTAGTAGCCTACTAGCCTAAACCTATCAATGTTACATTGAGCTGGGTGAATGGAATATGAATGACAGTCATCCATTATGCTGTAATAAAAATAAGGCCATGCTCATTAAAAAGAATCGTCCTCCCTAATCTTAAACAACACTAGGGTTGCAAAGCTACCCGTAGTTTACCAAAGTTACTGGAATCTTCATTAACTTTTTAAAAATATATTCATATATATAGTATAAAAAAATATATATTTGTGTCCATATTGTCCATGAGTTTCTAGTAGATGGACCATATGGTTCAAGAGAAAATAGCCTAATTAATGAAAAAAGCATCTAATCAACAATGGCATTATTTTCAATTTTCAATCCAATATTGACTTTTTTCACAACTGCTGCCACCATTTTAATGCAAAAACATTGACAACAAATGCGTACTGACATAGTAAAATAAATAAAAACTGTGTAAAACAAATACAAAGGATATTTCGCTGAAACCCTCATGAAACACCAATGGTATTCACTAAGTTGATGGTTTATATTAAGGATAATGTTCACAGCTTTGTCATTCAATTTTTTTTGTTGAAAATCAATATATTTAAGACCAGAGAGCGGGCCAGAGATAATTACAGACACCTGTAGAAATCTGTAGTACCCAAAAGGGCCACTAGATGTCTTGTGATATATTACATAAAATCCTTGAAAGATTCCAAAATTCTGGTAGTTTACTGGTAAACTTAGAAAGATTCCAGTAATATACCCTCCCTTTGCAACTTTAAACGGCACCAACCGCCACCGCTCAAAATCTCAAGCCCCTTTTGAGGATTGGCCACTAGTCTAATGGTCAAATTCATTACGACATTAAAATGTTTTGCAACAGATTCCGAAAATGAGTCCAAGTTGTCTCTCCCTTTTTCAGTCCGTTTTCCTCAGTTTGGTGCCTAATGAACATGACCCAGATCTGTCTAATGGGCCTCTGCTCCCATTTCCCCCTGAAGACACCTTCTCTCTCCCAGTTGGAAGGTCTCATGATGACCGGGCAGCTGCCCTGCTCTAGAAGCCCTGAGGTGCTAAACTTAGTCCCTGTGTCCCTCGCTAATCTTGCGCCCCTCCCTGTGTGCCAAGTATATTTATCCCTGGTAATTACTTTCAACGGATGCCAGCCTCAGCTCTCTCTCGCTGCTCGCAACCCTGTTCCTTTCTATTAGTCCTCTCCTCTCTCTCTCTCCTCACAGAGGCAAGCACGCCGAGTGGACTCTCGTTGAGTACAGCACAGAGAGACTGTGTGCATCCCAAATGGCACCCTATTCCCTAAAGTAGTGCACTACATAGGTCATAAGCACTACATTAGGAATAGGGTGCCATTTGGGATGCAGCTACTGTTTTAGAGAGCTTTAAAGAGCGCTACTGTAGCTAGCTAGCTCACAGTTGAAGCTGTCGTTAGTAAGAGCATGTGTGTGGTGCACTGTGCACAGCGGTGGCTAGTTCTGTAGCAGTGGGCTGTTGTAGGGATCTTTGAAAAACTACTGGTTGATGCAGGGCCGGATTAAGAAATCATAGGTCCCGGGGCTTTGTTTTTTTAAATAAAAATTTTTTCTATTGATTCTACAGACAGATTAGTCTTCTCTTTTTAGCAGTAGGCATTTGCTTTCCAAACTGTACGTTTTCCCGCAATTGTATTTTAAAATCTGAAAAATACAAAGCGACAGCCGCAACCAACCATAGAAATATAATCCATATATGGCAGTTCCCATTCAAGTCAGGACTGGCATCCATTGCTAGTGTACCCATGAGTTTAACAGTCAAATTGCCAGGGTAAGAGGTTACAAAACCCTTCTATGGATGATATGTCTATAGCCACAGCACAACAAGCTGTATATTTGGCGCGCAAGCTGCCCAAACTGCGGTCTTCCCGACTGTAGGCATACCTCTAACTGCCAAAATAAAGTAAACACTTGAGCAACTGAGGTTACAAAGTATATGTTATGGTGCGGGGTGCATTATCCTGGCAGGTTTCGGTCCGCTTGGAGAATCTATGCCAAGGTGCATTGGAGCTGTTCTGGCAGCTCGAGGTGGACCAACACCCTTTTTAAGACACTTTATGTTGGTGTTTCCTTTATTTTGGCAGATACCTGTATGCGCTTGTGATAAAACTTAATCCACAGTTATTTTTTATGAACTATTGATCCTCTGTGGCTAAATTATGCTCTCTGTTGTATTTTGAACATTGAGAGTGGGTCCTGTGGTTGGATAACAAATTATAATAATAATAACAAATAATGTTATTTATTTTTGGGAATTTATTTTTACTCTTGACCCAGCCCCTGACTCACACAATTGACCAGTCACATTTATTTAATATGCATTTGTATTTTTTATGAATCAGTAACCCATTCAAGGCAGGGCCCCCCCGTTACCCTCATGGGCCCCCTACCTCCTGTCCTCTCCCCAGCTGATGATTAGCAGAGCGGCAGCAGCAAGCTGTCTACACTGATTGAGAGCGGGCACCTGAGTCCTCCTGTGGTTGGCAGTTGCAGTAAAAAAAATATATAGAGTGCATTCGGAAAGTATTCAGACCCCTTGACATTTTACACAGTTACATTACATTACAGCCATATTCCAAAATGGATTAAATCTAAACACAATACCTCATAATGACAAAGCAAAAACAGGTTTTTAGACATCTTTGCAAATGTATTAAAAATAGAAAACTGAAATATCACATTTACATAAGTACTCAGACCGTTTACTCAGTACTTTGTTGAAGCACCTTTGGCAGCGATTACAGCCTCAAGTCTTCTTGGGTATGACGCTACAATCATCACCTCCAGGTTGACTGTGCCTTTAAACAGCTTGGAAAAGTCCAGAAAAGTATGTCATGGCTTTAGAAGCTTCTGATAGGCTAATTGACATCATTTGAGTCAATTGGAGGTGTACCTGTGGATGTATTTCAAGGCCTACCTTCAAACTCAGTGCCTCTTTGCTTGACATCATGGGAAAATCAAAAGAAATCAGCCAAGACCTCAGAATTTTTTTTTGTAGACCTCCACATGTCTGGTTCATCCTTGGGAGCAATTTCCAAACGCCTGAAGGTACCACGTTCATCTGTACAAATAATAGTACGCAAGTATAAACACCATGGGACCACGCAGCCGCCATACCGCTCAGGAAGGAGATGCGTTCTGTCTCTTAGAGATGAACGTACTTTGGTGCGAAAAGTGCAAATCAATCCCAGAACAACAGCAAAGGACCTTGTGAAGATGCTGGAAAAGGGGGTAACTTGCAAGCCGAAGAACACCATCCCAACCGTGATGCACGGGGGTGGCAGCATCATGCTGTGGGGGTGCTTTGCTGCAGGAGGGACTGGTGCACTTCACAAAATAGATGGCATCATGAGGAAGGAAAATGATGTGGATATATTGAAGCAACATCTCAAGACATCAGTCAGGAAGTTAAAGCTTGGTTAAAGCTAAATGGGTCTTCCAAATGGATAATGACCCCAAACATACTTCCAAAGTTGTGGCAAAATGGCTTAAGGACAACAAAGTAAAAGTATTGGAGTGGCCATCACAAAGCCCTGACCTCAATCCTATAGAACATTTGTGGGCAGAACTGAAAAAGCGTATCCGAGCAAGGAGGCCTACAAACCTGACTCAGTTACACCAGGTCTGTCAGGAGGAATGGGTCAAAATTCACCCAACTTATTGTGGGAAGCTTGTGGAAGGCTACTCCGAAACGTTTGACCCAAGTTAAACAATTTAAAGGCAATGCTACCAAAATACTAATGTATGTACATTTCTGACCCACTGGGAATGTGATGAAAGAAATAAAAGCTGAAATAAATCACTCTCTACTATTATTCTGACATTTCACATTCTTAATATAAAGTGGTGATCCTAACTGACCTAAGATAGGGAATTTCTACTAGGATTAAATGTCAGGAATTGTGAAAAACTGAGTTTAAATGTATTTGGCAGGGATGTATGTAAACTTCTGACTTCAACTGTGTGTGTATATATATATATATATATATATATGTGTGTGTGTGTGTGTGTGTGTGTGTGTGTGTGTGTGTGTGTGTGTGTGTGTATCTGTAGCTCAGCTGGTAGAGCACGGCGCTTGTAACGCCAAGGTAGTGGGTTCGATCCCCGGGACCACCCATACACAAAAAATGTATGCACGCATGACTGTAAGTCGCTTTGGATAAAAGCGTCTGCTAAATGGCATATTATATATATTATATATTATAT
Source organism: Coregonus clupeaformis (assembly GCF_020615455.1). NCBI lineage: Eukaryota > Metazoa > Chordata > Actinopteri > Salmoniformes > Salmonidae > Coregonus > Coregonus clupeaformis. The sequence goes on from NC_059196.1 coordinate 8,289,178, forward strand.
GTATGTATGTATGTATGTATGTATGTATATATGTGTGTGTGTGTGTGTGTGTGTGTGTGTGTGTGTGTGTGTGTGTGTGTGTGTGTGTGTGTGTGTGTGTGTGTGTGTGTGTGTGTGTGTGTGTGTGTGTGTGTGTGTGTGTATGTATATATACAATATATAATTCCTTTATAATATTTGTTTGAAAAACAAAATGCTTCTTCTTGGGCCCCCTTCTTGGGCACGCTTCCATCTGCTTGGCAAGCGTGCTCTGGCACCCACTGCAGAAGGCTTATCAGCTATGACAGATATTATTGCTCCCCTACCGATCTCAAGTATCAGGCATGCTTTAGTGAATCCACCCCCTGTATCAGATACATGCATACACGAGCACACACACACACACATCAGCACACGCACGGACGCATTCACATACGCGAACACACACACAACACACACACACCACACACATGAGCAACACACGCACACACACACACACACACACATTCACGGCATCGTTGAAGGAAAGCTGCTGCTTTTATTGGCAGTTTGCTGAGCATTCGATCCACCCAGTCTGTGAATATGTTCCGTCTTCCCTCTCAAAGGTTGTTTGGTTGTTTGGGATATCACATTTCCTTCCCTTCCTTCATACACAACTACTTGCTTACTTGATATCACCTTTCATAAAATACATTGGATTCAGAGGAGTTTGTTTCATTTCAGTTCACTTTATTTATGTGTTTTGATTATAAAAGGAAATGGGCACTTTGTCGCTAAAGTTAGGCCTGCTCTCTGTATCATTAATCTGCTGACCAGTTTACATTTTTTTGGGGTGGCATCTTTAGCCTCCCCAGTGGTCACTAACAGTTCCTAGAACCCATGCCTTCCCAGCTCGCCTATCCCTCCCATCCCTGAGAGCTGAAATAAAAGCCCAATGTCCTGGCCTCAGTGTGACTCATAGCTCCCCTTTGAACAGCGAGAACGGGGAATAGTGTAAAACGCGATGCCATGACAGGCTGGGAGGGGGGGAAAGGGACCATGAGCTCAAATAATCTAGCAGTAGCACAGCCGTCCCCAAAATAATGTGTTAAAGCCCCTCCGAGTCCATGCTCTACATTTTGCACTCTCAACCTCTGCCACCGTCTAAAAATATGCCCGCCACGGGAGTGTAATGGGCATTTATTTGTTCATAGATGCCATTCAGAGATATAATTGGCCCGTCGTGCTACGTACACGCCTGTCAGGGGCAGCGAGGAGCGTTTTACATCACTGTGACCTTTGGAAAAGAGCTGAGCGAGCAGCCGAGATAGACCCAGACTCTTCGCCCCCCGCCCGCTGGGTCCTTGCAGGGTTTCTCAGAACGAGGATCTGTTTTCAGTGTTAAACCCCCTGTAATCCATGGCAACAGGTCCCAATTACACGGAGAGCAGAGCTCTCTCAACACTCTCTCAAGGCTGAGCTCCAGCCTTCAGCCCAACCTCTCTCTCTCTCTCTCTGATGTCTGTGTCCACATACGGTGCCCCTTGCCTGGGTTGGGGTGTTTGGGATGCCTGCCCAGGTCTCCAGGAGTTATAAACACCCTGGGGTAGAGAATCAGGGGAGCAGCGGCTAAGACTGAAAGAGAGTCTTTCTCCTAATTTGCACATTCAGCAGGTTCAAGGCCCTATGGAAATGTGGGAAGGGCTCAGGTTCTGATTCACAGTGTAATATAACTAGAGAACAAAGCTAAAGAGTCTATAGACTACATACTGAGAACAAACTGAATACATTTGTAAAGACGGCCACTATTTTGTGTTTATGAGCCTGCCTGCCTCAGTGGTGCTTTGTCAGGCTTCTTTGTGCGTGTGTGTGTGCGTGTGCGTGTGTGTGTGTGCGTGTGCGTGTGTGTGTGTTGCTGCTGCTCTGCACGCTATGTTCATTCTGTATTGTACTGCTTTTCAGGGGATGAGCCAGTCGCTTTCGCCTTTCAGCAGTGTTGATAGCACGGTTAGTAAGGCAGACTGCTCAAATGCTATGATGCAGCACGATTCCTTGTTTCATCCCCAAACTGACCATTAGCACGTACTAACCCCCCCACTTACACTAATGTCTTTATAGACACACACAGCAAGTTTGAAACTAGCTGAATTTATACCATAATATCTGTTTGATTGTGAATCTGAGCATAGGCCACATTCACAGTGCACGTGTGATGTCAAATTGGTAAGATGTGAGAGTATGCATGTGTTTACCCCATACCAAGTGTATGTGTAGGCTTACTAGGCTACATGTGGGTATGTGTGCGTGCGATCAGTATCAGTGGCCTGGTTGTTTACGAGCTGGTTGACCCCTCCCGTCGAGGGTGTTGGGTCGAATATTATGGCTGGCTGGTACCTATGGTGGCTCAGCCTAGCACTCTAGCTCACTCTAGCAGACCTAGGAGACCTGTGGTTAGTTACTGTAACTTACACTCCACTACAAGAGAGACTAGGATCATGTGGTTGGGTCGAGTCTTGTAAAACAGTCAAAGAGCTCTATTTAGCCAATGACAGGCACAGTATGTTGATTTAAAGCCCTATTGGCTCTGGTAAAAAAAAGTTCTGCACTATAAAGGGGATAGGGTGCCGTTAAGGACACAGCCTAAAGCTACATTAACTTATCAGTGTGATTCTTGCAGTTGTGATGTGTTTTTCCACATCACAAAGGTTGCATATGCCCAACTAATGCACGCTACTTAAACATATCTGTCCACTGAAGTGACAACATGTCAATGGAAAGTAAACAAGGAGAATTTAGAGTAGTGTATCTCTGAAGAATGGATTTTTGAAAGATTTCCAATACAGTTAGCCTACATTTCTAAATAGATTTCAACAAACTAGATGATGATATAATTGTTATGCTAGTGCAGCATGGGGTGAATCCTTACTTTAGCTTAAGTCAAGCTTTCACACAGTCATGTATTGATGTCAATGGGAAAATAAGTGAAAATTCGACTTGAGTGAAGGTTTTGCCCCTATAATGGCACAGCGTGGATGGAGGTTTTATATAGGATAGTATATGGATGTCTGTTGTAATGGTGGGATGGACCATAAAGTTAGTTCTGAATGGCCCATTGTTCTTGTTCTCTCTGCAGGACATGGAGTTGAGGAACCCATTCAGTATGTTGGACAGCATGATGTTCGGCGTGAGGAACAGGATGGAGGACATGCACAGAAACTTTGTGGGTCACGTTGTGTCTCTTCTAATACCCCACACAGCCCATACAAATATAATTACTAGAAGGGGCATAGTATTAATTAATTAATTAATTATATTTCTATGACAGACTTTGTTCATCATTGTTTTAGCATGTGTGTTCTACATGGCTTTATACTCACGTCAATCTGTGTGTGTGTGTGTGTGTGTGTGTGTGTGTGTGTGTGTGTGTGTGTGTGTGTGTGTGTGTGTGTGTGTGTCTGTGTGTGTGTGTGTCTGTGTGTGTGTGTGTGTGTTGTTTTCCAGGAGAACCTGTCCACAGACTTGAACGCCAACACCAACGCCCACTCATTCAGCTCCTCCTCAGTGATGACCTACTCCAAGGTTGGAGACGAACCCCCCAAGGTGTTCCAGGCCTCCTCCCAGACACGGCGCGCCCCTGGCGGGGTACGTACACTCAAATATGGCCAGAGATAATGCTGAGAGGCTGGGGGAGGTCTCTCTAAGCTGGTACTGCACTGAACACTAAGGGAGAGGTCCTTTATGAGAACTGCAAGAGCACAGAGCCATATAGAGAGTATATGAAGAGTTGAATTCCAAAACGCTATACTGTATCCATTTTCAGAAATGTTGGTAAATTAGCTTTTATTGTTTAAATAAATTATTTATGTTTTTTCACTATCTAATCATGGCATGGGGTTGTTCAATAACAGACATGTATTTGTTTAGAAATCGATCACTTTATGGTTTCATTTCAGATATTTTTTTTGCAAAATGCTATATATTTCTCTCAGAGAAATAAGTAGTACTGCGAGGTTTTACACAGTCAAATGTTACAAATACTTTTTTTGTATATAAAGAACTGTACAAATGTGAAATTTGGAACACTCATTTTTTCTTTTTACAAATGATTAAATACAGTAATATGAGATCTTTATGTAAAACATTTACATTTGACATTTTAGCCATTTAGCAGATGCTCTCATCCAGAGCAACTTAAAAGTAAGTGCATTCATTTTAAGATAGCTAGGTGAGACAACCACATATCACAGTCAAATATACAGGATACGAACATTCCATTCCAGCTGAGTGTACAAAACATTAAGAACACCTTCCTAATATGTAATACTGTTGAGCGTGAAAAACCCAGCAGCGTTGCAGTTCTTGACACACTCAAACTGGTGCGCCTGGCACCTACTACCATACCCCGTTCAAAGGCACTCAAATATTTTGTCTTGCCCATTCACCTTCTGAATGGCACACATACACAATCCATGTCTCAATTGTCTCAAGGCTTGAAAATGATTCTTTAACCTGTCTCCTCCCCTTCATCTACACTGATTGCAGTGGATTTAACAGGTGACATCAATAAGGGATCATAGCTTTCACCTGAAATCTATGAATTAAAGATCTGTATAATATTGTACACACACATGAAGGTACCCATAAGCAATCATTTCAGATGTGTTTTGGAAATAAACTCTTCATATAGAGTTAGGCCTTTTGGTTTCAGTTTTTTTAAGCATTTACACGAAAATAACATCTGGCAAAACTATATGTCTGACACAGCAAGAGTTTCTGACGCTGGCTTTCTCGGTCCTTATTGGCCGTTGCCTCTTTGGTAACTCATTCCGATTGGCTGTCCCCGTGTCTAGGTTAAGGAGACTCGGCAGTCCCTGAAGGACTCAGAGAGCGGCCTGGAGAAGATGTCCATTGGACACCACATCCAGGACCGAGGACATGTGGTGGAGAAAAAACAGAACAAGAAGACAGGGGAACGGGAGCTCAACCAGGACTTCCAGAATCTGGATGAATGTAAGTCAGCTGTAGTGTAAGGGGGTCCGCATCCCAAAAAACCCCAAAGGGTAACACTTTACTTTAACCCTGCAGGTAATATGCATTATGATGTGGTTATAGTGAATTGTAAGACATGTTGTAAGAATGTATCACCCCCTTATGTCTTATCATCTCATAATGATCCTTACTTGAGTCCGTTGAAAATGTCCTAAGCCTTATAATAAAACATTACAAAGGCGCATAAATGCTTATAACAAGTAATAACACATTATACTTGCAGTCTTTAAGTAAAGTGTTACCAAAAATTTATTAAAAGTGTTTTTTATGATGTTTTGATCATTCTTTTAAGGCATGTAGGCTATAATCAGTGTTCGATGAATAGTCATAAACAAAGACATAGAATTTACTATCAGAGGACTCTCCTCTCCCAGCTCTGTTTGGGGTTTGGAGTCTGAGACATTCCATAGACCACATTTATGTTCCTATCTCAGAAAAAATAAGGTATTCAGATTCCATGGAACTGCCCCTCGCCAGGCTCATCACAGCATCCCACAGAGTGATACATAAACTGTTCCTAACCCCTGACCTCTGCCCTTTACACTCATAGCCGAGGCGCAGTCCTTTGACGAAGAGTGGCAGCAAGAGGTGTCTAAATTCCGACCATTTGCCCCCATGTCCCGTCTGGAGGCCCCCAAGCCCAGGGCGGTGCACCGGGCAGCCCTCACCGCCGCCAGCGGCCCTGACCAGGGACGGAGGTCAGTCATCATGTGTCATAGGTCATATAATGACACGTAGGACAGGTCCGCTCGAGGAGGAGTGGCCGTAAACCAAAACAAACCATTTCTGGATGCTACATCACTTTGAATTTAGGTTATGATTGGAATGTCAAGTATTATACTATGGTTGATAAACGGTTTATTGAAATGTAGGTTGATGAATGAATGATTTATGTCTGCTTTGTCGTTTTCCCCCTCAGGGACAAACCAAACCCAAAACCTGAAGGAAGGAAAATGCACATCGACGATCTCAACGTCAAAGGCTCAGGCATGACGAAGCAGTAGAAATGTCTAGCGAATAAAGCTATGTCAGGCAACAACTCTTTGATGCTTTTACCTGTCTCCAAGACAAGCTTGGTTTCCAGGTACTTTGTCTCACAGAAAATCAGAATGACCCAATTGTTGATATGCTTTTTACCCATTCATTTTCACAGTACCAAGTAAAGAACACTTGTCAATGAAGTCAGGCACTTATTCTGTCAGCGTAGATCCACACAAGTTTCTTCCAAAAAGCTCAGTACTCCTGTGGAAGTAGCATTAAGATAGGGACACCATAAGCTAATAGCAAGTGATATATGATTTTAGAATCATCACGAGAGCAGACATCATTTGTCACAATTAGATAAAACAGTATATATGTCTATCATTGGGCATCAGATCAATGTCAGTGGTGTCTCAGAAATACTATCCTTCTGCTTTTGGAAATATCATGTTCACATTGTATAGATTGCATCAAAAGGAAACACACACAGTATCTCACAAAAGTGAGTACACCCCTCACATTTTTGTAAATATTTGAGTATATCTTTTCATGTGACAACACTGAAGAAATGACAAGTAGTGAGTGTACAGCTTGTATAACAGTGTACATTTGCTGTCCCCTCAAAATAACTCAACACAGCCATTAATGTCTAAACCGATGGCAACAAAAGTGAGTACACCCCTAAGTGAAAATGTCCAAATTGGGCCCAAAGTGTCAATATTTTGTGTGGCCACCAACATTTTCCAGCACTGCCTTAACCCTCTTGGGCATGGAGTTCACCAGAGCTTCACAGGTTGCCACTGGAGTCCTCTTCCACTCCGCCATGACGACATCACGGAGCTGGTGGATGTTAGAGACCTTGCACTCCTCCACCTTCCGTTTGAGGATGCCCTACAGATGCTCAATAGGGTTTAGGTCTGGAGACATGCTTGGCCATTCCATCACCTTTACCCTCAGCTTCTTTAGCAAGGCAGTGGTCGTCTTGGAGGTGTGTTTGGGGTCGTTATCATGTTGGAATACTGCCCTCCGGCCCAGTCTCCGAAGGGAGGGGATCATGCTCTGCTTCAGTATGTCACAGTACATGTTGGCATTCATGGTTCCCTCAATGAACTGTAGCTCCCCAGTGCCGGCAGCACTCATGCAGCCCCAGACCATGACACTCCCACCACCATGCTTGACTGTAGGCAAGACACACTTGTCTTTGTACTCCTCACCTGGTTGCCGCCACACACGCTTGACACCAACTGAACCAAATAAGTTTATCTTGGTCTCATCAGACCACAGGACATGGTTCCAGTAATCCATGTCCTTAGTCTGCTTGTCTTCAGCAAACTGTTTGCGGGCTTTCTTGTGCATCATCTTTAGAAGAGGCTTCCTTCTGGGACGACAGCCATGCAGACCAATTTGATGCAGTGTGCAGCATATGGTCAGACCACTGACAGGCTGACCCCCCACCCCTTCAACCTCTGCAGCAACGCTGGCAGCACTCATTCGTCTATTTCCCAAAGACAACCTCTGGATATGACGCTGAGCACGTGCACTCAACTTCTTTGGTCGACCATGGCGAGGCCTGTTCTGAGTGGAACCTGTCCTGTTAAACCGCTGTATGGTCTTGGCCACCGTGCTGCAGCTCAGTTTCAGGGTCTTGGCAATCTTCTTATAGCCCAGGCCATCTTTATGTAGAGCAACAATTATTTTTTTCAGATCCTCAGAGAGTTCTTTGTCATGAGGTGCCATGTTGAACTTCCAGTGACCAGTGTGAGAGCGATGACACCAAATGTAACACACCTGCTCCCCATTCACACCTGAGACCTTGTAACACTAACGAGTCACATGACACCGGGGAGGGAAAATGGCTAATTGGGCCCAATTTGGACATTTTCACTTAGGGGTGTACTCACTTTTGTTGCCAGCCGTTTAGACATAAATGGCTGTGTGTTGAGTTATTTTGAGGGGACAGCAAATTGACACTGTTATACAAGCTGTACACTCATTACTTTACATTGTAGCAAAATTTCTTCAGTGTTGTCACATGAAAAGATATACTCAAATATTTACAAAAATGTGAGGGGTGTACTCACTTTTGTGAGATACTGTATATATTTATGCAGTTACACATTTGAAGTCCATAAGTGCATTTAGATGTCAAAATGATGTGCTTTTTTGTGTAGTGGCCATTGTTTTATTAATGTATTTTACCTGCTGTAATCTTTGTAAAAAATTATAATACCCTTTTTATATTGTTATTTGACGTGGGTTTCTCTTGTTTTTCACCATGCTATTAATTTATCCTTTAAAACACTGAATTTATGGTTGGGATGAAAGTGTCCGGTTAATTCTGAAATATTCTTATCATGGGATTCTTATAGATTGACCTCATAAGATCCTCAATTTGAAAATAAATATTTCATTTCAAAAGTGAATGGTAGCAGTCTATTCTTAAAACTGAGTGTGTATTTTGAAGGTTCCAAAACATCCTTGTATTTGACTGTCATCAAGCAGTGTGTTTATCACTGTCCAGAGTGTGTGATACTGTATGGGAGCGCTACTGGCTGTGCCTGTGTGGCAAATACATCTAGAAGGGTATTTTTGGAACAGACCTGTCAGTGACTCAGAGATGTCTGAGCGGTCGCACACAGCTGTTATGAAACCAGCGCTCTCTCACATCACGTGCCCCATCATGTGCTCCTGATTTAGTTGAACTTTTATTTATTTATGTCTCGTCACATTTATATCAAGTGGGAAAATATATTAAGGAATCACCTAAGACGTTAACTCAACAAATGTCCATATATGCAGGCTTCTGAATTAGAAGTTAAGAGGCAGGGTCACAGGGGGTGGCCTCTTGCCTCAGGTTTCACAGGACAAAGTTGCATAACTCTTCAGTGTGTTTATGTAACAAGGTAAATGGCCCATCTAGCTTAACAGGGATGCAGAAATTAGTCAAGTCAGTAATATCGTCTGGGTGTTAGGATTCAGAGGGAATGTGTGAAGTGGCTTTCTCTCCTCGATTTGCACTGATCTGACTGTGACAATACATGATAGGTAAGAGATTAAAATGATGGCTCATGGATGCCTACCGGGAATTTGCTTTCCCCTGACCAGTTCCATCACCTCAGGGCAGATGACGGAAAGGAGACAAGAGGCCGTTTAAGACTATTTCCCTCTAGTCTCGCTTGGCCATCTTTTCATATCTCGTCAAAACCTGGGTGTCCAAGGCTACCTTAACTCAAACATCTTCATTTGTTCTTCTGTGACACACATATACAGTGGGGGAAAAAAGTATTTAGTCAGCCACCAATTGTGCAAGTTCTCCCACTTAAAAAGATGAGAGAGGCCTGTAATTTTCATCATAGGTACACATCAACTATGACAGACAAAATGAGGAAAAAAAAATCCAGAAAATCACATTGTAGGATTTTTAATGAATTTATTTGCAAATTATGGTGGAAAATAAGTATTTGGTCAATAACAAAAGTTTCTCAATAATTTGTTATATACCCTTTGTTGGCAATGACACAGGTCAAACGTTTTCTGTAAGTCTTCACAAGGTTTTCACACACTGTTGCTGGTATTTTGGCCCATTCCTCCATGCAGATCTCCTCTAGAGCAGTGATGTTTTGGGGCTGTCGCTGGGCAACACAGACTTTCAACTCCCTCCAAAGATTTTCTATGGGGTTGAGATCTGGAGACTGGCTAGGCCACTCCAGGACCTTGAAATGCTTCTTACGAAGCCACTCCTTTGGTGCCCGGGCGGTGTGTTTGGGATCATTGTCATGCTGAAAGACCCAGCCACGTTTCATCTTCAATGCCCTTGCTGATGGAAGGAGGTTTTCACTCAAAATCTCACGATACATGGCCCCATTCATTCTTTCCTTTACACGGATCAGTCGTCCTGGTCCCTTTGCAGAAAAACAGCCCCAAAGCATAATGTTTCCACCCCCATGCTTCACAGTAGGTATGGTGTTCTTTGGATGCAACTCAGCATTCTTTGTCCTTCAAACACGACGAGTTGAGTTTTTACCAAAAAGTTATATTTTGGTTTCATCTGACCATATGACATTCTCCCAATCCTCTTCTGGATCATCCAAATGCACTTTAGCAAACTTCAGACGGGCCTGGACATGTACTGGCTTAAGCAGGGGGACACGTCTGGCACTGCAGGATTTGAGTCCCTGGCGGCGTAGTGTGTTACTGATGGTAGGCTTTGTTACTTTGGTCCCAGCTCTCTGCAGGTCATTCACTAGGTCCCCCTGTGTGGTTCTGGGATTTTTGCTCACCGTTCTTGTGATCATTTTGACCCCACGGGGTGAGATCTTGCGTGGAGCCCCAGATCGAGGGAGATTATCAGTGGTCTTGTATGTCTTCCATTTCCTAATAATTGCTCCCACAGTTGATTTCTTCAAACCAAGCTGCTTACCTATTGCAGATTCAGTCTTCCCAGCCTGGTGCAGGTCTACAATTTTGTTTCTGGTGTCCTTTGACAGCTCTTTGGTCTTGGCCATAGTGGAGTTTGGAGTGTGACTGTTTGAGGTTGTGGACAGGTGTCTTTTATACTGATAACAAGTTCAAACAGGTGCCATTAATACAGGTAACGAGTGGAGGACAGAGGAGCCTCTTAAAGAAGAAGTTACAGGTCTGTGAGAGCCAGAAATCTTGCTTGTTTGTAGGTGACCAAATACTTATTTTCCACCATAATTTGCAAATAAATTCATTAAAAATCCTACAATGTGATTTTCTGGATTATTTTCTCTCAATTTGTCTGTCATAGTTGACGTGTACCTATGATGAAAATTACAGGCCTCTCTCATCTTTTTAAGTGGGAGAACTTGCACAATTGGTGGCTGACTAAATACTTTTTTTCCCCACTGTACATATACAGTACCAGTCAAAAGTTTGGACACACCTACTCATTCAAGGGTTTTTCTTTATTTTTACAATTTTCTATATTGTAGAATAATAGTGAAGACATCAAAACTATGAAATAACACACATGGAATCATGTAGTAACCAAAAAAATCAAAATATGTTTCAAATTTGAGATTCTTCAAATAGCCACCCTTTGCCTTGATGACAGCTTTGCACACTCTTTGCATTCTCTCAACCAGTTTCAACTGGAATGCTTTTCCAACAGTCTTGAAGGAGTTCCCACATGCTGAGCACTTGTTGGCTGCTTTTCCTTCACTCTGAGGTCCGACTCATCCCAAACCATCTCAATTTGGTTGAGGTCGGGCGATTGTGGAGACCAGCTCATCTGATGCAGCACTCCATCACTCTCCTTCTTGGTAAAATAGCCCTTACACAGCCTGGAGGTATGTTGGATCATTGTCCTGTTGAAAAACAAATGATAGTCCCACTAAACCCAAACCAGATGGGATGGTGTATTGCTGCAGAATGCTGTGGTAGCCATGCTGGTTAAGTGTGCCTTGAATTCTAAATACATCACAGACAGTGTCACGAGCAAAGCACCCCACACCATAACACCTCCTCCTCCATGCTTTACGGTGGGAAATACACATGCGGAGATCATCCGTTTACCCACACCGCGTCTCGCAAAGACACGGCGGTTGGAACCAAAAATCTCACATTTGGACTCCAGACCAAAGGACACATTTCCACCGGTTTAATGTCCATTGCTCGTGTTTCTTGGCCCAAGCAAGTATCTTCTTCTTATTGGTGTCCTTTAGTAGTGGTTTCTTGAATGAGTAGGTGTTCTAAAACTTTTGACCGATACATAACATTTATGTAAAAGTAAGAGAGACAAATTAAAGTGAGTAAAAAAGGTTTATTATAATTAAGACAAAGCTACTCTGCCACACAGAGGTTTGCAGTTCGGTTGAATAGTAGCTGATATTGGACAGCGTTGGTACAGAATTCCAACTCATGACTCGGTCACCCCTCTGGAGGTCATATTAAGTAATGTGCACTACTTGTGACAAAACAAAATAATAATATTTACATCTTAGGGCATACAAACTTGATTAAAGCTGAACTCCGCGGTAGTCAAAATGATCCGACTCGTTAATTTCTCTCTTGAATTCAGAACGGTGCTGTGCCAGAATTTGGACTACCAGAGCCCGGCGCGGTATATGGTTGGGAAAACGTACCTCAATCCAGAGATGGAATATTTCGCTGTACTCCTAATCGTCCCGAAATGATGAATGGTGAATCGAGAAGATTGAAATACTGATCGTTTTTAGTTAAACTGCCTTTTGTCTGCATGCTAGGTTAGCTAATGATATAGCAACCCATTAGATTCAACAACACTTCCGTTGTGTTGTTGAATTCCCCCCAACGCTAACCGTCGTATTTTCATGGAATCCAATTGGCTGCTATAGCATAAGCTAGCATGCTGACGAAAATGGTCAACATTCTGGCAAAGCACCGTTCCGACTCAAGAGAGAAATTAACGAGAGTCGGATCATTGTTGCTACTTTTCTGATTTTGCGGGGTAAGAAAAGTGATGAGGGGCATCCGTTAAACAGTTATTCAACTTTGTATGTCCTTATCAATCATTACAAAAAATATATAAATAACTTTAGAAAAAATAACAACCATGTGATGGTATAATGAAATGCCCATTATTACAGGATTCCTGGTGGCTGGCCTTTTCCTGCGATTTTCTTGGAGCACTCCAGTAGAGCATTGTGAATGTCTTTGGCGCAGGAGATCTGTGACTTGATCATGCTGAGGTACTGTGAGTAGGACAGGGACTCTGTCTGTACGGTATCAGGCTTGGTGGCTGTTGGGACCAGGTTAGGAGAGTGCTTGGCACTGTCAATGCTCTGGGATAAGCACTCGTAGGCAAGCCGCTATGGGGGAAGAAAAGAGGAGTAATAGTGAGCGGATGACCAGGCTGCCAACTTTATCGATTCATAAACTAAAATATATGTTATGGTGAATGATGCTAGGCACTCTAAAAGCTAAATATAAATAGGACATTTGTGTAGTAATAAGAGGTGGTGAACTATTTCATTTTGGGACACAATTTCACTGGAGCATGGAAATACAAGCAGGTTGTGTGTGTGTGTCTCACTAAGCAGAGTTCCAGCTGATCACACAGGGCATAAAACTCTTCCAGACTCTTGTCAAACCGCTGTACACTGGCATCACTGCTCTTTCTGAAACACAAAGGAAAGTTGTGCATCTCCAGTTCCAGAAAATACATGCTTATAGGCTGTGCATGTTCCATTGAGAGTTAGGGAAAAAGGGTACTTACATGCCATTGTCAATTGATGTATTATGTCCCAAATTTAAAGAGGCAATCTTCATGACATTCTAGACAGAAAATAATGCTTAGTTATCCTATATTTGGTGTAGCTACATTTCGCAATACCTGTACATAGCTATATGCATACATATTATATTCCATTAAAAAGCATTATCCCCCTATTCCCTGTCTCTGACCACTATTTGCAGTTCAACTAAAAAGGTAGCCATTAATAATATTGCCTAGTCAGACCATTATTACTGTTCCAGCTGGCTGATGGACGTTATTATTTAGGTAGTGTAAAGCGTAGCACAGAGAATTTTCGACCAACCTTTACTTGTCGATACTTCCTCAATTCCCGACATGGAAGACAACACATTGCTAGTTGCAGATGGTTCATTTGAATTTAGAAAATGCTCCATTATTAAATGTAAATGAATATTTTGCTCCAATAAGTAATCCAACAACGTGTACACCACCATCTTGTCTATTTCAAACCTTCTTGAGACAGGTGGGTGTCCACCCCAAAGTTCTGTATGTCATGAGTGCGACTCAGAAATCTTGAATGGGTTGAATTGGGCCGGGTCCTGGACCCTGCACCTATGATCGAAATTAGAGCCAGGCGGATCTCCATCACCTTTGGTAATGCTAATTTTATAATGAAAAATTGTTGTCCACATTTAATATTTCCTCAGTCAACAACACGAGTAATCAACAGTTTACAACCCCATAGTAGAAGAGTTTACCTATTCAATTGGTCAGCTTGTCGCATTCTATGGGAGAAAATAATACTCCTCTGGGTGCTTTCAAATTGCGAGTGGCACAGGGAGAAAAACATGTATGCCCAGTCATTGCACAACATTCTTAATTAATGCTGTCATGGGGAAACACTTTTGAAAGCAGGTTAATTGCCACTGTTAAAAGACCAGGATCACAGCTTTCTATTCTACTTACATTTATTTCTCAACTCCTAAAAATTTGCAAGTTGGACCCTTTTAAAAACAGTTTTTAGCAGCAACATGGATTAGGCGCGTAGCGAATGGCGTTTAACACATTAGCAGAGATCTGAGCTGAATCAAACCGGTTAGCTACTAGCGCTTCTCATGACACCAATTGATGCATTGGAGTCATTCAATTTCCGTTATGATTAGTTGAGGGCCAATGCAACGGCGGCTGACGGAGCGCTGAAACTATCTAAATTCAAATAGGCCTATAGGGCCCGGCCTACACCTCACATGCGATAGAGTTTTGGAAACATTTGGTATTAAACTTTCATATAAGCGAGAAATAATTGTTCAAATACAAAAGATACACGTACACTTGTATGTAGTTTAGCAAAGTTGCTTCCTGTTTGCACCCGGCTATTTACAAGAACACCGCCTAACCCTAACCAAGACTACACTTCTTCCCCCCGTCACCGGGAGCTTAACTGGGGAGGAAGTTTCTTACCTTGGTTTGCCCAGTGTTGTTAAATTCTGCCGGGAGCAACCAGGACGCAACTTTGCTAAACTGCCTACAGTAAGTTTATCTTTTGTATTTGCAATATTTTTTCTCGCTGATGTGAAAGTTAAGTTCCAAAGGTTTCCAAAACCGTATCACAAACAGGATTAGTAAGGTTCCTAAACGTTACAACAGCGCGTCAGTATTGTAGTTCATTGATCCAGCTGTTATATGCGGGATTGATTGAGAATTCTACCGCTGGGTAAGGCTTGAGTACTCTAGAGCTAGTCAGCTGGCTACAACCTTGGCTGAGTACCCCACCACACACACACACACACACACACACACACACACACACACACACACTTCCCAATTTAACCACTGGTTGAATGACACTCACCCGTCTCAATCAATGACAATATTTGAAATAGACAGATGGCAGCGTACACATTGTTGGATTACTGGAAGGAACGCCAAGTAAAGGTTGGTAGAAAATTCCCCTTTCCCCTCTGTGTGGCAGTGAAGAAACCAGACTGACCAGCCATTGTTACCAGCTCATGTAAACAAAACGTGGAGTACCTGGAGGCTCTCTTTTAATTGTGGAATAAGCATTTTGAATCGATGAACAGGGTCGAAATCTTGCTGTTGACTCAACTGCTGTTGTTGAAGTGTAGCAGCTTGTTGCATTCCAACTTGGGGCATCGGTCCACCGGGTTGTTGCTGTGCAGCCATTTTGGTGAACTACTTCTTCGGGGAGGTTTGACGGGGGACTACATCCTTTCATGGTTCATTGTCGCCACCTACTGGGTGGGATGAAAACTCAAATTTCAACCCCAAGGATAAATAGTGATCGGGTCTTTTTTGATACTTTTCCTAGGCACTAACTCCGCCATGGTTCATTGGACAAGGCCTATGAGCAAAATGAATGACGTTTTTGTAGGGTTTTGGGATAAACGCCGAAAATAAGGTCTGTGGTAAACACAGGATTAGGAGATCTTATACGTTTTGTTCTATGAGATAATCATTAGTTAACTTCACATTTTGTGAATTTTGAAGAATTTATGTAATAATAAAAACACAAATCACAAAGGCTTCATAATTCATAAAGGTCCTATTTCCTCATAGAACAAAGCGTATAAGATCTCCTAAGCCTGTGTTAACGTTTATTCCAAAACCATATTCTTTCCGCATTCATTTTTCCCATAGGGATGGCTGAACGAACCAGAGGTATCTTATTTCCGGGTTTTAGGACTAAATATATTTGCTACAAGTGAAAAACATACCACAGCTTATCCATTGTAGTGACCAGACACTAAAGTAGCTGCTCTAAGAACGAACCAGAGGTAACTTATTTCCGGGTTTTAGGACTAAATATATTTGCTACAAGTGAAAAACATACCACAGCTTATCCATTGTAGTGACCAGACACTAAAGTAGCTGCTCTAAGAATTAAAATAAACGTCTTCAAAAATGGAAGGCAGTCAGGAGGCAAGAACATGTGGCACCATTCTAGCCAAAGAGAGGGCAGATATGTGTGTGAACAACTCAGATATAAAGTGTTTTTTCTCAAAGTTGCCAGGATGTCCTACTTATATCAGTACACTCCTAACACCCTAAGCGTTATGTAGTAAGTATATGCTTTTTGGTCTTACTTTAAGTTTAGGGTTAGCCATAAGGTTAGCAGTGTGGTCAAATCAAATCACATTTTATTTGTCACATGCGCCAAATACAACAGGTATTCACCTTACAGTGAAATACTTACAAGCCCTTAACCAACAATGCAGTTTTAAGAAAAAATACAATCTAATATAATACGAAATAAAAGTAACAAATAATTGAAGAGCAGCAGTAAAAAAATAATAATAGTAAAATAACAATAGCAAGGCTATATACAGGGGGTACCCGGCACAGAGTTAATGTGTGGGGGTACCGTCGATGTTATTGAGGTAATATGTACATATAGGTAGAGTTATTAAAGTGAATATGCATAGATAATAAACAGAGAGTAGCAGCAGCGGGGATGTTCAGGAGTCTTATGGCTTGGGGGTAGAAGCTATTAAGAAGCCTTTTGGACCTAGACTTGGCGCTCCGGTACTGCTTGCGGTGCGGTAGCAGAGAGAACAGTCTATGACTAGGGTGGCTGGAGTCTTTGACAATTTGTAGGGCCTTGCTCTGACACCGCCTGGTATAGAGGTCCTGGATGGCAGTAAGCTTGGCCCCAGTGATGTACTGGGCCGTACGCACTACCCTCTGTAGTGCCTTGCGGTCGGACGCCGAGCAGTTGGGGGCACTGAGCACTGTTAAGGTTAGGTTTAACATCTGATTTTAAGAAGAGGAACATGAGAAATAGGCGGGGTTTCTGACTTTGTGACTGTGGTAACTAGTGACGATGATAAAAGTCCGTAGAGAAAGGAGGCCCCTGGTGGTGGTTGTTTGTAAGAAACCCCGTAGTGAATCGCTTTGCGCTTAATGCAACACAAATCCAAAATGGCAGGAGCTGATGGAGACGATTCCCTCTACCCTATCGCCGTGCTCATTGACGAGCTTCGTAATGAGGATGTGCAGGTAATCACCGATGCTCTGTTCATACGACGTTCAAATGGGATATTATATTGGTGGTATTTGTTTCACTTAAACATGTCTGATGTCAAAAAGGATAGTAAGCTAACATCCCGAGGCCTTTTGGCCTGTTCATGAAGTCTCAGCCCGGCGCACCCAGTCTGGCTAACTAGCTGTCTAGCGTGTTACTTGGTGTGATAAATATCAAACGGAATAGCTGCATGTCGTATTTAGTTACAGCCAAAAATGTATAGCTAGCTAACTAACTAGTTATTTGACGGTGTAAAAGTAACTGCTGCTAGCTAATGTTAGCTAGTTAATGGGTCACTTGGTTAGCTAGCTAGTGTGCCGGGCTATCTATGCTACTGTAGTTAGCAGCGAACTAGTTAATAAACGTTAACTATCTAGCTAGCTCAAATTCGTATGTTAGCTTGCAGATGAACCTAGCTACTTGTTTTATTATTGAAATATCAATGTACAATACATACATGATAACGTTACTGTATGCTAATTAGCAAGCTCAAATATGTATATAGCTGCTAACTACGTAGTTTCCTTGGTAATGGTAGTGAGATTATCATTATTTTCATGTTGTAACTAACTTGTTAGCTAGGTAACTACTGACATGGTTAGGTATGTACTATATCTGCATCTTGCTTTGGTGTCTCTGAAATCATTACAAAAACACACACATTTTCTATACTCTAGAAAAAAGTTGAATCATGTTCATAGGAATGCACCTAAATGGGAACACATTTTTCTTCTCTGAAATGCTCACATCTGAAATAGTCTTTATAGTTTGCCTCACTGAAATGCTAAGAATCTTTTTATGGATAATGGTGTCTCCTCTTGTAAGTTTCATGTAATAACATCACCTGTCATTGTTTACTTTCCAAGCTGCGACTGAACAGCATCAAGAAGCTGTCTACCATCGCACTGGCCCTTGGAGTGGAGAGGACACGCACTGAACTCCTCCCCTTCCTCACAGGTATGTCTTCACCTTAAGACCCCAGTTACAGCCATCCTCATGAGTCATGAGTAAAGACTTGTGAAAGGCTAATAATTCTGACTGAGTCAACACTCTTTAAAGAGATTCACCGGACATTGCACAACCAGCATCAACATTGGCACTTTGCTGGAAATTGTTCTGAGATAGCATGCATTGAAGCCAGTAGAATTCATCAATCTAATTGTGTTGTCATGCCAATGATGTTTCACACCTGACCTCTTGTAGACACCATCTATGATGAGGATGAGGTGCTTCTTGCCTTGGCTGAGCAGCTGGGCAACTTCACCATGCTGGTGGGAGGCCCAGAATATGTTCACTGTCTGCTGGTATGTATCTGGCATTGAGCATATAAGATGCATACAGATATTCAACACAATTTGACAGAGTTAGGTGTACATGCATGGGTTTTCTCAACATATCCAGTCAGCTACACTACATATACAAACACATACTTATGTCCCTTTGTCTTTCTCCACAGCCGCCTCTGGAGAGCCTGGCTACCGTGGAGGAAACGGTGGTGCGAGACAAGGCGGTGGAGTCTCTGCGCAAGATCTCCCAGGAGCACTCTCCTGTGGACCTGGAGGTGCACTTTGAGCCCCTGGTGAAGAGGCTGGCCAGTGGTGACTGGTTCACCTCCCGCACCTCTGCCTGTGGCCTGTTCAGCGTCTGCTACCCCCGCGTGTCCAGCACCGTCAAGGCTGAAATTCGCCAGTGAGTAGCTATATCAGGAGGGATGTATCTAAGACCTGATTAGCGAAGATCCCAGGGGGATTGAAATATGGTCTATTATGTGTGTCCCCAATAATCACTAGGAGCATAATATTAGAGTTGCGGACATTACTTTGGCTCATATCAGGGGCTAGTCACACACTCGCCTTTCAGTTCCAAATCAATCAGATCGGGATGATTAGCTACACTCTTTTTCTGTAGAGGAGATACAATGGAAGTATGGTCTGACGGTGGGTGGTATGTTCTCTCCACAGGCATTTCCGCACTCTGTGCTCAGATGACACTCCAATGGTGCGCCGCGCCGCAGCCTCCAAGCTTGGGGAATTCGCCAAGGTTCTGGAGCTGGACTATGTCAAGAGTGACATCATCTCCCTCTTCACTGCACTGGCCTCCGATGAGCAGGTACTCTATACACGCACACAGGGCGTTCTGTGACATTGCGGTGGGAAGTGCCTGGAATTCTACCAGCCAATTCCTAAATCGACTGGCCAGTGGAAATAACATGGCCATACAAAATGTGTTTTTGAATGGGGATGGATGAATATTGAATGGGAATAGAACAATCATATTTCAGCTAATTCAGTAGGTAGCCCCAACTGGGACTCAAAACCGGGTCTAGCTATTGTTAACCCAACGCCTCAGCAGTTAAACCATGAAATCCGTCCCATGGGGATCGTGTGTTCACACGATGCATTTCTATGGTGTTGCTACAGTATTTTATTAAATTGGCACAATGAGAAATAATCCCATGATCCCCCCGACTGTAGGACTCAGTGCGCCTGCTGGCGGTGGAAGCCTGTGTGAGCATCGCCACGCTGCTGCCCCAGGAGGACCTGGAGACCCTTGTGATGCCCACCCTGCGCCAGGCCGCCGAGGACAAGTCCTGGAGGGTCCGCTACATGGTGGCCGACAAGTTCTCTGAGGCAAGCATGTGGAAACATTGATATGTTGCATGTAGCCATAATGCCTCTAAAATATTTGCTGCTTTACTGAACCTGGAATGGAAGCAATGGGGGCCGACATTCAATGCTTCACAGATGGTCACTTTAAAAGGGTGATTTTTGTAGTTTTTAGTGTGCCTATCCGTAACGTTTTTGTGGTAAATTGAGAAATAGATTTTTCAAATTTGGTGGAGGTATTTGCACAAATGTTGCTATCATTTTAGTCTAGTAGGATGAGTTATATTTTCAGTTGTTTTACTGGATTGAACTTAAGTAATACAATGCTCCAAGGGGAAAGTGGAGTGGACATGGATAGCAGGACAATTATGGGGGCCTGTAATGTTCTTAGTCCCCCAGCGTAGAACTTTCTTAATGTCCTCATTGCCACTTACGTTCACTACACTAACCCATTGATTTCTAACCCATATGACATTCTGTTGTCATTTAGTATAAAATGGGTCATATTGCCACTGTTTCATAATATGTTGTAGAAGTTCAGTCAATCAATGTAAAGACTTTCATGCAACCTCACACACGTTAAAGCTTAGCAAATGTTTTTTTGTGCACCACACTTACTGAACGGTCTCCTACCACCTTCCCCCTCGCCACCATGGCCTTTGGGAGCCTGTGTTCCCAACCCAAATTCCATTAGTTTAGTGTGTTGATCAGCAAATCTCAGAGCAAGGTTTGAAGGTGGGATCGTGTCAGGGCCGTAGATAGAGATCTCTGCTGGATGTTAATTGCTATGTCTGTAGTCTGGTAGGAGTAGAAGTTCCCTCAGCCAATTTAACAGTTGGCAGGAAACTTCCACACAAATTAAAGCCTGGCAATGGCAAATAGTTTTGTGCACTTTCCTCCTTGCTACCATGGACTTTGTAGCCTATGTGTTCACAACCTGAATCCCATCAGTTCAGTGTCTTAGTCATGGAGTATCACACACAGGTTTAGTGGTGGATGTTAATTGCCATGTCACTGATTCCACAGCTCCAGAAAGCGGTTGGCCCAGAGATCACCAAGAATGACCTGGTCCCAGCATTCCAGAATCTGCTCAAGGACTGCGAGGCTGAGGTCCGAGCCGCCGCCGCCAACAAGGTCAAGGGTGAGTGTCTGGATGCTATCCGCCAGTCCATAGAAAGCTGTTGAATAAAATAGAACGGTTTGAATGAGAAGCTTTTACGTCTAATAGACCACGGTATTTACAAACACCATTCCTGTCCTCAGAGTTCTGCGAGAACCTTCCAGAAGACAGCAGAGAAACCATCATCATGACTCACATTCTGCCCTGTGTCAAGGTATAAAAAAAAGTCACTGTTCACTTTTATCCCTTTTTTATTCTGTTAATTTACGTGCGCTGGTGTCTTTGACCTGTCAATTTCTCACTTGATGGAAGTAACTCCTAGCACCCATGACCAACGAAGGGGCAAAAAAAGCATTTATCTTTTCAAAAATGTATAGCTGTAGTGCTTTAGACGAGCAGTCCTGTGTTCTGAAGTCTTGACAATAACGCGAGTTAAGCAAATTCTCGTGTTCAGACGTGAAAATGCACAAGCAGTGGATATTTTTAGACACCCACAAATCAATTTCTAGCGTTATAGTTAAACTGATTAACCTGTTGTTCTTGACCGTACTTTCTATACGTGAGCCGGGAGGATATTATGCTTCGTAGGTTGGGGCCTAGGAAGAGATGAGGACTTGAGCTCAGTATAGCCTTTGGACAGCAGGGGGTACTGTTGTATTTAAAATGTCTACCAAACCACCACACAACACCTATTCACTGTCGATGTGTTAGAACTCACTGGTTGGTTCCTGAGTTTAAATGTCGGCCCTTTTTATATTGTTTTGGAAATATATTTTTGGGCAATAAATCTCTTATAGGAACAACCCCAGCATAAAATACAAAAGTACAATTATAGCCTATACCATCTTTTTGTGAAATCCCAAGTCCTTATCAAATGTTATTCAAAGCTGGTCCAAATATGACAGAAATACAGTATATGAGCTAGGTGCTGCTATTATTAACCCATGTGGGATAAATGGCAAACTGTTTTCATGAAAGCATTTGAGTAAATAAGAACTTGCGGAAATACACTAAATGACCAAAAGTATATGGACACCTGCTCATCAAACATCTCATTCCAAAATCATGGGCATTAATATGGACTTGGTCCCACCTTTGCTGCTATAACAGCCTCCACTCTTCTGGGAAGGCTTTCCACTAGATGTTGGAACATTGCTGCGGGGACTTGCTTCCATTCAGCCACAAGAGCATTAGTGAGGTCGGGCACTGATGTTGGGCGATTAGGCCTGGCTCGCAGTTGGTGTTCCAATTCATCCCAAAGGTGTTCGATGGGGTTGAGGTCAGGGCTCTGTGCAGGCCAGTCAAGTTCTTCCACACCGATCTAGACAAACCATTTCTGTATGGGCCTCGCATTGTGTACGGGGGCATTGTCATGCTAAAACAGGAAAGGGCCTTCCTGAAACTGTTGCTACAAAGTTGGAAGCACAGAATCATCTAGAACATCATTGTATGCTGTAGCGTTAAGAATTCCCTTCACTGGAACTAAGGGGCCTAGCCCAAAGCATGAAACAGCTCCAGACCATTATTCCTCCTCCACCAAACTTTACAGTTGGCACTATGCATTCGGGCAGGTAGCGTTCTCCTGGTATCCGCCAAAACCAGATTAGTCTTTCGGACTGCCAGCTGGTGAAGCTTGATTCATCACTCCAGAGAATGAGATTTCACTGCTCCAGAGTACACCAGCTCTGACGCTCATTGGATGTGGCAGGGCTTGCAAACTATTACAGACTACAAAGGGAAGCACAGCCGCGAGCTGCCCAGTGACACGAGCCTACCAGATGAGCTAAATTACTTCTATGCTCGCTTCGATGCAAGTAACACTGAAACATGCATGAGAGCATCAGCTTTTCCGGACGACTGTGTGATCACGCTCTCCGTAGCCGATGTGAGTAAGACCTTTTAAACAGGTCAACATTCACAAGGCTGCAGGGCCAGACGGATTACCAGGACGTGTACTCCGAACATGCGCTGACCAAGTGTCTTCACTGACATTTTCAACCTCTCCCTGTCTCACCGACAATGACGAGACAGCGTATAGGGAGGAGGTCAGAGACCTTGCCTTGTGGTGCCAGGACAACAACCTCAACGTGATCAAGGCAAAGTAGATTATTGTGGACTACAGGTAAAAGAAGAGGACCGAGCACGCCCCCATTCTCATCGACAGGGCTGTAGTGGAGCAGGTTGAGAGCTTCAAGTTCCTTGGTGTCCACATCACCATCAAACTAACATGGTCCAAGCACACCAAGATAGTCGTGAAGAGGGCACGACAAAACCTATTCCCCCTCAGGAGACTGAAAATATTTGGCATGGGTCCTCAGATCCTCAAAAGGTTCTACAGCTGCACCATCGAGAGCATCCTGACTGGTTGCATCACTGCCTGATATGGCAACTGCTCGGCCGCCGACCGCAAGGCAATACAGAGGGTGCGTAAGGCCCAGTACATCACTGGGGCCAAGCTTCCTGCCATCCAGGACCTCTATACCAGGCGGTGTCAGAGGAAGGCCTTCAAAATTGTCAAAGACTCCAGCCACCCTAGTCATAGACTGTTCTCTCGGTTACCGCACGGCAAGTCTAGGTCCCAAGAGGCTTCTAAACAGCTTCTACCCCTGAACAGCTTCTAAGACTCCTGAACATCTAATCAAATGGCTACCCAGACTATTGGCATTGCCCCCCCCACCCACCCCTCTTTTACGCTGCTGCTACTCTCTGTTTATTATCTATGCATAGTCACTAATAACTCTACCTACATGTACAAATTACCTCGCCTAACCGGTGCCCCCGCACATTGACTCGGTACCGGTACCCCCTGTATATAGCTTTGCTATTGTTATTTTTACTGCTGTTCTTTAATTATTTGTTACTTTGATTTCTTGTTTTATTTTTAGATTTTTGGTATTCTTAAAACTGCTTTGTTGGTTAAGGGCTTGTAAGTAAGCATTTCACTGTAAGGTCTACACCTGTTGTATTCGGCGTATGTGACAAATACAATGTGATTTGAGTCCAATAGCGGCGAGCTTTACACCACTCCAGCCGACGCTTGGCATTGCGCATGGTGATCTTAGGCTTGTGTGCGTCTGCTTGGCCATGGAAACTCATTTCATGAAGCTCCCTGACGAACAGAGGCAGTTTGGATCTCTGTAGTGAGTGTTGCAACCGAGGACATGCGCTTCTGCACTCAGCGGCCCCATTCTGTGAGCTTGTGTGGCTTACCAGTTTGCGGCTGAGCCGTTGTTGCTCCTAGACATTTCCACTTCACAATAACAGCACTTACAGTTGACCTGGGCAGCTCTAGTAGGACAGACATTTGATGAACTGACTTGCTGGAAAGGTGGCATCCTATGACGATGTAAGGCCATTCTACTGACAATGTTTGTCTATGGCGATTGCATGGCTGTGTGCTCGATTTTATACACCTGTCAGCAACGGATGTGGCTGAAATGGCAAAATCTACAAATTTTGAAGGGGTGTCCACATACTTTTGTGTGTGTGTATATATAGTGTAAATGTCTGGTCTGTAGAGCAGAGTAACGCTTCACAGCACCGGATCAGCTTGCGTAAACAGATGATTCATTTCAACACAGAGGCTAATTTCTGCTTACCTTTTCCACAACGGCACTGTATTCTATGGGCAGGATGTGGACTTGTGGCCTTATACACCTCTTGAGGAACATTGTAATAGTGATTCTCTAACTTTTTTCGATGCCACTTTTCTCCTGAGGGAAATAACAATGTAGCAATAATATTGTCACATAATATTGCCCTATTTGAAAAGACCTGATTTGCTGTCCCTGTCCACTGCAATATCTGACTCTTTCTCTCCTGACAGGAACTGGTGTCTGACACCAACCAGCATGTGAAGTCTGCTCTGGCCTCTGTCATCATGGGCCTGTCCACCATTCTGGGCAAAGACAACACAGTAGAGCACCTGCTGCCTCTGTTCCTGGCCCAGCTCAAGGACGAGGTAATCACCTTTGATTCATTACTGCTCCTATTCGTTCTATTCATTAGGCACCAAATGGCAAAAAATAGGCTGAAATTGGGAGGGTGTGAAGGAATTCTTGGACTAGGCAAAATATCTTCTATGTCTAATCTGATCACCCCCTTAATATCCTCTAATGCTATTGGCCAGGCTCAGGATCAGATGTACCTGGCTGGCTCCCTACCGGAGTATAAACCTAGGGATGGCCCTTAGAGGGTTTGAACCTTTTTCCTGGTGACATATGTTCTAGTGGTGGTAGGCTATTTGAGGTTTTCATTCTGTGTGGATTCATGCTGACATATCCTTCCTAAATGAACCTGTATCGCAGCCAAAATCCAGATGACTTAAGACGTCGGCGCTAGCGGACTACATTTACATATAGTGCCTTTGGAAAGTATTCAGACCTTTTACTTTTTCCACATTTTGTTAGGTTACAGCCTTATTCAAAAATTGATTAAATTGTTTTTTCCCCCCTCTATTTACACAAAATCTAAAAAAGACGGTTTTTGCTTTGTCATTATGGGGAAATATGACAACAAAAACAGGTTGTTATACATTTTTGGTAATTTATCAATAAACTGACATTTACATAAGTATTCAGACCCTTTACTCAGTATGTTGTTGAAGCACCTTTTAGAATAAGGATGTGATGTAACAAAATGTGGAAAAAGTCAAGTGGTCTGAATACTTTCCGAAGGCATATGGTGGATTATTAATACTGGAGTGGTAAGGTTTGGGTAGATGACGTGAATTGCCCTGCAAAAAATAAAGGTGCACAAATACACTGAGACATGGTTGGCTGTCATCTATGACAGCCTTACTATTAAAAGATGTTCTAGTTTGCATTGCAGCCAACGCTGAGTTGACAGGGTTTGTGTCATAAAGGATTAGTCCAAACGGACAACTGGGGTGCAAAACGCCCTGAATGACTCACGGATATAAACATTATCTGTATTCTTCAATATTTCTAATCCAAATATTTAGTCCTTGGATTGTGTACTGTCCCTCAGCTGGCTGCCATCTCTGTCGTATCCTATTTGGCTTGATGTGAAGTGTAAAATCTGTCTGCACATTCGGAGGCTAAGAATCAAGTGTCTGGGACTGGCAGCATGAGTTGGGGACGAGCGGAAGGTCTTTGGCAATTATTTTAGCCATTGTTTATAATGTTGAGATTGGAGCCAAGAAAGGCGTCATTACAAGCAGATGGGGATGCATAAGCAATAGCTCAGATTTTCTGTCACAAAATTTTTCCACCTTAAGAACGCTTGAAATAAAATGACGTTCATTCTTAAATGAAGACGGACATATGAAATGTAATGTTCCCTAATGTAATTATCCCCACGACCTATACAAGAGATCTCTCTCACTGCAGTCTTACCTGCTCTCTCTTCTCTTCTCCCTCCCTCTTTCTCCCTGCAGTGCCCTGAGGTGCGCCTCAACATCATCTCCAACCTGGACTGTGTCAACGAGGTGATCGGCATCCGCCAGCTCTCCCAGTCGCTGCTGCCCGCTATCGTGGAGCTGGCCGAGGACGCCAAGTGGAGGGTCCGCCTGGCCATCATCGAGTATATGCCCCTGTTGGCTGGACAGCTGGTGAGTCCTCGGCTGCGTCCCAAACGGCACCCTATTCCCTATATAGTGCACTGCTGTTGATCAAAGCCCTAATAGGGTACCGTTTGTGACTCAACCCTCCAGCCCCACTTCAGGAGACCTCGGTCTGTCCCGTCCTCCCTTCCCCCTAATCACACATCTGTCTGTGGCCTACATCTGCCTTGTGCCATGCGTATGTGCCACAGTTTATGGTGGGCAAGTGCTGGTCACCCAATATCATTGTAAAAAATGGCTATGCAATGTATAAGTAATTCAGCTAGCTTTATTTGTGCTTTCTAAGTAGAAAGTGGCATACCCCAAATTACTATTCAGTAATAGTGTTGCTCGCACTGTAATGTTTGGATTTGAAGTGAAAATAGTTTAGAAATGGATGATCTTCTAATCTCTTCTGCAGGGAGTGGAGTTCTTTGATGAGAAGCTGAACACCCTCTGCATGGCATGGCTCATTGACCACGGTAAGACCCCCCCCCCGATACACACCACTCTCTGTTCAATGCATTTGTCCTGTGTCCACACCGTGAGATGAGTCAGTGGGAGTAGTAGGATA
Organism: Coregonus clupeaformis; assembly: GCF_020615455.1. Taxonomy (NCBI): domain Eukaryota; kingdom Metazoa; phylum Chordata; class Actinopteri; order Salmoniformes; family Salmonidae; genus Coregonus; species Coregonus clupeaformis. The sequence goes on from NC_059196.1 coordinate 8,316,269, forward strand.
CTAACGTTGGACAGAGGTGGGTCACATCCCAGACGGACCATGTCCCATGCTGCTCTCTAAGCTAGCAGTTCTTCCCCAACTCCAGCTTCCGCCCTCCCCCGCATCCTCTGTGGTTTGGGGGGGAGAGAGGGAGACGTGTCAGGCTGCAGCTCTCTCTCAGCCTCACGGCTGTGCCAGTGACAGGTCTGACAAGAACCCAGTGACTTGGACTGGGAGAGGCCAGGGAAATGTTCACTCCTGCCCTCTCCTCTCTAGCTGAGCTGGATAGAATGGGAAACATACTGTAATACAGTCTGCATCCCAAATGGCACCCTATCCCCTGTATTGTGCACTACTTTTAACCAATGCCCATAGGGCTCTAGTGAAGAGTTGTGCGCTTAATATAGAGAATGGGGTGCCATTTGGGATGCAATCCATACTGTAATACACAATCACAGGTAGGCATTTGGAATGAGCAAATCAGCTATTTTCTGCAGTAGCCTTCTCTATTTTTACAGGGACAGGTTTTTGTGCAGCACAGGTGCAGAACGTATAGAAAATGTGAACAGGCGTCCTGGGTATCAAGATGCTACTCGGTATCGTGATACTTGGTCTGTTATCATCACATCACTAGTAAAATATTGGTATTGTGACACCCCTACTCTGAAAATAGGCAAATCTTCTTGCAGTTTACAGTTACTTTATGTGTTTTGAATGCGCTGGTGTGATTTGGAGACCTTGTTGGCTACGTCTCTTCTGTCTGCCTTTTCACGTCGCCAGAAATAAACATTTTAACCTGCTCCTTTTTTAGATGGTCCTACAGACAGGTTGGTTGTTTAGCAACAACCTGCACTTGTGCAACTATGGGGCAAAACTGACAGGATGAGTTAGACTGTTGACAACATGCAGACTATATTGAGTCTCCAAATGTTTATTGAAACACAAATACATTTGCACCTGTCTCTCAAAAACATTGTTAGTTGTTGGTTAGCTAGCTAGTGGCTGAGAGAACATGTGCAGTTGTAAAGCACATTTATGGCCATTGCTTATACCCTGTTTTTCTGCTATTCGAGTGACTCAAATACTCATTTCAGACATAAGGAGAAAAAAAGAATGTATGTACACACACAGTGCTTTCGGAAAGTATTCAGACGCCTTGACGTTTTTGCAAATGTATTAAAATAAAAAAAACGGAAATATCACATTTACATAAGTATTCAGACCCTTTACTCAGTACTTGTTGAAGCACCTTTGGCAGCGATTACAGCCTCAAGTCTTCTTGGGTATGATGCGACAAGCTTGGCACGTGTATTTGGGGAGTTTCTCCCATTCTTCTCTGCAGATCCCCTCAAGCTCTGTCAGGTTGGATGGGGAGCGTCGCTGCACAGCTATTTTCAGGTCTCTCTAAAGATGTTCGATCAGGTTCAAGTCTGGGCTCTGGCTGGGCCACTCGAACATTGAGACTTGTCCCGAAGCCACTCCTGCGTTATCTTGGTTGTGTGCTTAGGGTCGTTGTCCTGTTGGAAGGTGAACCTTCACCCTGTCTGAGGTCCTGAGCACTCTGGAGCAGGTTTTCATCTATACTTTGCTCCGTTCATCTTTCCCTCAATCCCAACTAGTCTCCCTGTCCCTGCCACTGAAAAACATCCCCACAGCATGATGCTGCCACCACCATGCTTCACCGTAGGGATGGTGCCAGGTTTCCTCCAGACGTGACACTTGGCATTCAGGCCAAAGAGTTCAATCTTGGTTTCATCAGACCAGAGAATCTTGTTTCGCATGGTCAGTCGTTTAGGTGCCTTTTGGCAAACTCCAAGCGGGCTGTCATGTGCCTTTTACTGAAGAGTGGCTTCCGTCTGGCCACTCTACCATAAATGCCTGATTGATGGAGTATTGCAGAGATGGTTGTCCTTCTGGAAGGTTCTCCCATCTCCACAGAGGAACTCTGGAGCTCTGTCAGAGTGACCATCGGGTGATTGGTCACCTCCCTGACCAATGCCCTTCTCCCCCAATTGCTCAGTTTGGTCGGGCGGCCAGCTCTAGGAAGAGTCTTGGTGGTTCCAAACTTCTTCCATTTTAAGAATAATGGAAGCCACTGTGTTCTTGGGGACCTTCAATGCTGCAGAAATGTTGGTACCCTTCCCCATATCATCTGTGCCTCGACACAATCCTGTCTCGTCAACTGTGAGACCTTATATAGACAGGTGTGTGCCTTTCCAATCAATTGAATTTACCACAGGTGGACTCCTATTTGTAGAAACATCTCAAGGATGATCAATGGAAACAGGATGCACCTCAGCTCAATTTCGAGTCTCATAGCAAAGGGTCTGAATACTTATTTAAATAAGGTATTTCTGTTTTTTTAATACATTTGCAAAAAAAATCTAAACCTGTTTTTGCTTTGTCATTATGGGGTATTGTGTGTAGCTTAAGGGGGAAATTATTTAATCAATTTTAGAATAAGGCTGTAATGTAACAAAGTGGAGAAGGGGTCTGAGTACTTTCTGAATGCACTGTATCAGTCAGTAACTGGCAAATTGGGAGGGGTGGGGGCAGGGGGGCTGTTAAAAAATGGGGGATGTTTTAAATGAGTGCTAATTGAATATAGGGGAAGCCGTGCATAACATCAGCCAAAACAAGACTGAAACGAGCCACCTATGATTCCCCTCTTGGCAGCTTCTTGTTATTGTTGCAAACTATCTGACCATTCAATCGTAACTCGCACCTTCCGGCCACATCGATGCGCGCATCATATTCGTGACATTGTCAGCCAACCTGTCTATAAAGCCTTGAACAGCAAGATTGTATGTCTTATTGGCCTATCACTCGAGTGCATCTGTACTAATCCTGTTTAGAAAAAATGTATTCTGAGAGCTGTCCTCAGTGTTTAGACTAGATTATCTTTGTCCTCCTCAGAACACCTGCTTTGTTTCTCGCATGGAAGCATCTCTTTAGCTCTGGGTGACAGTTTTCCCTAGTTACAGATCTAGGATCAGGATTTCCTCCCCCAATCCTAACCGTAGTTATTATTGGGGGAAATGCAAAACTGACCCATAGTCAGTGTCTAGGGGCAATTTCACCACTGCATACCTCAACCTACCTTACATCCCCCATTTCCCTTCAGGAGTTATGGAACAACCATCATGGCTGTAGGAATATAAGAAACAGGATGCAGACGGGTCAATAGTTGAACATTACCTATACATTTGTCAGACACAGTGGCCGTGTCCAAATACCTGTACTTGCGTTTTAAATAGTAGGCTGATTGGGTATGGGGAAAATATACTGAACAAAAATATAAACGCAATGTGCAACAATTGTGTTGACAAAACTGCACATTTTTGTGGCCTTTTATTGACCCCAGCACAAGGTGCACCTGTGTAATGATCATGCTGTTTAATCAACTGCTTGATATGCCACACCTGTCAGGTGGATGGAATATCTTGGCAAAGGAGAAATGCTCACTAACAGGGATGTAAACAAATTTGTGCATAAAATTGAAGAAAAAGCTTTTTGTGCGTATGGAACATTTCGTGGATCTTTTATTTCAGCTCATGAAACATGGGACCAACACTTTACGTGTTGTGTAAGAGAAGCGTCTTTTCAAACCCACTTGTTTGACAACAGCTGATAAGAGGATGGGCTGTACCAAAATGAACGAATTGTGGGAAACAGCGCAATTAAGCATTAGATCATATTCTCAGGATGGGTGTGCTTAGTATGTTACTTGTTACTTACTGCATACATTTATACTAAACAGTACGTTCAAAGTAGTATGATTAGTACACAGTGTTTTTAGTAAGACGTTGGCAAGACAGATTTCTGACACGGCCAGTATCACACAGGTTTTAATATCCCATTGTGGCTCCAAAGCCTTTGCTCCACAGTCTAATGGCAATGTTCTTCTAGCCCCAGCTTGGCTCTCTAGCAGTCTCTTTATGGCTGTATTAAGGGCCAGATGATAGGGTTAGGTCAGTGGGTTAGAAATGAGTTGTAACCAGGCCCCCTGGTCTCTCTGTCCAAAAGCTAGTATCGAATATCAGGAAATCAGGCTTGTGTGTACCCAGATGTAATGTCACTGTATTCTGGGCACAATTGAGTGTGTTTTTTAGCAGTTCTGCAGTCACTAGCCTCTTTAGCCATGATTACTGATGGGAATGTTTTCTATGCAAATGGAATGTTTGCCACTCTATTTATTTGTTACTTGGCAAACAAACTGTGACAATAAGCCAAAGATGGCTGCCAAACTGGAATGGCTAGAAAAGCGCTCAAAAGAACCAAGAATCCTGGCAAATGTTTTCAAGCGCCGGGTACTTGAGGTTTTTCCTGAGTAGTGTACTGACGGCCTACTCGCTTGTAGAGTTTGGATATGTCTATATTGAACTTTGATCTCTGTGTAATTGAGTTTTGTACGCATTTTCTTTTCTGTCAGATCACCATTTCATTTGAGTAATGCTAGTCAATAGGTCCAACTATTAATATTATAGTTTTGTAAAGGAAAACCCTGACACTTTTTCCTGACTACTACTAAAAAGAAACTACTAGGCCTAACTGTATCTAGTTCTACTGGCCAAGGTCTCTAAGCGTGTGTTTGTTTTCAACAGTATACGCTATCCGCGAGGCAGCCACCTGTAACCTGATGAAGCTGGTGGAGAAGTTTGGAGCCGAGTGGGCCCAGAACACCATCGTGCCCAAGGTGCTGGGCATGGCCAACGACCCCAACTACCTGCACAGGATGACCACGCTCTTCTGCATCAACGTGAGTCCTCATGACCTTCACCACACACACCCACCCTCAGATACAATAGGCGTATACTACGATGGAAGCAAGATCTACTCAGGTTTTTATAAAGCTAGCCATAGTACGAAGGTGGATATTGATCATGTTGCTGCCGCCAACTCAAGCAGGCTTGTAACTTTGCGTGCGTGTCGCACATGGCTAGTTGAATGCCAAACTATTCTTTGAGTTGATGCTGAACCATCAATCCATGGGCGAGTCAGTGCCACATTTTCATTTTTGCCGAAATCAACATGAAAGAAGTGCTTGCCGATTTAGCAGGCTATGGTGTAAAATAGGATATTAGAAGTGCATATTTTATCACGTATCAATGCACAAACGGCTGTTTTTTTCCCCACCATATCGATAAAATAATTGTATTTAGTCATACAAAAGTTTTACTATGAGTGAACTTTCAAATGCTTGCTGTCATTACTAAACGTTTAGTGATGGGTATTTTAATATTACACATTTTTAACACCTTTTGATTCATAAAATATTTAATCATTCGTCTTCCTCAAATGAAGTGGATGATGACGCAATCTTTGCGAAAGGGAGGGAATCTGTTTTCATTGGTCCTCACCTCGCTGCTCAGTCATTTCATTCAGGGTAAATGGAGTGAGTGGCCTGCCCTGGAGCAGATTAGTTCTGAAGGATTCGCTGCCATAGAAATGTACCTGGCTAAAAGGTGAGGCATTTTCGTATCACCGGTTATCTCGAGTTTAACTCTGAATTGACCAAAGTTACCTCGCTTACTCTTCAAACCTGATTCGTAGTATAGGGCTCATCTCATTAAACCTCAGATGGATTTAAACCAAGTCATCTTTGGCAATCATTTTACTTCTAAAACAATCATACTTTTTTATTTTTTTAAGGAAACTTTCTGTCCCAGTCAGTTATTCTTGTCATTTATTATTATTTTACATCTGATATTTTAGGCATTTATCAGATGCTCTTATCCAGAGCAACTTAGTCACTTGGGTCTAACCGATCATATGTTTATGCGTTGTTGGTTTCCGTGTCATCCACCCCAGGCTCTGTCTGAGGTCTGTGGCCAGGACATCACCACTAAGCAGATGCTGCCCGTGGTCCTCAAGATGTCCAACGACCAGGTGGCCAATGTGCGCTTCAATGTGGCCAAGTCCCTCCAGAAGATCGGCCCCGTCCTGGACAGCAAGTAGGTCCTCCTCGTCCACCACAAACACCACAAAGCCCTCGTTCATATCATTCAGGCCTACCTGAACAACCATCTCCAATTAATTGACCACAGTCTACATCAGGGTTGTGTTCAGTAGGCACAAAACGGGAGCAAATATTATGAAACTGAGACTCTTGCTTGAACTGGCCCAGTAAGGATGCTCATTTGAGTTATTCCGTCACAGTATGTTTTGCGTCTACTGAACACGACCCAGATCTCCATGTCCAAGCTTAATTCCTACCAGTCAGCTAATCCATTATGGCACGGGAGTGTGGGAAAATGTGTGCCCTGTGTGAAACGTTTTGTTTTTCTCAGTGCTCTGCAGACAGAGGTGAAACCAGTCCTGGAGAAACTAGACACAGACACAGATATGGATGTTAAGTACTTTGCCCAGGAAGCTATAAGTGGTAAGTATAGTACTCTGTCCATTTTCTTCTTGTATGAAGTCTCCTCACTAGGGCCACGTTCAGTTAGGCACATGTTGTGGAACGTTGCAGATAGAAATGTCCTGAATAGAGCTGCCGTTAGTCCTTGTGCTACATGTTTGTTATACATAATATGCCCTGCTGAATGCATTTCCTTCTTGTCATTCTGATTCCTTGTTTCTCCCCATAGTTCTGGCCCTTGCATAAACCAAGCTTGGCTATCCATAGGAAACAACAACCCAAGATGTCACGACATTGCAAACACTTTTCACAATATATTTATTGATGTTCAAGAGCAACTGGTGATGTATGGAGAATTAATGGAGCCTATTAACACCTATTTTAATGTTTTCTTTACTCTGTGATAATAAAATGTCCAGGAAAAGCGCAGGCTAAGTTCCCCTCGCTGTAAATCTTTTGCTTCTCCAAGTGTGATGAAACATGCATTTAGCACAGCATGCTGACCACTGCATAAGTAGCATTGCTGGTTTGACCCACACAGTCCTCCCCTACATACATAGCCACTGACTACAACATTACTATTAGCACGGCCCCTTTCGCTGCCACATTTCTCTGTACGAAACACCCAGAACACGTGACCAGCTCTTGGTTGCATGTCCAAGTGCTAGACACATGCTATTGCTGCAGCAGATGGTGAGGAAGGATATTGTATTTGCTCGTGAAGACTCTGCAAGGCTAAGGCACCCGCATATTTGTTTACATGTGCTGCTCCCTCTCGGGGACGTTTCTCATGTATTCATAAAAGCTGTTGCGCAACACCCCATCCTCTCTCTCTGTCCTGTGCAGGTGTTCAGTGTGTACAATGAAATATGGTTGAATTTGTCTGAGAAATGAGTAATACACAACAGTGTTCTATCGAAACGTAAAGGGATACTTCGGGATCTTGACAATGAGGCCCTTTAGCCACTTCCCCAGAGTTCGATGAACTTGGGGATACCATTTTTATGTCTGTCCAGTATAAAGGAAGTTAGAGGTACTTTTGTGAGCCATTTGTTAACTAACGCTAGTTAGCAATTATGCTAGCACTAGTTAGTAACTTCCTTCAAACTTCATGCAGAGCCATAAAAATGGTATCCACACGTCCATCTGACTCTGGGGAAGTAGATAAAGGGCCTCATTGCCCAAATCCCGAAGTATCCTTTTAAGTAATGAGGACCACCACAAAGTGTTGCCCATCATTTGATATGTCATTATAGATTAGTTTGTATTCAGTTCATCCCTGGCTTTATTTCTTTTTCTGAGTCCTTTGTTTGATGCGGGGGGGGGAACAGTGGGAGTAATTGTCCAATCTCTCTTGCTATATTGCTCTTAATCTTTGTGCCAATTACTGATGAGCAATGGCTTTTTTTAGTAAGCTTTCGTAAGGTTTAACTCTTGATGGTTCTAATTTTGTTGAAATTAAGTTGTGTTCTCTAAAGACAAGGCATCACTCCTCACGGGTTGTCATTCAGTCAGTTGAACAAGGCTGACCACTGCAGCTAAAAGGACTGGAGCACTGAGAATAGCAGGGCTCTGTGTGTGTGGATGGCTGTATAATGTTTTAAGGGATGGGAAGAGGGGGTGTGAATGATTTGGTCAGTTAGTCAAAATAAACTTTCCCTCACTGTCTCCCTCCCCATTTCTCATCGGTCTCTTAAATAAATAAACCTTGATTGTCCCATATCATGAAGACCCTGCTTTGGTTTTTATTGAATTCTCTCCACAATTGTGATGCTGTACTTGAACTGAATAAAGTAATACAAATTGTTTTACTCAAACCTACAATATAAACTTTTGCAACTGTTTAGTTGTCTGCACACCCTTAAATTTACAGATTTTGTTGCCTTAAAGGTAATCGGCGAAATTACGTTGCACAGCAGCACCGCAATGAGCAAGATTAGACTGCGCATGTGCACCGATTCGCTTCAGGCTCTTCTGCGAAAGCCACTGGAGGGACGTTTTTAGCCTGGCACGCCAAAACTCCTAATTCCGACCCGAGTTAAGCGTGTGTAAATGAGAGATTCATTTTTAATGCATTTCTCTAAGCCTATTCTAACTTTGAATTGAAGCATGAGAATATCATGCTATTCACCTGCTATTCGTTGGGGATGGAGATCAAGGAAGTGGAGGTGTGTCTACAGATACGTTGTATTCTGACCTTGACTTAATTCTCTCATTCCACCACCTTTGCGCGCAACTAACGAATAAGGTCCAGCAACCTGTCGGTAACACCATTCTCGATGCACTGTAATTTACAAATGTATAAGAGCTAGGTAAATGAGTAAGCTGTTTGGATAAGGGAATATACATGACAATTGCTTTAGATCCATTTTACCTTATGATTACTGGAGACGTGAAACCAGTCATAAACTGAAGCATATCAACATATCACCTTTTCCACAGTGAAGTTTATGAAATGCTGGCCTTATAACTTGCGATGAAATTTGGAGACCCAAGCTATAGGCTGCTGTAGCCATGCGTAAATGACAGTATAGCGCCAAACCTACCGAGTTGATTTATAGAATTTTTTAATTATATGGCCGGACTTTTCACTGTATTTTTTAAAACAATTTGTATCATGTTAAATATTAGCCACTATCGGTAGCCACCGTCAATTATTCCCACATACATTTAACAGACGCTTTTATCCAAAGCGACTTACAGTCATGTGTGCATAAATTTTTACGTATGGGTGGTCCCGGGGATCGAACCCACTACCCTGGCGTCACAAGCGCCATGCTTTACCACTGAGTATAACAAACATTAGGAACACTTTTGCCGTCAGAATAGCCTCAATTTGTAGGGGCATAGACTCTACAAGGGGTCGAAAGCATTCCATAGGGATGCTGGCCCATGTTGACTGCAATGCTTCCCACAGTTGTGTCAAGTTGGCTGGATGTCCTTTGTGTGGTGGACCATTCTTGATACACACAGGAAACTTGTGTGAAAAACCAAGCAGTTTTGCCGTTCTTGACACAAACCGGTGTGCCTGGCACCTACTACCATACCCCGTTCAAAGGCACTTCAATATGTTGTCTTGCCCATTCACCCTCTGAATGGCACACACACAATCCATGTCTCGAGGCTTAAAAATCCTTCTTGAACCTGTCTCCATCTACACTGATTTAAAGTGGATTTAACAAGTGACATCCATAAGGGATCAAAGCTTTCACATGGGCAGTCTATGAAAATGGAAAGGGAAGGTGTTAATGTTTTGTATACTCTGTGTATAACTGTCACTGACTTTTGCATCATTCCATTGCATTGTTAGATTACCTTTATTTCTATGTTCGTGTGGTTGTTCCTGAGTATCGCTAGCAATAGTGGATCATATTAGGCTAACGTGTTACAAGTTGTGCAATAATTTGGGACATGTAGCCTATTTGAATCATTATGGAACGCAGACCATACGTAGCAGTTTAAACCTGGAGCCTAGCGCACGGTTCACGACGACTGAACTGTTGTCATCACAGTTCCATGATTAGTGAGGATTAGGGTTGATTTATAGGACTACTGTTCAACCCCAATTGTACACTTTATGATTTTTTATTTTTATGTATGCACTCACTAACTGTAAGTCGCTCTGGATAAGAGCGTCTGCTAAATGTAAATGTAGAATGTTTTCGCACCTTCCAATATTTCATGTATTGAACAGTTGTATATGTCAACTTTCAGAATGATTTAAACCACTGTTTTTGATTCACCAATATATTTTGTGCTTAAAGGCTCTCCAAACCTGTTTTTGTATTATTCATAAATACAGTGCATTCGGAAAGTATTCAGACCGAATGGATACTTTCCGAATGCACTTTTTCCACATTTTGTTACGTTACAGCCTTATTCTAAAATTGATGAAATTATTTTTTTCCCTCATCAATCTACACACAATACCACATAATGACAAAGTGAAAACATATTTAGACATATTTGCTAATTTATTAAAAATAAAAAAACATACCTTATGTACATAAGTATTCAGACCCTTTGAGACCCCTTTTCCATTGATCATCCTTGAGATGTTTCTACAACTTGATTGGAGTCCACCTGTTGTAAAATAAATTGATTGGACATGATTTGGAAAGGCACACACCTGTATTTAAGGTCCCACAGTTGACAGTGCGTGTCAGAGCAGAAACCAAGCCATGAGGTCGAAGGAATTGTCCGTAGAGCTCCGAGACAGGATTGTGTCGAGACATTGATTGGAAAGGCACACACCTGTCTATATAAGGTCTCACAGTTGACGAGACAGGATTGTGTCGAGGCACAGATGATATGGGGAAGGGTACCAAAACATTTCTGCAGCATTGAAGGTCCCCAAGAACACAGTGGCCTCCATCATTCTTAAATGGAAAAAGCTTGGAACCACCAAGACTCTTCCTAGAGCTGGCCGCCCGGCCAAACTGAGCAATTGGGGGAGAAAGGCCTTGGTCAGGGAGGTGACCAAGAACCCGATGGTCACTGACAGAGCTCCAGAGTTCCTCTGTGGAGATGGGAGAACCTTCCAGAAGGACAACCATCTCTGCAGCACTCCACCAATCAGGCCTTTATGGTAGAGTGGCCAGACAGAAGCCAATCCTCAGTGTAAAAGGCACATGACAGCCCGCTTGGAGTTTGCCAAGAGGCACCTAAAGTTTGCCAAGAGGCACCATGAGAAACAAGATTGAACTCTGGCCTGAATACCAAGTGTCACATATGGAGGAAACCTGGCACCATGCCTACGGTGAAGCATGGTGGTGGCAGCATCATGCTGTGGGGATGTTTTTCAGCGGCAGGGACTGGGAGACTAGTCAGGATCGGGTGAAAGATGAACGGAGCAAAGTATCAGAGCTATCCTTGATGAAAACCTGCTCCAGAGCACTCAGGACCTCAGACAGGGTGAAGGTTCACCTTCCAACAGGACAACGACCCTAAGCACACAGCCAAGACAACGCAGGAGTGGCTTCGGGACAAGTCTCTGAATGTCCTTGAGTGACCCAGACAGAGACCAGACTGGAACCCGATCGAAGATCTCTGGAGAGACCTGAAAATAGCTGTGCAGCGACGCTCACCATGCAACCTGACAGAGCTTGAGAGGATCTGCAGAGAGAATGGGAGAAACAAGAAGACTCAAGGCTGTAATCGCTGCCAAAGGTGCTTCAACAAAGTACTGAGTAAAGGGTCTGAATACTTATGTAAATGTGATATTTCAGTTTTTTAATTTTGTTAAATTTGCTAAAATGTTTAAAAACCTGTTTTTGCTTTGTCATTATGGGGTATTGTGTTTAGATTAATGAAGAAAAAAAACGATTGAATCAATTTTAGAATAAGGCTGTAATGCAACAAAATGTGGAAAAGTAAAAGGGTCTGAATACTTTCCAAATGCATCCTAACTCTAAATAATATACAAGATCAGAGTACTTTATCTACCAATTTGTGCCGAAAAGGAGACGAATATGCATGTATTACATGGCTTTCTTTAATTTATCCCTAATATTCTGAACCATTCTCTCCATATATTCTAGTGAGTCTGTCGAGGAAATTCTAATTAAAGGTACACCAAATTTAAAGGGCTTAAGATAAATGTACTGAAAACCCTATTGAATGAAAACTCCACGAGATAAAATCTTTTGGCCAGCAAGTGGGAGGATTTTCAGCAGGGGCCCGATTCCGACTTAGGAAATGTACGCCTTTCCTACACACTTCTCAGTAGATGGTATTCAGACTTACCTTATACATTTACATTTTAGTCATTTAGCAGACGCTCTTATCCAGAGCGATTTACAGGAGCAATTAGGGTTAAGTGCCTTGCTCAAGGGCACATCGACAGATTTTTCACCTAGTTGGCTTGGGGATTAGAACCAGCGACCTTACGGTTACTGGCACAACGCTCTTAACCACTAAGCTACCTGCCGCCCCCCTTATGCAGGTGCATACCAGGCTTTGCAAGCATGGTTCCCTTGTGCGTGCTGAATACATTTAATTCAACCGCTGAAAGCCCTCCCACTTGCTGGCCAACATATTTTATTGTGGAGTTTTCATTTAATAGGGGTTTAAGTACATTTATCTTAAACCATCTCTTTAAATACGGTGTACCATTAATTATAAAACATTTTGACAGACTAGAATACATTGTGAAAATGGGTTCAGAATATAGGGATCAATGAAAGAAAGCCATCTAAATATATGCATATTCGTCTTCGTTTCATCACCAACTGTTAGATTAAAAAATACTGTCATTTTGTAGATTATTTAGGAACATTTTAGGGTTAGGAAAGCATGAATCATAAAAAAACTGGTTTGGAGAGCCTTTACGCACAAAATATATTGATGAATAAAAAATACAGTGGTTTGATTCATCCTGAAAGTTGTCATATTCAAGTTCAATCCATGAAATATTGGAAGGTGGAAAAAAAGTGTACAATAAGGCTTGAACAATAGTCCTATAAATCTACCTTAATCCTCACAAAATCACGGAACTGTATGACAACGGTCCAGTCGTCGTGAACCGGGCGCCAGGCTCCAGGTTTAACTTGATAGTGTGGTCTGAGTTCCATAATGATTCAAATTGGCTACATGTCCCAAAATATTGCACAACGTTAGCCTAATATGATCCACTAATGCTAGCGACCTTCAGGAACAACTACACAGACATGACAGAGGAAAGAAAGGTACATGGAATGGAATGATGTGAAATGTAAGCTACAAATTGAAGAAAGTGACAATTATAAATGTATGTGGGTATTACTGATGGTGGCTCCCAATAGTGGCTAATATTTAACATGAAACAAATTGTAAAATAACATGGAGAAAAGCCTGGGTATATAATTAAAACATTCTAAAGCGCAAACATCAACTCGGCAGGTTCAGCCCTACAAAAGCCTATAGCTTGGGTCTCCAAATTTCATCCACTCAAATTATGAGAGCACACAATAACAATTCTGAATAACGGCACAGCTATTTATAGCCTACTTCACTGTGGAAAAGGGGCCACAATACATGTCATGTTGATTTTCAATTTGCTTTCATATGACTGGTTTTACATTCGTCTCCAGGGATCATAAGGAAAAATAATCTATGTGTATTTACAATCCCCTTCTCCAAACGGATGACTAATTTATCTGCTCTCATCAATAGTTCTTATCAATTTATAAATGACAGTGCAATTACAGTGCGGGGAGAATGCTGTTATTTCTATTGGAAAAAAATTAATAAAAAATCCACTTGGAAGCGGCAGGTTCGCTCGACCTTGTTCATGGTTTCATCGCACGTAAAGGTGGTGGAATTATGAGGGACACACCTCCGCCACACCTTCATTTCTTAGATCTCCACCCCGGACGATTAGCGGGTGAATAGAATGCTATTCTCATGCTTAAATTCAAGTTCAGAATACGCATAGAGAAAAGTGCATAAAAAGGGAATTAAGTTCCATTTACGCACTCTTAACTCGGGTCGGAATTGGCCCCCAGTTGAATATTATATATATTCAGCTCTCGCAAGGGAACCACGCCAGCATAAGGTAAGTCTGAATACCCACTATTTTGAAGTACGTAGGAAAGGCATACATTTCCTAAATCTGAATCGGCCACTTAGGGCTCGATTCAATCAGATTGCTTCAACTCCGCATTTTTAAGGTTAGGCATGAACTCCGAATGGTTAAGATAAGGGTTAAGGTTTGGGATAGGCTTAAAACAAAAATAACTTTCTATCACTGGACTCGAATTTGCCACCTTTGGAATCAGAGGCAGATGCTTATGCCCGTCCACGTCCACAAGGTAACAGGGCTCACTGTTGCTCCTAGTGGCCAGTTTCCACGTCATTTCCCGACATCCTCAGACATGGATGGACGTTGAATCCTGACGTTTCTCACGGGTGACCTGGCTGGACATTGCCATTGGCTGCACTGAGTCCCATTAAAGGGTAGGAAGCATGAGCTTTTACTCACTAAAGTAACAACACATTGTGGTCAAAGACTTAGTAACTTAGTTCTAGTCACGATCTGGTTACCTATAACTACATAGTTATGTTTTGGGGTTTTTACATGTTAACTTATTTTCGGATATCTTCGAAACTAACCACAATGCACTATTTCTCAACGTCATATAGAGGATCTACTCTGTGCTACCGAGTTCGTATGCTAGCTCAACACCTAGCTCAAGCTGGCTATGGTTAGCCACACCTCATGAGCTTCCCGGACTTCGTGGCTGTGTTAACTACTGGGAACTGTGTTGAACAGCATTCTTACATAGGTATTCCTCTTTTCCAGATGGGATAGGGCAGTATGCAGTGCCATGCCCATTCCGTCATCCGTGATCTGTTGGGGCGGTATGCAAATTGTCGTGGGTCTAGGGTGTCGGGTAAGGTGAAGGTGATATGATCCTTAACTAGCCTCCCAAAGCACTTCATGATGACAGAAGTGAGTGCTATGGGGCGATAGTCATTTAGTTCAGTTACATTCGCTTTCAAGCAAGTGGGGACAACAGACTGGGATAGGGAGATATTGAATATGTCCATAAACACTCCAGCCAGCCGGTCTGCATGTGCTCTGATGACACGGCTAGAGATGCCGTCTGCGCCATCAACCTTGCGAGAGTTAACACACTTAAATGTATTCCATCGGCCACAGAGAACGAGAGCTCACAGTCCTCGTGTGCGGCGGTGGCCCGCGACAGCGGCTCTGTGTTTTCCTCGAAGCGGGCGAAGAAGGAGTCGGTGTCCAAGACGTGGCTGGCTTTCCTATATAATCTGTGATTGTCTGTAGTCCCTGCCACATGCGTCTCGTATCTGAGCCGTTGAATTGCGACTCCACTTTGTCCCTGTACTGACGTTTTGACTCTTTGATTGCCTTACGGAGGTCATAGCTGGTCTGTTTGTACACATCCATGTTCCCAGTCACCTTGCCGTGGTTAAATGTGGTGGTTCGCGCTTTCAGTTTTGCGCGAATGCTGCCCTCTATCCACGGTTTTTGGTTTGGATAGGTTCTAATCGTTTGATTTGCCGAAGGGAGGGCGGGAGAGGGCCTGGTAGCTGTCCCGGAAGGGGGAGTAGCAATGGTCAAGAGTGCTCGATGAGTGAATAGCAAAGGAGATGTGTTGATAGAACTTCGGTAGCGTTTTCCTCAGATTTCCTTTATTAAAGTCCCAAGCTACAATAAATGCGACCTCAGGATATTCAGTTTACTGTTTGCACAAAGTCCAGTGTAGTTCCTTGCGAGCCAAAGAAAATTATCTCGGGAGGTAATGCTGTCGGCATTGGATGGTGAGGTATTCAAGATCGGGAGAACAAAAGGAGTTGAGTTCCTGTACGTTACCACAATCACACCACAAGTAATAAATCATGAAACATATACCTCCACCTTTCTTCTCCCTCAGAGAGTTATTTCTTCCTGTTTGCACGATGGACGGAGAACCCTGCTGACTGAATGGACGGGGACAGTATATCCGGAGAGAGACATGATTCTGTGAAACAGAGTATGTTACAGTCCCTGATGTCTCTCTGGAAGGAGATCTTCGCCCTGAGCTTGTATGCTTTGTTGTCCAGAGACTGAACATTAGCGAGTAATATATAGCGGTGGATGGTATATGTATTCCTCCTGAGTGTGACTAGGAGCACACTCCTTATTCCGTTTCTCCGCTGGCGGCGTCTTGGAGCAGCCCCCAGGATGAATGGAACTGCCTCGGCGAGTTCAAATAAAGGATCCAATTCAGGGAAATCTCATTTCTGGTCGAAAAGCTGGTAAGTGATCATCGATCTAATATCCAGAAGTTCCCCAGGTGGTGAAGGTAGGCAACACCTCCGCCACGCTGATCCTCATCACAGGGGCCCCACAAGGGTGTGTGCTCAGCCCTCTACTGTACTTCCTGTTCACCCATTACTGCGTGGCCACGCACGTCTCCAACTGTATCATCAAGATTTCTGACGACACAACAGTGGTAGGCCTGATTACAAACAACGACAAGTCAGCCTACAGGGAGAAGGCGAGGGTCCTGGTGGAGTGTTGCCAGGAAAATAACCTCTCCCTCAACGTCAACAAAACGAAGGAGCTGATCGTGAACTTCAGGAGACAGCCGAGAGAGCACGCCCCCATCCACATCAATGGGGCCGCAGTGGAGAGGGTGAAAAGCTTCAAGTTCCTCGGCGTGCACATCACTGACAACCTGAAATGGTCCATTCACACAGACAGTGTGGTGAAGAAGGTGACCTCAGGAGGCTGAAAAAATGTGTCTTGGCCCCTAAGACCCTCACAAACTTCTACAGATGCACCATTGACAGCATCCTGTCTGGCTGTATCACCGCCTGGTAAGGCAATTGCACCGTCCGCTATCGCAGGGCTGTCCAGAGGGTGGTGCGGTTAGCCCAGTAGTTGGGCTCTACCATGCCGACCATAGCCATGCTGATTGGCTAGGCTAATAGCTAACGTTATTTGGCTAAATAGCTAACATTGGCTGGCTACGTTTTAAAATGTGAATTATTATTATTTAGCTGGCTGGCTAGGTTGCTGGCTAAGATAACTGCATATAGCTAACATTCTTTGATATCTGGTTAGATGGTGTTATGTATTTTCAAAACCTTGGTTTACAGAACGAATTCATACCCCTTGACTTATTCCATATTTTGTTGTGTTACAGCCTGAATTCAAAATTTATTATTATTAAAAAAAATTTTTGCACCCATCTACAATACCCCATAATGACAAAGTCAAAACATGTTTTTAGATTTTTTTTCACACCCGAGTCAATACTTTGTAGAAGCACCTTTGGCGGCAATTACAGCTATGTGTCGTCTTGGGTATGTCTGAATCAGCTTTGCACATCTGGGTTTGGGGATTTTGTCAAGCTCTGTTAAGTTAGATGGGGAGCGGCGGTGAACAGCAATCTTCAAGTATTTCCACAGATTTTCAATGGGATTCAAGTCTGGGCTTTGGGTGGGCCACTCAAGGACTTCCACATTATTTTTCTGAAGCCATTCCAGTGTTGCTTTGGTTGTATGCTTGGGGTCATTGTCCTGTTGGAACGTAAATCTTCGCCCCCAGTCTAAGGTCGTTTGCACTCTGAAGCAGGTTCTCATCTAGGACTTGCCTGTATTTGGCTCCATTCATTGTTCCCTCTATCCTTACCAGTCTCCCAGTCCCTGCCACTAAAAAGCATCCCCATAGCGTGATGCTGCCAATGTTCCCTCAAATTATTTTCATCACTGAGCACATTTCATGTCTGCTGAGCGCAAACTTGAACTTTGTGAAAATTATGTGCATCTTCTCGGCGCGCGTTTACTGTGAACACAGGCTGTACTTGATCATAATGTAGGCCTACCAGAGTGGTCTACCATCAAAAACAATGGAGAAAATGGATCCCGTAACATTTTAACATGGAAATAGCTGTTCTATCGTTCAGCCTACAGTAGCAGCCAATGTGTGGTGTTCAATGTAGGCCTACATTCCATGAGACTTTTGAAAAAAACATGCAGGGCTTGACGTTAACCTGTTTATCCACTTTTCCATCAGACAAGGAGGTGACTGAAAATGTTGTTGTGTTGTTTGATGCAAGAAACCACTTTACAAAATAAAATGCATCATTATTCCCATACCATTATTACAGAGAATCAGACAAATTATGCTACCCTCTGCCTATTGGCTACTTAGCTTATTCTGTCTCAAAATACAACACTGCCCCTTTAAGACAAAAAAAAGCTATTTACCTGACTCCTTATCAAAGATGTCTAGAAATGCACACGTTTGGTGCTCTTGTAGGAAGCAACCACTCCCCCATTGCTGACTACAAATAATTTATAACTGGGCTAATAACTCACTAACTAGCAAACAATGCTCTAAAAACAGTCCAGTTTAAAGTGAATGGCACAGATTCATATATGGCAGGTGACTACCTCATGAAGCTGGTTGAGAGAATGCCAAGAGTGTGCAAAGCTGTCAACAAGGCGGCTACTTTGCAGAATCTCAAATATAAAATATATTTTGATTTGTTTAACACTTTTCTGTTTACTACATGATTCCATATGTGTTATTTTGTAGTTTTGATGTCTTCACTATTATTCTTTAATGTAGAAAATACTAAAAATAAAGAAAAATCCTTGAATGAGTAGGTGTGTCCAAACCTTTGACTGGTACTGTATATAAATGAGATAATTCTGTATTTCATTTTCAACACATTTGCAAACATTTCTAAAAACGTTTTCACTCTGTCATTATGAGGTATTGTGTGTAGATTTGTGAGAATAAAAAATAAAAAAATTGAATCCATTTTGAATTGAGGCTGTAACACAACAAAATGTTGAATACGTCAAGGGATATTAACACTTTCTGAAGGCACTGTAGCTGTAAGCTAGGTGTTGATAGCAACTGGCTGACTAATTCAGTGCTAATGTAACGTTAGTAGGCTGGTAGGGCTAACGTTAGCTGGCTAGTTGGCTAGAAACCTTGTAAGTTGATTTGTAACAATACATTCATAAAGTATTTGCTTGTAAGTTGGCTGAAAATGTAATTGAAACGATTTGGTTTAATTTGAAGTTATACATTTGAAGTTATTTCTGTTGGAGTTTACATTATTAGGGAATAGGGTGGCTTGCCGTTTCTCCAAATTACACCACACCCCGGAAAATGTTTTTCCGACATGACTTTGGCATTCTCCTGAATTCTGATTTGTTTTATGTAATAACTCCAAAAATAGAAAAGTGAGATGTAACTTTGTATTGGGACTTTTGATGCGTATACTAATGCAAATCTATATGTTACATGTGGTTAGGAAGTGTTAACAATATGTACAGTGGGGAAAAAAAGTATTTAGTCAGCCACCAATTGTGCAAGTTCTCCGACTTAAAAAGATGAGAGAGGCCTGTAATTTTCATCATAGGTACACGTCAACTATGGCAGACAAATTGAGAGAAAAAAATCCAGAAAATCACATTGTAGGATTTTTTATGAATTTATTTGCAAATTATGGTGGAAAATAAGTATTTGGTCACCTACAAACAAGCAAGATTTATGGCTCTCACAGACCTGTAACTTCTTCTTTAAGAGGCTCCTCTGTCCTCCACTCGTTACCTGTATTAATGGCACCTGTTTGAACTTGTTATCAGTATAAAAGACACCTGTCCACAACCTCAAACAGTCACACTCCAAACTCCACTATGGCCAAGACCAAAGAGCTGTCAAAGGACACCAGAAACAAAATTGTAGACCTGCACCAGGCTGGGAAGACTGAATCTGCAATAGGTAAGCAGCTTGGTTTGAAGAAATCAACTGTGGGAGCAATTATTAGGAAATGGAAGACATACAAGACCACTGATAATCTCCCTCGATCTGAGGCTCCACGCAAGATCTCACCCCGTGGGGTCAAAATGATCACAAGAACTGTGAGCAAAAATCCCAGAACCACATGGGGGGACCTAGTGAATGACCTGCAGAGAGCTGGGACCAAAGTAACAAAGCCTACCATCAGTAACACACTACGCCGCCAGGGACTCAAATCCTGCAGTGCCAGACGTGTCCCCCTGCTTAAGCCAGTACATGTCCAGGCCCGTCTGAAGTTTGCTAGAGTGCATTTGGATGATCCAGAAGAGGATTGGGAGAATGTCATATGGTCAGATGAAACCAAAATAGAACTTTTTGGTAAAAACTCAACTCGTCGTGTTTGGAGGACAAAGAATGCTGAGTTGCATCCAAAGAACACCATACCTACTGTGAAGCATGGGGGTGGAAACATCATGCTTTGGGGCTGTTTTTCTGCAAAGGGACTAGGACGACTGATCCGTGTAAAGGAAAGAATGAATGGGGCCATGTATCGTGAGATTTTGAGTGAAAACCTCCTTCCATCAGCAAGGGCATTGAAGATGAAACGTGGCTGGGTCTTTCAGCATGACAATGATCCCAAACACACCGCCCGGGCAACGAAGGAGTGGCTTCGTAAGAAGCATTTCAAGGTCTTGGAGTGGCCTAGCCAGTCTCCAGATCTCAACCCCATAGAAAATCTTTGGAGGGAGTTGAAAGTCTGTGTTGCCCAGCGACAGCCCCAAAACATCACTGCTCTAGAGGAGATCTGCATGGAGGAATGGGCCAAAATACCAGCAACAGTGTGTGAAAACCTTGTGAAGACTTACAGAAAACGTTTGACCTGTGACATTGCCAACCAAGGGTATATAACAAAGTATTGAGAAACTTTTGTTATTGACCAAATACATATTTTCCACCATAATTTGCAAATACATTTATAAAAAATCCTACAATGTGATTTTCTGGATTTTTTTTTCTCATTTTGTCTGTCATAGTTGACGTGTACCTATGATGAAAATTACAGGCCTCTCTCATCTTTTTAAGTGGGAGAACTTGCACAATTGGTGACTGACTAAATACTTTTTTTCCCCACTGTATGTTGTCTTGGAATAATGCAACCAGGTACTGTATACTGTATAGAAGATCTCAATAACAAGTTCTAATCTAACGTTCAATGCGGGGCTATTCAGTTATGGGCCTCAAGGGCTACTGGTTAATCAATTAATCAAATAATGTCATTGATTGGCCAGATAGTTCACTCCCTTATTAGAAGGAAAGAATGAAAACCAGCAGGCCAGGAATTGAATCACCCTCTGGCCTAATGGTTAAGATGGATGACCAGATGGGCTGCTGGCGCTCTTAATGGCAGTAAGAGTCAAGCCAGGTATTTCCCTGCCCTTCTCTCCACAGAGGTCCATCCATGCCTGGGCCATGTGCAGACCTGGTGGCCTATCTATCCACATGTGTCAGTGCTTCAAAGTGTGTTTGCACAGCTCTCTCAGTGATCAGCCCAGCTACCTCCAGTCCATCCATGGAGACCCATTGCGGTCAATTGTTTTCAGATGTTCCTGCTGGTGTTTCAGCATTATGGAATGGCAGCTGCTCTGGGGATGAAATACAAATAACCGGCAGGTTGTTTTAGGAACAGGGAATCATGCAGAGAGGAGGAACTGGAGCCTAACGTTACTTACACCTCGTGTCAACTCTGTGATGTAGGCCCTACCCACTGGGCAAAAACTGGTTGCATCAACATTGTTTCCACGCCATTTCGACAAAATAAATACATTTGATGACGTTGAATCAATGTGGAAAACTGATTGGATTTGCAAAAAGTCAAATTTAAGGGAATTTTGTATTTCTTTCAACCAACTTTTTACGTAAATCCAACAACATGGTGTTTTTTTGTTGATTTCATATTGAATTCACATTAGATGACAACTTGACATCTCAACCAAATGTAAATCATAACTAGACATTGAAATGACATCTGTGCCCAGTGGGTAGGCCCTGTTCACTGAGGTAAATCGTTCAGGGGCTGGTTTCCTGGACACAGATTAAAGGGATAGTTCACCCAAGTTGCAAAATGACACATTGGTTTAGTCGATGGACTGCTTACAAGGGGCTGGATTAAATCCGTATCGCTGAAGTTCAGCGCTCTAGCGCGATTGAAATTTCAAGGTAATTTCCGATTGAGCCGACATATGCAGCGTTTACCGTGAATGCAGTATCTGCTAACGCGGGAACATTGCCTTTAAATATCTATCGCCCTGTAGCGCAGCTCTTCCACGCTAGGGATTTAATCCATCCCAAAGTAAGGAAACCAGTATGTCATTTTGTAATTTGGTTGAACTATCCCTTTAAGACTATTGCCCTAAAAAAATTGTAGAATGCAGAGTTTGGTTTTCGCCAGGCATTACTGGAACCATGTCGTCCAAAAAGTTATACTTTTGAATGATCTGTCCATAGAACGTTCTTCCAAGAGTCTTGATGATCATCCAGGTGCTTTTTGGCAAACTTGAGTCAACTTTTTGGTCGAGATTTGTCCCATTATGCTTGGCGAAAACCAAACACTGCATTCCACAGTAAGAACATCATACCAAAGGTCAAGCATGGTGGTGGTGGTGTGATGGTTTGGGGATGCTTTGCTGCCTCAGGACCTGGACGACTTGCCTTAATAGAAGGAACAATGAATTCTGCTCTGTATCAGAGAATTCTACAGGAGAATGTCAGACCATCTGTCTGTGAGCTGAAGCTGATGCGCAGCTGGGTCATGCAGCAAGACAATGATCCAAAACACACAATCAAGTCTACATGAAAATTGCTAAAAAGCAACAAATTGGAAGTTTTGGAATGGCCTAGTCAAAGTCCAGACCAGACCTAATCCCAATTGAGATGTTGTGGCAGGACTTGAAATGAGCAGTTCATGCTTGAAAACCCACACGTCACTGAGTTAAAGCAGTTCTGCATGGAAGAGTGGGCCAAAATTCCTCCACAGCGATGTGAGAGACTGATCAACAACTACAGGAAGCATTTGGTTGGAGTCATTGCAGCTAAAGGTGGCACAACCAGTTATTGAGTGTAAGGGGCAATTACTTTTTCACACAGGGGAATTGAGTGTTGCATAACTTTGTTTATGAAATAAATATGTAATTGTTGTGTTATTTGTTCACTTATGTTCCCTTTATCTAATATTAGGTTTTGGTTGAAGATCTGATAACATTCAGTATCACAAATATGCAAAAGTAGAGAAAATTAGAAAGGGGGCAAATACTTTTTCATAGCACTGTACATGACGAAGACCTCCAACACGTAAATACATGCATTGCTTTTCTTCCCAAATGGGCGGCAGTTTGGGGCAAAGTATTAGGATTACTGTGAGCATAGGTCCATGTGTATCCAAGTGTTTTCTCTCTCTCTCTCTCTCTCTCTTTAACTCGTCATCTTTTGTAACAAGTGTCATATTGTGTTAGTCCACTAGGGACCCGTTTTCATTGTATTACATTTCTAATCCCTACCTATACCGTGTACGTGTTTGTATCTTGTGTTATCATTTTTAATTAGTTAGTAAATAAATCATTAAATCAATTTGTGTGGTACGGAATGTACCACGTGTCATGCAGACTTAAAGAGTACGACTTTCAGAATGAGACTGATATGAGGTAAATGATTAATAAATGACTGTTAAATGATAAGAAATATCTAGATATCTTTAGAGTTAATTCGGGAAACGGTAACGCATTAAACAACTTTTCCCGTGGTGCCCCAAATTCCTAATGAGTTAATTGTTACTTGATTCATTCAATCTAGTAACAATTAAACATAATAGGTAATTATTCGATAAATAATAGTCATCACAATAATGAAAGTAATGTCACGACACTGGGAAACCTGCCCCAGAACGTTGCAGTTAGAAATATCATAAATTAAAAAGTGACACGTTTCCTATTCTACATGATGACAGAATCCTATTTGTTCTGGGTGGGTCATACATCTCTGTCTGAATGTTCTGTGCTGTTGCTGATCCTGAACTGGCCCCAGGGGTGTATTTATTAGGAACCAAACAGAAGCAAAACTGTACAAAACAGGGAGAGATGTAACTGAATTTGCCCAATAAGAATCTATGTTGCAAAATGGTTGTAATGAAGATAATGAAGATCACCTCAATGTCAATTTAGGGACGAAAGAGGGTTTATTTCGACTTATTACAACTTCACTTAGATGAAATAGAAAAGGAAAAGGTGAATGATAGTGTGATATGATAATGATTCTGGAATTCAATCAATTGCAGAGAGAGGATTTCCAAGTTTGTACAACAGCATGGAGTGTTAATATAGGAGTTGTACAAATGCTATTTTCTAGTGACGACTGTGTTTTTGAGGCTGTTATGACTTAGTGCAGCAGCATAGTGAGTGAATTACGTTTCAAGTTGGCCTTCATATTCAGCAGTTAGCAGAGGGCGAATTCATTTAGAAGTAGATTAATTAATAGTTTTTTATTTCGCAATTGGTCGTCACACTGAAGGGTTACACAAGGGAAGACCTTGGCAGCACATCACAGACACAACTTCCGTTGTTATAAAAAGAGCACTCAGGCATTTAAACACTAAACAGAGCCATCACGAGAGATCATCATTAGAATGGGAAGGCTTTTTAATCTCTCAAAATCTCCATCAGTATACACAATCAACCCAAGCAACGGCCCACCCCCGATTATAGCTCATCGCTGTTATAGGCCTACACGTTATGCAAAGGTTAGTCTTTACGTCACATGGTCGCATAACAGTACTGCACTAGTACACGTGGAGTGTTGGTGGTTTAATAGCATGATAGGGAGGTCACAATAATCCTCCGCATTGGATTGCCAAACATAGACTTATGTTGAGATTTACTGTGCCTGTAGCCTAAATAACAGTTAAATAATACATTTTTTAAAAGTATGTTTGTTTTGATTTAATATTATTAGCCATAATTCATACAGGAAGCCCAGCACTACTGAATTGAGGAGTTATGGATTCTAGTATCTCTTGGATACTAGTATTTGAAGCCATCAAAACAGTCAGAACTGCTGCAAACTTTGAGAAAATTAAAATAATGTAGCTGGCTCTTCTGAAACTAGATAAAGTAATGATGACAGGATTCAGCAAAGGTACTTCAGCTCAGTGGGGGAGAGATGCGCTCCGGTTGGTTTCTCTCACAGTGACAAATGACAAATGTAGAAGAGCCAGGGAAACAAGCTTAAAACATTTTTTTTGTTGCTGAAGTCACCCTGCCCTCAATCTGTCCTTTCTCTCTCACACACTATCTTGAGTAGGTTAGTCTGTCTATCCCGCACTCTCGACCAT
Organism: Coregonus clupeaformis; assembly: GCF_020615455.1. Classification (NCBI taxonomy): domain Eukaryota; kingdom Metazoa; phylum Chordata; class Actinopteri; order Salmoniformes; family Salmonidae; genus Coregonus; species Coregonus clupeaformis. Next base: position 8,341,247 of record NC_059196.1, read on the forward strand.
CACAAGCAGAAGTGTCTTGCCTCTATTTCTGTGGGGGCACTGATGGACAAATTCAATATCTTACAGTTAATTCTGTGTGAAATAAACTACAATATCTACTGTGTAATATATTTAATTATAAACTGGGTGGTTCGAGCCCTGAAGGCTGATTGGCTGACAGCCTTGGTATATCAGACCGTATACCACGGGTACGACAAAACATTTATTTGTACTGCTCTAATTACGTTGGTAACCAGTTTATAATAGCAATAAGGCACCTCGGGGGTTTGTGGTATATGGCCAATATACCACACCTCCTCGGGCCTTATTGCTTAGTCCTACAACTGTATCTAATTAAGGGCGCCCTGATCAATAGGCATGACGCTTCTGAAGTGTTTCTTCTTATCAAGTATAGACTACAGTTTCATTACATAAGTCATGGCCAAGCATATGCTCTCATTCCATGTAAAGAAGACACAGACCTCTTCATGTACAAAGGATCTTGCGTAACTTATGGGCAGCAGTCAGTGTAAGTCTCCGTCTGTCTTAAGGTGTTGTTCTACTTTATCTGGCCACCAGACGGTCAGAGGCAACCCTAATCCCGGCAGGCACATGACCTAGAATTAACATCCTTGCATGGTCACGTCTGTCACTCTATAACAGACATACTGTACCAGTAGTAGGTCAGGCTAAATGGATCTGGGTCAGGCTAGACAGGTATTTTTGATCAACTACCTTCTCATGTGGAGGTTTGCCTCTTTTTCACTGTCAGCTATATCCATCCTCCATCAGGGTCATGTTCATTATGGCATGCGACAGAAAATGTTATGTTTTGCAACGGAAAACTAAAATGTCCAGGTAGTCTTTCCCTGTTTCCTTTAGTTTGGTGCCTAATGAACATGACCCAGGACTAGTTCCCGTTGCTCAGTGTAGCTTCAACTGACCCCAGATTGTTAAACTGATGAGTACTCTGACCTCAGATGGACAGCAGAAGTATGCTGTGGTCCTTCACCTGTCATCATGGCAACCATTGATTTCAGTTTTGCCAGCATGATCAGAGGGTAGAATTCTGATTTACAAGACATAATATTGAAAAGCCCCGTTTATACCTGGTGCTAATATGTGTCCTGTGTCATCTTGTCCCTGTTCTGATTGTGCCCACATTTTTAGACCGGTATAGACGATTAAAATAAATGATTGTGATAATATTTAAAGTAAGAATTGATTGGTTATGAAAGCTCAGTGGGCAGACCTTAGTGACAGTTCAGTGGGTAGAGTTGACAGGTTAGAGTCAAATAAAGAAAAGGCTTGGTTGGAGGTGGATGGAGAGCATTAAACGCGGGTTGCGACACACAAGGTCGCCAGTTCGAATGCTAATGCAGCTTTTACTTTCCAATCTTACCCAACATACTTAACAAATCACATTTCTATTGACGTTCTAAACGACTGACAAACTGAACAGCTTCCTGTAACTGAAAGAAAGAAAATAACTGTGGTTCCCTCCCCCCTGCTAGCGCAGTGGACTACGCACTGAGATAGGGACCAGAAGGTCACAGATTCTAATCTTGCTGATGGCTTAAAAAAAATACAAAAATAAGATGGACATTGTGTCATGAGACAGAGTACCTTTTCAGGTGACCTACTTTTTATCTGTTGAGTGTTTATAATCGTGACAGTTTACATCAGTGAATGGAGGAGTCTGTATGGAACGTAATCTATTTGCAAAAGGTAAAATATGTATATTCATTGATTTTCGAGCGTGCTTTCACGGAATAGCATTGGCTTAGGCCCAAATAGCCAATTAGATGTGCTCATCTAGCGTGCACATGGATTGTGTCCAGGAATACCTGATGGATCTCAGATTCCTCGAACACCTTAGGTCGTTCTGTGTGGTCCTACAGGTGGCACAGGGTTTCTGTACATCTTAACTACAGGTAACTGCCAAAATAATGGAAACACTTGCGTTAATGGGGGATACAAAGTACACTACAAGACCAAAAGTATGTGGACACCTGCTCGTCGAACGTCTCATTCCAAAATCATGGGCAGTGAAGTTCTTCCACACCGATCTCGACAAACCATTTCTGTATGGACCTCGCTTTGTGCATGGGGGCATTATCATGCTGAAACAGGAATCAAAGAAGCAAAGAATCATCTAGAACGTCATTGTATGCTGTAGCGTTAAGATTTCCCTTCATTGGAACTAAGGGGCCTAGCCCAAACCATGAAAAACAGCCTCAGACCATTATTCCTCCTCCACCAAACGTTACAGTTGGCACCAGTGGCGGCTCCTGAAAAAATTCTCAGGAGGGGCAATTTTTCTGATGATTTAGGTGACCTACACACATTTAAAAAAAGATATGTCCAGCAACAACATGAAGACAGGGGCAGCATATAAGTCAATACCAGAAGCATTTATTGACTGATCTCAAAAGTGTTGGCTTACCAGGGTTGGTGGAGCCCTCAGTTTCATCTTTGCCTCGCAAAGCTAACTCAAACACTCCGCAAAACTTCACACACTGGATTAGCCGGCTGAGGATGTGGCGGTTCTTGCTAATGTCGTAGTAAATATATTTGTTATAGTGAATATGGAATATGATATGTTGAGTAAAATGTTGTGCTAAGATCTATTTAGGTCAGGAGCTGGTTATAAGTTCTGTTCCTATCCAATAACAATGGACAAAAGGGTCCTATCTTGTCAGCCTTGTCAGCAGGTGGCCAAGGACAACACCCACGCCATAGGCCTCTCAGTTCTTCCAACTCACGAGTTCTTGCTCTGAGGACACACACACACACAAACACACACACACACACATCATCACTGTTAAACACACACACACACACACACACATCATCACTGTTAAACACACACACACACACACACACAAATCCCCTCTCTTAGGCTGAACATTTGAAGACAGAGAACCCGACTCAGAGCCAATGCAACAGTGACAGTAGCCTGCAGGGGACCTCGCCCAACTCATCAGGACCAATCAGAAGATCAGAACTACTAGATTGAACCTACTTCATTTATTGCATAAAATGTCTGCACACAATGTTTCGGGGCTCTCTTCAGATAATAATAATAATAATAATAATAATAAGCCATTTAGCAGACGCTTTTATCCAAAGCGACTTACAGTCATGCGTGCATACATTTTTGTGTATGGGTGGTCCCGGGATCGAACCCACTACCTTGGCGTTACAAGCACCATGCTCTACCAGCTGAGCTACAGAAAGTGGATACTCATGGATGCGCATTGCAATTGTAAAATGTCAACACAATTGGAGACACCACGTCATTTTTGGAGACATGTTATTGACAGTAAACTATTGTAGATGCGACTGCTAACTAACTAAAACATTTTAGCTGGCTAGCTAATCATCTTAGCTAAATGTGGGGCAAACAATTCAGTTATTTACCGTTAATTTGAGGGATTGGGGTGAAAGAAATCGAGTTACATAGTGATACTTTACGATATACTGTATTGACAATATCGCAATATTTTAGCGCTAGTTGGCTGTACCTGCACCAAAACACCATTATTGTTCCTTCATAGCTTGTTCTCAATCTTTTCACATTGGGAGCCAATTTGTTTTCAGCACTTTTATTTCCATGACTGATCAAAACTCGTTCTCATGGCTTTCTGATCCCTCTGCAACAGACATATGGTGCGCAATAAAATCACAGTATCGAATCGCAATACGTATAGAATCATGAGACTCGCAATGCTGATGCATATATCTTATCGTGAGGTTCCTGGCAATTCCCAGCCCAAGTTCATTTGCCACAACAAATCTCTTCGCTAGCAAACGCGATGTCTTCTCCAAAACGGCAATGTGTCTCCAGCAATGTTTACTTTTTTGACGTTCTATGGCATCTCCACTTTCCAAGCATATATGACCACATGTAATATTTTGGTAAGTGATGCAAATAGTGAACTATGTAGGGCCAGGATGTAAAATATATGTAGCTGCAGCAATTTCTCTTATCTGATATGGTAAGTAATGGGGCTTAATTTATAGCTCCCTAAGAGTTTGACGAACGGGTCCGTGAACGCGATTCCAGATATATTTACCTCTGAATAAACTGCCTTTATTACACCATATCCACATCCAGTAAACTTGTGATTATCAACACTAACCTCATCGTTGTGGCGGCGGACAGCTAGCCTGTATCCCTCGTCATCCAGTTGAGTGAGTGGCAATGTCTTTTTCGTTCGTACCAATTTTTGGAAAATCCTCGGGTGTAGGACTTTCCGCCTTTAGTAGAAACCTGTTGAATTATTAAATTTGGTCTGGGAGGTCCTAATTGTTTCGTTGCCAATTTATCTTCATTTGTTCGCCGACAAAAAAGGAACTTTTCTTTCAAACAATCCACTCTTTTCTCAGTTACGTTCATGGTTACGTAACGTATGACGAAAGCGTAAGTGCAAGCCCACAGACACCCATTGAGATTGTATTGAAGGCTCTGAAATTTGAAAAAAATAGATTTTACATGGGAGTCTATGACAGAAGTTCTGGGCGATTTTCAATCTGACTGAAATCGCCCCAAAAGGGGGTGGAGCCATTTGAAGCACGACTTTAGCCTGATTCGACATTTAGTGGCAGTGTGGCACTGTGGCAGATCAGACGTATAGATTACAACACTGATAACTACTGTTGCCGTGATATAATTGATTAGAAAAAAAATCCCTTCCTTTTCCCGTTTGGCAGTGCGTCGCCCATATCGCCCTATTGAACAGGCCGTCCCTGGTTGGCACTATGCAGTCGGGCAGGTAGCGTTATCCTGGCATCCGCCAAACCCAGATTCGTCTGTCAGACTGCTAGATGGTGAAGCGTGATTCATCACTCCAGAGAACGCGTTTCCACTGTTCCAGAGTCCAATGGCGGCGAACTTTACACCACTCCAGCCGACACTTGGCAATGCACACGGTTATCTTAGGCTTGTGTGCGGCTGCTCGGCCATGGAAACACATTTCATGAAACTCCCGACGAACAGTTCTTGTGCTGACGTTGCTTCCAGAAGCAGTTTGGAACTCGGTAGTGAGTGTTGTAACTGAGGACAGGCGATTTTTACGCGTCACGCGCTTCAGCACTCAATGGTTCCATTCTGAGAGCTTGTGTGGCCTACCACTTTGCAGTTGAGCCGTTGTTGCTCCTAGATGCTTCCACTTCATAATAACAGCACTTACAGTTGACTGGGGCAGCACTAGCGGGGCAGAAATTTGACGAACTGACTTGTTGGAAAGGTGGCATCCTATGATGGCGCCACGTTGAAAGTCACTGAGCTCTTCAGTAAGGCCATTCTACTGCCAAAGTTTGTCTATAGAGATTGCATGGCTGTGTGCTCGATTTTATACACCTGTCAGCAACGGGTGTGGCCGAAATAGCTGAATCCACAAATTTGAAAGGGTGTCCACATACTTTTGTATATAGTGTATATTGAAAGCAGGTGCTTCCGCACGGGTGTGGTTCCTGAGTTAATTAGGCAATTAAACATCCCATCATGCTTAGTGTCATGTATAAAAATGCTGGGCAGGGCATTATTTTGGCTACCACGACTACGCCCTCATAGGATGACAATGCCCCCATCCACAGGGCACGAGTGGTCACTGAATGGTTTGATGAGCATAAAAACAATTTAAACCATATGCCATGGCTGTTTCAGTCACCAGATCTCAACCCAACTGAACACTTACGCGAGATGCTGGAGCGGTGCCTGAGGCAGTGTTTTCCACCACCATCAACAAAACACCAAATTATGGAATTTCTCGTGGAAAAATTATGTCACATCCCCCCAATAGAGTTCCAGACACTTGTAGAATCTATGCCAAGGTGCATTGAAGCTGTTCTGGCTCGTGATGGCTCAACGGCCTATTAAGACACTATGTTGATGTTTCCATTATTTTGGCAGTTACCTGAAGCTGTAACTAGTCTAAATGGGATTACAGGCCTGATTGGATTAACTGTATTCCTGCACAAGTTGTATGGAAATCTGTACTGGGGACAAAGAGACAGCTAGGCTGAAAGCCAAGTGATCTCATTATCCACTTATGGGGAGGTCCTCAGAACCGGTCACTTTTCAACTGCTCTCTAGTCATGGCTCGGCGGGCTCTCTCTACTGTCCTGGTATGTATAGGCTACAGTAGAGTTGAGTGGAGCAATAGGAGGGCAATGCAGCAATGGGGGGGGCAGTGCACTAATGGGAGGACATGGCATCTCTGGATTCACTCAGTTCAGCTGCCGAGGAGCATCATTTGCTAATCCACACCCAGATAAAGAACAGCAAGGGCATCTGCTGAGAAATGGGAGCAATGCTTGAACTAATCAAATACCCTCCGAAGCAATGCTGCTTGTTTGTTGGCCGTGTTTATGTTGACAAACGGGAACTGGTCTAGTTATAAGTAGATCTCCTGTAGGGGATCCTGATGTAATTCCAGACAAGAGAACCAAGAGGGATGTAGGCTACACAGTCATGTAGAGGCCTTTGGAAAAGTGGAACATTTCCCACAGTCTGAGATGCTGTATCTATTCACACCCATTCCTGGGCCATATTCATAAAACATCTGAGTAAGAGTGCTGGTCCAGGATCAGTTTGGCCTTTTAGATCATATTAATATTATATGGACAGGGGGACCTGATCCTAGATCAGCAGCTTTATGTCTATAGGCCCTGATTTACTCCACATCTAGTGATGACAAAGGTACCGTGCTTGTGAGGGCGGACATTTCACTCCATAAGTTTAGACCATTAACTCTTGTCCAATTAAGCCATTCATTACTCACATAACTAGGACTGAGTCAATGGTGTTAATAAGAACCCTGAACATATTTATCAACACAGTAATGATGCCACATATCCATCCGTTTGAGTGTCTTTACAAAACTCATGCCACATTACCAATCAAATTGGATGTTGAACAGAGTTTGGGTAATAAAATGCTAATAATAACTGACAATGGCCTTTGTGAGACCTTGGATATTTTAGCTGAAATGATTTCAGGCTCATGTACTGTGTGACTCAACTGTTTATCATAAAGGGCTACGTGTGATTCATCCTTCCAGGTCATTACTTTACGCCTACACACGTTATACTGGTACAATAGAAGATCCGCTGATGTCCCTATTTAGGCTGTTGTAATGGAATCTCAAATAGTGAGCTGTGTTTTGGGGAATGACAGTGCCTATAATTCAACCATGGACATACACTACCAGTCAAAGGTTTAAGAACACCTACTCATTCAAGGGTTTTTCTTTATTTGTACTATTTTCTACATTGTAGAATAATAGTGAAGACATCAAAACTATGAAATAACACATATGGAATCATGTAGTAACCCAAAAAGTGTTAAACAAATCAAAAATATATTTTACATTTGAGATACTTCAAATAGCCACCTTTTGCCTTGACAGCTTTGCACACTCTTGGCATTCTCTCAACCAGCTTCACCTGGAATGCTTTTCCAACAGTCTTGAAGGAGTTCCCACATATGCTGAGCACTTGTTGGCTGCTTTTCCTTCACTCTGTGGTCCAACTCATCCCAAACCATCTCAATTTGGTTGAGGTTGGGGGATTGTGGAGGCCAGGTCATCTGATGCAGCACTCCATCACTCTCCATCTTGGTAAAATAGCCCTTACACAGCCTGGAGGTGTGTTGGGTCATTGTCCTGTTGAAAAACAAATGATAGTCCCACTAAGCCCAAACCAAACTTTTGACCGGTAGTGTAAATATATTCATCATTGGATTCAACACAAGAGTATGTAGTCAGATTATTTGAAAAAAAGTAGATCAAGAAATACTCATACACAAGTTGTTCAATAAACCTTTTTAATCTCAACAGCAAGTTAGCTTATGTGTGGTCAACATCAATGAAGGTAAATATAAAATTGGATTTTCTAAAGACAGGTGTTTGTCAGCAGGAGGTGCAATTATGATACTGAAACACATCCACTACTAATCTTCATTATGTTCATTATATCTTCTGCTATTACTTAGAAATATTGCTATAATACTTTTTAAATGGCATATACTGATGGACCAAAAAAGCACTGTCAAGAAGCTAAAACCAAGAAGCTCCTAACTCCACATGGAGTGGTTGGACAGGGAAACTTCTGAGGGGACTTTGGTTTTGTACCTTTGTAAAACCTGGGTCTACTTATTTCCGGAAAGGATACCCCAAAATAAAAACAGAACAGAATTAAAACCAGAAATAAACGCTAAAAGTAAAAAAGGCACACTGAACACTATTCACGCTCAACACAATATTTGTTGCATCTTGAGGGCATTCAAGAGTCTCTAAACCCCTAATTTGTACAAAGCACAATGTACAACCAATAGTGTTATTCTCTGGTCTTTCTTTGAAAAGAACCAAATGTTTTGTGTCCATTTATTGGGATAAAAGAGAGCGAATGGGTCCCTCGCTTTTGTTTTAGTCTCCAGGGGAAGCAGCAGACTAGGCTAAACACCACTCCGACTACCACCATCACCACATCGCTCTCGCTACATTTCCTTTTTACCTCGTAAAAGTGCTCCAGTAATTCAACTTCCACAGACACTCCTGTAGTCTAGTCTATGGCAGTGTCTCAAATGGCAGCCTATTACCTACATAGTACACTATTTTGACAGGGCCAATAGGGCTCTGGTCAAAAGTAGTGTACTATGTAGTGAATAGGGTGCCATTTGAGAAGCAGACTTTGCCTCTGACCTCGACCACTTCTGTTTTTCCTCCTAGTTAATGAAAAGTAGAGTTTTATGTCTTCGTCAGAGATCTGTACGCTTCAAGTAGATTCAAAAGTGAAGTGTTCATTCTAAGCTTGTTGTAAGAGAGCCATGGTGAAACTAAATTAATCCAGTGTCGGGTGACTAACGTTCTGTTCTTACGTTGTTGTTGTTTTACTGCAACCTTTAGGTTAGAGAAACACATTCCTTCAGAAACCCAGTAGGTATTTAGGGCTTTTCCACCACAGAATCATGATTAGACATTTTACATATCAACACTGTAGGCCCACATCAGCTGTATACCACAGGAGGTATAAGGACACAATCTGGAGATAAAACCCTCACCTAACACAACACTAGTGCAGCAAACTGATTTGATTGGACTTAACTTGACTTATTCCTATTAGCTCCTAGTGAAGCAAAGGGCCTCACAAACTGATTTGTGTAGAATGTTGGAAATAACTACCCAATTTAAAAGGAACGTGAACACAAATCATGTTTCTCTTCATTAAATATTGATTAGAGTGCTGTTTTTGTCTTCCCTTTTATCTGCTGCGATGGGATTGGTGGGGGGATTATCTCCCGATTACATCATCACGGTCTATTTAAATGTAAATGATGAGCTGTCACTGTGGATATGTTGGTTGTGAGTCATCATACTGGAATTCTCCCGAAAAAAGTACGACTTTCTGGTGAGGAAGGAGCCTGTGTGGCTCCCCAGTCCCAGATGGATATATTGCTTCAATATTGCCACGATAAAATATTGACGAACACTGCACTTATCAAGCGCGCATTAATTCATTACTTTGTCTCTTGTTCATTTTTTGTTTTACTACGTCAAACACACAACGTGTTTTTGAGAGTTCTTGTCCTATTTCGATACAAAATAGCATTGTTGTCTTTTGGATTGTGCTTTCGGTAAGCCAAGTTCCGTTGTCCACGTCTTCCAAAAATGACCAAACTGTGCTAAGTCTTCTTGCATCGTCCAGCTCTTCTTCTCGACGAGGCCGCTGCGGCTGCAGTCAGCTTTGAGGCAATTGTGTTCCTGTGGAGCGATATCACTTCACACGTGACACCCCCATCATAGCAACATCCATCCATCCACATATACCCAGCCAGCCAGCCATGCTGGCACGCCCTCATCAACCAGGCAGCCAGCAGGTCTGGGTCCTAGCATAGGGCTGATGGAAACAGAGGAGTAGGAAGAAGGGAGATAGGGAGGATTTTGGTAGAAAGGTTCTGAGGTTGGTTCACCACAACAAAAAAATAGTATTCATTGATACAAAAAAACACTTTCCCTTTCCCCTGTACCTTGACCCCCAACTCCACTCCATCACATCTACGACATAATGCTGTGTAGGTTTTCAACTGTCGGTAATGCTGCTTTCTCCCCACAGTTCTACCGGCTTCAGTTCACCAGTACGAAGCCGTGCTGCGAGTCTACAGTCTCCATCATCTCGCTGTCCAGAAAGGAGTCCTGGAGCTCGGCGGGGAGCGCCAGCCCCTCGTAGCCAGCCACAGGGGCCTCTCCTGGGCCAGGCGGGTGCGGCTGCCCGGGGTCCAGGGGGAACTCGTATTGCTCTGGATAAAGTGCCTCTTGGGGGGAGTGGAACTGGCCCTGCTGGTCACACAGCTGGTAGCTGTATCCCAGGGCCTCGGGGTGCTGGTTCTGCAGCTGGCCGGCCAGGCTGGGGTGCATGAGTATTGGGCTGAGGTGGGAGTGAGGGTGGGGGTAGTGTTGGGCCAGGTATGGGTCGTAGACCAGGTTGGCGCTAGGCTCCATGAGGGGGCTGAGGGCCTGGGTGTAGGGAGGGGAGGCCTGGGAGCTGCCCTGTTGCTGGTGGGTCCCAGCCATGGCCCCCTGCTGCTGTGGAGGGGCCCCTGGGTCCCCTGGAAAGGAACCCTCCACTATCTGCATCTGGTTGAAGTAGGTTTGGAGGTGGGTCTGCTTCTGGAGGTACATCCTCTTCTGGTGCAACCTGAAGATATAGCGATATAGGTTATAGCGACAAGCAGGAAAATAAGATGACGATGGGATCCGTTTGATAAGTGTGAATAGTCTAATAATGTACCTATGCTCCTGTAGCTGTTGCTCTAGACTCCGAGGATTCTCCTTACAGAAGAGCTGGCAGCTAGCAGGACTCACATTAGCCATAACAGTAGCTTTCTGTAAGGGACAGAGAGGGGAATTTGAGGGATTGAATAACTATATCTGTCTCAAATGTGCCATCCAGAAACATTGATAGGTATAAAATGACAATGAAATTTAGATACAATCTTACAGTAATGCATACAAACTAACAACATATTATTAGTCATTGTTTTATTGTAATTGATTACTCCTTTAATAAATATTTATATACATACAGTATAAAACAGATTGAGTGGTGTATTAGTACCTGTAGTCTGTGTGCGAGATATTGTGTCTCCAGGCTCTGTCTTCGGGACAGTAGAGGTTGGGCGCCACCATGGTATAAAGCCAAGTTATCCTCGTGCTTGGATGCCTCCCCCTGAAAACACACAACACACACAGAAGCATTCAGAGGTTACACTCACAATCTCACTGGGTTACAGACGAAAAGCAGATCAAATTGTCAGCGGCCAAATTTACCGGGCGAAAATAACAATCCCGTTGCAAAATGATGCTTTTTATTCATGAATGGAAATATCAGTCAATGGAAATACATTTGACCGTCATGCTTATCGGTCTGTAGGTAAATGTAGCTAAATTTAGGGGAATTAAATTGGGCGTGTGTTTTTTCGTTAGTCATTATATTTATCACACAAGCATAGTATACACAGGCTATTTTGAGCAGAATATCCCTTGTCAGACAACGGCAGAGCTGCTGCGGTTTCTCAAGCTCGTTGCTGCTGGAGTGAAACATGCTTTTATAAGCCCAGTCATTGCACAACAATTCTAAATGCAATCGCTTGTTAAAAACAGTTTTGATCGGCATGATTAAAAAGAGCTACTATTTTTATTTCTCAACTGGTAATTGAAGCGCGCCTCCAATTCCCCATCCAAGTGCAGGCAACAGTAGGCAGGCTATCAGCGCATCAACCACCACTTTGCAATGTGAACTGGAGGTCGTAAGCATTTTGAAAACATATACTTAATTGTTTGAAACCTGAATGTTTTACGTCATATTATGAGGTATGTCTTACTTTGCTTCAAAGTAGACTAGGCAAAATCTGACCATAGAAACATGGAGGCAATTATTTTATAAAGACTTCCTCATATGCCATTGAAACCAGCATTTCTCTCCTGTTCTACCGGTTTTCATATCAACTTTATTTCATTGTCCAGAAGCCAAAGGCACAATCCTAGTCATATTAGCAACACATCCTAGTTGTTTCATCTTTAGATTCCCCCTCATTCTAAGATTTTCATCACCGTCACATATGGAACCGCTCGCATCAGGTGCGCTGTTTAGAATGGTGTTTACCCGCAAACTTTATTTGGCCAAATGTTTGAAATTGACGTTTTATTGGCTGCTTCATTACAGGAGTTCTGTTAAGATTAATTATCATAATATAAACTGGATTTCTGTCATTCTGAGCACCGTGGGTGGATGCCCTAATGGGTTACGTACTCAATGCATATGGGTCTGGTACATTTCTCAAATGGCCGGTAAATTAAAATCTTCCCGGTCACGTTGTCCGCCGCTACATTTTCCTAACAGAAACCCTGACGCGGAGGCGCACACACACGAAAACACACACTCACACAGCTCCACTGAGTAATGAACTCATTGCCACTCTTGTATACAGGGCCAGTGTGTTGCTGTTGTTGTTGTTGTTGTAGTATTGTTGCTGACTGTGAATAGTGATTGTATGGTAAACAACTATAGAGACCTTGTGGACAGACAGGCATGCTGCCAATCAGCACTTAGACCACCAGGGCTTTGTCCCAAATGGCACCTATTCCAAATCCCTATATAGTGCACTATTTTTGCCCAGAGCCCTGGTCAAAAGTAGTGCACTAAATAGTGACTAGGGTGCCATTTGGGTCGCAGACTAAGCCTCTGTATGTACCACCACAACCAACCAACCAACCACACACACAGGCCTTGTGTTGACACGCAGCAACCACAGGACGCACTGTTCTAGGGCAAGGGAGCTGGATGCAGTCACACAGTTACTTCTAAGATAACTCTATTGCTTTTCTCTCTCACAGGCACGCACACACACACTCTCCCTCTAACCTCACTCTCTCTCCCTCTTTCACACACTCTCTCTCTCTCCCTATTTTTATGGGCACCCATTACTATGGGCAGCAGTATTACCTCAACAATGACTGCATTCACTCTGTGCAGCACCAGGGGCTGACTGACAGTCAACAAGGAGACAATTGGCTGCCTCTTCGTCCCGACGGACCATTATATAACCAGCCTTGTCTGTGATTCACCGGCTGGCTGGCTAATGAATCGCTGGTGAGGTCAGGAGATGTGCTGCTGGGTGGGGTCTCTCGCTTTCGGTCTGCCTGTCTGCCTGTCTGCCTGATCCTCTCCTGACACTGTGGAACCAGTACTGACCTGCAGCATGGGGTCCAGCAGGTTCTGCAGGTTTGCATGGGGCCCCACGGTCCTCATGGAGGACGGGTCCTCCCCGGAGCCCATCTGCTCGTACATCTGTTTGTTCAGCTCCAGGATGCCTTTGGTCCGCGCCAGGTTCTGGAGATGCTGCCGGAACGCAACCAGACCTGACAACATAGAGTCAGGGGTTTTAGCATCCAAACGAATCGTTAGAACCCGGTTCCCTTGCATCTATCCGACTGAAATTACATAGCTATCACTTCTAGCCTACCTCCTCCACCGCCTGCAGGGAGAGAGTATGTACGTCATAAGTGTGTGTGTGGGTGGTAACATTTTGTGTGTGTGTGTGTGCGTGTGTGTGTGTGTAATGGTGGTTGTAATAAAAACCTATCTCCGGCTCCTAAAAGGCTGGGTGACTGTTCCTGACGGCGTGAACCACGGGACCTGACTCATCCTAATGATAAGGCTATATAAAGATTTGAGAAGCTTCTCCATGTCTCCACCTTGCAGCTGCACGAAGAACCCAGCTGCTGATTCTAATGGCTGTTTGAAACGTCAGTGAAAGAACTGGGGCTCTGGTGACTCTTAGCTCCTGCTGTGTGTGTGTGTGTGTGTGTGTGTGTGTGTGTGTGCGCAGACTGAAGAGGCAGCTGGGGGGAAAAAAAACAACACACACACACATCTCCTATATACGGTGAGGGGAAAAAAGTATTTGATATCCTGCTGATTTTGTACGTTTGCCCACTGACAAAGAAATGATCTGTCTATAATTGTAATGGTAGGTTTATTTGAACAGTGAGAGACAGAATAACAACAACAAAATCCAGAAAAATGCATGTCAAAAATGTTATAAATTGATTTGCATTTTAAATGAGGGAAATAGGTATTTGACCCCTCTGCAAAACATGACTTAGTACTTGGTGGCAAAACCCTTGTTGGCAATCACAGAGGTCAGACGTTTCTTGTAGTTGGCCACCAGGTTTGCACACATCTCAGGAGGGATTTTGTTCCACTCCTCTTTGCAGATCTTCTCCAAGTCATTAAGGTTTCGAGGCTGACGTTTGGCAACTCGAACCTTCAGCTCCCTCCACAGATCTTCTATGGGATTAAGGTCTGGAGACTGGCTAGGCCACTCCAGGACCTTAATGTGCTTCTTCTTGAGCCACTCATTTGTTGCCTTGGCTGTGTGTTTTGGGTCATTGTCATGCTGGAATACCCATCCACGACCCATTTAATGCCCTGGCTGAGGGAAGGAGGTTCTCACCCAAGATTTGACAGTACATGGCCCCGTCCATCGTCCCTTTGATGCAGGGAAGTTGTCATGTCCCCTTAGCAGAAAAACACCCCCAAAGCATAATGTTTCCACCTCCATGTTTGACGGTGGGGATGGTGTTCTTGGGGTCATAGGCAGCATTCCTCCTCCTCCAAACACGGCGAGTTGAGTTGATGCCAAAGAGCTCGATTTTGGTCTCATCTGACCACAACACTTTCACACAGTTCTCCTATGAATCATTCAGATGTTCATTGGCAAACTTCAGATGGGCCTGTATATGTGCTTTCTTGAGCAGGGGGACCTTGTGGGCGCTGCAGGATTTCAGTCCTTCACGGCGTAGTGTGTTACCAATTGTTTTCTTGGTGACTATGGTCCCAGCTGCCTTGAGATCATTGACAAGATCCTCCCGTGTAGTTCTGGGCTGATTCCTCACCGTTCTCATGATCATTGCAACTCCACGAGGTGAGATCTTGCATGGAGCCCCAGGCCGAGGGAGATTGACAGTTATTTTGTGTTTCTTCCATTTGCGAATAATCGCACCATCTGTTGTCACCTTCTCACCAAGCTGCTTGGCGATGGTCTTGTAGCCCATTCCAGCCTTGTGTAGGTCTACAATCTTGTTCCTGACATCCTTGGAGAGCTCTTTGGTCTTGGCCATGGTGGAGAGTTTGGAATCTGATTGATTGATTGCTTCTGTGGACAGGTGTCTTTTATACAGGTAACAAGCTGAGATTAGGAGCACTCCCTTTAAGAGTGTGCTCCTAATCTCAGCTCATTACCTGTATAAAAAGACACCTGGGAGCCAGAAATCTTTCTGATTGAGAGTGGGTCAAATACTTATTTCCCTCATTAAAATGCAAATCAATTTATAACATTTTTGACATGCGTTTTTCTGGATTTTGTTGTTGTTATTCTGTCTCTCACTGTTCAAATAAACCTACCATTAAAATTATAGACTGATCAGGTCTTTGTCAGTGGGCAAACGTACAAAATCAGCAGGGGATCAAATACTTTTTTCCTCTCACTGTATACATTTTAAGCTCTCTATTAATTAAGTTACTTTCCAGGGTGCTTCTGCTGCTGCTACGGGATGAAACATTAAACAAAGCTATGTGGGCCAAACCTTCAAAGCGCAGTCTGATTCACAAAATGAATCATCAGAGTGAGAGAGAGAGCGAAAGACAGAGGGGGTGGGTGAAAGAGAAGAAAATAAAGCGAATGAGAGCCAATTTCAGCTTGAAAGTGTGTGTGTGCAGGGGTGTGAATGAGCTGCGGTTCACAGGGGTCTCGAGTCGTCTGTGCGATGATTAGAGGCCGAGACCTTGATGATGGCGTCTCTCAGGGTCCTAATGTTCAGGGGTTGAGGGAGGAAAAGATGCTCAGGTGGAGACCTGATGTCAATTGTATTTTTCATTTAGCAAATTACACCCTATTCCCTAGTATATAGTGCACTACTTTGGAGCAGAGTCACACCAGTTGTCTTATGAGACGCAGGCTGACAACAGAGAGAGAGGTGGAGAAATGTTGAGGGAAAGAAGGAGTGAAAAAGACATGAAGATCGAGACGGAGAAGGAGACGGGTAAAGATCGAGAAAGAGACAACCAGTGGATCTCACCTTGTGTGAGGGAGGTGTCGGAGGCGCGGCGGCCCTCCCTGAAGCTGATGGGCGAACGGTTGTGGGCCTCCCTCCTCTGGGAGCTCAGGGCCTGCATGGTGGGCCGCTGGCTCATGAAGGGGCCCTGGGTCATGTGGGGCCCCGAGTTGTGGGTGTTGGCCAGGACCACCTCGCTGAGAGAGGGGGCATCCTCCAGCAGACCCAGGTCACTGTGCAAGGAGCCCATGTCGTAGCCCATGTCAGAGTCCACGCTGCCCAGGGATGGGTTGTGGCCCATGGTTAACAGTTTACCTTTTGGTTCACAGCAATACAGGAAAGCAAGGGTTCATTGACAGTACTACTGGTGGATTGGATATTGTTATAATTAGGGTCACAGGTTTTTCTGGGTAGGGCTGGCACAATTATCATATAACCGTGAACAAAAACCTATTTTTGTTGTTGTCATAATCGTTTTCATACATTCACGTTATGATAAGAGGGGATTCAACTTTATATTCAAGTAGATATAGTTTACCCAATAGGATTTGTTCATTTTTACATGAAGTGGGTAACGTTAGCAATACTTTTTTACAAGCAGAACGGCATGGTCGGGAGGAGATCCAAAAGTTCAAAGCTGTAAAAACCAATAGACAAGGGTGTCACTAAAGCTGTGTTGTATTCATTAGGTATGTGATAGCTAATTTTCAAATATGCAGTAAGATGCATTACAAGCTAAAAAAATAAATACAAAAATAAAAGACAATTATGAATATAACAGTGGCCATTTGCATGAAAATTAATTGATACTCCAAATTCCATAATCATCACAGCTCGTTTTCCGGGTAAGGTCGCTGGTCAGGAAAGATTCCCGAGGGGTATACTACAAAGCAAGATCAATGACTTTGCCAGTTAACTTCCCAGAATATTCTGAAATAACTATTTATTTTTTAAGAAAATAAGTATGAAATGGGCATGGTCTAATTGCCTCAACAACCAAAACACATTAAGTTCATCTTTCTTAAATTAACCAGAAAATCAATAGTTATTTCTGTTTTTTTATCAAAGTTAGCTGGCTAACTCGTTGATCCTGCTTTGTAGTGCACCCCTCTGGCCTCAGATAGATATAATAAATAAATACCAGTCAATCCACTCATTCATCCATCCATCAATAAATGTGGTGCCTTTAAAATAACAATTTGCACTGGAAGCGCACATTTTCACCATTCACAAACGCAATACTTGCTGGCTTAGCAGATCAACAACCCATCGTATGAACACAGCCCTATGTCCTCTATCTAGGCAATGACCTATATGATTCTCTAATGTCCCAGAGCCTTGGTTCAGTTCTGACCTTGGTTGATGACGGGGCCCAGCTGGTTAGTGACCTCGGACAGGGTGTGTCGGCGCTGGCCGAAGCGGGCCGTCTGGAAGGCGGAGAAGAGGTGGGCGGGGTCGTCCTCGGCGTCGGGTTCCTCAGTCTCTATACCCTCGTCGATAGACGTCTCCATCATGTTACTGGGTGACGACACGCTGGACTTGCGCAGCACTGTGGGAGGCAGGGGGTCCAGCATGCAGCCATTGACCTAAAGGCAAAGACAGGGAGAGGCACGGTGAGTTGCTTGCTGGAGCAATCCATTTATGAAATGTATTTCACAGGGACAGTGTACATTAATCATTATTGCCCTTTCCACATCAATGCTCAAGTGCCAGCTGTTAGCAAAATAGCTCATTTTCATCCATAGTCCCTGGGAACTCGCTATAGAGTTGGGGATCAAACTGGGTTACCAACCCAGACTCTCAGGGCATTATCTCTGGGGAGCTAACGCGAGTTTCCAGCACACAGGCAAAGTTACTCATCATGTGAGAGGGTCTCACCTAAACACCTCCATTACACTTTGGTCTCCCCAGTTAGCTCCATTCCTACATTTCTACGGGGCAGCTTGAGACTCTGAATGGGACCTCCTTCTCTGTCACACACACACTGCCTAAGAGGGTGAAACCATTCATCAGGACATGGCTCCTCTCTCGGTTAATTCATGACCAGGCAGCTTCCCCCTAATGTACACATCCAGAGGGTCCTCTTTACTTGTGTTATTGGAGTGGACAGCTCTGGACCTACAGAAACATACAATCTACTGCAAGGTTTGGGGACTGGATGGGTAAACAAAATGTGTCTGCCATTTCTCGCTCTCCCTCTCTTTTCCCCCCGTTGCTCAGACACTGTAAGAGGGGAGAGGGGAGGAAGTCTGGTATGCATGCACAGGAAGTGTGCTTTGGCCGAAAGCGCAGCGAGAGACTCTCCCACAGACACAGGCACACTGAGACACAATCAGGCTCGCTCATCAAGCACACACACACGTATCTCGCTCACAGTGTCTCTCTCACACACAAATGTCTCCCTCCGACAGAAATCTCTCTCGCACGCACACACACTGTCTCTCTCACACACCCCTTGCTGACACGGATCATCTGGATGAGTTGCCGGGGAAACCAGAACCCTGGGCTCCTCCAGTCAGAGCTGCTTTGTACAATTCCTGATCCCAGTCTCCTGAAGCGTGCTAGGCCAGGAATGCTGCCTGTTACTCAACGCACTGGGGAGGGAGAGGGAGAGGGGCTGGTTGCTCGAACCCAGGCCACACCAGGCTATTTCTGCACAATGCCCTACTGCCTAGTGTGCATCCAAAAGGGCACACTATATCCTATTTAGTGCACTAGTTTGACCAAAGGTAGTGCCCTAATTAGGTAACAGGTTGCCATTTGGGATTCATTCCTAGTGCCTACAGTGGCTAGAGCCAGCAGGGGCTCATCAGGAGTGAGGGAGGGCAGAGGGAACGGCCTCAACAGGCAGCATCCTGGTCATGTGTCCTGCTGGTGTTCCTGCTGCTGCAATCATGCTAGTTCCTTGTTCTTGAGGGGCCACGCTGTGTTCACTCACCGAGATAACACTTGAGCGTTGCTTTGATATAATCTCTTGCAAGTCTGCTGGTTACACAGCATTTTTTATGAGGGTTAATATATCATTTTTAAGTATAGTTCGTCAGTAAATAAAAAAATAATAGGTTGTAAAAGTGATAAATAATTAAGTGGTCAAAATAAAACTAGTATAGGGTCTGTGCGTATAAGGCAGCTGTTCAACACACAGAAGCAAGCAGGGGAATGGTAGATTGCTCAACGTAGAGTGCTGACGTTGGAGTGAAGTCGAACGCTAAAGCCTGGCCAGGTTGGAAGAAAAGGTCACAGTCCGGCACAGATAAAGACATACTTAGCAGAGCGGGAGGAGGAGAGTGAGGGAGACAGTCTGGATCCAGAGCTGCAGGGGCAAGAGTACAGCAGATGTCACATGGTCCAACGCTAAGTGTACGTGTGCTCCTACTGTGTGTGTGTGTGTGTGTGTGTGTGTTTGTTCGTGTGAGGGGGAAAGAGGTCTCGGACTGTGCCTGAGCTGTAGAGAACTGGCAGCTGTCATGTCAGATGTGTGGCCCCAGCCAGTGACAGACAGACAGATAGCAGAGGGGACGGATGGGGCTGAGTAGCGAGGGGCAGCTGGCCGTGCGGTTCCTGTTAGACCCAGCCAGCCCAGTGCCTCAGCCTTAAGGCCTCTGGGGAGCTGCTCACAGGGCAAGACACATCCCTCCATTCCCCCTCTGATAACCAGGCTGTGTCTAGGGCAGGGTGCACAGACAGTGTCCCAAATAGCACCCGGTTCCCTATATAGTGCACTACTTTTGACCATGGCCCATAGGGTTTCCCATAGGGCCCTGGTCAAAAGTAGTGCACGATATAGGGAATCTATGGGACCTGATCAAATGTAGTGCACTATATAGGGAATAGAGTGCCATTTGGGATGTAGAGGAGAGAAAGGGGGCCAGCCAAGTAGCATTAACAGCAGGTGCAGGCCAGGAGAGGTCAGAATAGGACAGGGGATTTGAACGGGGTTAACACACAAACACACCATCATGTTCCCAGCTTATGTACTCTACTGTGGATCCCCGTCCTCAGTGAAACGTGAGTCAGAGCTCTTTCATAACATAACTGTGACGCAAACACCACCATCCATCACTCAGGCAGCATCCCAAATGGCACCCTATTCCCTATATAGTGCACTACTTTTTCTATATAGTGCACTTCTTTTGACCAGAGCCTCAAAAGGTAGTGCACTATAATGGCACCAAATTCCCTTTATAGTGCACCACTACTGACCAGGGCCCAGGTCAAAAGCAGTGCACTACTAAATAGGGAGTAGCGTGCCATTTATGATGCAAACAGTCAGAACTAGCTAGAAGTTCCCACACAATGTATAAAAAGGGGTAAGTGGGGACTGCGGCTGGACTGTGTCACTCCTCCGCTGATTTGGTGTTGTTGTTCTATTGAGTGCCAAACTGGCAACGCTCCCTTCTCTCGCCGCTTGGCTGTGGGGAGTTGGGGACAGCCTTGAACAAAGAGCCCCCTGGGGAGGGAAGGAGGCAGGATGAGTGGGCTAAACTAAACGAAATAGACAGACTCTTGGATAACTCAGCAGCAGTGGCCAGTCGGGGTTGGGGTTGCCTGGGGGGAGGACCGGTCCTCTGTCGGGTCACCAGTTGCAATAAGTGCTCCACGGGGACATGTTCAGTTGGAGAAAACATTTTGAAACGTTTTCAAACAGGGGAGGTACTCCCTGAGTTTGTCCCAATAGGAACATCGATTCTTGTAATTTCTTTTGCTTAATTCCACTAACTCAATAGTGTTATCCAGCTGGAAATCTGGATAACACTCTACATAGTGGGTGTCTACAGGCCGGGGTGCTTCGGTTCAGAACAGCTCGTAACCTTAGATGACATGTTGTTTGGCGTCGTGACTTACTTTAGGAGTGGCCACGTCCTCGACCACGAAGCTGTGCTCAGGTAGAAGTGGCGACTGTGGGAAGTTGAAGGCATCGGCAGAGGCTTGGGGCAGGGCTGGGGAGCGTAGGAGACACCGCACCCCCTGGGGCAGGAGACCCACCTGGGGGGAGCCACCGCTCGGTTCACTCGGCTGTAGGGGAGATAGACGGAGGGGTACAGAGAGAGCGAGAGAGAATGAGGGAGGAAGATAAGAAGAGAGACGAGAGAGAGAAAGAGATAGGAGGAAAGAATGTGGATAGAGAGAGATTCAAAGAAAGAGGAAGAGGGTGAAAGGTAACAGAGAGAATAAAAGGAAGAAAGGAAGTTGAATGGATAGAGTGAGAGAAGAAAAAAAAGAGAGGGCAGTGAAAGGAAGAGAAAAGACGCTTCATTAATGAATGAATACATGTTCTTTGAACAGCCAGGTGTGTGAATGTAAATGTCTTTGATTATTACGACCACAGACACCCATTCTAATGCACCACACAGACAGATCTACTTTGTGATGAAGACAGCGGGGGTTACCTTGACAACAGTCTGCTCGGCGATGGTGCTGGGCCGGCGCTGGTGTACGTCAAGCCGCTGCTCCACAGGGAAACTGCAGCGGTGGGCCTTGAGACGCTCCACCAGCAGGTAGTAGATAGCAGCAAAGTGGTTGTAATTCTTGTTTTGGAGAGACTGGACACAGGGAGGGACAAACCATGTTAAAGCTGCAATATGTCACTTTTTGACCGACAAAATTCACATAGAAACGTAAGTTATAGATCTGTCATTCTCATTGAAAGCAAGTCTAAGAAGCTTCCCGTTCTTAAGTTTAGTTTTTGCATCTTTTATATTCAGTTTTGTACACCAGCTTCAAAACAGCTGAAAATACACTCTTTTTGGTTATGGAAAATATATTTCACAGCGGTTTAAATCAGTGGTTCCCAACCAGGGGTACTTGGCCTATCCACAGCGGCTCCTTGAGAAGACTCATGAGAACATAGGCCTGCTGGTAAAATGCACGAGGCGGTACTTCAGGGGTACTCCGGACAGAGCAAAATGAAGTTGGTGGTACAGTAACCGAAAAAGGTTGGGAACCACTTAGATGGTACAATGATTCTCTACACAATACTTGCTTGTTTTGTCACATAAACTGAAATAAGGCGAACTATTAGAATTTTAGCAACGAGGAAATAGCGGCGCGATTTCTGTATAGTGCATCTTTAAAGGGATAGTTCAGTATTTTATAACTTGTTAGATGCTTCCGCACCCTGAATGTAATATATGGGCCAGGATAAACTGTAATCCATGGTTTGGTTTTCTTGAAACAGCCACTACACGTAGGGCGGCAGGTAGCCTAGCAGTTAGTGCGTTGGGCCAGTAACCGAAAGGTTGCTAGTTCGACAAGGTAAAAAAAAATCTGTTGATTTGTGCTTGAGCAAGGCACTTAACCCTAATTGCTCCAGGGTCGCTGTTGATAATGGCTGACCTTGGCTGTGACCCCACTCTAAATTGAGATATGTAAAAGAAACATTTCCAATTCACACATGCATTCACACATTCACATCTGTGAAATAGGATGATTATAAATTATTAGTATTATTTTATTATTCCAAACTTTAGCTAACGATCAATGGAAGTAATAGGGGCAATTGTGCAAGTAAAAAAAACAAAACATTAATAGTTCACTGTCTGGGTCCAGAGTGAAGAGTATCTATGAGGGAATTTGTCACCCAAAGTGACTTACATTCATGCGTGCATACATTTCTTAGGTATAGGTGGCCCCGGGAATCGAACCCACTATCCTGGCATTGCAAGAGCCATGTTCTACCAACTGAGCTACAGAGGACCACAGCTGTACTAACATCAATACTCATAATAGGGTGTCATTAGAGATGCAGCCAATATCCACTCTGGCACACTACTTTGAATCCATGCGCAACACATTGCTCCATTCTCTTTAGTATGCTAGTGTACAGGGCCGGATCCAGACATAAGTGACCAAAAAAGGAACTCAGCCTGTGTCTCAAAATTGTGTTGTTTTGCCACGAGGTGGGAGGGGGCCGTCCAACCAAATCTGGTTTAGGGCCACCAAAAGGCTAAAGCCGGCCCTGCTAGTGTAGATATTGTCTGTGTCCCAACTGGCACCCCTATTCCCTTTACAGTGCACTAGTATTTACATTTACATTTTAGTCATTTAGCAGACGCTCTTATCCAGAGCGCCTTACAGTTAGTGAGTGCATACATTATTTATTTTTTCATACTGGCCCCCAGTGTGAAGCGAACCCACAACCCTGGCGTTGCAAACGCCATGCTCTACCAACTGAGCTACATCCCTGCCGGCCACTCCCTCCCCTACCCTGGACGACGCTGGGCCAATTGCGCGCCGTCCCATGGGTCTCCCGTCGCGGCCGGCTACGACAGAGCCTGGATTCGAACCAGGATCTCTAGTGGCACAGCTAGCACTGCGATGCAGTGCCTTAGACCACTGCGCCACTCGGGAGACCAGTATTGACCAGGGCCCTATATAAAGGAACAAGGCGCCATCTCTCTAGGTCATCTTTCACCTCGATTGTCTTGTGTTGGTCGATGCCCAGGCTGTGCATGAGCCGTAGAACCTGCTCACTGTACTCGCCCAAGTCGCCCTCTTGCTGGTACAGCATGGGCCTCTGCACCGGCACGTCCAGTGCCATCCACTTGTGCTCCTTGATCTGGGCCACCGACAGACGCTTGGACGGGTCCAGCACCAGCATCCTACGGATCAGGTGCTCGCAGTCTGGGAGAGGGAACGGATAGAAAGAATAATAAAGATGAGACAGAGAGAGGGAGAGAAAGGGGAAGAAAATCAATGTACAACCCTTGGTACTCAGAACCATAACAGAGAGCCCTCGCTTGAGACACTGTCTGATGACAGAGAGGGGAGTGTACACATTTGCCCCTGACACATCAGACCATACACAACAACACGCAGCCCGGGACAGTGGTACTGAGTGTACTGTGTGTACCATGTACCGAGAGTTCCGAGGGAAGAATAAGAAGAGAGAGCTCCAGCTGAAACATTACGTCGGGGGAACAAAGCGGTTCTATTGAAGCAGGGCCGGCCACAGGGAAGGAGTGAAGGAGCGCCTCCACTACTCACGCTAATAAAAACAGATGATCTCATGCAGGAATGCACAGTGGGCTCTTCCTCTCTTCTTCTCTTTCTATCCCCATCTCATTCTTACTCTCTCTCTGCCTTCTTAACTCCATCCCTCTCTCGCTCCTTTCCCCCCCTCCACCCTTCTCTCTCGGAGGAGGATGGAGAGGCCTCTTAACCTTCAGTTAGCGGCTAAATGAGCTTGACGTCACCAACCGCTGGGTCTTAATAGGATTACTGCCCACTGGGCTGAGGCTGTGATCTTTTGTGCGTGTGTGTGTGTTTGTATCTTTGTGTTTGTGTGCGCGCGCGAGCGTCTGTCTGCATCTCTCCTCTCCATCCTGTGATCTATGGTCTTATGTATGATGACTGCTCTGCTGCCGAATGAGCACTTCTCTTGAGTACATCATGACACTATCATGGAAATATTCAGGGCCGGACGGTTAACACTTATTTTCTTTTGTCCCCCGTCCCCCCCCCTGCTTTCTTTATCTCGGATTTCTGTTACACCAAATACCCCAGGGCCACTTTGATACGGATGTCAAAGAATGTACAGTAATGGAGGTAAAACAAAGTAGTGTACTACCAGTACAGCGCTGCCTGATTGGTTATAGAGAGCCTCTGTACTGTACAGTGTGTGTGCCAGTGTGTGTGTAGCAGAGGAAATGTAGGAGGAAACGTTCTTCTCATCTGAAGCAAAAGGAGGGAACAGGACCGGAGCGGGCCGGGGGGCTGCAGGCAGGCGAGGGGGCTTAAGTAACACAGTCTCAACGTCAACAGTGAAGAGGCGACTCCGGGATGCTGACCTTCTAGGCAGAGTTGCAAAGAAAAAGCCATTTCTCAGACTGGCCAATAAAAAGAAAAGATTAAGATGGGCAGTCTGAGATATGGCTTTTTCTTTGCAACTCTGCCTAGAAGGTCAGCATCCCGGAGTTGCCTCTTCACTGTTGATGTTGAGACTGGTGTTTTGCGGGTACTATTTAATGAAGCTTCCAGTTGAGGACCTGTGAGGCGCCTGTTTCTCAAACTAGACACTAATGTATTTGTCATCTTGCTCAGTTGTGCACCGGGGCCTCCCACTCCTCTTTCTATTCTGGTTAGAGCCAGTTTGCGCTGTTCTGTGAAGGGAGTAGTACACAGCGTTGTACGAGATCTTCAGTTTCTTGGCAATTTCTCGCATGGAATAGCCTTCATTTCTCAGAACAAGAATAGACTGACGAGTTTCAGAAGAAAGTTATTTGTTTCTGGCCATTTTGAGCCTGTAATCGAACCCACAATTGCTGATGCTCCAGATACTCAACTATTCTCAAGAAGGCCAGTTTTATTGCTTCTTTAAATCAGCACAACAGTTTTCAGTTGTGCTAACATAATTGCAAAAGGGTTTTCTAATGATCAATTGTCCTTTTAAAATGATAAACTTGGAATAGCAAACACAATGTGCCATTGGAACACAGGACTGATGGTTGCTGATAATGGGCCTCTGTACGCCTATGTAGATATTCCATTTTTAAAAAAAATCTGCCATTTCCAGCTACAATAGCCATTTACAACATTACAATGTCTACACTGTATTTCTGATCAATTTGATGTTATTTAATGGACATGGTGTGGTTACGAAATCTCCAAAATATAGTTATTCTTAAAACAAGCCATAGAAAGTTGGTTGCAATTTCAGTTTAATCAACCAGAAAAGACAGAACAAATAATACAACAAATATTGTGGTTAAACCCAAATATACTAATTGATTAAAAAAATAAAAAATAATTCGGTAACAAAAAACAAGTAGAATCTTTGTAAATGATTTCATAAATAGGACTGGTGGAGTTGTCACACATGTGGCTAACGAACATACAGTACCAGTCAAAAGTTTGGACACACCTACTCATTCAAGGTTTTTCTTTATTTTTTACATTGTAGAATAATATAGTGATGACATCAAAACTATGAAATAACACATTCGGAATCATGTAGTCACCAAAAAAGTGTTAGAGAGTAGAGAGTCAATGTGCCGGGGCACAGGTTAGTCGAGGTAATTGAGGAAATATGTACATGTGGGTAGAGTTCAAGTGACTATGCATAGATAATAAACAGAGAGTAGCAGCAGCGTAAAAGATGAGGTGTGGTGGGGGGGACAATGCAAATAGTCGGGGTAGCCATGATTAGCTGTTCAGGAGTATTATGGCTTGTGGGTAGAAGCTGTTAAGAAGCCTTTTGGACCTAGACTAGGCACTCCGGTACCGCTTGCCGTGCGGTAGCAGAGAGAACAGTCTATGACTAGGGTGGCTGGAGTCTTTGACAATTCTTAGGGCTTTCTCTGACACCGCCTGGTATAGAGGTCCTGGATTGCAGGAAGTTTAGCCCCAGTGATGTACTGGGCCGTACGGACTACCCTCTGTAGTGCCTTGCGGTCGGAGGCCGAGCAGTTGCCATACCAGGCAGTGATGCAACCAGTCAGGATGCTCTCGATGGTGCAGCTGTAGAACTTTTTGAGGATCTGAGGACCCATGCCAAATCTTTTCAGTCTCCTGAGGGGGAATAGGCTTTGTCGTGCCCTCTTCACGACTATCTTGGTGTTTTTGGACGATGATAGTTTGTTGGTCATGTGGACACCAAGGAACTTGAAGCTCTCAACCTGTTCCACTACAGCCCCGTCGATGAGAATGGGGGCGTGCTCAGTCCTCTTTTTTCCCCCTGTAGTCCACAATCCTCTCCTTTGTCTTGATCACGTTGAGGGAGAGGTTGTTATCCTGGCACCACACACGGCTAGGTCTCTGGCCTCCTCCCTATAGGCTGTCTCATCGTTGTCGATGATCAGGCCTACCACTGCTGTGTCAATGGCAAACTTAATGATGGTGTTGGAGTCGTGCCTGGCCATGCAGTCATGAGTGAACAGGGAGTACATGAGGGGACTGAGCACACACCCCTGAGGGGTCCCCGTGTTGAGGACCAGCGTGGCAAATGTGTTGTTACCTACCCTTACCACCTGGGGGCATCCTGTCAGGAAGTCCAGGATCCAGTTGCAGAGGGAGGTGTTTAGTCCCAGGGTCCTTAGCTTAGTGATGAGCTTTGAGGGCACTATGGTGTTGAACGCTGAGTTTTAATTATTGAATAGCATTCTCACATAGGTTTTCCTCTTGTTCAGGTGGGAAAGGGCAGTGTGGAGTGCAATAGAGATCGCATCATTTGTGGATCTGTTGGGGTGGTATGGAAATTGGAGTGGGTCTAGGGTTTCTGGGATAATGGTGTTGATGTGAGCCATGACCAGCCTTTCAAAGCACTTCATGGCTACAGACGTGAGTGCTACGGGTCGGTAGCCATTTAGGCAGGTTATTTTCGTGTTCTTGGGCACAGAGACTATGGTGGTCTACTTGAAACATGTTGGTATTACAGACTCAGTCAGGGACATATTGAAAATGTCAGTGAAGACACTTGCCAGTTGGTCAGCGCATGCTCGGAGTAAGCGTCCTGGTAATTCGTCTGGCCCTGCGGCCTTGTGAATGTTGACCTGCTTAAAAGTATTACTCACATTGGCTACGGAGACGGAGAGCGTGATCACAGTCATCTGGAACAGCTGATGCTCTCATGCATGCTTCAGTGTTGCTTGCCAAGAAAGCGAGCATAGAAGTGATTTAGCTCGTCTGGTAGGCTCGTGTCACTGGGCAGCTTGCGGCTGTGCTTCCCTTTGTAGTCTGTAATAGTTTGCAAGCCCTGCCACATCCGACGAGTGTCGGAGCCGGTGTAGTACGATTCAATCTTAGTCCTGTATTGACTCTTTGCCTGTTTGATGGTTCGTCGGAGGGCATAGCAGGATTTCTTATAAGCGTCCGGGTTAGAGTCCCGCTCCTTGAAAGTGGCAGCCCTACACTTTAGCTCAGTGCGGATGTTGCCTGTAATCCATGGTTTCTGGTTGGGGTATGTATGTACAGTCACTGTGTGGACGACGTCATCGATGCACTTATTGATGAAGCCAGTGACTGATGTGGTGTACTCTTCAATGCCATCGGAAGAATCACGGAACATATTCCAGTCTGTGCTAGCAAAACAGTCCTGTAGCTTAGCATCTGCGTCATCTGACCACGTCCTTATTAACCGAGTCACTGGTGCTTCCTGCTTTAGTTTTTGCTTATAAGCAGGAATCAGGAGGATAGAATTATGGTCAGATTTGCTAAATGGAGGGCGAGGGAGAGCTTTGTACGCGTCTCTATGTGTGGAGTAAAAGTGGTCTAGAGTATTTTTTCCTCTGGTTGCACATTTAACATGCTGGTAGAAATTAGGTAGAACGGATTTAAGTTTCCCTGCATTAAAGTCCCCGGCCACTAGGAGCGCTGCCTCTGGATGAGCGTTTTCCTGTTTACTTGTGGTCTTATACAGCTCATTGAGTGCAGTCTTAATGCCAGCATCGGTTTGTGGTGGTAAATAGACAGCTACAAAATTATAGATGAAAGCTCTTGGTAAATAGTGTGGTCTACAGCTTATCATGAGATACTTTACCTCAAAACCTTGAGACTTCCTTAATATTAGATTTAGTGCACCAGCTGTTTACAAATATACAAAGACCACCACCCCTTGTCAGCTGTTCTATCCTGCCGATGTAGCGTTTATCCTGCCAACTGCATGGTATCAATGTCGTCGTTCAGCCACGACTCGGTGAAACATAAGATATTACAGTTTTTAATGTCCCGTTGGCAGGATATCCGTGATCGTAGGTCGTCCATTTTGTTTTCCAATGATTGTACGTTGGCTAATAGGACTGATGGAAGAGGCAGATAACTCGCTCGCCGTCAGATCCTTACAAGGCACCCCAACCTACTTCCATAATATCTCAGTCTCTTTCTCATGCGAATGACAGGGATTTGGGCCTGTGTCTGTAGAATATCCTTTGCGTCAGACTTGTTGAAGAAAAAATCTTTGTCCAATACGAGGTGAGTAATCACTGTCCTGATATCCAGAAGCTCCTTTTGGTCATAAGAGACTGACAGAAACATTATGTATAGAATTACAAATAACGCGAAAACACACACACATAATAGCACAATTGGTTAGGGGGCCGTAAAAGGTCAGTCAATCCGGAAAATGTGTAGAACTTTCAACGTTTCTTCAAGTGCAGGCGCAAAAACCATCAAGTGCTATGATGAAACTGGCTCTCATGAGGACCGCCACAGGAAAGGAAGACCCAGAGTTACCTCTGCTGCAGAGGAGAAGTTCATTAGAGTTACCAGCCTCAGAAATTGCAGCCCAAATAAGTGCTTCACAGAGTTCAAGTAACAGACACATCTCAACATCAACTTTTCAGAGGAGACTGCGTGAATCAGTTCTTCATGGTCGAATTGCTGCAAAGAAACCACTACTAAAGGACAGCAATATGAAGAAGAGACTTGCTTGGGCCAAGAAACACAAGCAATGGACAATAGACAGGTAGAAATCTGTCCTTTGGTCTGGAGTCCAAATGTGAGATTTTTGGTTCCAACCTCTGTCTTTGTGAGATGCAGTGTAGGTGAACGGATGCTCTCCGCATGTGTAGTTCCCACCATGAAGCATGCAGGAGGTGTGATGGTGTGGGGGGCTTTGCTGGTGACTCAGTCTGTGATTTATTTAGAATTCAAGGCACACTTAACCAGCATGGCTACCACAGCATTCTGCAGCGATATGCCATCCCATCTGGTTTGCGCTTAGTGGGACTATCATTTGTTTTTCAACAGGACAATGACCCAACACACCTTCAGGCTGTGTAAGGGCCATTTGACCAGGAAGGAGAGTGATGGAGTGCGTCATCAGATGACCTGGCCTCCACAATCCCCCAAACCTCAACCCGATTGAGATGGTTTGGGATGAGTTGGACCGCAGAGTGAAGGAAAAGCTGCCAACAAGTGCTCAGCATTTGTGGGAACTATTTCAAGATTGTTAGAAAAGCATTCCTCATGAAGCTGGTTGAGAGAATGCCAAGCGTGTACAAAGCTGTCATCAAGGTAAAGGGTGGCTGCTTTGAAGAATCTAAAATATATCATATATTTTGATTTGTTCAACACTTTTTTGGTTATTACATGATTCCATATGTGTTATTTCATAGTTTTGATGTCTTCACTATTATTCTACAATGTAGAAAATAGTAAAAATAAAGAAAAACTCTGGAATGAGTAGGTGTGTCCAAAAAAAGTATTCAGTCATCCACCAATTGTGCAAGTTCTCCCACTTAAAAAGATGAGAGAGGCCTGTAATTTTCATCATAGGTACATGTCAACTATGACAGACAAATTGAGAAAATAAAATCTAGAAAATCACATTGTAGGATTTTTAATGAATTTATTTGCAAATTATGGTGGAAAATAAGTATTTGGTCACCTACAAACAAGCAAGATTTCTGGCTCTCACAGACCTGTAACTTCTTCTTTAAGAGGCTCCTCTGTCCTCCACTCGTTACCTGTATTAATGGAACCTGTTTGAACTTGTTATCAGTATAAAAGACACCTGTCCAGAACCTCAAACAGTCACACTCCAAACTCCACTATGGCCAAGACCAAAGAACTGTCAAAGGACACTAGAAACAAAATTGTAGACCTGCACCAGGCTGGGAAGACTGAATCTGCAATAGGTAAGCAGCTTGGTTTGAAGAAATCAACTGTGGGAGCAATTATTAGGAAATGGAAGACATACAAGACCACTGATAATCTCCCTCGATCAGGGGCTCCACGCAAGATCTCACCCCGTGGGGTCAAAATGATCACATGAATGGTGAGCAAAAATCCCAGAACCACACGGGGGGACCTAGTGAATGACCTGCAGAGAGCTGGGAGCAAAGTAACAAAGCCTACCATCAGTAACACACTACGCCGCCAGGGACTCAAATCCTGCAGTGCCAGACGTGTCCCCCTGCTTAAGCCAGTACATGTCCAGGCCCGTCTGAAGTTTGCTAGAGTGCATTTGGATGATCCAGAAGAGGATTGGGAGAATGTCATATGGTCAGATGAAACCAAAATATAACTTTTTGGTAAAAACTCAACTCGTCGTGTTTGGAGGACAAAGAATGCTGAGTTGCATCCAAAGAACACCATACCTACTGTGAAGCATGGGGGTGGAAACATCATGCTTTGGGGCTGTTTTTCTGCAAAGGGACCAGGACGACTGATCCGTGTAAAGGAAAGAATGAATGGGGCCATGTATCGTGAGATTTTGAGTGAAAACCTCCTTCCATCAGCAAGGGCATTGAAGATGAAACGTAGCTGGGTCGTTCAGCATGACAATGATCCCAAACACACCGCCCGGGCAACGAAGGAGTGGCTTCGTAAGAAGCATTTCAAGGTCCTGGAGTGGCCTAGCCAGTCTCCAGATCTCAACCCCATAGAAAATCTTTGGAGGGAGTTGAAAGTCCATGTTGCCCAGCGACAGCCCCAAAACATCACTGCTCTAGAGGAGATCTGCATGGAGGAATGGGCCAAAATACCAGCAACAGTGTGTGAAAACCTTGTGAAGACTTACAGAAAACGTTTGACCTGTGTCATTGCCAACAAAGGGTATATAACAAAGTATTGAGAAACTTTTGTTATTGACCAAATACTTATTTTCCACCATAATTTGCAAATAAATTCATAAAAAATCCTACAATGTGATTTTCAGGATTTTTTTTTCTCATTTTGTCTGTCATAGTTGACGTGTACCTATGATGAAAATTACAGGCCTCTCTCATCTTTTTAAGTGGGAGAACTTGCACAATTGGTGGCTGACTAAATACTTTTTTCCCCCACTGTATATATATATATATATATATATATATATATATATATATATATAGAGAGAGAGAGAGTATTGTGATGTCCCTGGCAATTCCCTGCCCTAGTAGTAAATGGGTTCCATTTGGACAGGTGTTTTGAACGGGTATTTATGTCATGCTGGGCAGTTGAGCATCACTTCAAAAGTGGTCTATGCTTTCCCTGCATGCTAAACCCCTGTGCAGTGGTGAGACACAAGATAGTGGATTCTGAAGAGCTCCAAGCAGCCAGTTAAAGGGGTAATCCGGGATTGGTACATACATTTTTGGGGACTTTTAAATGAACAATATATAGCCATTGATTCGAGGTTATATTTATACAGCCACATCCCTCAGCAGTTTACTAAAACAAGTGGTGGGGTGTCCACTTTGTTGTGTTTCATATCCCGGATTGCCCCTTTAATGTCCTCTGCTGGTATTCACCAGTGAACAAACCCCATTCCAACAACACAGACTGCTGTTTGGCTTCGGATGGTGTTTTTTCATAGGAGCAATGGTGTCATTTCAGGCTTTTTTGGGGTGTAAAGCACTATGTTATTGAGTCTCACCTTCTGTCATGAAGTAGGGGATGCGGAAGCGACCCTCCAAGACGCGCTGTCGGAGCACGGGCAGGGTGGGGCCGTCGAAGGGCAGGGCGCCACACACCAGCACGTACAGCACCACCCCCATACTCTACATTGAGACACAACCATGCACCCACAATGAGCACAGACAGACAGACACACACACTAGGTCATGGGCTGCTGTGGGAAAAATCCTTACACTCACATAACTAGATCAATCAGGTACAAAGGCATAAAAACAGGGCTATAAAAAGAGGTTGGGAAATCTTATGCTCTCACATGATGTCTTCAGGTCACCTTTGTGGTTATTTGGTTTATGGCAAGATGTAATTCTCATACACTTATCACTGCAAGGCTTAGGGGGAAAGCAAACAGTTGATCCGCTGACTAGGGTTGATGATTCACAATCAGATCCCCAACGCAATCACGTCCAGTATCATTAAAAAAAAATCCCACCTTCTCTCAGTTGAGCACCTTGGCTGCATCCCAAATGGCAACTTATTCCCTATATAGTGCACTGCTTTTGATAGTGCACTACTTTTGACCAGAGCCCTATGTGGGGAGTAGGGTGCCATTTGGGATGCAACGCTTTGCCCCGGTTCTCTTTTTGTTTAATCTGGTCTGAAGCACATTGGTTGGCCTCACTATTGCTTCTAATTGTCCATGATTACAGTAGGTCCAGTGTCAAAGACAATGTACAGTCAGTTCTGGGACACTCAGTGTGTAACACCGAGGGACTAGTAGCAGTATGTGTGACTCATCGCAGAGCAGGTATGTGTCCTAAATGGCACCCTATTCCTTATATTAGTGCACTACTTTGGACCAAGGCTAATAGGGCACTATTGAAGGAATAGGGATGCCATTTAGTACGCAAACAAGAGCATTGCCTTACCCAGATGTCCAGCTGGGGCCCCTCGTACTGTTGTCCCTCGAACACCTCCGGAGCGGCGTAGGGGGGGCTTCCGCACCATGTAGCCAGGGGCTTCCCGGGCTGGAAGAAGTTCCCAAAGCCAAAATCTAACAAAGGGGAGAATGAAATGGTTAACTTCATATTATTACCCACCTTCACCTGGAGTTTTTCTGCCCATAGACAATATGGAGGGTTCTATACCTATAGGGGGAGATTTAACGCTAGCTCCAGATTAGAACATGCAAATGTGTGTGCAAAGAGGGGGGGGTGGTAGCTAATAGGGGGGCAAAATATATTCCCTGCACAGCAGCACCTGTACATGCTAATCATTTTCCTACATTTAACAGCAATTTTAGGCACCCTAGGATTCTGTTCCAGCAAAAAAAACAGC
The DNA here is from genome assembly GCF_020615455.1 of Coregonus clupeaformis. Taxonomy (NCBI): domain Eukaryota; kingdom Metazoa; phylum Chordata; class Actinopteri; order Salmoniformes; family Salmonidae; genus Coregonus; species Coregonus clupeaformis. The sequence goes on from NC_059196.1 coordinate 8,374,957, forward strand.
TGATATTGAGATGTTCCAAGCAGGAACAGGGATTTAACTGTGTTTTTGTCACTATATAGGCCAATTGCTTTTTTTAAATCATGGATTAAAACAACAGCTTTAACTTGTTTAATAGGAAGGAGAGATGCAGTGCGTTCATACGCCTTGACTTATTCCATATTTAGTGGTGTTACAGACGGAATTCAAAATGGATTCAAACATTTTTTTCCTCTCACCCATCTACACACAATACCCCATAATGACAAAGTGAAAACAAGTTTTTAGAAATGTTTGCAAATGTATTCAAAAACAAGTATTCATCCCCCTGAGTCAATACATGTTAGAATCACCTTTGGCAGCAGTTACAGCTGTCCATCTTGGTAAGTCTCTAAGAGCTTTTCACACCTGGATTGTACAATATTTGCACATTATTCTTTTTTTAAATTCTTCAAGCTCTGTCAAGTTGGTTGTTGATCATTTTCAAGTCTTGCCATAGATTTTCAAGCCAATTTCAGTCAAACCTGTAACTAGGCCACTCAAACATTCAAAGTCATCTTGGTAAGCAACTATTTGGTCTTATGTTTTAGGTTATTGTCCTGCTGAAAGGTGAACTCGTCTCCCAGTGTCTGTTGGAAAGCAGACTGAACCAGGTTTTCCTCTAGGATTTTGCCTGTGCTTAGCTCTCTTCCGTTTATTTTAATTTTTTTAACTCCCTAGTCCTTGCCAATGACAAGCATACCCATAACATAATGTAGCCACTACCATGCTTGAAAATACTCAGTGATGTGTTGTGTTGGATTTGCCCCAAACATAACGCTTTGTATTCAGGACATAAAGTTCATTTCAATGCCAAATTTTGAAAAATGCTGTTTGAAAAACTATTCATTTCTAGGGATCTGTCCCAAATGGCACCCTATTCCCTATAGTGCACTACTTTTGACCTGGGTCTCTGGTCAAAAGTAGTGCACACTATATAGAGAATAGGGTGTTATTTGGGACGCACATAGAACAACCTGCAGGTTTTTTAGCCAATGCGATATGTAATACACATGTGTGTGTTGAGGCCATTGGTGGGCTAGCTGGGCCTTCATGAGGTCATCTCCCAGGAGACTGACATGAGCTCATAGAGTGACTGTGTGTTCTGATTGTTCCCAGAGAGAGTCAGTGAGCTCCAAACTTACACTTGATCTTTAAATCATAGCAACTCGTAAAATAAAAAAAGCTCTCTGTCTGCCTTTCATTAAAATTCAACTTCCAACGACGTGTTGCCAAATCTTTTACCAGTATGAAGCTGCTCGCTTTCTCTTTCGCGAATCGCTACCCCCACCCCCCTTTTCATTCTCTCTCCCTTTATCCGTCTCACTCCCTTGCATGCTTGTTCCTTATGTTTAAGATTCACATTTGAATAAACTTCAGTGTTGTTGCTCTCGAGTGTGAGAATGGAGAGATCGTTATCGTTGTTAAGGGACCCTGTTGTAACAACTAACTTAAATCAGATTAATAACAATTACTTTTTGTATTTTTTTTTTAATCATCATCACAGTTATATAAAGCCGAGGGAAGATGCCTTGCAACAAAAATAAATAATATGCTGCCTTATGTAATGGGGGCAGGTAGCGTTGGACTATGCGGCACAAAGCAGTGTTCAGCAGCTCAGCAAATTGATTTAGCCTCTTCAGTGCCCCGGCCAAATGCTGCGCTCCCCCCCCCCACCCACCCCCGAGTGGCTGGAGTCAAGTGCATGTGTTGCTTCTGAAAGAAAAAATGTTTTGGGTGGGGGTCAAGGTGAGGAGGGGGATTATTTAAGATAATCATTGAAGAGGTAGGGGTTTCACGTACTTTCGGAAGATGGGCAGGGACTCTGCTGTCCTAGCTTCAGGGGGAAGCTGGTTTCACCATTGGGGTGCCAGGACAGAGAAGAGCTTAGACTGGGATGAGCGGAGCGGGAGCTGCGAGGGAGGGCCAAGAGACCAGAAGTGGCAGAACAGAGTGCTCGGGTTGGGGTGTACGGTTTGAACATAGCCTGAAGGTAGGGATGGGCAGCTCCTCTTGCTGCTCTATAGGCAAGCACCATGGTCTATTCTACAATGTAGAAAATAGTAAAAATAAAGAAAAACCCTGGAATGAGTAGGTGTGTCCAACCTTTTGCCTGGTACTGTATATGAATGTACAGTTGAAGTTGGAAGTTTACCTACACTTAGGTTGGAGCAATTAAAACTTGTTTTTCAACCACTCCACAACTTTCTTGTTAACAAACTATAGTTTTGGCAAGTCAGTTAGGACATCTACTTTGTGCATGACAAGTAATTTTTCCAACAATTGTTTAGACAGATTATTTCACTGTATCACAATTCCAGTGGGTCAGAAGTTTACATACACTAAGTTGACTGTGCCTTTTAAACAGCTTGGAAAATTCCAGAAAATGATGTCATGGCTTTATAAGCTTCTGATAGGCAAATTGACCTCATTTGAGTCAATTGGAGGTGTACCTGTGGATGTATTTCAAGGCCTACCTTCAAACGCAGTGCCTCTTTGCTTGACATCATGGGAAAATCCAAAGAAATCAGCCAAGACCTCAGGAATCATGAGGATAATGTAGTTTACTGTTTAACCAAATCATGGTTTTAGCCACCTAAAAATGTTTTATGTTTTGAGTGAGGTGACCATGTAGAATGTGCTGCTCGCATTGATGCTAGCAATTAAAAATGTCACTCGCACAGTAAAAGTAAAGTAAAAGGGGCGCAAAGTGCGACTAAATGGTTGCAGTCTGAAGCCCTGATAGGGCTCTGGTCAAAAGTTGTGCACTATATGGGGAATAGGGTGCTATTTGGGACTCCCTCGCTCTCTGCCCTCTCGCCACTACTATAACGTCAGGGTTTCCGTTAGGAAAATGTGGTGCTGGACAACGTGACCAGGAATACTTTATTTACCGGCCATTTGAAATGTTTTACCCATGAGGGCATCCACACACGGTGCTCAGAATGACAGAAATCACAATTAGATGATCAAATCAAGCTTTATTTATACAGCACATTTCACACAACAAACATAAGATAAAAAAACTAAGAATGACACAAACTGAACTAAAAAGCAACCTAAGGAAAAGCAAAGAAAAACATTTGTTTTAAGAACTCTTTTAAATATGTCCACAGTTTCGGCCCCCCTCAGGTTCTCTGGCAGGCTATTCCAGAGGCTGGGGGCATAATAACTAAAGGCTGCCTCTCCATGCCTCTTGGTCCTAGGCTTTGGGATAGTTAAAAGGCCAGTGCCAGAGGACCTGAGGAACCTACTGGGTACAGCTTATGGTAATGCATCTTAACAGAACATGCAACTCATGTAATGAAGCAGTCAGTAAATCCTTATTTTCAAATATTTGCCAAAATGCAATTGGCAGGAAAACCCACCCTAAACAGCACACCTGATAGCAGGTCCATATGGGACAGCAAGTTAGAAACTTAGAAAATGGGGGGCTCTAAAGATGCAACGACTAGGATGGGTTGCTAATATGACCAGGATTGTGCCTTTGGTTTCTGGACAATGAAAGAAAGTTGATATGAAAACCAATAGAAGAGAAATGGCATAGCAGGTCCAATAGGGAAGTAAATGGAAATAAACTCCTGTTTATACAGAAAGAAAATCATTCGAAATACTTCACCAGAAATCATGACTTAGCCACATAGGAATCAAGGATCAATAGCTGTGGATTGTTTCAAATCATAAGCTCGTAGGGCTATGCCTATTTTGGAAGCCCGCAATTTGGGCAGCGCACGTGGTAATAGGCCTAGCTGAGTATTGAGTTGCGGCTGTTGGTGAAAAGTATAATTTTTTTTGCAGTGGAGGCTTCTCAGAGGAGGAAGGGGAGGGCCATCCTTCTCAGTGAATTTCATAAAAACAAAAAGTGAAACATGAAACATTAAATTTATCATTTTAAATAGAAATATACAAAATACATTCACGTCACTAAATTGATTAAAACACACTGTTTTGCAATGAAGGTCTACAGTAGCTTCAGCAGCACGCTGTAGGGTAGCACAATGGTGTAGCTGGAGGACAGCTACAGTAGCGTCTGTCCTCCTCTGGGTATATTGACTTCAATACAAAACGTAGGGGGCTCATGGTTCTCACCCCCTTCCATAGACTTGCACAGTAATTATGACAACTTCCGAAGGACGTCCTCCAACCTATCAGAGCTCTTGCAGCACGAACTGACATGTTGTCCACCCAATCAAAGTATCAGAGAATGAATCTAGTACTGAAATTACAAGCTAGAGCTAGCTAACACTGCAGTGCATAAATGTGGTGATTATCTGACTCAAAGAGAGAGAAAGAAAATAGTTGAACAGTTTAGAACAAATTAATGTCTTCCAAAATTAAGCAAGAGAGAGAGAGTGAGAGAGCAAGCTAGCCATATTTGGTAGTATTTTTATTTATTTTTACTTTCACTTAGCTAGTGAATGCAGCTATCTAGTTTAGCCTACTCAAACACCCGGCTCAAACAGAGAGGGATGATATTTTTGCTGGCTGGCTATGGCTATCCAACACTGGAACTCTTCCAAGTAAAGGTAAGCGTTTGGTTGTATTAATTTATTGCCAACGGGGCCCGCCGGAGTAACTACTAAACTGCTTTCTGACTGTACTGCATGATTGTAGCGGGTTTACTAACGCGTTAGTTCTAGTATGTTGCCTATGACGTGACAATGATGCAGGCTGTGTGTAGCAGTTAGTGCTCATGATATTTAGGTTTGGCTTGGAAAGGTTTTTTCGCCTGGTCACAAGACAGCTGATGTGTTGTGCACTGAAGACCACAAGCGAAGGGAAAAGGTGAGAGGTGGAGAATGCGTCGATAGTTGCGAGAAGGAATTATATATACAACGAGCAAAGTGATCATGCTGTTTTTATGTGGCTGCTATGAAAGTGAACTGTTTGCGTGTGATCAGGGGTGTATTCATTCTGCCAATTCTGTTGAAAAATGTTTCTTAAAAACGGAAGCAAACGGAACGGGGATAAACATACCTGAATTTGTCCAACAGAAACTCTCATTTGCAACTGTTGGACTAATGATTACACCCTAGATCAGCTACAGTGTGCAAGGCGGTATTGAATGTGTCACTGTCTGTCACCTTGATTACTCAAAATTCTCTCGACCTGTGCACCTACGTTGTAAACTTTCATTCATAGGCTAGGTTGTAGCAACCTCATGATGGGTACAGGGAAAATTTGAGTATCATGTAGTAGCCTAAACCTATCGATGTTACATTGAACTGGGTGAATGGAATATGAATGACAGTCATCCAATATGCTGTAATAAAATAAATTATCATCCTCCCTCATCTTAAACGGCAGCGACCGCCACTGGTGTGAAGATAATGTGCCTTGAGTATAATTGAATAGTATAATAAATGTTGAGACAAGAAGAAGGGGAAGGATGTGGCGAAGATATAGCCGAGTCTCTCTCCAGAATGGCTCAGCTGTCTCCCACCAATTCTTGCGCATTCATTGTTTCATTGTGTGAATTGTTTGCCCTTTATAATCAATTCCCCATTACATACAGTGGGGAAAAAAAGTATTTAGTCAGCCACCAATTGTGCAAGTTCTCCCACTTAAAAAGATGAGGCCTGTAATTTTCATCATAGGTACACGTCAACTATGACAGACAAAATGAAAAAAAAAATCCAGAAAATCACATTGTAGGATTTTTAATGAATTTATTTGCTAATTATGGTGGAAAAATCTGTATTTGGTCAATAACAAAAGTTTCTCAATACTTTGTTATATACCCTTTGTTGGCAATGACACAGGTCAAACGTTTTCTGTAAGTCTTCACAAGGTTTTCACACACTGTTGCTGGTATTTTGGCCCATTCCTACATGCAGATCTCCTCTAGAGCAGTGATGTTTTGGGGCTGTCGCTGGGCAACACGGACTTTCAACTCCCTCCAAAGATTTTCTATGGGGTTGAGATCTGGAGACTGGCTAGGCCACTCCAGGACCTTGAAATGCTTCTTACGAAGCCACTCCTTCGTTGCCCGGGCGGTGTGTTTGGGATCATTGTCATGCTGAAAGACCCAGCCACATTTCATCTTCAATGCCCTTGCTGATGGAAGGAGGTTTTCACTCTCACGATACATGGCCCCATTCGTTCTTTCCTTTACACGGATCAGTCGTCCTGGTCCCTTTGCAGAAAAACAGCCCCAAAGCATGATGTTTCCACCCCCATGCTTCACAGTAGGTATGGTGTTCTTTGGATGCAACTCAGCATTCTTTGTCCTCCAAACACGACGAGTTGAGTTTTTACCAAAAAGTTCTATTTTGGTTTCATCTGACCATATGACATTCTCCCAATCCTCTTCTGGATCATCCAAATGCACTCTAGCAAACTTCAGACGGGCCTGGACATGTACTGGCTTAAGCAGGGGGACACGTCTGGCACTGCAGGATTTGAGTCCCTGGCGGCATAGTGTGTTACTGATGGTAGGCTTTGTTACTTTGGTCCCAGCTCTCTGCAGGTCATTCAGTAGGTCCCCCCGTGTGGTTCTGGGATTTTTGCTCACCGTTCTTGTGATCATTTTGACCCCACGGGTTGAGATCTTGCATGGAGCCCCAGATCGAGGGAGATTATCAGTGGTCTTGTATGTCTTCCATTTCCTAATAATTGCTCCCACAGTTGATTTCTTCAAACCAAGCTGCTTACCTATTGCAGATTCAGTCTTCCCAGCCTGGCGCAGGTCTACAATTTTGATTCTGGTGTCCTTTGACAGCTCTTTGGTCTTGGCCATAGTGGAGTTTGGAGTGTGACTATTTGAGGTTGTGGACAGGTGTCTTTTATACTGATAACAAGTTCAAACAGGTGCCATTAATACAGGTAACGAGTGGAGGACAGAGGAGCCTCTTAAAGAAGAAGTTACAGGTCTGTGAGAGCCAGATATCTTGCTTGTTTGTAGGTGACCAAATACTTATTTTCCACCATAATTTGCAAATAAATTCATTAAAAATCCTACAATGTGATTTTCTGGATTTTATTTTCTCATTTTGTCTGTCATAGTTGACGTGTACCTATGATGAAAATTACAGGCCTCTCTCATCTTTTTAAGTGGGAGAACTTGCACAATTGGTGGCTGACTAAATACTTTTTTTCCCCACTGTATGACACCAGTATTCAAACGTACCGTTAATACCGTTCATTTGGTTACATACATTTCTGTTAAAGCATATATTAATTACAGTCATTTGGACTTCTCATTCTCGGAGTGGAAATCTGCTACACTTGTGAGAAATACGTTTTTGTTTATTTCATAACCATCATTTACGAGATCTGTCCCAAAAAAATTATATTGTCTTTTGTTTGGCGTGCTCCATGTGAGCAATGAGCATGTGTCTGGTTTCTTTATCCTGTTTAGGGAGCCTGAGGACGCATAGAAGTACCTGGCCTGCTGCTCGTAAATGTAGGAAAGTGTTTTTTTAACATCCATTGTGAATGACAATATATTAGAACTATAGTTCCTCACAGTAAGCTATTTGAAAAGTACATTATTGAAATGAAACTGTTCCACAAAAACGCACATAAGAAAATCATAACTGGCACGCAGAACGGTAGAATAAATTGTAAGCTTCCCCAATCTTGAAACTCATGCGCCGCCTATGAAGTCTTTATAAAATAATTTCACGTCCCTGGTCAGATTTTGCCTATAGGATGCATTGCATCCTCTTACTTTGAAGCAAGGTAAAACATGCCTCACGATATGAAATAAAACATTCAGGTTTCAAACAATTACATATGTTTTCAAAGTGCATACTGCCTCCAGCTCACATTGTAAAGTGGTGGGTGACACGCTGATAACCTGTTGCATGCACTTGAATGGGAGGCGTGCTTCAATGAACAGTTGACAAAATAAAAATATTAGTTCATTTTAATCGTGCACCAAAACTATTTTTAACATGCGATTGCATTTTGAATTGTCGCGCAATGAACGGGCTTATAAAAGCATGGTTTTTCCCCAGCAGCAAATCAGCTGGGAGATGCAGGAGAAATCCCACTCAGGAATGGCTCTGTATGCTGTGCGCGTCTCAAAGTTGTGTTGGAAAAATAAGATAAGCTTACATTATGACTAACGGAAATACAGGCCAATTTAATTCCACTAAATTATGCAAATTAAACTATAGACCGATAAGCATGACGGTCAAATGTATTTACATCAACATCAATGAATAAACAGGATTTATTTTCTCCCGGTCATTTTGGCCGGCAACAGATTTATTTAAAAATCACCTTTTCATTTTTATAAAAAAAAAATAAAAAAAAAATCGCCTTTTCATTCAGCTGAAGCCGGCAATTGCCAGCTAAAGGAAACCCTGTGTGACGTGTACCACAGACTGCACAGCACACACTTAACAGCAGCAGTGCAGCATTGCCATTGACTAGCCTAGCTAAAAACACAATGTTTCATAACCGTCATCTAAAATCGAATCCATCCCATGCACGTCTGGATTCTATTGTAGTAATACTGTGAATCTGGGTTCACTGAATGATAGCAATCTGAAACATGTTTTTTCCCCTCTTGTTTTTTTTATACCTCACCTGAAAAACTGGCTCTGGCAATGCAATTGCAACAGGGTCAAAATGTGAAATGTCAAGAGGTGAAGGCACGGTATACTTACGTTTAGATTTAGCCTAGGCTTTAGGCTACATTTGAACTAGAGACAAAAGAAGTGGTCAATCCTACACCTCTTAAGCCTATATCTAACTTGTAGATAGACTAGCCGAGATAATGATATGACGGTGAGAGCCACGGCAAGGCACGTTAAGGCAGAGTAAGGAAGGAGTGAGGGCTTATCAGAGGAGCTGACCCACTTTGCGGGCTGCATACTGAGCAGCGCGGCTGGTTGACGTCAATGCTCCCAACAGCCCAGGGGCTTGCTACGTGTGGAGGGTGGGCTGCGCAATGTCGCGCCGAGCACCGATCACTCTGTGTCCTAAATGGATCCCTATTCCCTATTAAGTGCACTACTTTTGAGCAGGGCTCTGGTCAAAAGTAGTGCACTACATTAAGAATAAAGTGTAATTTGGGATTTAGACACTAGACTACTTCCTGTTCCATATATTAGCCTAACGCATCTACTCACACAGGGGGGCTCTAAGTTAGCTAGTAGCCGAAAGTGGTTGTGTGTTTATAATGAGGGATAATTCGATGTGTCCTTGTGCAAGTTGATAGTGCATAGCTCAGCTTACTATGGTGATTTATACAGCTGGGGGACAGTGTGTGTGGTTGAGTATCACCCTGTCTGCGGTACAAAGGCATGCATGTTGGCCATATCAAATGGCTTTCACCACTGGGGGGGTGAAGTGGAGGATGAATGAGGGGGTGGCTGAATGATAATATAACAGCTGCACCTTGAACATGTTATTCTGTGTAGCGGGTGGCCTTTCAGCTTGGTCCATTAACAATAAATGAACAATAAAACAAGACCGTGTAATAGTATGGGTGAAGAGGGGTGTGGTGGCGAGCAGTGCGCCACTGTGATCAAATGTTGTTTGTTGCAGCAGCAGAACCAATCCACATAAGAGGCTTCCTGATAAGTGCATGATCTGGCTGCTTCTCAGAACACTCTCACACACACACACACACACACACACACGCTCTTTGAAGTGGAAACATAAAGGCAACACCCCCCGCTGCCTGGCACTTGGGTGACCTTTCCTTGATTGACCATCAACCACCACAGCACTACGGAGCTTCTGAGAGACTGACCACCCGGGCAGTTCTGGGTATACAAAAGGAGACCTTTAAAAAAGGGGGACTAGTGTGGCATTGCATCCTCTTATTTGAGGATGAAACATGAACCACACAATGTCCTTCGGTGAGGTAAAACAAGGGGTTAAATATCACTGGGGGATATTTATCTGTCTCTCTGTGCAGTGAGTCTCTTTTTAGTCCAGAGAGACTAGAACAAAATGACAATAAACATCCTCATCTATGCCAAGCAAAGCCTGATGTATTTGTAATCCTAGGTTAATGTAGTTTTCACTGGTCCATTTCCCAAAATAAGTACACCTTTCCCAACAATTGGATCTGAGTCATTGTGGTGGCAATAATGCCTTTGGTAATTATAACAACCACCCACCACCTTCTCTTACATCCAGAGAGAGACAAACTGGGTTGTGTTCATTAGGCATCAAATGGAACAAAACTGACTAAAACCGAGGAGGGACTACAGGGACTCATTTTCATTTTCAGTTGAAAAACGTTTGGAAACGGTTTCCATTCCTGCCCTAATGAACACGGCCAAGGAAGGGAAGACAGGCTTCTTAGGAAGCCCCAGCCAAGTCGCTCTCTCCATCAGTCACTGTCCGGACTAGCCTAGATCTAACACCCCCGGAGCAGGAACGCGGGGACTCTGGGCATGCGCACATCGTGTAACCGTGTCTGACAAACATCTCAGAACACTCCTTCTCGCCCAGCCCTTTCCCAGATGCTCGATGACATTTTCACCGGCCCGCTCAAAATGCCATCTTACTGATATTGCAACAACAGCCCGGGGCTCTGTGCAGTACGGACTAGCTTCAGCTCCTGCTTCCCTCATCTAGCTAGGGGGCTTTGGTCACCTCTCAACACAGTGCAAATGGCCTGCGCTGGTAGTTAGACATTTCAGAACTAAACCGTTGCTGAGGTCATTGCTCCTGGCCATGTAATCCAACAGCAATGTTCTGATCAAAACAAGTTGTGAAGTTGTTCTCACTGCAATATAAAAATACTTGGTTTACAGTTTCTAGACCTATGTCGATTTACAGGTTCTTCACGACTTCGTTAACATGAAACTCTTTCTCTACACAAGGTCTTCTCATATAGTCCATCCCACTGGCAATTCCAAGATTATTCTTAGTGTTTCAGGGGAACCTAAGAGTAGGGTTGCAAAATTCAGGTAACTTTGGCCAAAACTCCAAAGATTATGGGGTCAGGAAAAAACACAGACAAAACTTCTGGCTTTACTGCACCAACCGCCTACCTGCTATCTTGATGTTCATATGTCCGTCCAGTAGCAGGTTCTCAGCCTTCAGGTCTCGGTGGACTATGTTGCGGTTGTGGCAGTACTCCACCGCTGACAGGATCTGCCAGAACTTGTGCCGCGCTTCCAGCTCGCTCAGTCGCCCGTGTTTGGCCAGGTAGTCTAGAGAGGGGAGAGGGTTAGGGTTAGAGTCATATACATTCAGCTGGCTTACATTCAAAATCAGGGGTGGCTAGGATGCATAGGCCTCAAACATGTAGTGGCGCAGTGGTCTAAGGCGCCGCATCGCAGTGCTAACTGTGCCACTAGAGATCCTGGTTCGAATCCAGGCTCTGTCGCAGCCGGCCGCGACCGGGAGACTCATGGGCGGCGCACAATTGGCCCAGCGTCGTCAAGGGTAGGGGAGGGAATGGCCGGCAGGGATGTAGCTCAGTTGATAGAGCATGGCGTTTGCAATGCCAGGGTTGTGGGTTCGATTCCCACGGGGGGCCAGTATAAAAAAAAAATATATGTATTCACTAACTGTAAGTCGCTCTGGATAAGAGCGTCTGCTAAATGACTAAAATGTAAATGTAAAATGTAGGCCTATGTGTGCGCCAAGTCTTCTACCTAGCTAAGGTTTGCTAAACTACACATATTAGACCAAATCAAATCTGTGTGACTAATGGAATCCCCACTCTGCTCATGCCTGAACAGTAATCGGCTAGTACAATTCCATTTGGGTTTGTTTAGCCATATCCATGTTTGTAGAGTACAATCACATAGTGGCATGGAACACCTCAGCTCTCTCAACTACTCTTACAGTATCCACCCTTCCCCCGGCCAGCCAGCCGACAGAGGACAGGACAGTGATGAGCCACAATAAGGAGCCTGGCCTGTGATTCTGTGGTCGGGTCGGGGAGCAGAGTAAACATCCCCCCGCATGGACGTAATCATGCGGTCAGTTACCACACCCAGGAGTGCTGGGTCAGCCCCCGGCCAGCCAAGCTCACAGACCTAGCCCTAACAGGCCCAACTAAACGCAGACACTGCTCCGCTGGGCAGTGACAAACACATTATAGCCTATGCCTACTGTAATACACAGAAAACAGAATACATTGAAAATGAAGGGATTGGCCAACTTATTTCCTCATCAGCTAACTAGGAGGGAGGTTAATCAGAACTGGCCTGTTGTTTGTGCATGAGCATATAAGAGGGGGAGTGAGGGAAGGAGCGAGCGAGTCAGAAAGAGCCAAGATGACCTAACTCCAACGTCCCTGGCTGCTGCAATGTCGTGCAAAGAGCTGTATCACACTATTCTGTTCTGACCCCTATGCTGCCTCTCTGAGGGACAAACGGGAGGAAACTATTTGGGCCACAGACCCTTTTCCTGAGACAAATGCAAACATTTGGAATCTATTTCGGGCTTGGCTTATCTTGTTTTGGTTGACTTTAAGAGGGAAACACAACAACTAGAATAGTCTAAAAAAAAAAAAAAAAAGACATTTAAACGTCCATCTCTAAAGATCATGGAGCCATCATGGCTCGATTCTGTTGATATTTCTTTAACTCAGTATTCAGTGATGATGATAGTCTACGCGGGTGCACGCACACAAACACATTCTTGGCGCTGTATAATCCACACTGAATTCCCTATCCAAGCTGTAGCAGAGCACCAAGTCTGGGACCAAAAGGCTCCTTAACAGCTTCTACCCCCAAGCCATAAGACTGCTGAACAGTTAATCAAATGGTGCAAATAAGCATTTCACGGTGCATGTGACAATGTTTTTTTTTTTTTGTAACCATCCGCAAATGCCAAATCAAATAAAACTCGTTACGACTTCCTCCCGCCAATTACAACCTTCTAATCCTGCAGGCCCATGAACAGATATAAATGGGGGAGAGAATTAATAATTCCTAATTCATCGTTTCCCATCCAGCCTCAACAGCCTCTGGGGAACACTTATCATGGCGGCCTCCACACCTCCAACCAGCAGGCAGCCATGCATGCAGCTCTGTATTTCACACCCTCGCATAAAATGGAGGGAGAGAGACGACGAGGAATGAGCACCCATATCCCGCTACAGTACAAGGGCAAAATTACGTTCAAGACATTTCAACGATCCAAAACGTTTCAGGTGACCAACCAGAGTTCGGGTTTTTAGAGTCCGAGTCATTTCAAGTCATTTAGGCGGGCCGATGTTCCGCACAATAACACTGTCAACCATCCTGTGCTCAAACGAGAAAGGTCTGGATAAAGATGGAGCAAGGGCAATAGCAAGCATTAAGCTGAATCATAATTTACTCATATACATATAGAGTTCATCATGCAAATGGAAATGCATTAAGGTCAAGTTCCAGGAAACTGACATTATAGCCGGACAGTACAATAGTTCTGATGAAATGTTTAACTTCAGAGGAAATGAGAAAAACATGACACTGATTAGAGAGGGTGCCACATTCCATATGGTTACCCCTCTTGACGGAGGCTTCTCTTTGTGGCGTGTCGCTAATCAAAAAAAGGCACTTGGCTTGGCATGGGAATGTGGCGAGGTGCTCTGAATAGAGAGACTGGGTGGGCTAGGGCTGCTGCAGCTACAACACAGCTACGTGATAAACCTCTGCATACACTGAGTAGTAGGTCTACCGCGGCCTCTTGACCTATAGTACCTAACCAATCCCTCGCTAGAGAAAGTCTGGACTTTGGATCCTGGATACCTGTTTGGCTGGAATTAGCTGACACTATGACATTGGACAATAGAAGTGTTGTTTACTGTGCTACATACTATATATATTGCATTGAAATAGACATTATGAGAAATACAATATAGGGGTTGACATGATTTTTGAATGACTACCCCTTCCTCTGTCCCCCATACATACATACATACATACATACAACATCTGTAAGGTCCCTCAGTCAAGTACTGAATTTCAAGCACAGATTCAACTACAAAGACCAGGGAGCTTTTCGAAAGCCTCATAAAGAATGGCAGTGATTGGTAGATAGGTAACAATAATAAATCAGACATTGAGAATATCTCTTTTTGCATGGTGAAGTTAATAACTATGCTGTGGATGATGTATTAAACCACCCAGACACATCAAAGATACAGTCGTCCTTCTGAACTGAGCTGCAGGACAGGAAGGAAACTGCTCAGGGATGTCACCATGAGGCCATTGGGGATTTTAAAACAGCTTCAGAGTTCAATGGCTGTGATGGGAGAAAACTGAGGATGGATCAGCAACTTTGTAGTGACGCCACAATAATGACATAAATAAGAGTGAAAAGGAGGAAGCCTGTACAGAAAAGAATAACAATTATACAGAATAAAAATATTCTATAACATGCATATGTATGGAATAAGGCACTAAAGTAATACTGAAAAAAAAAAACACAGGAAATGAATACACCTTTTGGCCTAAATGCAAAGCCTTATGTTTGGGGCAAATCCAAAACAACACTCAGCCCCCTTATTTTCAAACACGGAAAAGAAATGGGATGGAGCTAAGCACAGGCAAAATCCTAGAGGAAAACCTGCTTCAGTCTGCTTTACACCAGACACTGGGAGAGGATTTCACCTTTCAGCAGGATAATAACCTACAACACAAGGCCAAATCTACACTGGAGTTGCTTACCAAGAAGACAGTGAATGTTCCTGAGTGGCCAAGTTACAGTTTTGACTTAAATCTGCCTGAAAATCTATGGCATGACTTCAAAATGGCTGTCCAGCCATGATCCCCAACACTTCACAGAGCTTGAAGAATTCTGAAAATAATAATGGGCAAATATTACACAACACAGGTGTGCAAAGCTCTCATGAGGGGGGGGTGAATGATGAATCACAGGTCCATGACAGGGTGTTAAAAACAATTAGGAAAATGCTCAGAAGAGCACCGTGTTCCAGTTCTGTTGGGGAGATGTGTAATCTCTTAACAGCCGCTAAGGTTTTGAAGAGATAGGAGAGCGAGAGCAGGACCCGGCGTCTGTACATTTCTGCACTGGCCGGCATCCAGACTGCCAAGCAAGGAGGAGCCTGCCCACTGAAGGGCAATAACTACTCTCTCCTTCTCTCTCTCTATCCCTCCTTCAACGTCTCAGCTCCAAATGTATTTTCCTGAAACTTAATGCTGAAGAAAAGACGCACCCATAGGCTACACAACACTACCTAGCATGCCCCAGGTCAAATCAGCCAGCAAAGAGATGATACTAGTGTCAGCCAGGTGAGTAAACAGTGTAGCCAAGCCTTTTCAGGTCAGACAAAAAACACTCGATACCTACTGAGTAACAGAAGAAAAAATATTATAGACCCAACTATTGCAGCGGCCAATAGAAGTTGACAGGCAAAATGAATCTCGCCGGGGCACTCTCTCAAGAAGACAGATGTGTTTAGGCCTAGTCAACAAAACCCACCCACCCACTCTCCTGCAATGTCCTACATTTTTTCACCCCCTTTCCATATTCAAATTGACATCCCCTTGCTCTCTCCCCCTCTTCTCTGCCTGGCGGTTCTGTTCTGCCGCTCCTCCTCATTATTTGTGGTTGACCCAATTTTTCCAGGTTGGATCCACTCCTGCAGCGCTGTGACGAGCCAGCAGACAGGTTGGCATGGCAGCTTTCACTGTGTCTGGCCCACCACCCTGCCAGACTCAAACTCCACAGGGTTGGGATGGATGGATCTTAGAAATAGACCTTTTGGAACTGTTTAAGTCAATGACTTGTCTAGGAATGTCCGTTCTAGTAATTCTAATTCTATGGGATGGACATGGACAGACAGACTAGATCTGCTCCCAGACAGCTAGCTAGCTGACACTCAGAATCTGGGACAAAGCTGGATGGACACCGACCGAGAGCAGCAGGCTTATAAAAAGGACTTCTAAGCAGTGATAACTGCTAGATGGGTGAAGTGCTTTCTTGTGATTGGGTAAAGAACTGTAGCTTCACAAAGCCACAAAAAACAGACGCTACTTGACAGCCAGCTACTCAGTCAAGTTTCACAAATGTAGCTTGGTGGATCTTTAGATTGATGTTAAGTGGAAGGGATGTCTGTTTATAGTGGAAGAAAACAGAACATTATAATCCTGTTTACCTACGTCAGCTATTGTGCTGCTTGCTGGTGTCTGTCAATCTCAGTGATGATGTTGATGAGACGGCATATACATGCATTATTTAACCATATTACATTGCACAATCAGGACTTACAGCACAATAAGTGGGGCCAAAATGGTTCTGTAATACCTAGACATGATCCGCGATGCAATCTAAGGATTCTCTGAAATGAGGTTACCCAATGTACTGTCCACCCTTCAGTAGGGTACTGTTGGAGCGCTGCATTGATTAACTACCAAGCCCAGTCTATTTCTATCATAATGGACTTGTAGTGGGCTGATCGCAAGACAAGTTCTCCAGGCGCCACAGAAGCCAATACAGCCCTGGAAAGAGTCCCAAACGGCACCCTATTCCCTATGTAGTGCACTAATTTTGACCTGAGCCCTATGGGCTTCCCTATGGGCCCTGGTCAAAAGACGTGCACTGAAAAGGGAATAGGGTGTCAGGAACAGTGTCAGGTCTGAGCTTGGCCCTGGCATAACCCAGGTACGGGGAGACCCAGAGTGTCAAACACAGTTTGTTTATTTAGTGCAGTATCGCTGCTTTGTGCACACACACACGTGATGACCATCCAAATGAAGTCATCAACCACTTGATGAGAATCATTGCCACATTTCCCTCCTCCTGACCCTCTGTAAACATACATTACTCTGACTAGGCAAAATCACACAAGCCCTAAGTAGTGAGTGTGTGCGTAAGAACCAATAAAATGGAACAAGAAAAATACCTGTCACATACAGTGCCTTCAGAAAGTATTCACACCACAGGACTTTTTCCACATTTTGTCGAGTTACAGCCTGAATTTAAAATGGATTATATTGAGATTTTGTGTCACTGGCCTACACACAATACCCCATAATGACAGAGTGGAACTATGTTTTTAGAAATGTTTACAAATTAATTAAAAATTAAAATCTGAAATGTATTCAACCTCTTTGTTATGGTAAGCCTAAATAAGTTCAGGAGTAAAAATGTGCTTAACAAGTCACATAATAAATTGCATGGACTCCGTGTGCAATAGTGTTTAACATGATTTATGAATGACAACCTAATCTCTGTACCCCACGCATACAATTATCTGTAAGGTCCCTCAGTCGAGCAGTGAATTTCAAACACAGATTCAACCACAAAGACCAAGGACGTTTTCCAATGCCTCGTAAAGAAGGGCACCCATTGATAGATGGGTAAAAATAAATGGGTAAAAATAAAAAAGCAGATATTGAATATTCCTTTGAGCATGGTGAAGTTTTTACTTACACTTTGGATGGTGTATCAATATACCCAGTCACTACAAAGATACAGCCGTCCTTCCTAACTCAGTTGCCCGATAGGAAGGAAACAGCTCAGGGATTTCACAATGATACCAATGTTGACTTTGAAACAGTTACAGAGTTTAATGTCTGTGATAGGAGAAAACTGAGGATGGATCAACAACATTGTAGTTACTCCACAACACTAACCTAAAATCAGTGAAAAGAAGGAAGCCTGTACAAAATATTCCAAAACGTGCATCCTGTTTCCAATAAGGCACTAAAGCAAAACTGCTAAAAATGTGGCAAAGAAATTAACTTTATGTCCTGAATACAAAGAGTTATGTTTCGGGCACTCTTCATATTATCAAGCACGGTGGTGGCTGCATCATGTTATGGGTATGCTTGTCATTGGCAAGGACTAGGGAGTTTTGTAGGATAAAAAGAATAGAGCTAAGCACAGGCAAAATCCTAGAGGAAAACCTGGTTCAGTCTGCTTTCCAACAGACACTGGGAGACAAATTCACAAACCTAAAACACAAGGCCAAATATACACTGGAGTTGCTTACCAAGACGATATTGAAAGTTTCTGAGTGGCCTAGTTACAGTGTGGATTTAAATCTGCTTGAAAATCTATGGCAAGACTTTAATGGTTGTCTAGCAATGATCAACTACCAACTTGACAGAGCTTGAAGAATTTTCAAAAGAATAATGTGCAAATATTGTAAAATCCAGGTGTGCAAAGCTCTTAGAGATTTCCCAGAAAGACTCACAGCTGTAATCGCTGCCAAAGGTAATTCAAACATGTATCAATTCAGGGGGTTGAACACTTATGTAATCAAGATATACAGTGCCTTTGGAAAGTATTCAGATCCCTTGACTTTTTCCACATTTTGTTACAGCTTATTCTAAAATGGATTAAATAAATACAAATCTCAATCTACACACAATACCACATACTGACAAAGCGAAAACAGATTAGTAATTTTTGCAAATGTATAAAAAATTAAGAAAACAAAATACCTTATTTACATAAGTATTCAGACCCTTTGCTATGAGACTCGAAATTGAGCTATGGTGCATCCTGTTTCCATTGATCATCCTTGAGATGTTTCTACAACTTGATTGGTAAATTCAAATGATTGGACATGAATTGGAAAGGCACATATAAAGGTCCTACAGTTGACAGTGCATGTCAGAGCAAAAACCAAGCCATGAGGTCAAAGGAATTGTCCGTAGAGCTCCGAGACAGGATTGTGTTGAGGCACAGATCTGGGGAAGGGTACCAAAAAATGTCTGCAGCATTGAAGGTCCCCAAGAACACAGCGGCCTCTATCATTCTTAAATGGAAGAAGTTTGGAACCACCAAAACTCTTCCTAGAGCTGGCCGCCTGGCCAAACTGAGCAATCGGGGGAGAAGGGCCTTGGTCAGGGAGGTGACCAAGAACCTGATGGTCAATCTGACAGAGCTCCAGAGTTCCTCTGTGGAGAACCATCTCTGCAGCACTTCACCAAATCAGGCCTTTATAGTAGAGTGGCCAGACGGAAGACACTCCTCAGTAAAAGGCACATGACAGCCCGCTTGGAGTTTGCCAAAAGGCACATAAAGACTCTCAGACCATGAGAAATAAGATTCTCTGGTCTGATGAAACCAAGATGGAACTCTTTGACCTGAATGCCAAATGTCACGTCTGGAGGAAACCTGGCACCATCCCTACGGTGAAGCATGGTGGTGGCAGCATCATGCTGTGGGGATGTTTTTCAGTGTAAGGGACTGGGATACTAGTCAGGATCGAGGCAAAGATGAACGGAGCAAAGTACAGAGAGATCCTTGATGAAAACCTGCTCCAGAGTGCTCAGGACCTCAGACTGGGGTGAAGGTTCACCTTCCAACAGGACAACGACCCTAAGCACACTGCCAAGACAACGCATGGGTGGCTTCGGGACAACTCTCTGAATGTCCTTGAGTGGCCCACCCAGAGCCCAGACTTGAACCCAATCGAACATCTCTGGAGAGACCTGAAAATAGCTGTGCAGCAACGCTCCCCATCCAACCTGACAGAGATTGCGAGGATCTGCAGAGAAGAATGGGAGAAACTCCCCAAATAAAGTTGTGCCAAGCTTGTAGCGTCATACCCAAGAAGACTCAACGCTGTAATTGCTGGCAAAGGTGTTTCAACAAAGTACTGAGTAAAGGGTCTGAATACTTATGTAAATGTGATATTAGTAAAAAAAAATATATAAATTTGCAAAAATGTATAAAAACCTGTTTTTGTTTTTGTCAGTATGGGGTAGTGTGTGTAGATTGATGAGGGGGGAATTTTTTTTTTGAATCAATTTCAGAATAATGCTGTAACGTAACAAAATGTGGAAAAAGTCAAGGGGTCTGAATACTTTCTGAATGCACTGTATTAGTGTTTTATTTTGTATAAAAAATTTTAAAAACAAAAATGTTTGACATTTTCTTCCACTGACGTATTTTGTTTAGATTCTTGTAAAAAAAATATAATCCCACCTTTTAACACAACAAAATGTGGAGGGGTGTGAATACTTTCTGAAAGCACTGTACTTCTGCTTTCTACAGCAAAAATATATGCCTGCCCTCATGTTTGCAGCTCTATCAAGGCCAAGCAAAAAAAAAAAAAAAAAAGCACTCTGTGCACCGTCATTGGGCATGGATAAGGCAGACAACTTTGCTGAGGGCCCTGCGTCCCTTCACTTTGTTCACGGGTAAAGAAATGTTATCCTTCATGTGTCAAGCAAGCACTCCCTTTTGCTCCCTCTATAAAATGCTGCTTACAGTGGGGAGAACAAGTATTTGATACACTGCCAATTTTGCAGGTTTTCCTACTTACAAAGCATGTAGAGGTCTGTAATTTTTATCATAGGTACACTTCAACTGTGAGAGACGGAATCCAAAACAAAAATCCAGAAAATCACATTGTATGATGTTTAAGTAATTAATTTGCATTTTATTGCATGACATAAGTATTTGATACATCAGAAAAGCAGAACTTAATATTTGGTACAGAAACCTTTGTTTGCAATTACAGAGATCATACGTTTCCTGTAGGTCTTGACCAGGTTTGCACACACTGCAGCAGGGATTTTGGCCAACTCCTCCATACAGACCTTCTCCAGATCCTTCAGGTTTCGGGCTGTCACTGGGCAATATGGACTTTCAGCTCCCTCCAAAGACTTTCTATTGGGTTCAGGTCTGGAGACCGGCTAGGCCACTCCAGGACCTTTAGATGCTTCTTACGGAGCCACTCCTTAGTTGGCTGGCTGTGTGTTTCGGGTCGTTGTCATGCTGGAAGACCCAGCCACGACCCATCTTCAATGCCAGCCACGACCCATCTATTTCTAAAACAATTATAAGTCTATCATTTTAATGGTAGGTTTATTTGAACAGTGAGAGACGGAACAAAGAAATCCAGAAAAACGCATGTCAAAAATGTTATAAATTGATTTGCATTTTAATGAGGGAAATAAGTATTTGACCCCCTCTCAATGAGAAAGATTTCTGGCTCCCAGGTGTCTTTTATACAGGTAACGAGCTGAGATTAGGAGCACACTCTTAAAGGGAGTGCTCCTAATCTCAGCTGTTACCTGTATAAAAGACACCTGTCCACAGAAGCAATCAATCAGATTCCAAACTCTCCACCATGGCCAAGACCAAAGAGCTCTCCAAAGATGTCAGGGACAAGATTGTAGACCTACACAAGGCTGGAATGGGCTACAAGACCATCGCCAAGCAGCTTGGTGAGAAGATGACAACAGTTGGTGCGATTATTCGCAAATGGAAGAAACACAAAATACTGTCAATCTCCCTCAGCCTGGGGCTCCATGTAAGATCTCACCTCGTGGAGTTGCAATGATCATGAGAACGGTGAGGAATCAGCCCAGAACTACACGGGAGGATCTTGTCAATGATCTCAAGGCAGCTGGGACCATAGTCACCAAGAAAACCATTAGTAACACACTACGCCGTCATGGATTAAAATCCTGCAGCGCACGCAAGGTCCCCCTGCTCAAGCCAGCGCATGTCCAGGCCCGTCTGAAGTTTGCCAATGACCATCTGAATGATCCAGAGGAGGAATGGGAGAAGGTAATGAGGTCTGATGAGACAAAAATAGAGCTTTTTGGTCTAAACTCCACTCACCGTGTTTGGAGGAAGAAGGATGAGTACAACCCCAAGAACACCATCCCAACCGTGAAGCATGGAGGAGGAAACATCATTATTTGGGGATGCTTTTCTGCAAAGGGGACAGGACGACTGCACCGTATTGAGGGGAGGATGGATGGGGCCATGTATGGCGAGATCTTGGCCAACAACCTCCTTCCCTCAGTAAGAGCATTGAAGATGGGTCGTGGCTGGGTCTTCCAGCATGACAACGACCCGAAACACACAGCCAGCCAACTAAGGAGTGGCTCCGTAAGAAGCATCTAAAGGTCCTGGAGTGGCCTAGCCAGTCTCCAGACCTGAACCCAATAGAAATTATTTGGAGGGAGCTGAAAGTCCGTATTGCCCAGCAACAGCCCCGAAACCTGAAGGATCTGGAGAAGGTCTGTATGGAGGAGTGGGCCAAAATCCCTGCTGCAGTGTGTGCAAACCTAGTCAAGACCTACAGGAAACGTATGATCTCTGTAATTGCAAACAAAGGTTTCTGTACCAAATATTAAGTTCTGCTTTTCTGATGTATCAAATACTTATGTCATGCAATAAAATGCAAATTAATTACTTAAAAATCACAGTGTGATTTTCTGGATTTTTTTTTAGATTCCATCTCTCACAGTTGAAGTGTACTTATGATAAAAATTACAGACCTCTACATGCTTTGTAAGTAGGAAAACCTGCAAAATCGGCAGTGTATCAAATACTTGTTCTCCCCACTGTGTGTATATATATATGCGAGAAAAATAAAAAAACATATGGGGGATTGGAGGTGATGCAGACAATTACATTGATGGAAGTTACAATATATCTGCAATATTAAAGCTGATCTACCACCTAAAAAAATAAAATATATATATATGCAAATGGTGAGGAACTCAAGGGAACATTTAATAAAATCATCTCACAACAGGCGGAGGCATTCCTTTGCCCTACTAACTGTCCTTCAACAGACAATGAAGGAAGTGTTCCTTTTTGATTAAGCAAAAGCCTACCAGTAACATACAGTGCATTCGGAAAGTATTCAGAACCTTCGCCCCAGTCGGAGGTCCTGAGCGCTCTGGAGCAGGTTTTCATCAAGGATCTCTCTGCACTTTGCTCCGTTCATCTTTCCCTCTATCAAGACTAGTCTCCCAGTCCCTGCCACTGAAAAACATCCCCACAGCATGATGCTGCTGCCACCACGCTTCACCGTAGGGATGGTGCCAGGTTTCCTCCAGACGTGACGCTTGGCATTCAGGCCAAAGAGTTCAATCTTGGTTTCATCAGACCAGAGAATCTTGTTTCTCATGGTCAGAGTCCTTTAGGTGCCTTTTGGCAAACTCCAAACCGGTGTGCCTGGCACCCACTACCACAGGGGTTCCCTAACTTTTTCACTCAGGCCCCCCTTCCAGCATTGGGGCACATCCCACGCCCCCCCCTGCGTGCGTGCTACATGTATATCTATGGGCATAAGCAATGTTCATGACACAAACTGTTCACACCCCTCTTGTTGGAGGAGTGAAAATGTTGCAGGTTTAAAGCCTATTTCAAGCAATTCTGCACATTTTGTCATGGGCTGCAGAGAACATTTTGCAGTTTAAAGCTAATTGTCTTGCAATTCTATACATTTTGCCATGTATAATGTGTATTCATGTGATATTTGAGTGACTAAAACATTAAATAAAATCTATGGGCTAAAAAACATAGCTGACATGGGCTAGTTGATCTGGACATTTCTGACAAGTTATAAATAGCTCTCTAAGGTATGCAATGACTAACATGACAAGAAGAACTGATGATGCACTACCCAATTTTGAAATTGCACCTTGTGCATTCTACTATCACAACTTTCAAGAGTAAGTTGAAAGCCGGACTAAAATTAAAAGAGACCCCCACGCCCCCCCTTCGAGCGTGCAACACAGTTTGGGAACCACTGCACTACAATACCTCGTTCAAAGGCACTTCAATCTTTTGTCTTGCCAATTCACCCTCAATGGCACAATTACACAATCCATGTCTCAATTGTCTCAAGGCTTAAAAATCCTTCTTTAACATGTCCTTCATCTACACTGATTGAAGTGGATTTAACAAGTGGCATCAATAACGGAGCATAGCTTTCACCTGGATTCACCTGGTCAGTCTATGTCATGGAAAGAGCAGGTGTTCATAATGTTTTGTATACTCAGTGTATAGTCTACAGCATGCAAGTAATATAACTAACAGGAGAGGAGAGGTGACAACACATTACAAAAGAGATTTATGCTAAAATTGTTTGACATTGTTTCCAGTCGGGTACAAATTCACTTGGTACGTCTGTGTCACTTACCAAAAATCTCCCCGTTTTTGGCATACTCTGTCACCAAGTAGAGCATGTTCTTGGTCTCCATTACCTGTGAAAGATGGAAGGAAACGATGAGTAAGCAATAAGCACACAGCAAAACAGATTAAGACCAACCTCAGCAACGACCTTGGTGCTGTTAAGATGTAAATTCAGCTGATAATCCTCGTGCATAGACTCCTGGAACAGTATTAGGCTGGCTGACGTGGGTCTACTGAGAACAGCAGAACAGTCTTAATGAAAGGATCATAAAGAACAAATGAATGAATGAAAACTTGCATTGATCAGCAGAGTAAATGTTACAAATGTTACAGTCAAGGCTCATATTGGCTGCTCACAGCAAAAAAAGAATGCATTCTTTTTTGGAATTACAAAAATGACACAAATAAGGAACACACATGAGAGAATGGGAACGATGTTCTGTTCCATGGTTGAACGGCTCCTCTATTCCCAGTAGAGACGGTACTGATAGTACCAGCGGTGTGTGTGGGAGGTCACCAGAACTGCATCCCAAATGGCACCCTATTTCCTACGAAGTGCACTTCTTTTGACCAGGGCCCTATGGGAACTAGTACACTACATAGGGAGCCATTTGGGATGTATCCTAGAATTAGCCAAAGAAAACAAAGGGATGAATAGAGCTAAATTGAGAGAGAGGAAAAGAGATGCATTAATGAATCAGATACATTCACATAGAATTCCCACAAAGTGGTCATTTCATGTAAATTCCCATCTGGGCTAACTTACCCTTTCTGACCAATATGCCCCTATCTCCATGACTTTATCAAAAACCCTGTAGGGATAATCAATGTCACTTTTCCCAGTGCTTTACATAACATGTCAACCACATGGCACTTATTATCCAAATTCTGCCACAGTAATAATATAATAATATATAATAATAATTTAATAATAATATAATAATAATAAGCTATTTAGCAGACGCTTTTATCCAAAGCGACTTACAGTCATGCGTGCATACATTACTCTGTCAACGATGCAAATGGGGAAATTACATGTATTGTCGTCCTATGCAAATGTCAACATTATAGCCTACAACTTCTTTGTGTTGCTGTGAATGCTTGATGGGGACAAATAGGCCATATATTGATGAAGGTGGGGATGAGGAGTTTATTGGAAACAGTGAAGTGGCCGAAGCAAGAGGATGTGTGTGTGTGACTGTGGGAAACTTGGGCCTCTGAGTCCGCTGAGGGGGCATCCTGTGAAGCAAAGACCCCAAGACAAACTGAACGGGGGAGTTGGTCGTTTGGGGATGAGAGAGCGAGAAGAGAGTCGATGCCGAGCCTGCTGCCCTCTGTTTATGAGGTCTGAAAGGAAATGACTAATTGCCCCATGCAGTTTCAATGGAAGAGCTGTTGGAAATAATGATACACCGTGATTACACAGCAACGCCTGGACCCGAGCCATTTGGTTGTGTAATAATGAACTGCTATTCACATTCCCAAAGACCAAAGTGACCTAAAGTCTTATGTAATAAAGTGACGTCTGTGGTGGGCTTTTCGGGTTGACTAGTTGGACCTCTGATTGTAGAGCTTGACAGCTGAACATGGCTTTTCCCCCCTGCTATTAACACGAGAGGCTGAACCCTACAGCGCAGTTTGGATGAAATTTTGTTAAGCACCTTGACACATTGCTTGGAGAGCCAGAGGGTTGATTGGTTAGTCATTAATTCCGTCAGACGTCAGTTCTGATATCTATGAAGGCCAGGTAGATTGGAGATGTTTGCTCACCCATTAGAAAATGTCCTGAATGACCGTAGGCGTTGCAAATTTATACAAAAACCCAGAGGATCAAATAAAAAGGGAATGTATTTTGTATACTGGTGTTTCAAGAGGAGCGGTTTACCTGGTACAACTTGATGATATGCGGGTGGTCCAACATTTTCATGATCTGTACCTCCCGGTAGATCTTCTCCAGGTTCACAGCATCTAGTTGGCTCTTGTCAATGATTTTAATGGCAACCTGTGGAACACAGAATACAGTGATGAGTCCCTGGACAAAACGTTCAAAAATATTCCCTTGAGGTCCATTTGAGACAGAACTAGTCTGTTTGGTAACATCGCTAACAGACCAGACACTAACTAAAGTCTATTAATCTACAGTGGAAGTTGGGAGAGTTATATTTGAGTGTTTCAGTGAAACGTGAGGGAGGCCCCACTCTCTCACTTTCCCAGATGCTTAGTTAATTTCATTCTGATCTCCTTTGCATTATTGTAGCCTTTTCTGTAGCCTGTCAACTATGTGTCTGTCTATCCCTGTTCTCTCCTCTCCGCACAGGCC
The DNA here is from genome assembly GCF_020615455.1 of Coregonus clupeaformis. Classification (NCBI taxonomy): domain Eukaryota; kingdom Metazoa; phylum Chordata; class Actinopteri; order Salmoniformes; family Salmonidae; genus Coregonus; species Coregonus clupeaformis. Next base: position 8,401,070 of record NC_059196.1, read on the forward strand.
ATACAAACGCTTCACACGGCGTGGCTGCTGCCACTCTAATCTGGTGGTCCCTGCGCGAACTCCACGTTCCAGGTCTCTGGTAGCCTCTGGAACCGCCGTTCTGCGGCCAACAAGGCAGAGTTCATCTCAGCCTATGCCACCCTCCAGTCCCTCGACTTCTTGGCGCTGACAGAAACATGGATTACCACAGAAAACACTGCTACTCCTACTGCTCTTTCCTCGTCTGATCATGTGTTCTCGCATACCCCGAGAGCATCTGGTCATCGCGACGGTGGCACAGGAATCCTCATCTCTCCCAAGTGGACATTCTCTCTTTTCCCCCTGAACCATCTGTCTATCTCCTCATTTGAATTCCATGCTGTCACAGTCACTTGCCCATTCAAGCTTAACATCCTTGTCATTTATCGCCCTCCAGGTTCCCTTGGAGAGTTCATCAATGAGCTTGACGCCTTGATAAGTTCCTTTCCTGATGATGGCTCACCCCTCACAGTTTTGGGTGACTTTAACCTCCCTACGTCTGCCTTTGACTCATTTCTCTCTGCCTCCTTCTTTCCACTCCTTTCCTCTTTTGACCTCACCCTCACACCGTCCCCCCCTACTCACAAGGCAGGCAATACGCTTGACCTCATCTTTACTAGATGCTGTTCTTCTACTAATCTCACTGCAACTCCCCTCCAAGTCTCCAACCACTACTTTGTATCCTTTTCTCTCTCGCTCTCCTCCAACACTACTCACTCTGCCCCTACTCAGATGGTAATGTGCCGTCGCAACCTTCGCTCTCTCTCTCCCGCTACTCTCTCCTCTTCCTCTCATCTCTTCCCTCTGCTAAATCCTTCTCCCTCCAATCTCCTGATTCTGCCTCCTCAACCCTCCTCTCCTCCCTCTCTGAATCTTTTGACTCTCTATGTCCCCTATCCTCCCGGCCGGCTCGGTCCTCCCCTCCTGCTCCGTGGCTTGACGATTCATTGCGAGCTCACAGAACAGGGCTCCGGGCAGCCGAGCGGAAATGGAAGAAAACTAGACTCCCTGCGGACCTGTCATCTTTCCACTCCCTCCTCTCTACATTCTCTTCCTCCGTTTCTTCTGCTAAAGCCACTTTCTACCACTAAATTTCAAGCCTCTGCCTCTAACCCTAGGAAGCTCTTTGCCACCTTCTCCTCCCTGCTGTATCCTCCTCCTCCCCCTCCCTCCTCCCTCTCTGTGGATGACTTCGTCAACCATTTTGAAAAGAAGGTTGACGACATCCGATCCTCATTTATTAAGTCAAATGACACCGCTGGTCCTGCTCACACTGCCCTACCCTACCCTATGCTTTGACTTCTTTCTCCCCTCTCTCTCCAGATGAAATCTTGCGACTTGTGACGGCCAGCCGCCCAACAACCTGCCCGCTTGACCCTATCCCCTCCTCTCTTCTCCAGACCATTTCCGGAGACCTTCTCCCTTACCTCACCTAGCTCATCAACTCATCCTTGACCGCTGGCTATGTCCCTTTCATCTTCAAGAAAGCGAGAGTTGCACCCCTCAAAAAACCTACACTCGATCCCTCCGATGTCAACAACTACAGACCAGTATCCCTTCTTTCTTTTCCTCCAAAACTCTTGAGCATGCCGTCTATAGCCAACTCTCCTGCTATCTCTCTCAGAATGACCTTCTTGATCCAAACTAGTCAGGTTTCAAGACTGGTCATTCAACTGAGACTGCTCTTCTCTGTGTCACGGAGGCTCTCCACACTGCTAGAGCTAACTCTCTCCTCTGCTCTCATCCTTCTAGACCTATCTGCTGCCTTTGATACTGTGAACCATCAGATCCTCCTCTCCACACTCTCCGAGTTGGGCATCTCCGGCGTGGCTCACTCTTGGAGCGACCTGTCAGGTAGGACGCAATCCTACCAGGTGGCGTGGCGAGAATCTCTCTCCACACCACGTGCTCTCACCACTGGTGTCCCCCAGGGCTCAGTTCTAGGCCGTCTCCTATTCTCTCTATACACCAAGTCACTTGGCTCTGTCATATCCTCACATGGTCTCTCCTATCATTGCTGGCAGACATATCAGTGTGGATGTCGGATCACCACCTCAAGCTGAACCTCGGCAAGACGGAGCTGCTCTTCCTCCCGGGGAAGGACTGCCCGCTCCATGATCTTGCCATCACGGTTGACAACTCTGTTGTGTCCTCCTCCCAGAGTGCAAAGAACCTTGGCGTGACCCTGGACAACACCCTGTCGTTCTCTGCTAACATCAAAGCGGTGACCCGATCCTGTAGATTCATGCTCTACAACATTCGCAGAGTACGACCCTACCTTACACAGGAAGCGGCACAAATCCTAATCCAGGCACTTGTCATCTCCCGTCTGGATTACTGCAACTCGCTGTTGGCTGGGCTCCCTGCCTGTGCCATTAAACCCCTACAACTCATCCAGAACGCTGCAGCCCGTCTGGTGTTCAACATTCCCAAGTTCTCACGTCACCCCGCTCCTCCGCACACTCCACTGGCGTCCAGTTGAAGCTCGCATCTGCTACAAGACCATGGTGCTTGCCTACGGAGCTGTGAGGGGAACGGCACCTCACTACCTTCAGGCTCTGATCAGTCCCTACACCCAAACAAGGGCATTGCGTTCTTCCACCTCTGGCCTGCTGGTCCCCCTACCTCTGCGGAAGCACAGTTCCCGCTCAGCCCAGTCAAAACTATTCGCTGCTCTGGCACCCCAATGATGGAACAAGCTCCCTCACGACGCCAGGACAGCGGAGTCACTGACCACCTTCCGGAGACACTTGAAACCCTACCTCTTTAAGGAATACCTGGGATAGTATAAAAGTAATCCTTCTATCCCCCCCCTACAAAAAATAAATTATTATTATTATTAATATTAATAAAAAACACAAATTATTTTTTTTAAACAACAATATATACAAAACAAATGAAAATTAAAAACTCTAAACATTTTTTGTATTTTTTTTTACATTTGAAAGAAATTACACACAATTTTTGTTTACATATTGTAAAGTGGTTATCCCACTGGCTATAAGGTGAATGCACCAATTTGTAAGTCGCTCTGGATAAGTGTCTGCTAAATGACGTAAATGTAAATGTATTTTTGTGTAAAGGAAAATAAAAAAAGTTTTTGTAGGCATACATTTTCAAGTGTTGCTTAGACTGAGGCAGAGAATTCTAAGGAAGTCCAAAGGCAAAAGTGGTAAGCAGTAGGCCTATCTCTCCATAATATAATTCCACAGCACTCTCAGTTCTTGCAAGGCGAGCGCAGACAAAAAAACTCCTCAAATGCTCTCCTTTGCACAAAAAACTGTTTGTTGGGGGAAATCATAAACAGCTTTTATATTCTGTTATCCACACTGGGTGAGAGGTAAGGGGGGCAAAAACTAGCAGAAGCTGCTGGAAAACTGGCAATTTCTTCATCCTTGTGAGAATTGATTAACAGCGTCCATGTCATGATAACATGCAATATCCCAAGTCTCGCTCTCATAAACAGCATTTCATCACCAGGACTTGAAGAGATCCAAATGTCTGCGAGCCAAGCTCTGGAAGTAAACAAGAGCAAGGGGAGGCCTTTAATCATTCTACTCTAATCTTACCCAATGCAATGCTTGATTAGATCCATATCACTACACTAATGCTCCCCTCTCGCTTCATTATAAACAGAAGACATTTACGCCTCGATCACACAGACAGCGTCATTGCGCAAAATGGTACGCAGCCTCATCTGGATATGTGTGCAACAAAAGTTAAACCTTCACCTTCTGCTACCATTTCTGTCAAGCCGTCTACGCATACAGTTTGATGCATACGTTCAATATATCCAACTTATGCACCACACAGAACGCACTGCAACTGCAACGCAATGCTGCAAGGCAAACGCGTGATCCTTTGGAAATGAATGTACTTCTGGTGTACCAAAACGCAAAGACGCTGTCGGTGTGATGGAGGCATTAGGCCTACTACCAGCCCCTACAAGGAGGTCAAGTAAGGTAGGGGCATTCGTGAACTGAGGACCTACTGATCGCAAGATCAGAAAGACGATATGAGTACAGAGAGAGATTTTAAATCTTGCAAAGTCAAGAATCCAGGACAGTGGGCTGTTACTAATACCATCTCCAAGCAGTAAACACTAAACACTAAACACTAAACAGGGGCTGACAGATTTGCTTTGCAATTACTAGCTATGTACAGAGTAGCCCCATAATGGACTAAAGGAGCCTAACGTTACTCCTTATATTCCAAGGACCTTACATGTTCTGTTTAAAGGCGAAATGGCTTCGGAAGCCAAAACAGCCAAATACTCCATCTAAACATGAATCGATTCTCAATTGCGGTACGGTCCTAGAAACATAGCTAAATCCCCCTACTTTCAAATCACATCAAAATAATTCCACAAATGCAAAAATGCACACATATAATGTACACTGTTTTAACCAATTTTAACAAAGTTGCAGCCGACAGTATTTTTCAGTGACAACACGTGATCGAGATGTAGTTGTCCCTGATTGCACTGACTTTGCTCACAGCTGCTTGTTTGAAGAAGTGTACTTACTGTGATCAAGATATGGTTTTCCCACTGGCTATCCTAAGTTGAATGCACCAATTTGTAAGTCGCTCTGGATAAGAGCGTCTGCTAAATGACTTAAATGTAAAATGTCCGTCTTCTGTTTACATACAGGTGCTTGGAGACGCATATAGCCAGCTAATTAGCACAGGAAGTCCACTGGGAGAGGCTATACAGAGACGCCTGGTGCCCAAAATGTATGACGTACAGTACCAGTCAAAAGGTTGGACACCTACTCATTCCAGGGTTTATCTTTATTTTAACTATTTTCTACATTGTAGAATAATAGTGAAGAAATCAAAACTATGAATAACACACATGGAATCATGTAGTAACCAAAAAAGTGTTAAACAAATCAAAATATATTTTACATTTAAGATTCTTCAAATAGCCACCCTTTGCGTTGATGACAGCTTTGCACACTCTTGGCATTCTCTCAACCAGCTTCATGAGGTAGTCACCTGGAACGTATTTCAATTAACAGGTGTGGCTTCTTTCCTTCTTAATGTGTTTGAGCCAATCAGTTGTGTTGTGACAAGGTAGGGGTGGTATACAGACGCTAGCCCTATTTGGTAAAATACCAAATCCATATTATAGCAAGAACAGCTCAAATAAGCAAAGAGAAACGACAGTCCATCATTACTTTGATGAACTTTGAAAGTTTCTTCAAGTGCAGTCGCAAAAACCATCAAGCGATATGATGAAAGTGACTCATGAGGACCGTGTGGGGGTGCTTTGCTGGTGACACGGTCTGTGATTTAATAAGAATTCAGGGCACACTTAATGAGCATGGCTACCACAGCATTCTGCAGCGATACGCCATCCCATCTGGTTTGGGCTTAGTGGGACTATCATTTGTTTTTCAACAGGACAATGACCAAACACACCTCCAGGCTGTGTAAGGGCTATTTTACCAAGAAGGAGAGTGATGGAGTGCTGCATCAGATGAGCTGGCCTCCACAATCCCCCGACCTCAACTGAGATGGTTTGGGATGAGTCGGACGGCAGAGTGAAGGAAAAGCAGCCAACAAGTGCTCAGCGTATGTGGGAACTCCAAGACTGTTGAAGCTGGTTGAGAGAATGCCAAGTGTGCAAAGCTGTCATCAAGGCAAAAGGTGGCTATTTGAACAATCTCAAATATAAAATATATTTTGATTTGTTTAACACTTTTGTTTACTACATGATTCCATGTGTTATTTCATAGTTTTGATGTCTTCACTATTATTCTACAATGTAAAAAATACTAAAAATAAAGAAAAACCCTAGAATGAGTAGGTGTGTCCAAACTTTTGACTGGCAGTGTATGTCATGCAGCAAGAGTTGAGTGGGGACAAACTGATTAGGTTCAGTCAGTTGCCCTAATGAGCCCTCACACCAGCTAGCTAATTTATTATTGTGACTTCAACAAGAATTTGAAACTTGTCTGCCAAAGTTGGGACTTGGGAGAGTGTTCAGAATCATTCCGTTTTTTATCGGAGTAATTGTTCGGTTATTTTTATGCAGACATTAATGCCGTAGTTGTACATTTTCGGGGAAAATCACTACAATAAAATGTGCTATAGCTGTCATCCTGGCCTGATATTGGTTACATTATCTAGCTACTTCCTTCTCCTTACTGCAGGACAGCAGTGCTCGGCATTAGTCGGCAAGTAGGAACTAAGGACACACTGTGCCCCGTGATGTTGTGTTGCCGGCTTGCAGTGCAAACTCTTCCATTGAGCAGTAGACTGAATCACGGGGACTACCAATATTACAAGTTATTTCTCGTGTAGGCTGCTATCCTACTCAGAATAATAAAATCAGTGGGATGGAACAAATTGGCTACGTTAGCTACTGCCAGCAACATGCGATACAGCTGCCCGGTGAAGCGAAACTGTGGGAAGCGCCTCGATACAACCTCGTTACGTTAGCTAATTGGCATGTCAAGGCGACATCCAGATGGTGGCCAATACTACAAGTTGGGCTGTGACGATTATGGAATTTTGGGTAACGATTAGGCCTAATTGTCATGGTTATTATCATAATTGTCATTTTATTAGAAAAATGTGTTTAGCTTGTAATGCATCTTTGAAAATGTGCTACGACATACCTAATGAATACAACTAGGGATGTCCACGACTAAAGAAAATCTTGGTCGACCGAGAGTCGTCTGTTCTTTTGACCAATCGATTGGTTGACATTTTTAAACATGTATTTTTCCATATATAGACACACCCTATGTTTGAATAAAATCAACTATATGTAGGCTACTGAGCTTGTCTGATGCTTTAAGCACTGCGGTTAAAAATGAAGACACAAATTACTAAAAAGGGAGCCAAAGATCAATATAGCCTAACCAGAAGAAAAAAACCTGTTCCCGACCAGACTCTCCTCCTCCCACTTTGCATATTCTGCCCCTTACGCTCATGAAGTTGCTGGTAATAGGCTACACCAGCAGTCGCCAACCTTTTCCATTTGGAGTGCCAAGTTATCGTACCAATTTCATTTAAAATAAAGTCTTCATATCTCAAAATCAATGTCATGTGGTTAATCAAAATTCAATTTAAATTCAAATGATACAAATCTAAAAGTATGTTTATTGCCATTGCCAATATTTAAAAATAGCCTACATGAAGTCAACAAATCAAAACATTGCAGCCCGCAGGTAGAAAACATCCTGATAAAAAGAAATATCCTATAAATCACATTGGCTATGCATGGCCTGTCTGCAAGGAACTTGAAACATTGTATCAACTATTAACTTGGTCTGGCCCAGAAACATGTTCTAGCAAACTTGCAACATTGTATAAAATATTCTGGGCCCTCAGGGTTTCCTGCACCAGTGAGCTCCGGACAGTGATAAGAAGTAATCAGGTAGGCCTATTTTATGACATTTCCACCGATCAGAGCATTACTTTTTTCCCCCTTTCATGCTGAGTGGTTATCGAAAGGGAGACAGCTGGAAAGATTTTGTTTACTTGCTGTTTGAGGCAAAGAAAAAATTACTTTGAGAAGCTCCACAGTGATAGTGTGTTAAGACAATCAGAAATAGTATCAGGCACATTTATAGGCCTACATTTGCACGCAGGCCAGTTGGCCTAGGCCTACTTCTATGCATAATCAAGTGCCTGTCCTTACTCAAGATTGTCAGGAGTGCTCCAAACAAATGACAATGAATAAATTGACAACTCGTAAATGGAATGAAATAAACCATAGGTTGTGCGCTCTGCAAACAACGTGTCCACTCCTACAATAACAATGGTAAGACTGTACTAATAATATATTGAATGCATTAACAGAAATTACTCTAACCAAACAAACATTTCAGATTAGAAATTATGGGATTTAACGGTAAATGTACTACTGGTGAGCTATCCCCGCGGCCTCCGCAATGGATTAGTCCACTCAGACAGGCGTGAATCAGACAGGTGTCTTGTGTGCCATAATATTTTACAATATATTTGCCACTACTCGACAAAAATAAAATCTCGGTCGACCGACAGCCTTCCGACCAAACAATTGACCAGTCAACTAAATGCGGTCCGGCCTAAATACAACACAGCTTTGCTGACACCCCTGTCTCCAAAACGAATGGTTTTGACCGCTTGGAACTTTTGGAAATGATTATTCTCCTCCAGACTGTACCATTCTACTTGTAAAATTAATAACTTTACCCTCTTCATTTAAAAATGAATAAGTTATATTGGGTAAACTACACTGCTCAAAAAAATAAAGGGAACACTTAAACAACACATCCTAGATCTGAATGAAATAAATACATCTTATTAAATACTTTTTTCTTTACATAGTTGAATGTGCTGACAACAAAATCACACAAAAATTATCAATGGAAATCAAATGTATCAACCCATGGAGGTCTGGATTTGGAGTCACCCTCAAAATTAAAGTGGAAAACCACACTACAGGCTGATCCAACTTTGATGTAATGTCCTTAAAACAAGTCAAAATGAGGCTCAGTAGTGTGTGTGGCCTCCACGTGCCTGTATGACCTCCCTACAACGCCTGGGCATGCTCCTGATGAGGTGGCGGATGGTCTCCTGAGGGATCTCCTCCCAGACCTGGACTAAAGCATCCGCCAACTCCTGGACAGTCTGTGGTGCAACGTGGCGTTGGTGGATGGAGCGAGACATGATGTCCCAGATGTGCTCAATTGGATTCAGGTCTGGGGAACGGGCGGGCCAGTCCATAGCATCAATGCCTTCCTCTTGCAGGAACTGCTGACACACTCCAGCCACATGAGGTCTAGCATTGTCTTGCATTAGGAGGAACCCACGGCCAACCGCACCAGCATTTGGTCTCACAAGGGGTCTGAGGATCTCATCTCAGTACCTAATGGCAGTCAGGCTATCTCTGGTGAGCACATGGAGGGCTGTGCGGCCCCCCAAAGAAATGACTGACCCACCGCCAAACCGGCCATGCTGGAGGATGTTGCAGGCAGCAGAACGTTCTCCACGGCGTCTCCAGACTCTGTCACGTCTGTCACGTGCTCAGTGTGAACCTGCTTTCATCTGTGAAGAGCACAGGGCGCCAGTGGCGAATTTGCCAATCTTGGTGTTCTCTGGCAAATGCCAAACGTCCTGCACGGTGTTGGGCTGTAAGCACAACCCCCACCTGTGGACGTCGGGCCCTCATACCACCCTCATGGAGTCTGTTTCTGACCGTTTGAGCAGACACATGCACATTTGTGGCCTGCTGGAGGTCATTTTGCAGGGCTCTGGCAGTGCTCCTCCTGCTCCTCCTTGCACAAAGGCGGAGGTAGCGGTCCTGCTGCTGGGTTGTTGCCCTCCTACGGCCTCCTCCACGTCTCCTGATGTACTGGCCTGTCTCCTGGTAGCGCCTCCATGCTCTGGACACTACGCTGACAGACACAGCAAACCTTCTTGCCACAGCTCGCATTGATGTGCCATCCTGGATGAGCTGCACTACCTGAGCCTCTTGTGTGGGTTGTAGACTCCGTCTCATGCTACCACTAGAGTGAAAGCACCGCCAGCATTCAAAAGTGACCAAAACATCAGCCAGGAAGCATAGGAACTGAGAAGTGGTCTGTGGTCACCACCTGCAGAACCACTTCTTTATTGGGGGTGTCTTGCTAATTGCCTATAATTTCCACCTGTTGTCTCAAACCATTTGCACAACAGCATGTGAAATGTATTGTCAATCAGTGTTGCTTCCTAAGTGGACAGTTTGATTTCACAGAAGTGTGATTGACTTGGAGTTACATTGTGTTGTTTAAGTGTTCCCTTTATTTTTTTGAGCAGGGTATATCTACTAAATATAACGTTGAATCCCCCCCTCTTCAGAAAAGAGTAGTAAGATGATTATGACACACAAAAAAAAATGTTTAGTTCACGGTTATTGTCCATAATTGTCGGTTTTACAATTCTACGATAATTGTGCCAGCCCTACAAACAAGTTATTTCTCCCTCCCCCATCGAAACAAACATCACTTTCTTTTGCACGTTTTAACTAGCACCATGCTTCTCTTTTTGCCAGCTAGCCAGCATAAACTAACTAGCTGGGAAGGGCTCATCAGGAGGATTGACTGAACCGAATCCATTCATCTCCACTCGACTCTCAACTGCACAACATACATCATCAATTTGGGCACCAGGCGGGTCCATTTAGCCTCTCAATAATCTTCCAGCTGTTTCTGTAAACAAGCGATGTAACATGTAAATATGGCTGTGTAGGAACCCTAACCCTATAAAAAGGTGTAGCAATAGGCTCTATGCACGCATCACTTCCGCATTGGCCTAAGGATGCTTGGGCATTTCCGGTTACCGGAAGAAAACTGACAGTGGCAGTAGACCGTTATGATGGCAGAGATGAAGTTTACAAGGTGTTTGCTGGAGTTGCCTAAAGTATCTGTTAATGATATACGGAGGGTCGTCCGGACAACCAGTACGACACCACGTAGCAAACTGGATAAAGGCTTCAAATTTTACATTTCTTCTTTTCTTTGCAACTTTGAAGGTAATATGCTAACGCTAGCTAGCCTGAGCTAGAAGCCTTGCCTTTGTGTATATATATCTCTCACTTCATGTGTTTGTACTTTTATAAAAGTATCAGGTAAAAACAGGGCTACAAATGAGATCTCTGTGAGAGCCCACTGCTACCGCTCAATGAAGAAACTAAAGCCACCACACCAGCTGAGAGTAGGACTAGATTAAGTGACACGTTCAAAGTTCTGTTGAACTTGTTCAAGGTTCCGTTCAACACATGTTTTACTCGTTTAACGTTACCACAGCTTTGATTGCCATTGCTAAGAGAACACTTTAGAACTTTAGTGGTTTTCACGATAGCTGAACAGTGGTAGCCTAATACAGACCAGGGTAGCTGAGTGGGAATTGCCATGCTTTGTTGTTGGGTCTGTTGTAAACAAATTGGAGTTTGGTTTGAAATGTAAACAATAATGAGATTACTACTTTTTCCTGACTTGATGACTGCAATGACAGTAACATATTCCACTCAGCTATTCTTCAAACTGCTGATGTTCTACTCAAAAAACTGTCCTGTCATCTTTACTTCTTTCTTTATAAACATATGGCCCAACCTCCTTGCTTTTGAACTTGATGTTTCTACTTTCCGAGAGGAATTAGGAGCAAAACCTTCACTTTACTGTTGTTATTGGTACTAGGCTACAATGTTGCACCACTCACCTACTGCTCTGCCAATACTGTTTGAAGGTAGGTAAATGGCACAAGACAATAGGTAAGTGGTGGGAGATAGTATAGCCAAGTGGTGCAAGACAGTAGGAAAGTGATGCAGAAAGCACAAAAGTGACATGAGACAGTAGATAAGTTGCTTACACCAGTAAAAAGAACTAGTTTTGCTCCTACTCCTGCTGCTGTAGACCCTCGTCTTTCAAAACCCATTAAATTATGCTTCTGTGTATTTCAGATGACATTGCGTGATTCACAGCCAGTTGTACTTGTTAAAAGCTACTGTTCCTGTGTGGCTGGGTGTGAGATATGCAATCATTTGGTTGCATTACTATATCAGACTGCCCATTACTCTGAATGTGGCATGTCTGTCGTCCCTCCTGTACTTTCGTGCACTGAAACAGAGCAGAAGTGGCATAAACCACAAACAATGGTTTGTATCATTTCAATACCAGACAGTTGTGTCACATTCATACTAGCATCTCTCCTTATACCATCTCATAAATAAATAGGGAGTGAAGCCAGGACCTGTGGATGCCATGGTTGTAGTGAAGCCCAAACCAGATGCTACTCCGGCAAGCTGAATTAGGTATGCAGAGTCCAATTAAATAGGCAGACTACAATGTGTTGCGAAATAAATGTTATTAATCGCTGTTAGATGTCTAGAAGATGGCTGGAAGAGCTGTCATCCCGTTTTTGAAAGGACACTTTCGTACGTTTACAGGTCATCGTGTTATAAGTCAAGACAAAGTATTACAAGTAAAAACATTAACATAAACATTAAGATAAACAACAACAACGACGAAAATTAACCGTTTCGGATGTTTTTGACGACAAGCATTCAATGCTAGCATACGGTAGCACAGCATTCTACGATAACCGGAAGTTTACATCCATCCTGAGATTTAACCGGAAATACGTCATGCTCGCCTGTGTATATCGCCTATTTAACCTTTTCTTTTTTGAAAATAATTTATTCCTGATATAAAAGATAAGTTACTCATGTTTCCAAAACCGTACCGCAAGTGATGCGTGTTAAAGTTTAGCGCAAGCGTCGAAAAAATAAAAAAAATACTCCCCCCTTCAGAAGACACTATCGTCAATAGGCGCTAAAGCAGTTAGCGTCTTAGCTCTCGAAAACTCTAGGAGGCATTCTGTCTTCTCCGTACAGTTCAGACATTCGCGTCGCCCACGACTGGCTCATGTGAACTACAATCCCGACGCTGTGTTTTAACATTTACAAACGTCAATAATCATTGCTTGCAATACATCTTTCGAAACTTATGGCCCTTATCTTTAATCAGCGAGAAAGAATCCTTCAAATAAAAAAGATACACTTACTGAAGCAGTTTTGCACAGATCCATACAGCTATGAGTGCCTCGATCCGACGAAACGTCACTTCTGCTACACGTCCCGAATTACGCTTGCACACAGGTGTTCGGAGTACGCTAGATACAGTAGCTAATTAGCACAGGCGGTCGCCTCGTCTTCCGTAAACACGCGCTGTAACATGGAGATACGGCCGTGTGGGAACACTAACCCTAACAAGGTGTGTATCAATTTAACCTTTTGTTTTTTTTAGAAAATTATTTAACGCTGATATGAAAGATAAGGTCCTTACACTTGTTAATGTTCAGATTGAGTGTCAGCGCTCTTAACAAAACTCCCCCGTACAGAAGACGCCTTCGTCCAATTACTTATGTGTAATGTAATGGAAATGAGAGTCATGATTAAGGGCTATTAGCGTCTGTGAATAGGGTATGTACACAACAGCTCCACAGTGATTGTCCCAAGAAGAGGCAATAAAATCACATTATTATTATTGGGTTATGTAACCAATGCATTAACCCATGCTGCATGCCCTAGATATTTACATGGTTGTTAACACCATGGTTGTTTACACCAGTCTATGCAGGATTTCCCAAACTCGGTCCTGGGGTCCCACCGGGTGCATGTTTTGATTTTTACCCTAACACTACACAGCTGATTCAAATAATCAAAGTTTGATGATGAGTTGGTTATTTGAATCAGCTGTGTAGTGCTAGTAGAGCAAAAACCAAAACGTGGGGGCAGGACTGTGGGGTGGCATGTTGACCACATTATACAAACTGCACACAATTGTTAGACAGAGTAATGAAGCAACGTATTGATCCATGGTCAAAGAAAGGCAGTGTATTGCACAACATTGAGGTCACAAAGTGATTGGATAATGATGTGACTCTCTTGGCATGAACACACATGAATGAATCTGCTTCACGGTTAGACTAACGTTAACTACATTTAAAACTGGGTGACACCCAACTTTAATAACCATAGTCAGACAGTTTTGATTATGAAGTTACATAAGTTGTTACTAGTCTATAACTTTCTTCATGTAAGAGTCAAAAGTTTAGCAAAAAAAGAGACTACTGTGTTTGCAACATAGCAAACTAGGTAGGTGTGAAATGGTCTAAACATGTCAATGTCAAATGTGAACAGAATGAGTTAACTACATAATAAATGTGCAAATATAACTTTAGATAACTAGCTGACTTACAACTGCAATACAGGTGGCAAGTAACTAGCTTGTTAGTTAAAAGACAAGGTTATTTCCCTTTGCAAGAGAATCACACGCTTAGCTCACTCACCGTTACCTAGCATGCTAGCCAGGCAGCTAGCTGTTTTCTCAGCACTCACCTCGGTCTTGGTAATGCGATGTCTAGCCAGCTTCACAACGGCGAAATTACCCTTTCCTAGAGTACGTTCGATATCGTAGAAGCCCACTCGGACAGGACCCCGAACCATCGGTTTTTGGTGATTGTCAGCCATGACCATGCTGTATTAAATGGGGTTTGGGGTTAGGACGTAGGGGCTCGCGACTTGAGCCTAGAGATGACGAGTAAGGGAAAACAAACCGCCCGCTAAAATGTGTCTATTAAAAATAGACAAAGTACAATTCTTGGTCACCCAGCCAGTTTGAACCTTAACGACCCTTCAGACCAACGAGACGACAGAGGACATTTACGACTGCCACGGGCTGTCACGCCACGTTCTCCAATACAATAGAGCTATAATATTTCAGCAAGCCACCTCTATTAGCTAAAGTACACGAGTTGACTTGCAGGAGGCATCATATTCTCTCCTTGACGTACATTGACGTCAGAGCCATGGGGGTATTTGTACAGGGGCGGGCCTCTGAAGCGGTTTCACGCTTCAGTGCCAATTCGTTTCCAAGGCAACCGGATCCACCTCTTACGTCAACCGGTAACATTGCTATTCTGAAATCTCTTTGCTCGCCGCCCAGAGTGGATAGTTGACTTTGAAGTTTGGCCTGCAGGGGCACAGAAAAAGCTTTTGTTACTCTGAGTCAAATGCATGGATTGGACTGGTGAATTATTTATGTACATTTATACTAGCAAATTACTAAATACATGCATGTTGTTTTGATATGTAAAGGTGTGTGTGCAGCTGGGCTCTGACTATGGAACATATGCATGTCTATGCACAAGGCAAATGATGCATGCAAGTGATGCAACCACTAATACATTTTATTATACTTTTTGTTGGTTGCAATTGCCCTTTAAGCCTGTGGTAAAATAATCATACATTTTGAGAACATACATTTTGAGAACACAGTGTGAGATGCTTGCCAGGTTTCCCAGCTATGCACAAAACGGCAAACATTAATTTGGATTATAATGGATGGTGTGTGTTCTGCAATTCAGGTTTGTCACTGAACAAAAATATAAACACAACATGTAAAGTGTTGGTCCCATGTTTCATGAGCTGAAATAAAAGATCCCAGAAATGTTCCATACGCACAAAAGCGTATTTCTCGCAAATTTTGTGCACAAATTTGTTTACATCCCTGTTAGTGAGCATTTCTCCTTTGCCAAGATAATCCATCCACCTGACAGGAGTGGCATATCAAGAAGCTGATTAAACAGCATGAACATTACACAGGTGCAGCTTGTGCTGGGGACAATAAAAAGCCACTCTATAATGTGCAGTTTTGTCACACAACACAATGCCACAGATGTCTCAAGTTTTGTGGGAGTGTGCAATTGGCATGCTGACCGCAGGAATGTCCACCAGAGCTGTTGCCAGAGAATTGAATGTTAATTTCTCTACCATAAGCCGCCTCCATCGTCATTTTAGAGAATTTGGCAGTACTTCCAACCGGCCTCACAACCGCAGACCATGTGTAACCACCCCAGCCCAGGGCCTCCGCATCCTGCTTCTTCACCTGTGGGATCGTCTGAGACCAACCACGCGGACAGCTGATGAAACTGAGGAGTATTTCTGTCTGTAATAAAGCCCTTTTGTGGGAAAAACTAATTCTGATTGGCTGGGCCTATGCCCTCCCAGGCCCATCCATGGCTGCGCTCCTACACACTCATGTGAAATCCATAGATTTGGGCCTAGTGAATTTATTTCAATTGACTGATTTCCTTATACTGTATGAACTGTAACTCAGTAAAATCGTTGAAATTGTTGCATGTAGCGTTTATATTTTTGTTCAGTATATTTTTGTTCAGTTCAG
The DNA here is from genome assembly GCF_020615455.1 of Coregonus clupeaformis. Lineage (NCBI taxonomy): Eukaryota > Metazoa > Chordata > Actinopteri > Salmoniformes > Salmonidae > Coregonus > Coregonus clupeaformis. The sequence continues at coordinate 8,416,810 of NC_059196.1, forward strand.
GTTATAATGGCAAATCAATTGGTTTGAGAATAATACAATAATATGACAGAATATTAGCACATTATTATCCTTTTTTTAAACATACCCATTGCACATCTAGCGATCAACATAGCATTTTAGTGAAGCTGCTGGAGTTCGAGACCAATGGAAAGACAGTTAAAATATGACATGAAACAACACCATCTGCTGGTCAAACAAACAATATGGAAGCCATAAGTAAGTACTGTTTGCAATAGTACAGTAAAGTAAGCTATATCTTACCAAAGGTTTTACGACTTATAGAAATTGTCAATTTTTCTGTCTTCTTGTACACAAAAATACAATAAAGGTACATTATTATTTAAAAATAAAATAAAAACACATTTATTTGTAGCCAGAGCGGTGCGCAATATTTGAAATATTACCCATATAGGCCTACAGGTCCAGCAAGTACATGTTTTGTTAATTAACCTATCGTGACAGACTTACATGGGAAATTGTTGAGCGCAGCACCCCAAAAGCATGTGCTGTCACTGCTAGATTTCCTGGATGTGCGAGTTCCAGATGTGCTTTTGGCATTTCCTGTCCGACATCCTCCAAGAACACTCAGCTTTAGCTCGTTAGACTACTTTTTCACAACACTCTAGTCAGGCCCACTTGAATCTACCATGTACGCAAAATATGTATTTTCTTGATTTTCTTCACAACATTGTGATACATACAAGTTTATAAGACGAAGACACAGGAATAGGCAAATAAACAAATGCTACACTCTGTTATCCAACCAGGACTTTGGTGTAGTCATGAAAAGGCACATTAAAGACTATATCCAGCCAGCTCAAACTGGTGTCATAACAGTGGAGGCTTTGGTAAACATCATTGGGAGGATCATCTCTCACAGGCGGGAGACCATTGCTCAGAGGTATCGTGGGGTCAGATTTCTGTCATCCGAGTTTCCGAAGATATTGTCCTGTTCCCTGAAATCAGCTTCCACACAGGAAGCCTCAAATGGGGGTGACACCATGGGCTTTTTTGTACGGTTAGTGGGCGTACCCTAAAGCAAACACTTTTGAATACTACACAGGATCTGTCCATCCTGTCTCGCATCACATGATGCCATACAACCCACCAGCAGGATATATGAAAGATGAATGGAGACAACAACAGTCAGATGCCCAGATGGCCCAGTGGACATGTGGTAAAGAGAGAGGCACTGCAGGACTGCAACATTACTCATATATCTCATTCTCCACCCATCCAGTCTCGTTGAGATAGTGCCGACCCTGGTCCTGGCAGGCCTCATAGATGTCATTGGTCACAAAGCCACTCTCTGTCACTGTCTCCTTGTTTGAAACATTCTCGTAATCATCACACTGGGAATCAAAAGAGGAGGCACAGAAGGACATCTTCTTGATTGTTTCAGGTGCCATGCTCTCCAGATCGGCTGGTTGAAGCTTGGTGATGTCCTGGTAGGCATAGGGTCCTTGGATGTTGCAGGCCGCAGTGGACATTGTACCCCATTGCTCTTGCTTAGGGTAGCTGTCTGTCTGAGACTTTCTCCTGCATAAAGACAGTTACACTATCAGTTACAGAGGCATGTAGTGAGCCACAAACACCTCCAGCATTGCCTACTTCAAATACGGCATTGAAACCCACCTCAAAACAAAATATCTCTTAAGGCTATCTTATGCTCTGTGATGTCTGATGTTGATTATTTTTCGTAAGCCCTCTTGCGAGCTTCCTCTGTTTTGCCCCTCTTTTCTCTGTCATTTTTTAACTTATAGATTTTTTACATACTTTTAAATAATGTTAGGTGACCTTGAAAGGTGCCAATCGTACACAATGTATTATTACCTGTTATTATTTAATGAAGCGAACAATTATTACCTTTTGGCAGCCAGTTTATAGCAGAAGACTCCTGTAGCCACAAGCAGCAGCAGTAGAATAGGGACAGTAGCAAATAGAATGTAGGAGACATACAGGGCGTTATCTGAAAGATAACAACAGAGGTAAGACAATGGCATTATAACCTGGTCCCAGATCTGTTTGTGCTATCATGTCAACTCCTTGTCACTCATTGTCAATGAAAAGGAGCTGACATGATAGCACAAACAGATCTGGGACCAGGCTAATGGCAGTAAGTTGGCACCTCACTATGAATACCTTTTGGAGAATAAAAAAAGAAAAAAGAAATGAGATTATTTATTGCATTTGTGACACAATGCACAATATTTCATAACCTAGGATCAAACTCGATAGACATGAAGAGTGCAGATTTTTTACCTGATGATTCAGATAGTCCAATTTTTGTCTTCTCATCACTCACTGTAGCTGATGGTAGGTTTGGCATGAGAGATATAATTGGGGCAACTGGAAAATAGATAATGAACAAAACTTTTAAATAGACAGACACTGTAAGTTCGATTGATATCCAAAAATGTAATATTGACCAAATAAATATGCAGACCAAAAATAAGCAACATTTGTCTTCATCAAAGATGAAGGATTGAGCATGTGTGATGCAGCAATGTGTAGAGGAGTACAGTATGACTAATATGCAAATTAGCAGCCTACTATAAATAAACTCCCTAGGAATAAACTCAATCAGAGCAACAATTTCAAGCAGCGTCACTGGTAATCTGTAACTGTACTATGGCCTACTGTATTTGTCATGCATAGCCTCTATTATCTGTGTCACGCCCTGGCTCTGGGGACTCTAGTATGTTGAGCCAGGGTGTGAGTTTTCATTTGTTTTTGTTCTAGTTTTGTATTTCTATGTTGGCCAGTGTGGTTCTCAATCAGAGGCAACGTGTATCAGCTGTTGCTTGTTGTCTCTGATTGGGACCATACTTAAGCAGCCAGTTTTCCCACAGTGTTTGTGGGATCTTGTTCCAGTGTGGTTTGTGTTAGACCGAGGACGTCACGTTATCGTTTGTTGTTTTGTTCGTGTTATCATCATCATTATTTAATAAATATGTTCGCATTCCACGCTGCGCCTTGGTCCTCTGTTCCCGACGATTGTGACAGAAGATCCCACCAACACTGGACCAAGCAGCGTGTCCAGTAGCCAGTGCCAGAGGTATCGCTAAAGGACATGAACCTCGGCTGGGCCTGGCCCACGGGGAGGAGAGACCCCCATAATTTTTTTAGGGGGGGGGGCTCACGCCGTGGACGACGGGGCAGCAGGAGGCCGCGATAGAGCGGTCCAGCGGGTTTGCAGAGGAGGCCGCCAGGTTAAGGGGGCCACTGGTCACAGAGGAGAGGGAAAGTGTAGAGGCACGGCGAGAGGTACTGGGGTGTGTTACCAGTCCGGTCCGGCCCGTTCCTGATCCCTGCGTAGGGCCAGTGGTGTGTGTCCCCAGTACGGTCCGGCCTGTTCCTGTTCCTCGCTCGAGCCTGTGGTGCGCGTCGTCAGCCCGGCCCGGCCTGTTCCTGCTCCACGCACCAAGCCTATGGTGCGCATCGTCAGCCCGGCCCGGCCTGTTCCTGCTCCTCGCATCGAGCCTGTGGTGCGCGTCGTCAGCCCGGCCCGGCCTGTTCCTGCTCCACGCACCAAGCCTATGGTGCGCATCGTCAGCCCGGCCCGGCCTGTTCCTGCTCCACGCACCAAGCCTATGGTGCGCATCGTCAGCCCGGTTCGGCCTGTTCCTGCTCCCCACACCAAGCCAGTGGTGTGCGTCGTCAGTCCGGCACAGCCCGTGCCTGTTCCACCGGTGCCTGGTCCAGCACCGGTCAGCTGCTCCACGCCGGAGCTAGAGCAATCCGCTCCACCGGTGTTCAGTCCAGCTCCGGCCAGCAGGGTCAGACCGGACCAGGGGTACTTTGGGGGGTTGGAGTGGGAATCATGTCCGGAGCTGGATCCGCCGCCAAGGCGGAGTGCCCACCCGGTCCCTCCCCTGTGGTGTTTGGTTGGCGCGGCCGGAGTCCGCGCCTTTGGGGGGGGGGGGTACTGTCACGCCCTGGCTCTGGGGACTCTAGTATGTTGAGCCAGGGTGTGAGTTTTCATTTATTCTAGTTTTGTATTTCTATGTTGGCCAGTGTGGTTCTCAATCAGAGGCAACGTGTATCAGCTGTTGCTTGTTGTCTCTGATTGGGAACCATACTTAAGCAGCCAGTTTTCCCACAGTGTTTGTGGGATCTTGTTCCAGTGTGGTTTGTGTTAGACCGAGGACGTCACGTTATCGATTGTTGTTTTGATCGTGTTATCATTATTTAATAAATATGTTCGCATTCCACGCTGCGCCTTGGTCCTCTGTTCCCGACGATCGTGACAATCTGAGAAGAGGATTGATTCAATGACACTGATAAAGTTTTTATATTATATTCTATTCTCTCCTATTATACACTGCTCAAAAAAATAAAGGGAACACTTAAACAACACATCCTAGATCTGAATGAATGAAATAAAATTATTAAATATTTTTTTCTTTACATAGTTGAATGTGCTGACAACAAAATCACACAAAAATTATCAATGGAAATCAAATTTATCAACCCATGGAGGTCTGGATTTGGAGTCACCCTCAAAATTAAAGTGGAAAACCACACTACAGGCTGATCCAACTTTGATGTAATGTCCTTAAAACAAGTCAAAATGAGGCTCAGTAGTGTGTATGGCCTCCACGTGCTTGTATGACCTCCCTACAACGCCTGGGCATGCTCCTGATGAGGTGGCGGATGGTATCCTGAGGGATCTCCTCCCAGACCTGGACTAAAGCATCCGCCAACTCCTGGACAGTCTGTGGTGCAACGTGGCGTTGGTGGATGGAGCGAGACATGATGTCCCAGATGTGCTCAATTGGATTCAGGTCTGGGGAACGGGCGGGCCAGTCCATAGCATCAATGCCTTCCTCTTGCAGGAACTGCTGACACACTCCAGCCACATGAGGTCTAGCATTGTCTTGCATTAGGAGGAACCCAGGGCCAACCGCACCAGCATATGGTCTCACAAGGGATCTGAGGATCTCATCTCGGTACCTAATGGCAGTCAGGCTACCTCTGGCGAGCACATGGAGGGCTGTGCGGCCCCCCAAAGAAATGCCACCCCACACCATGACTGACCCACGCCAAACCGGTCATGCTGGAGGATGTTGCAGGCAGCAGAACGTTCTCCACGGCGTCTCCAGACTCTGTCACATGTGCTCAGTGTGAACCAGCTTTCATCTGTGAAGAGCACAGGGCGCCAGTGGCGAATTTGCCAATCTTGGTGTTCTCTGGCAAATGCCAAACGTCCTGCACGGTGTTGGGCTGTAAGCACAACCCCCACCTGTGGACGTCGGGCCCTCATACCACCCTCATGGAGTCTGTTTCTGACCGTTTGAGCAGACACATGCACATTTGTGGCCTGCTGGAGGTCATTTTGCAGGGCTCTGGCAGTGCTCCTCCTGCTTTCCACTAGAGTGAAAGCACCGCCAGCATTCAAAAGTGACCAAAACATCAGCCAGGAAGCATAGGAACTGAGAAGTGGTCTGTGGTCACCACCTGCAGAACCACTTCTTTATTGGGGGTGTCTTGCTAATTGCCTATAATTTCCACCTGTTGTCTATTCCATTTGCACAACAGCATGTGAAATTTATTGTCAATCAGTGTTGCTTCCTAAGTGGACAGTTTGATTTCACAGAAGTGTGACTGACTTGGAGTTACATTGTGTTGTTTAAGTGTTCCCTTTATTTTTTTGAGCAGTGTATTATATTGTGATTCATAAATCTTGACCACTAGATGTCATCCTATACATAGACACTTCGGAGATTGAGAATGGTGATGTCATTACAATGTTCAAGCTGTTGATCTCAGTATCAACAAATCACTCATCTCAAGGATTCACATATTTGACCTTAAAAAATCTAAATGTTAGTTGCAGTGGTGGGTTTACCTGTGTATATTGAATTCCACACCACAGTAAACATGGGTAACTTTTCTGTAAGAGAGAGAAAGTGACAATCATCAGCTGCAAATGAATATGGACTATATTGACTGTGAAGGATATTTTCTATGGTTCCTTGTTGATAAGCTGGTATTCAATAAAAATCATACCATACAATATTATCTCCTTCAGCGGAGATAAACTACAGGATTGAGATAGGATAAATGTAATGTAACACCGTCGTATTCATTAGTGCACACTGTTGCAATCCATAACAAAAAGTTTCGTCAACGAAAACGAGAGATTCTTATTGGACAAATTCAGGTAGTCCCTCCCTGTTTCGGTCCCTTTCCTTCCATTTGCTGTCCTTTGAATACAACCCTTTGAATCTGTTCATGTCTAAATATGGACACTATCAAGGACACCGGGGCTATGTTCAGCAGGGCACAATGTTGTGGAACGTTCAGATAGAAAAACATGATGTAGAACAAACATAACTCTCTGACATGTAGAATCATGTCAGCTCTATTCATGACATTTCTATCTGCAATGTTCCACAACGTTTGGCTACTCAGAACGTGTCCAGGGTACAGTTCACCTTCGGAGTACTTGCAGACGAAATTGTTCTTGGTGTTGCAGTTGTCATCGTTCCACTGGAACATGAAGCGCCCCCCTTCGTCAGGGGGGGCAGAAGGCTGGTGATACAGCACCACACACATCTCGTTGCCACATGATGGCTCGTCCCAATGCCAGTTTCTGCAACAAGCATTTTTCCATAGGTCAACAACCTTATCAGAGATCCTCTGATAGTCAACAGCATGCCTCTGAAAATGCACTCTCATCCTACTGATACCCAGTGTTGGGGAGTAGTGAACTACATGTAGTTCAACTGGTAATTTAACTACATTTTGCAGTAGCTTGGTGGTAGTTGAACTAAATTCAAATGAAGTTAGTGTTTTCAGTAGTTAATGACTTTTTTGCCATGTAGCGATGTAGCTAGCTACTGGAACTACGTAATCATTTCCTTTCTTTTTCGGCATCAGGCCTGCGTAATTCTCACTTGGAACATTTAATTTTGTGATTAATAGGTTAAATGACACATTCTGTTAACATCTGAATACAGTGATCTGTTCTTGCAATTTGTCGTCTATGACATTTCAGATTTACATATGATAATTTTTCACAAAGTAGTTTGGATGAAGTGAACTACCTTTTCAAAGTAACTTTAGTTAAGTCAACTATATTTTTTTAAGGGTAGCTTTAGTGTAGCTTAACTTCTTTCAGTGTGAAGTAATTGGTAGCTTGGTAAACTATATTTTCATATTAGCTTCCCCAACACTGCCAATACCACAACATTCAAAGTAAAACACAAGAACACCTGAATCTGGCCTTGCTGCCATCCAGCCAGTAGTACTGCGAAGGGCAGCCCATAGTAGTCACCCGGTGGCGTGGGCTTCTGTGCAGCCCGATCCAGAAGTCCCCATCAGTGGCCTGCAACTGCTGGATGAACCTCTCGACCAGGCGCTGCTCATTGTCAGTGTCGATACTGAGGAGCTCTCCCCCATCTGTCCTGCAGGCCTGCCTGGCATCATCGAAGGTCACCCTCCGCTGTGGGTCCTGGAAGTAGTTGATCCTGTAGCAGGGTCGCTCTGTGCCACGCCGGCAGATCCTCTGGCCTACAGTGCATCGCATTGGAAAACAAGAAATTGCAAATCAAGAATGCAAATCAAATTGCAAATTCAATTGCAAAATTGCTAATCTAAACATGGGTAATAAATAATGTCAAATCAGAATGGTAATTAAGTGGAATAACATTGCAAGTTGTTATGTAAGCTGTGAGGACATATGGCACACATATTAGCCTACATGAATGACATGATAATAGGCCTATGTGCAAGATCTCTTGATTTTATATAGGCCTATTGCCATAAGCTTAAGAAATGTTTTATTGTTTTTCGTAAGTGATTGCATGTAACATTATGAATAGGCTCTATGTTATTATTTATTTATTATTACAGGCTTATTTTCTTTATTATTGGGGCCTTTATTAATAATGTTGCAAACCACAGTGAATAAGCTTTAAAGTAATATGGCCCACCTTGATTTTGCACCTTGATTTTTGCACCACATTTGGGCTATTACATACCACCTTGGTCTTCTAAATCTGTAACCTACTTCTGAGCACAATGGCCCATCTCAAAACGAATCATAGGTTCCCGACACACAAACCAAAACAAAAAGCCTGCTCTGGGCAATGTATAGACCTATTGAAGATAATTATTGCAGTGACTGTTTTTGCCATCTAGCTTACAAAAGCACTCGACTTTGGGTGACATTTGAAGTTTCTATTTTAAAATGTTAACGTTCCAAAATCTTTCTTCTTTCGTTGGGCACTACATAATACGATTTTTTTTTCGCACAATCAACAGACCGCAATATTGCCATGCATTAGATAAACTTTGGTTAATCATACCGTTACCTTTTGACAACGTGCTTTGACAAGTTTGACATTCTTTCCCTGTAAACACTCACCATTGAGTTCAAATTGGGTGAATCCTGGGTGGCAGCAAACGGCGAGAACCGTCCCGAGCAGTTTAATAAAATCCATTTCTTCATCTTCACTAAAGCGTTCGCGTAAATTCGAGCAAATCCGTGGCCGCCCGTCAAAGCCTGAGAGAGGGTATGGTCCAATCAGAATTAGGTCGAAGTGTTTTTGCAGGATCCGGTAAAGCGTTTTTTAAACCCATTTTACTGCGAATGGCTCAGGATTTTGAGTAAGTCCATCGAAGATAAAAGTTTAAAGGAGGAATGCTTGTCGTATCTTGCTATGTTTTTTTGCACTCATATAAAGGCATAATGAAATTAGGCTTCTCCATGCTTCACTTACACAATAATCAAAGTCACATTCATTTGATAAGAATGGAAAAGAGACTAATGGAATGAATAGACGTATTTGTGTGGTATGCTATACTGAGCAAGAGAAATGTACATGGGATTGTACAACTGTATAGCAAATGTTTTCTATTTCTCACACACACACACACACACACACACACACACACACACACACACACACACACACACACACACACACACACACACACACACACACACACACACACATTACTTTAATGGAATATCTGACAACCAGGGTGGGAAATAAGAAATAAAACATTTGAGAGAAAAATGTGTAGTTAATTATGTAAAGGTCAAGCATTAGTCTGAGGAGAAGATTGTGTTCTTTCACTTGAGGAAATTAGGAAATTCTAAGTACTGCTAATTTAGCCAGTACTTTGCAATCATTTTTCTTTGTAGATTGCCCAGCAAAGATCCATTGTAGCTACTACATGGAACACTTTTGTGAGACTTTGGGAAATCTCCAAGTGTTCCAGGCAGCAAACTCCAGACAATACAAGAACAAGTGGTGAGCCGTTTTATTGTGAGGTTAATATGTGATGACCAATATAACCAGATAACAATGGCCCTGAAATCTGTATCCACATAATTTACACATAGTCAGTAAAACATCCTGTTTTATGCTAGAGCAGATCTGAGATAGGATTGAATGCTGATGCTAATCTGGTAGTCTCAGAAAGCCAACATCAGTCACTTCAGACTCAGACCATAATAACACAGTTGGTTATATGCTGTGGCCTAGGCGACATGGGAAGGGGTTGGCTAACTTGGCAACAAACAGCAGAGGGTTGCCAGGTATGTTAAACCTGGAAACCTTAATTCGCCCTATAGTGAACCGTTTTCAGTTAGTGTTTTGACTGTAACTATCAGAAATGGAAAAGTCCAGGGCCTGCATTCATAAAGCTTCTTAGAGTAGGAGTGCTGATCAAGGATTGGTGAAAACGGGCTCAGATTGAATTGCTAGTGAGGAGATTTGATCGCAGTGACTTCATGGGCTCAGAGGAATGTGCAAAGCATTGGCCCCTAACAGGAAGCCAGAAAGGAGGAAAGGGAAGAGCTATTTTTTCAACACCATATTTCCTGTCCCTGTCCTTTCTCGTTTGTTTTTCAGCCACTTCCACTCATTTCCCTTTTCTCTGTAGAAAAATGAAAATAAGTATATTTCCAATTTATGATTGTGAAAGGGATAGAAAAACATTATTTTACAAAATTATGCATAGGCCTAATAAAGAATATGAAGGAAAATGTAGAGGCTTAAAAAGGCTTTAAAAATAGTCATCAATAACAGTATAATACACATTCCATGCAGCAAATAGAACTCTCATCTCTCAACTAAGACCTAGCACACGTTTTCTCATATATCATAAACAGCATTGTTGGTGTCCTGGAAAAACCTATTATCTCCAAAAAGTGTAACTTTTTTTAAATACAAAAAGAGAATACGGGCCTCCCGAGTGGCGCAGCGGTCTAAGGTGCTAGAGGTGTCACTTCCGACCCAGGTTCGATCCCGGGCTGTGTCGCAGCCGGCCGCTACCGGGAGACCAATGAGGCGGCGCACAATTGGCCCAGCGTCGTCCGGGTTAGGGGAGGGTATGGCCGGCTGGTATGTCCTTGTCCCATCGCAATCTCGCGACTCCTTGCGGGCCCGGTGCATGCACGCTGACTTCGGTCGTCAGCTGTACGGTGTTTTCTCCGACAGATTGGTGCACCTGGCTTCCGGGTTAAGCGAGCAGTGTGTCAAGAAGCAGTGCGGCTTGGCGGGGTCGTATTTGATTTAAGGTTTTTCCAGGAACCAGACAGCATGTAAACAGAAAAGACTATCCTATTTGGCCCAGCACACACAGTAGTCAGCCACAAGACCGAGACTCATGGCCTCTCTTCGTGTAATCTCGATCAGTCACCAGCAGATGGTAAACCCTGCAACACGTTTTCTGGGAGCAAATGAAGTGCTCAGACAAGCCGGGATGTGTTCCACAACACAGGCTTTTTATGTGAGGCACTTTTGTGCTGTCTGGCTGGCTCTGCTCCAGAGGTTCATTACTCTTCTTCCTGGAATGTAACGCTCTATCATGTCCATTTATTAGTGACACGAGTCTTGGCCCCATGAGAGGGTCCTAATCTGTGTGAGGCCAGGGTAGTGTTACTCAAGTCACGCAAAGGCATGCACTGTCTCTCTGTGAGGGGGTCCACCTCTGGTGTAACTCAGGAATGGAATAGGCCTTTTTACTTCAAGGCATCAGTTGATTTTATGACAGGGAAACAATGTATGTTATCTAATGCTAAATAGGGTCTTACTGAAAGGTAATACAAGTCTGTGATTTGGGACTGCATTTTGGTCATTTTATATAATCAGATATGAATTTGGAAATATTTCCAAATAATAAGAGGAACATACACTGAGTGTACAAAACATTAGGAACACCTCCTTTGCCCTCTGAACAGCCTCAATTCATCGGGGCATGGACTCGATATTCCACAGGGATGCTGGCCCATGTTGACGCCAATGCTTTCCACAGTTGTGTCAAGTTGGGTGGATGTCCTTTGGGTGGTGGACCATTCTTGATACACAAGGGAAACTGTTGAGTGGGAAAACGGCAGCAGCGTTGCAGTTCTTGACACACTCAAACCGGTGCGCCTGGCACCTACCGTCATACCCTGTTCAAAGGCACTTACATATTTTGTCTTGCCCATTCACCCTCTGAATGGCACACATACACAATACATTTCTCAATTGTCTCAAGGCTTTAAAATGATTCTTTAACCTGTCTCCTCCTCTTCATCTACACTGATTGAAGTGGATTTAACAAGTGACATCAATAAGGGGTCACATAGCTTTCACCTGAATTCACCTGGTCGTCATGGAAAGAACAGGTGTTCCTAATGTGTTGGATACTTTGGTAAACAATCACTGATAACCACCCAAACTTGGCCAGCAGATGACAGCAATGGACTACTTCTCTTACGACAATAATATTTTACTCATCACCATGTCGTCACCATCATTGCATTGTCTTATTCAAGCAATGACAGTACCAATAATCATACTATTTCTACTTTCACACTAGTTCTACTCCAACATCTCCAACACACAAGAGTCTTCTCAAGGACAAACCAAGTACCATAACATTTAGACAATGGCCATAAAACCTAGCGGTCAAACAGGGAAATGGTTCCAATCGTTTTTCCACCATTTTTGAAACACTTAAAATAAGGGCTGTGTTTCGTGTAGGCTCTCCCTGGCGTGACGTTTTGATAACCAAGTTAATCTCTCTCGGACAATGTGTCTTTTATCAATATATTCGGCTCCATTTACTTTCAGATAAAAAATAAATAATCTAATTAGCATCAAAGTAGACATTATGCAAAACGACACATCCCTGCACCTCATCTCTAGCTGATACCTTTGCTAACAGGTAATGTGTCAATTTAAAACTTGCACAAGACAGTTCACAGAATTCAGTCAATTTAAAGAAGTGTATCCTATTTATTCATTACTACATTTAGCTAACATTAGATAGTTATTCCAGAGATTCCTCGAGTCGGCAGTCTCGTCCAGAACATCATGGCATTTGTAGTTCTTTATGATAGCCACATAATTAGCATTTAATTTTTGGGGGGGTAAATACACCTTGTCCTAGAGAGATTTACACGGTTATCAAAATGCCACACCAGGGTAAGCCTACACGAAACACAGCCCTAATTTTAAGTGTTTCTAAAATCCCCTATAGGAAAAATTAATGGACGGGAAGACTTTTTGAACCATTTCCACGTTTGACCTCTAGGTTTTATGGGTATTCAAATCAAATCAAATCAAATGTTATTTGTCACATGCGCCGAATACAACAAGTATAGACTCATATTATGACTCTATAGTAGGTCCACCTTGCGAGCTGACATGATGAGAAAGGAGAGATACACTAGTTGCGTGATGCAGGGGATGTCCACTCAGATAGACAGGGACTATAATGACTCTTTGATCTCTCCCCTATACCCTTCCAAAGCGTACAGTATCATTCCCTTACCCATTCCCAGCATATTTTCTTTCCCGACTCAAATCAGCATCTTAAACAAGCCTAATTGCCCTTGGTTATTGCTGTGACTGGGATCAAATTTCCGCCACCTTTGTTGAGCCCTGAGATGGATACTGTAAAGAAGCACAACGGTGATTACTGTGTTGAAGTATGTTGTCACTACAGTATAATCCTGGCTGACATGTCTTGATGTTATTACACTGGTCATGTCTGGCTGGGACTTTTTCTGGCTTGTTTTCAGTGGTGAAGGTTACAGTTCATGCAGGGTTTAACTTTGTGAAATTGTAGGGTTCCTGTATTGGTGACTAGATGGAGAAATATTTCACATTTAACAGCTACACTGAACAAAAATATAAATGCAACATGCAACAATTTCAAAGATTTTACTGAATTACTGTTCATGTAAGAAAACCAGTCAATATAAATAAATGCATTAGGCCCTAATCTATGGATTCACATGACTGGGCAGGGGTGCAGCCATGGGTGGGCATAGGCCTACCCACTTGGGAGCCAGAGCCCAGCCAATCAGAATGAGTTTTTTCCACAAAAGGGCTTTATTACAGACAGAAATACTCCTCAACAACCCCTCCCCCCTCAGACGATCCCGCAGGTGAAGAAGCCGGAAGTGGAGGTCCAACACTTTACATGTTGCGTTTATATTTTTGTTCAGTATATTATTAACCCATTAATCTTACATTTTAGCTAATTGTTCTAAAATCCTTTGTGTCATATCTGTGTCCCCTTCTCAAACCACAAATGATATAACAAAATACAGTATCTCATAAAAGTGAGTACACCCCTCACATTGTTGTAAATATTTGAGTATATCTTTTCATGTGACAACACTGAAGAAATGACACTTTGCTACAATGTAAAGTAGTGAGTGTACAGCTTGTATAACAGTGTAAATTTGCTGTCCCCTCAAAATAACTCAACACACAGCCATTAATGTCTAAACCGCTGGCAACAAAAGTGAGTACACCCCTAAGTGAAAATGTCCAAATTGGGCCCAATTAGCCATTTTCCCTCCCTGGTGTCATGTGACTCGTTAGTGTTACAAGGTCTCAGGTGTGAATGGGGAGCAGGTTTGTTAAATTTGGCGTCATCGCTCTCACACTCCCTCATACTGGTCACTGGAAGTTCAACATGGCACCTCATGGCAAAGAACTGTCTGAGGATCTGAAAAAAAAGAATTATTGCTCTACATAAAGATGGCCTGGGCTATAAGAAGATTGCCAAGACCCTGAAACTGAGCTGCAGCACGGTGGCCAAGAACATACAGCGGTTTAACAGGACAGGTTACACTCAGAACAGGCCTCGCCATGGTCGACCAAAGAAGTTGAGTGCATGTGCTCAGCGTCATATCCAGAGGTTGTCTTTGGGAAATAGATGTATGAGTGCTGCCAGCTGTTATACAAGCTGTACACTCACTACTTTACATTGTAGCAAAGTGTCATTTCTTTAGTGTTGTCACATGAGGGGTGTACTCACTTTTGTGAGATACTGTATACAGTGGGGAGAACAAGTATTTGATACACTGCCGATTTTGCAGGTTTTCCTACTTACAAAGCATGTAGAGGTCTGTAATTTTTATCATAGGTACACTTCAACTGTGAGAAACGGAATCTAAAACAAAAATCCAGAAAATCACATTGTATGATTTTTAAGTAATTAATTTGCATTTTATTGCATGACATAAGTATTTGATCACCTACCAACCAGTAAGAATTCCGGCTCTCACAGACCCTCCTGTTTTCCACTCATTACCTGTATTAACTGCACCTGTTTAAACTCGTTACCTGTATAAAAGACACCTATCCACACACTCAATCAAACAGACTCCAACCTCTCCACAATGGCCAAGACCAGAGAGCTGTGTAAGGACATCAGGGATACAATTGTAGGCCTGCACAAGGCTGGGATGGGCTACAGGACAATAGGCAAGCAGCTTGGTGAGAAGGCAACAACTGTTGGCGCAATTATTAGAAAATGGAAGAAGTTCAAGACGACGGTCAATCACCCTCGGTCTGGGGCTCCATGCAAGATCTCACCTCGTGGGGCATCAATGATCATGAGGAAGGTGAGGGATCAGCCCAGAACTACACGGCAGGACCTGGTCAATGACCTGAAGAGAGCTGGGACCACATTCTCAAAGAAAACCATTAGTAACACACTACGCCGTCATGGATTAAAATCCTGCAGCGCACGCAAGGTCCCCCTGCTCAAGCCAGTGCATGTCCAGGCCCGTCTGAAGTTTGCCAATGACCATCTGGATGATCCAGAGGTGGAATGGGAGAAGGTCATGTGGTCTGATGAGACAAAAATAGAGCTTTTTGGTCTAAACTCCACTCGCCGTGTTTGGAGGAAGAAGAAGGATGAGTACAACCCCAAGAACACCATCCCAACCGTGAAGCATGGAGGTGGAAACATCATTCTTTGGGGATGCTTTTCTGCAAAGGGGACAGGACGACTGCACCGTATTGTGGGGAGGATGGATGGGGCCATGTATCGCGAGATCTTGGCCAACAACCTTCCCTCAGTTAGAGCATTGAAGATGGGTCGTGGCTGGGTCTTCCAGCATGACAACGACCTGAAACACACAGCTAGGGCAACTAAGGAGTGGCTCCGTAAGAAGCATCTCAAGGTCCTGGAGTGGCCTAGCCAGTCTCCAGACCTGAACCCAATAGAAAATCTTTGGAGGGAGCTGAAAGTCCGTATTGCCCAGCGACAGCCCCGAAACCTGAAGGATCTGGAGAAGGTCTGTATGGAGGAGTGGGCCAAAATCCCTGCTGCAGTGTGTGCAAACCTGGTCAAGACCTACAGGAAACGTATGATCTCTGTAATTGCAAACAAAGGTTTCTGTACCAAATATTAAGTTCTGCTTTTCTGATGTATCAAATACTTATGTCATGCAATAAAATGCAAATGAATTACTTAAACAATCATACAATGTGATTTTCTGGATTTTTGTTTTAGATTCAATCTCTCACAGTTGAAGTGTACCTATGATAAAAATTACAGACCTCTACATGCTTTGTAAGTAGGAAAACCTGCAAAATCGGCAGTGTATCAAATACTTGTTCTCCCCACTGTATATGCTAAATTGTTTCCTTTCATCTATCTTATTCATTTCTGTCACGAACGTTGAGAGACGGGTCAGACCAAGGTGCAGCGTGAAAAGCGTACATGTTTATTCACCCAGTAAACATACAAACCAAAACAAGAAACAACGTAACGTGAAGTCCTCAGGCTTAAGTATGCTCCCCAATCAGAGACAACGGGCGACAGCTGTCTCTGATTGGGAATCACACCCGGCCAAACCTAGCACTGCAACATAGAAATAGACTAACTAGAACATAAACATAGAATTTCTAGCATAGATTCTCACGCCCTGACCAAACCAACTAAAGGGAGTGGAGCAACCGACAAGGCCAGGGCGTGACAGTACCTCCCCCCGAAAGGTGCGTACTCCGGCCGCACCAACCTGACTCATTAGGGGAGGGTCCGGGTGGGCTTTCAGCCTCAGAGGCGGATCCGGCTCAGGGCGTGACGACCTCTTCCTCTCTGTTGCGCCCCTGGTCTGGTCCTCGGCGCGATGCTTCCCCTCTCCTTTCTCCCACGATGCACCAAGCCCTGTCTGGACCCTGGTGTGGGAGACCCCGAACCTGGAGAGGGGCTGACGTCTGGACCTGGATCGGCAATCACCCCACGATGCACCAAGCCCTGTCTGGACCCTGGTGTGGGAGGCCCCGACCCTGGAGAAGGGCTGACTTCTGGGTCTGGAGTGGAGCCGCTGACCGGAGCTGAACTGGACCCCGGTGGAGCGGACTGCTCTGGCTTCGGAATGGAACCGCTGGACTGGGCACCGGTGGAGCGGACTACTCTGACTCCGGAATGGATCCGCTGACCGGAGCTGGACTGGACCCCGGTTGAGCGGATTGCTCGGACTCCGGAATGGATCCGCTGACCGGAGATGGACTAGGCACCGGTGGAGCGGACTGCTCTGGCGCCGGAGTGGAGCCACTGACCGGAGCTGAACTGGATCCCGGTGGAGTGGACTGCTCTGGCTCCGGAATGGAGCCGCTGACCGGAGCTGGACTTGGCTCCGGTGGAGCGGACTGTTCTGACTCTGGAATGGAGTCGCTGACCGGAGCTGGACTAGGCACCGGTGGAGCGGACTGCTCTGGCTCCGGAATGGAGCCGCTGACCGGAGCTGGACTAGGCACCGGTGGAGTGGACTACTCTGACTCGGGAATGGTGTCGCTGACCGGAGCTGGATCAGGCACCGGTGGAGCGGATTGCTCTTGCTCCGGATTAGAGCCGCTGACCGGAGCTAGGCTGGACACCGGTGGAGTGGACTACTCTAGCTCCGGAGTGGAGCAACCGACCAGAGCTAGATCAGGCACCGGTGGAGTGGATTAGTCTGGCTCCGGAGTGGAGCAGCCTTCCGGCAAGTATCCATCCCCATCTCTGGAGCAGGACTAAACGCCGTGCCCAGCCTGGGCACCGACGCAGAGGAAAATTCCAGCCCTGTAGTAAGACTGGTTGCCGGCCCCAGACTGGGCACCGACACGTTTAGGAGCTCCTGCTCCAAAACGGGACTGTACGTCGTGCCCACCCTGGGCACCGACGCAGAGGTGGTTTCCAACCCTGTAGTTGGCCTGGTTGCCGGCCCCAGACTGGGCACCGACACGCTAAAGTGCTCCCTGCAGGGGACCGTCGCTGGAGGTCGGGTGAGTTGTGTGGTTGGAGGAGGTGTAGAAACGCCACCTCTCTCCCATCGCTCCAATCTACTCACCACGCGCTCCATTGCGCTGCCGAGAGCCTGGATCCTGCTCGCCTGCCGTTGGATACGTTCCTCCAAAGATCCGGACGGACTGACTGTACCTGCTGACTCCATTTTAGGTGCGTGTTTCTGTCCTGGAACGGGCCGTGCCGGACTGGGAACACGCACCACTGGCTTGGTGCGAGAAGCAGGCACGGGACGTACCGGGCTGGGAACTGTCGTTGGAGATGTACGACTGTTCCAGTCCTCTCTCTCCGCGCCCAATCCTCCTCCAGTGAGGACTCCTCCGGGAGCCCCCACGAGTTAGGGAACAGAAACTCATCGTCGTCGTCATCCTCCGACTCCTCAGTGTAAAACTGTTCCCATTCCTGCTCTCATGGTCGTAGGGACTCCAACTGGAACTCCACCGGTTGCAGTGGTTGGGGCGCTTCTCTCTCGATCCCCGACCACCCCTTTAGCCCCCCCAATTTTTTTTATTGGGGCTGCTTCTTGGGCTTTCTCCGTGACCGAGTCCTTTTGGGGTCGCCGTTTCTCCTCTCCTGCCTGGGCTTCCTCCTTCGCCCAGGGTCCTCCATCAGCCAATATCTCCTCCCAAGTCCAAAATGACTTCCCCACCTGTGTCCAGGGTGTCTGCTGCTCCTGGGCACGCTGCTTGGTCCTTTTGTGGTAGGATCTTCTGTCACGAACGTTGAGAGACGGGTCAGACCAAGGTGCAGCGTGGAAAGCATACATGTTTATTCACCCAGTAAACATACAAACCAAAACAAGAAACAACGTAACGTGAAGTCCTCAGGCTTAAGTATGCTCCCCAATCAGAGACAACGGGCGACAGCTGTCTCTGATTGGGAATCACACCCGGCCAAACCTAGCACTGCAACATAAAAATAGACTAACTAGAACATAAACATAGAATATATAACATAGAAACTCACGCCCTGACCAAACCAACTAAAGACAACAGGCCTCTCAAGGGCAGGGCGTGACAATTTCTTTCTTGCCATCATATAACATGTAAGGCAAGCAACATGCATTCTATTACTATATTATTTCCACATGTACAGTACTGCCCTTTCATTCATTTTCAGAATCAATTAACCTTGATTATCCATTGATTTAAATAATAGTAAACAGCTTAGCTTCAAACTACACTGTCTCAGATAGACAAGGGTTCAGAGTTTTGCGTAATCTTGAGTGACCCCAGCAGCCATTAGGATTTTTGGAATCTGATAATATGATTAGATCACATAAGAATGCCCACTGCATTCCGTGTTGAACACTAAACAGTTGTCATTGGAGAGATCTTGGGCAGAGACAAAAAGTGAAGGGACTGTCACCGAGTGATGCATCCGTATAATGTAACAAATCTCTTCTCTCGCCAAGGGGCTTTTGGCAGAAACATATCTGGTCGTTTTCATTCTATGTTTCACGCTGAACAATTGGCCTTCACAGTTGAACAGTAGCAGTTGTAGCCTATAGCAAAGTCTACTTACAAAGTAGCTCTTGGAACACAATAGAGTAAAGGGCTGACATGCAAGTTAAATTAACAATGGCTATTTCTGGTTCTGTGTTTGTTACCTTGTGGCTTACGTTATCACATTTCCAGCATTCATAGTGTTTCATTCTCAACACATAAATCCACTCTTCTATATAGGACATCCCAAAAGACAGCTTTGTCTCTCGTGGAGATTTAACTTCTCACTTTTAGATGGAAGTTTGATAAGAAATGCAAAAGGACCCCCAGGGATTGTATGGCATTTTGATGAATAGGTTTTGTGTGGTGATTAATGTTTATAAAATTCGAACAGACACACCTCTGCTCAAAAGGTTTTGTAATGAAATGTCAACGCATGCCCAACCCATGAAGCTCTAAGGGCCTGTTTCCTAGACAAAGGTTAAGCCTAGTCCTGGGCTAAAAACCATGCTCAAAGGAGAATTTCATATCGATTTTCTGTATCATCTCATTGGCTCGGAATTCATATTATCGGATATTCTACACATTATCTCAACCTATCAATTAAAAAAGATATATATATTAAAAAGTTATATATATTTGTAACTACTTGTTTCCACAATTAGCAAATCACCGAAGAATATTGCGTTCAAGTGGATTCATTATAATGTAAAAAAATCCTGATGCTGAAGTGGATGAATCTAATATGATAATATATTTAAAACAGATATGAATACAGTGTACAATATATCCCTGAAAAGCAACAATGCTCAATCATTCTCAAGATATCCCCTAATTGTTTCCAAGAAATATGAAATATCCCGTGCAGGTTAACCTTTGAGATCTATGTCAAACCCCACTGACACAGTCCTCTTAGTGGTTGTTTGATGGTTTAAAAAAATATTGTGTTTGTGTGTTTGTTGAGGGGATGGATGTGTGTTTCACTCCCATGTGATATTAGATGTCAGGGAGGTCTAACACCTGTGGTATATGAGACACATCCCACCACAACCTGTTCACACAAACACCTCCTCGGGAACCTCACAGGTAGGATGGGATGACTTGAGACTCAGCTCTCCTGCTTTAGTTTTGAATGGTCAAACCAAACATATTTAGAATAGTGAATAATTGTTTAGGGAAGTTTATCATTTTTGAAATATAACAGATTTTGTTTAGTGGTACATTTTACATGTTTATTTCCTGTATGGGATAACAAATCTCACAACCATCTCTGCATTATCATCTGCTTTGCACTCTGATCATGGATGCTGACTGTGGCTCTTTCTGTTCTGTGAATGTCCTCTGAGTGTCTCTCATCCTCTCTCTCCACAGTAGTTAAGATGCTCTCCCTGTACTGTGTCTCTGCTGTGATGGCTATTGTCCTCCAGCCTGCCTCCTCCATTACCTACAACTGTTCTGCTCTGTACAACAGGGTCCCAGGTAAGTCCTGAGGGTTGAACCACATGGCCATTCAGGGGTGGAATTCCCCATGTGAAAATCTCAGGGGGAACATTTTGACCTGAACAATAATTGAGACATGGTGATCAGACAGTGGTAAGCTCACTGAGTGATTCCCCCCAGTAACTTGCCTGGCTGGGCTGATGAGACAGTGGATTGCGCAGTCAGGTGTAACAGAGTAAATAGGCATTTTAACGTCATAGATTTAGCTGGTGGTAACTTGTGGAATAGACACCGGCTGGAATGCGCTTTTAACCAATCAGCATTAAGGATTAGACCCACCCGTTGTATAAACAGTGGTAAGATCACTGAGTGATTCCCCCCCAGCAGCTACTGTAGCCTACTAATGATTCTGTATATGTTTTAACCTCTACTCCCTCTCCTCTGTGGCCACTCAGACAACAACGACTTGACGGTGGACTGCGGGGCCAGTATGATCAACCTGAAGGTGAACCTGTGTACGGCTCAGTGGGCAGGCTTCGACCCCGCCGGTCTGGCTCTGAATGGAGAGCACAACAAGAGCCAGTGCCAGGGCTTGATTGACACCAGCGTGGATCCGCCTGTCATCCGCTACCAGCTGCCTGTCAATCACAGCCAGGAGAACCCCTGTCGCCAGTCACTGCAGGTGAGAGGGTGACTGTACATTCACTGTGACAGAGTGCCTTAGGTAAGGTGTACATTTTAGTCATTTAGCAGACGCTCTTATCCAGAGCGACTTACAGTTAGTGAGTGCATACATTTGTATTTTTTCAGGACTTCTGCATATATACCGTGCATGCACAATGAGAGAGTGCCTTAGTTACGGTGTAAATTAGGACATCATTAGGTTTTGGGCTGTTTAACTGTATGTAATGTATGTCCAAGATTAGCCTTCTGGTGGTTATTTGGGAAATAGGAAAATTGTGTGTAGCCTACTGTGAACTGTGCAATTGTGTAAAATGATACTACCTTACCTTATTATAGAATCGAATGTAAACCAAACCTAATATTTATAAGTTGTGTTTTGTGTACTAGCTAAGTGTCTAATAACAACTTGTTGATCCTATATCAATCCAATCAATCATGATCTTACATTGATGCATCATTGTGTTGGTCCTATATAATTGATCTATCATTCATTGATCTTATATCAACAACTGACTAGACACCCCCTTTCCTTTTCCCTTTCAATCATCAATTCATTGATCCATC
Source organism: Coregonus clupeaformis (assembly GCF_020615455.1). NCBI lineage: Eukaryota > Metazoa > Chordata > Actinopteri > Salmoniformes > Salmonidae > Coregonus > Coregonus clupeaformis. The sequence goes on from NC_059196.1 coordinate 8,438,484, forward strand.
ATTGTGTTGATTGAGCCTAGATCTTGGACGAGGCCCCGGATGCCTCTGGTTCCTTCAGCTTTTTCTCCAGCGTCCAGTCGGTCATCATCACGGGCTACCTTGACACCCCCAAGTCCTCTGTGGGGATCATCAGTTATGCCACAGACCTCTATTATCACTTCTCCTGCCGCTACCCGCTGGAGTACCTTCTCAACAACACAAAGATTGTGGCGTGAGTCTCGGTCCTCTATCTGTTTATCAGTAAAAATATACTTTATTGATCCCCAGAGGCTGAATTGGGTTATATAGCTAGCGAGGTAGCTAGATGTTTTTTAATTTAATTTAAAAAAAAATTGGGTTACAAATTAACTCTGTATTGCTACCCAGTGATTAATTCAAGGCACACAAACAGACAACGTTTCGATCCCACTGGGATCTTCGTCAGGTCAGCTGACGTATAAATGAACTATGACACTTTCTCCTTCTTCTCTAACTCCAGCTCTCTCCCACTCTTTCTATCTTAGGTCGTCAGTCTCAGTGGCCACTAGTGACAATAATGGCACGTTCATTGACACGTTGAGTATGAGTGTTTTTAATGTGAGTGCAGTATTACATTCCTAATGCATAAAAAAGCATCCATTAATGGTCAGGGCTGTTTGAGATGTATATACACTGTCCCCGCCTATAGAATGTTATTACAATGTAACTATATCTTAGCGACATATTATGACAGGTTAATTTACTCTTATTTTACTCTGCTATTAGTCTTTTGATTTGGATATTTACAGAATAAACCTCACCTGTGATCTTCCTCACAACTCCTTCTCTTCTCTACTGTTTGTTGTGCAGGACACTGATTACGGTCACCAATTGGTGGTTCCACCGACAGGACTTGAATTGCGTTCCAAGGTTTACGTGGAGGTCAAGGCCACCAACCTCACTGGGAAGTAAGTCAAGCTTTTGTCTCTTAACTTATCTACTGGGTCAATTGTCAGAGTCCACACTCATTTCATGTACAGTATTTTGTATTGTAGTTTGCCATATCCATTATATTCATTTTTATTTGTATATTCTATTTTTACATTATTCTGAATGGTATACACTCTTTTTCTAACAAATTGACATGATGACTCTCTCTCTTCTATCTCTCTCTCCCTCCCTCCCTCCCTAAAACAGTTTTAATCTGTTACTTGACCACTGCTTTGCAACCCCATCTGCGTACAACATGTCAAACAATGAGCAGCACAACTTCTTCACAGGGTTTGATAAAATCCATCCTCTCATCAATTTCAAATACAGAGAAATATGGATGATAAATTACAGGCCAATATATTGGTCGTATTAAGTGTGTGCAAAATGACAATTCTTATAATCCTTATTCACAGATGCTCTGTTGATCCACGCTCATCAGTCACACAGAATGGGATTTCCAAGAATTCCCGATTCTCCTTTGAGGCATTCCGCTTTGTGACACACAATAACCTGGAAAGGTCCAGTATCTACCTGCACTGTATCCTTCGACTGTGTGAGCCCAGCAAGTGTCGGGAACTGGTTGATGTAAGTGGAGTCCACCCAACTACACCATTCTAACGTATCTTGTTCTCTACAATTAGCACCATCGATAGAACAGTGTTGACCTTGACCCATCACAGCAACCTTGTCAAGAGATCGGATCTCTTGGTGTAGTGGCTAACGTGTTGGGATGACAGTCACTGGACCCGGGTTTCAAGTCCGGTTGGCGCTACCCCCGGAATTCGCTGCAATACTATAAATAGTTTGTATAAGCATAAAAACTTGTCTTTGTCACAGGCTTGCAATAGCAGGAGAAAGAGATCGCTGGAGCCTTTTGGATCCGAGTCAGTGGAATCAGCCACTGTTTCTGTGGGACCACTCTATACCAGCAGAGCTGGTGAGACCTGGAATATTCTATTAACCATTTTGTTCAACATTATGTCTGAGATTCTGATATTCAGTAATAATGATCACGGGTAGCAAGTAATTCACTGGAGTTTATAGAGTTAATTGCTATCAGTACCACTGCTACTTAAATTCAATTTCAGTGAATAATATGATGTTTTCCCTCTCTGTTGTTTTTCCTACAGAGGAAAGACCTGCTGCGTTGGCATATAGTGAGTTAAATGTTTTTGCTAAATTCAAGTGTTAAATGGTTAATATGTCTAGGTGGGAGGATAAACTCGTCATTTAAAGCACGCCCCCAAACTATGCTCTACTTTTCCTCTGTGTGATCCAGGCAGCGGAGGGGTACAGTCAGGAGGTGACAGGGTTAACATCACAGGGCTGGTGGTAGGGATCCTCTTTGGCACCGCAGCCATAGCCCTGGTGGTTCTAGGCAGCTGGTTTGTCTTCAAGAAGCTCTACTGGGCAGGCGGTCTGTCCCATGCCTTTGACTGAAAGGTGTCTTGGCCAATGACCATCTACCAACTAACCTGTCCACCTGCGAGCTGCCCAATCTGATTCGCCTGATAGGGTGTGTTTCAGATTTCTCATTATGTCAATATTTTTGTAGCCAAAACTACTAGAGGACCTTGAGCGTGTCCTAAGAAAATAAGTTGACACTAGTGTCTAATTCTCCTTTTGTTTATAGATTAAGTTAATCAATTCCTGATACGCAATATCAATTACCAGTTATGAAGGAAAATGTATAAATGCCTGAACCATGTTGAATATTTCACCTTTTGTACTAACATATAAGCATTTCTGAAAGTATGTTAAGCGCTTGAGCAATACTGTACAAGACGAGGCAACATCAATACTTCTCTGAATTTATATCATTATTCTGGAATGTGGGAACTGATATATTACCTATTGCATTTATCTGACTACTATTAATAGCATTGCCTATGACTCCATAGATATATGCACTGAGTCTTCCACAATGCTATAATATGTTATGGGTTTTGGGGATTTTATTTTGATATACTGTACTCAATACAGTTGACTTGTAACCTAAGATGGCTGGGTTTAGCAATCATGCTGCAATTTCAGACCTGCTGCAGCTGCTCTGTACTGTATATTATTTGAAAAAATACTAAATAAAGTTGAATATGAATTCAATGTTATGTGTAATGGTGTCTATTTTTTATGAGAACACAATAAAAGTACTGCATATGAACTAGCCGTAAAAATACATCCTATTTACACGGTGTAAACTTCACACAAGCTTTATTTACAGTTGACATATAATGCCTTACAACAATCATCCACATGAAATAAACACAACAACGAAAACATCATAAATATACATGGATTACTTACTGTACTGTATATACAATGGTAGAGGAGTTGATATATATATATATATAAGCATGAGGAGCAGATACAATGATATATCTTAAATGTACCCTATAATGGGACACCATGTTCTTTCTCTCTCTCATTTTGCTATGAGGAGAGTTTTGTTCTGCTTTTACTGGACAGTGTGCAGAATGTCCTGGAGGAGAGCGCTTAGTTTCGCAGAGAAGTCCTCCTCCAATAAGCCCAGAGGTTGCAGAGAAAGCGGCTCGCTGGGGCTCTGAGCCTGTGACTCCTGCCCCAGAAGGTGCTTCTCTATTCGGGCATTGAACAACTGGTCCTGTAAGGCGGCGCTCTGGCAGAACTGCTCCATGCTGGTGGACACCTCAGCCCTGAGGGGGTGTGGAGCCAGCAGGAGACGGGCCAGCTTTGCTTTCAGCACCCCCACCCTGCCCTGGACCTCCAGACTCAACGCCTGCACCTCCTGTCCCAGCCGGACGTTCACCTCCTGCCAGAAGTCCCCCTGGATGGTACCATTGAGCTCCCTGATCATGCTGGATGTCTTGGTTTTGAAGTCCTGGATGACAGAGGTCATTTTGGCACTGCTGTCGTCTAAGGTCTGGCTGATCCAATGCACGGCCTCCAGGTATAGGGTGGGTCCGGCCGCCGCCTGGCTTTCCGCGGCCTCCAATCCCTGAAAGTAGAGCCTGAGGTGGCTACACAGCTCCTGGCTGTTGTCGTTCACGGCGCTCTGGAGCTGCTTGGTCAGGGGGGCCAGGCGATCTCTCATGCTGGCCAGGGTGGACTTGCTGGACTGGGGGTGGGCAGGGTACGGGGCGAGCCTCTCCCTCAGCTTAGTGAGCTCCTGGTGAAGGCGGGAGCGCAGCCTCTCGGACTCCAGGGTAAGCTTGTGCCTGATCTCAATCACCATGGGGTTGGGGCTGTCCTGGGTGTACAGGTTGCTGTTCTCCACATGGCTCTTCCACATCCCACTGTTAACATACAGGATCAGTTAAAACATTGTTATAAGACTGTTATGAGGCTGTTAAAGGCTGTTATAGGACTGGTATAGGGCTGTTAAAATACTGTTATAGGACTGTTAAAATACTGTTATAATACTGTTATAAAGCTGTTAAAAGATTGTTATAAGCCTGTTATAAGCCTGTTATGGGACTGTTACGGGACTGTTTTGAGGCTGTTATAAGGCTCACCTGTATACATGCATTTATGATTTATGATTCAATTGTTTATGGCATATATTGTATGAGGACATACTTGACATCCTTGTTGAGGTCTGTCTTCTCATTAGCCTGATTGGTCATTATGTCCTGTAGGGCCTGTGATGTTTCTCTGCTGGTACGGTGGAGTGGGTGGGCTACAGTAGGAGATAGGAGAAGTTAACACCATTGATACATTAACTCATTTTAAATGCTATTATTCTCTTTAAAACATAATTGCATCTGCTCTATATTATGATAAACACTATTCGATAGCAGATGCAGTGATGTTTTTAAGGAAAAGGAAATGGGAGAAAGCACAAACCTGTGGTTGTCAAAAATGACAAGGCGAAGATCACTACTTTGAGATGCATGTTTTTTTTTCACTGAGGAGAAATTGAAAAATGAATTTTCTAACAGGAATCTTCAGACTAAATAGACCAAAAAACAATAGAAGTAGCGGAAGATCAATAAGTGAGAGAGTGGCCTGTCCTTACCTGTGTACTAGGTTTGGCAGAATGACTCTTCATCAAGACCGTGCTTATAAAGGGATGGGTCCTTCTTATCATTGGCTGTCCTTAACTCTGCCTGTGTCAACACACAACACGTGGAGGGTCATGTTGATAACGAATAGCACCGAAACACAACACACAAGAACACTCACTGTGACAGACTGCACAAGCTCCAACATTCCTTGCGACATCGGTTTAAAGAATTTCAAATGACGTCATCCTGTATTAAGGGCAAGATTGTAGAAGCGTTGTGGTCGTGAAAGGAGTCATGTGGGGCGACAGGGTCAATATCAGGAAGAGTTTGCAGGTCAATAAAAGAGGACATACAAGTTGATTAAATTCAACTACCATGGGGACTCATTTGTTCCTAAAAAACAACACGTTTAATTATATTTAAATGCACTATTGAATTCATCCACTTAGGTACACTACATGGCCAAAAGTACACTATATATACAAACGTATGTGGACACCCCTTCAAATGAGTGGATTCGGCTATTTCGGCCACACTCGTTGCTGACAGGTGTATAAAATCGAGCACACAGCCATGCAATTTCCATAGACAAACATTGGCAGTAGAATGGCCTTATTGAAGAGCTCAGTGACATTCAACGTGGCACCGTCATAGGATGCCACCTTTCCAGCAAGTCAGTTCGTCAAATTTCTGCCATGCTAGAGCTGCCCCGGTCAACTGTAAGTGCTTCTATTGTGAAGTGGAAACGTCTAGGAGAACGCTACCTGCCCCAATGCATAGTGCCAACTGTAAAATTTGGTGGTGGAGGAATAATGGTCTGGGGCTGTTTTTCATGGTTCGGGCTAGGCCCCTTAGTTCCAATGAAGGGAAATCTTAACACTACAGCATACAGTGACATTCTAGACGATTCTGTGCTTCCAACTTTGTGGCAACAGCTGGGGAAGGCCCTTTCCTGTTTCAACATGACAATGCCCCCATGCACAAAGCGAGGTCAATACAGAAATGGTTTGTCGAGATCGGTGTGGAAGAACTTGACTGGCCTGTACAGAGCCCTGACCTCAACCCCATCGAACACCTTTGGGATGAATTGGAACGCTGACTGCGAGCCAGGCCTAATCGCCCAACATCAGTGCCAGACCTCACTAATGCTCTTTTGGCTGAATGGAAGCAAGTCCCCTGCACCAATGTTCCAACATCTAGTGGAAAACCTTCCCAGAAGAGTGGAGGCTGTTTTAACAGCAAGGGGGGGTCAACTCTATATTAATACCCATGATTTTGGAATGAGATGTTCGACGAGCAGATGTCCACATACTTTTGGCCAGGTATTGTATGTCAACTTGCAGGTTTAAAGTTATAGTTAAAGTTTTTTATTTTATTTCAAAAGTATCAGGGGGCTTCACACAAACAGTCCCAAAAATACTGTCTATGCTGCTGGAGGTCCTCAAGATTGCCTCCGCCACCACCGTCGGTCGTCCAGAATTTGTCCGCTGGACGACAGTCGTTCCTCTTCGTCCGTTGTCATCAAGCGTCTGTGGCACCGAGCCCATACGTTCCATGCTGGCGACAGAGGGGGAGAGGAAGACATGCATGAGCAGCAGGGAGCCATTCTGAACAGAAGTATTAGACCCAACATGTCGACCCAACATACCTCATCCCCATATTGTATTTATATTGTTATTTATTTTGCTAATTTGCACCCCAGTATCTCTATTTGCACATCATCTTCTGCACATCTATCACTCCTTAATTTGAGCCGTCACCTCTACATTTTGGACAGTCCTTCCGGAACCCATTTGCCAGGATCCAGTACGTCTTGTGGCAAGAAAATATATACAGTGGGGAAAAAAAGTATTTAGTCAGCCACCAATTGTGCAAGTTCTCCCACTTAAAAAGATGAGAGAGGCCTGTAATTTTCATCATAGGTACACGTCAACTATGACAGACAAATTGAGAAAAGAAAATCCAGAAAATCACATTGTAGGATTTTTAATGAATTTATTTGCAAATTATGGTGGAAAATAAGTATTTGGTCACCTACAAACAAGCAAGATTTCTGGCTCTCACAGACCTGTAACTTCTTCTTTAAGAGGCTCCTCTGTCCTCCACTCGTTACCTGTATTAATGGCACCTGTTTGAACTTGTTATCAGTATAAAAGACACCTGTCCACAACCTCAAACAGTCACACTCCAAACTCCACTATGGCCAAGACCAAAGAGCTGTCAAAGGACACCATAAACAAAATTGTAGACCTGCACCAGGCTGGAATGACTGAATCTGCAATAGGTAAGCAGCTTGGTTTGAAGAAATCAACTGTGGGAGCAATTATTAGGAAATGGAAGACATACAAGACCACTGATAATCTCCCCTCGATCTGAGGCTCCACGCAAGATCTCACCCCGTGGGGTCAAAATGATCACAAGAACGGTGAGCAAAAATCCCAGAACCACACGGGGGGACCTAGTGAATGACCTGCAGAGAGCTGGGACCAAAGTAACAAAGCCTACCATCAGTAACACACTACGCCGCCATGGACTCAAATCCTGCAGTGCTAGACGTGTCCCCCTGCTTAAGCCAGTACATGTCCAGGCCCGTCTGAAGTTTGCTAGAGTGCATCCAGAAGAGGATTGGGAGAATGTCATATGGTCAGATGAAACCAAAATATAACTTTTTGGTAAAAACTCAACTCGTCGTGTTTGGAGGACAAAGAATGCTGAGTTTCATCCAAAGAACACCATACCTACTGTGAAGCATGGGAGTGAAAACATCATACTTTGGGGCTGTTTTTCTGCAAAGGGACCAGGACGACTGATCCGTGTAAAGGAAAGAATGAATGGGGCCATGTATCGTGAGATTTTGAGTGAAAACCTCCTTCCATCAGCAAGGGCATTGAAGATGAAACGTGGCTGGGTCTTTCAGCATGACAATGATCCCAAACACACCGCCCGGGCAACGAAGGAGTGGCTTCGTAAGAAGCATTTCAAGGTCCTGGAGTCTCCAGATCTCAACCCCATAGAAAATCTTTGGAGGGAGTTGAAAGTCCGTGTTGCCCAGCGACAGCCCCAAAACATCACTGCTCTAGAGGAGATCTGCATGGAGGAATGGGCCAAAATACCAGCAACAGTGTGTGAAAACCTTGTGAAGACTTACAGAAAACGTTTGACCTGTGTCATTGCCAACAAAGGGTATATAACAAAGTATTGAGAAACTTTTGTTATTGACCAAATACTTATTTTCCACCATAATTTGCAAATAAATTCATTAAAAATCCTACAATGTGATTTTCTGGATTTTTTTTCCTCATTTTGTCTGTCATAGTTGACGTCTACCTATGATGAAAATTACAGGCCTCTCTCATCTTTTTAAGTGGGAGAACTTGCACAATTGGTGGCTGACTAAATACTTTTTTTCCCCACTGTATATATATATACTGTTTGCGATGTAAATATTCTAATAAAATTCAATGAAGTTGCGTCCTCTGTAATTCTCCTGCTCCTTAAACGTAACGTAGCTAATATTCTAAGAATGCATTCATGTTGGGTCGGCCGGTTTATGGTTTGCGCAACAATAGCCTATGAACAACGCGTGGCCATTGCTCTCCAGCGTCGCACTTCATCATGCAGCACCCCTGATAAATGTATGTTCAGAAAGAAATGACAATAATTCAGAATACTACACCAGGAGTATGCCTATAGTTTAGCCACAGACGATAAATGGCTTATAAAAACAAATAGCTTAGCTGTGGATTGTGTGTAGCCCAATCGCATGGCATGCAGTAGGGAACGCGCGACTAATCTGTGTGTAGGCTACCAAATATGTTATCAACTTCCGAATAGGCCTATTGCGTGAACAGCATTGTATTACACAAAGTAGAACAGAGGCTTTTGGCAGAGCGCATGGGCCATAAACAGTGAGCTGCGCATCATTGGGCGAGTCAGTGAAACTGGAAAGCTGTTTTAGGACTATAATTCCCTCATGTTGTACAATGTCTCCACACGCCTAGGCTATTGATGGATTCAAGACAAGGTCGTTTTTATTGACCTCAGTTTGTCAGTGTCAAAGTAGCCTGAGATTTTGATCATTTGTGAAGTATTAAAAACTATTCTGTTAAAAGTCTCCAATCATCTAAAATGATGTAGAATAGCATGAAATGCGTTTATAAAAGGACACATTTCCCCGGATCCTAGGCTTACATTTTTGGTTCTCCTATGTGTGCAGCTTCTGCAAGCGGCTCTACTCTACTACTCTATGCCAGCACACAAAAGCGATAATGCATGCAATGCTGTATTATAAATATATACAGTGGGGAGAACAAGTATTTGAAACACTGCCGATTTTGCAGGTTTTCCTACTTACAAGGCATGTAGAGGTCTGTCATTTTTATAAAAAAATTTTATAATTTTTTTTTTAACTTATGTCATGCAATAAAATGCAAATTAATTACTTAAAAATCATACAATGTGATTTTCTGGATTTCTGTTTTAGATTCCGTCTCACAGTTGAAGTGTACCTATGATTTTTATCATAGGTACACTTCAACTGTGAGACGGAATCTAAAACAGAAATCCAGAAAATCACATTGTATGATTTTTAAGTAATTAATTTGCATTTTATTGCATGACATAAGTATTTGATCACCTACCAACCAGTAAGAATTCCGGCTCTCACAGACCTGTTCGTTTTTCATTAAGAAGCCCTCCTGTTCTCCACTCGTTACCTGTATTAACTGCACCTGTTTGAACTTGTTACCTGTATAAAAGACACCTGTCCACACACTCAATCAAACAGACTCCAACCTCTCCACAATGGCCAAGACCAGAGAGCTGTGTAAGGACATCAGGGATAAAATTGTAGACCTGCACAAGGCTGGGATGGGCTACAGGACAATAGGCAAGCAGCTTGGTGAGAAGGCAACAACTGTTGCCGCAATTATTAGAAAATGGAAGAAGTTCAAGATGACGGTCATTCACTCTCGGTCTGGGGCTCCATGCAAGATCTCACCTCGTGGGGCATCAATGATCATGAGGAAGGTGAGGGATCAGCCCAGAACTACACGGCAGGACCTGGTCAATGACCAGGGGGACCACAGTCTCAAAGAAAACCATTAGTAACACACTATGCCGTCATGGATTAAAATACTGCAGTGCACGCAAGGTCCCCCTGCTCAAGCCAGCGCATGTCCAGGCCCGTCTGAAGTTTGCCAATGACCATCTGGATGATCCAGAGGAGGAATGGGAGAAGGTCATGTGGTCTGATGAGACAAAAATAGAGCTTTTTGGTCTAAACTCCACTCGCCGTGTTTGGAGGAAGAAGAAGGATGAGTACAACCCCAAGAACACCATCCCAACTGTGAAGCATGGAGGTGGAAACATAATTCTTTGGGGATGCTTTTCTGCAAAGGGGACAGGACGACTGCACCGTATTGAGGGGAGGATAGATGGGGCCATGTATCGCGAGATCTTGGCCAACAACCTCCTTCCCTCAGTAAGAGCATTGAAGATGGGTCGTGGCTGGGTCTTCCAGCATGACAACGACCCGAAACACACAGCCAGGGCAACTAAGGAGTGGCTCCGTAAGAAGCATCTCAAGGTCCTGGAGTGGCCTAGCCAGTCTCCAGACCTGAACCCAATAGAAAGTCTTTGGAGGGAGCTGAAAGTCCGTATTGCCCAGCGACAGCCCCGAAACCTGAAGGATCTGGAGAAGGTCTGTATGGAGGAGTGGGCCAAAATCCCTGCTGCAGTGTGTGCAAACCTGGTCAAGACCTACAGGAAACGTATGATCTCTGTAATTGCAAACAAAGGTTTCTGTACCAAATATTAAGTTCTGCTTTTCTGATGTATCAAATACTTATGTCATGCAATAAAATGCAAATTAATTACTTAAAAATCATACAATGTGATTTTCTGGATTTCTGTTTTAGATTCCGTCTCACAGTTGAAGTGTACCTATGATAAAAATGACAGACCTCTACATGCCTTGTAAGTAGGAAAACCTGCAAAATCGGCAGTGTTTCAAATACTTGTTCTCCCCACTGTATATATTTATAATACAGCATTGCATGCATTATCGCTTTTGTGTGCTGGCATAGAGTAGTAGAGTAGAGCCGCTTGCAGAAGCTGCACACATAGGAGAACCAAAAATGTAAGCCTAGGATCCGGGGAAATTTGTCCTTTTATAAACGCATTTCATGCAATTCTACATCATTTTAGATGATTTGAGACTTTAACAGAATAGTTTTTAATACTTCACAAATGATCAAAATCTCAGGCTACTTTGACACTGACAAACTGAGGTCAATAAAAACGACCTTGTCTTGAATCCATCAATAGCCTAGGCGTGTGGAGACATTGTACAACATGAGGGAATTATAGTCCTAAAACAGCTTTCCAGTTTCACTGACTCGCCCAATGATGCGCAGCTCACTGTTTATGGCCCATGCGCTCTGCCAAAAGCCTCTGTTCTACTTTGTGTAATACAATGCTGTTCACGCAATAGGCCTATTCGGAAGTTGATAACATATTTGGTAGCCTACACACAGATTAGTCGCGCGTTCCCTACTGCATGCCATGCGATTGGGCTACACACAATCCACAGCTAAGCTATTTGTTTTTATAAGCCATTTATCGTCTGTGGCTAAACTATAGGCATACTCCTGGTGTAGTATTCTGAATTATTGTCATTTCTTTCTGAACATACAGTGGGGGAAAAAAGTATTTAGTCAGCCACCAATTGTGCAAGTTCTCCCACTTAAAAATATGAGAGAGGCCTGTAATTTTCATCATAGGTCCACGTCAACTATGACAGAGAAAATGAGGGAAAAAAATCCAGAAAATCACATTGTAAGATTTTTAATGAATTTATTTGCAAATTATGGTGGAAAATAAGTATTTGGTCAATAACAAAAGTTTCTCAATACTTTGTTATATACCCTTTGTTGGCAATGACACAGGTCAAACGTTTTCTGTAAGTCTTCACAAGGTTTTCACACACTGTTGCTGGTATTTTGGCCCATTCCTCCATGCAGATCTCCTCTAGAGCAGTGATGTTTTGGGGCTGTCGCTTGGCAATACTGACTTTCAACTCCCGCCAAAGATTTTCTATGGGGTTGAGATCTGGAGACTGGCTAGGCCACTCCAGGACCTTGAAATGCTTCTTACGAAGCCACTCCTTCGTTGCCCGGGCGGTGTGTTTGGGATCATTGTCATGCTGAAAGACCCAGCCAAGTTTCATCTTCAATGCCCTTGCTGATGGAAGGAGGTTTTCACTCAAAATCTCATGATACATGGCCCCATTCATTCTTTCCTTTACACGGATCAGTCGTCCTGGTCCCTTTGCAGAAAAACAGCCCCAAAGCATGATGTTTCCACCCCCATGCTTCACAGTAGGTATGGTGTTCTTTGGATGCAACTCAGCATTCTTTGTCCTCCAAACACGACGAGTTGAGTTTTTACCAAAAAGTTCTATTTTGGTTTCATCTGACATTCTCCCAATCCTCTTCTGGATCATCAAAATGCACTCTAGCAAACTTCAAACGGGCCTGGACATGTACTGGCTTAAGCAGGGGGACATGTCTGGTACTGCAGGATTTGAGTCCCTGGCAGCATAGTGTGTTACTGATGGTAGGCTTTGTTACTTTGGTCCCAGCTCTCTGCAGGTCATTCACTAGGTCCCCCCGTGTGGTTCTGGGATTTTTGCTCACCGTTCTTGTGATCATTTTGACCCCACGGGGTGAGATCTTGCGTGGAGCCCCAGATCGAGGGAGATTATCAGTGGTCTTGTATGTCTTCCATTTCCTAATAATTGCTCCCACAGTTGATTTCTTCAAACCAAGCTGCTTACCTATTGCAGATTCAGTCTTCCCAGCCTGGTGCAGGTCTACAATTTTGTTTCTGGTGTCTTTTGACAGCTCTTTGGTCTTGGCCATAGTGGAGTTTGGAGTGTGACTGTTTGAGGTTGTGGACAGGTGTATTTTATACTGATAACAAGTTCAAACAGGTGCCATTAATACAGGTAACGAGTGGAGGACAGAGGAGCCTCTTAAAGAAGAAGTTACAGGTCTGTGAGAGCCAGAAATCTTGCTTGTTTGTAGGTGACCAAATACTTATTTTCCACCATAATTTGCAAATAAATTCATTAAAAATCCTACAATGTGATTTTCTGGATTTTTTTTTCTCATTTTGTCTGTCATAGTTGACGTGTACCTATGATGAAAATTACAGGCCTCTCTCATCTTTTTAAGTGGGAGAACTTGCACAATTGGTGGCTGACTAAATACTTTTTTTCCCCACTGTACATTTATCAGGGGTGCTGCATGATGAAGTGCGACGCTGGAGAGCAATGGCCACGCGTTGTTCATAGGCTATTGTTGCGCAAACCATAAACCGGCCGACCCAACATGAATGCATTCTTAGAATATTAGCTACGTTACGTTTAAGGAGCAGGAGAATTACAGAGGACGCAACTTCATTGAATTTTATTAGAATATTTACATCATATATATATTTTCTTGCCACAAGACGTACTGGATCCTGGCAAATGGGTTCCGGAAGGACTGTCCAAAATGTAGAGGTGACGGCTCAAATTAAGCACTGGATTCGGAATTGGTGTGTTCTCCCTCCAGCAGCAGTCCCCAAATGGTCTTCTTCGGTGGGGTTTATCAGCGGTTGGCATCCAACTTTGTTGTGCATTACCACCACCAACTGTGCTAGAGTGTGGGCCAGAGAGAAACTAAATCCTACCTGCCAGCCCAGTTTCTCTTTTAAAAAAATATAACCAAATATTTCAGACATATCTAATGATGTTCTACTCAGTATGCTCTTTAAACTTATTTTTCTGTATCCCTTCTCCCTCCTATTTCATCTGTCTCTTTCCCCTCTCATACTGCCCACACTGTATTAGTACATGCTTCAGTATCTCTATTTCCTGGCAATAATCACACTTTCTTATTGGATGCTTTCCCATCTCATTTAAAGTCTTATTTAACTGGCTGTGTCCCACCCTTAATCTTCTAAAAATAGCCTCCTCTCTTATGTCTCCTCCTGCCGTCTGCCACGACTTTCTTCCGTACTTGGAATAAATGCCTGCCCTTAGAGTCTATTCCACTGCTCCTGCCATCTCTGCACCACCACTCTCCATGTCAGGCTTTTTGCCTCTGCTTTGCTCATTGAAACTGCAACAGCCACTACTAAGGGCCTGTTTAGCCAGTACAGCAGCTACCTCGTTCCCCTCCACCACATGGGCTGGGACCCAAGTAAATCTAGTCTGTATACCCATCGGTTTAACCCTGCCATGGGTTGGTAGTACCTCATACAGCAGGTATTGTCTGCTTCGTGAGCTAAAGGACTGCAGACTCAACACTGCACATGATTCAGAGCAAATAACTTATGTCCGGCTTGACTTCCTCCAGCCACTGCAAGGCCAACAGTACGGACATTAGCTCCGCCATGTATACAGCAAGGTGATCTGTAATACGTGTCCTGACTGCCACCCCACATTCCTGCACTACAAATGCTGACCCAGAATGTCCTGTCCTTAGGTCTTTTGAACCATCTGTGAGAATGGGCACAAAACCCTGATATACACTATCCAGACATCTATTAAACAAATCAGATGGATCAACCCCCTCCCTATCTTTCCATAGTCTCTCCAACACTCCTACATCAACTACTGGAGGCGGAAGTAGCCATGGTGGGTTCACAGGAATAGCTACCGTAGGGCTAAACTCCATACAGTGCCATCTCCCTCGCATTACCCCACCCAAAGCTTGTGTTCTGTCCTCGCTCATGTTCCCTGCACGCCTGTAGAATCCCTTTCGCAGGATAATCTCAGAAGAGGAGCTGCAAGCTCCCTTTTCAGTAGTGTGGTAGCTCGTTATTTCAATCATGCCCAGGTGTGGCAGACCTGGGCCAACTCAGTATCCAAGGAGACCAGCCAAGGGGGAGGAGGCTACAATAAATCAATCAGAAAATACAAAAGGAGGGAGAGGCTCAGCAAACCATTGAAAATCATGTAACATAGAGTAAAGCACATAAATGATGATAAAGGTCACTGCAAACTCTAAATAAATATAAAATATACACAAAACAGTCTGATTTCCAATTGGGGGAAAAACAAGGGAGGGTAACATGTGAAAGGCACTTAATGGCACTATCAGATATAGAATATTGAAACCAACTAGGCTAAAGCTCAATGATTGCTTCCCGCCAGTCCCTGTCATGAGGCTCAAGTCAACAACTGGGTGAGCCTGGAAAAACTCTACAATGAAGTTCATTCAGTTCATTCTATAAACTATTAGATAAGATTCTTGATTTTGGCTTGAATCCACTCAGTTTGGGGTACACGAAGAGTACACAGACATAGAAAGTAGGCCTCTGTCAAAGACCTCACACTATCTGCTCTGAAAACAATGGTAGTATATATTATCAGGGTCCGGCTGAACTTGGTTGAATGTTTCCATCTGACTAGAGTTCTCTAATCAGTTCTGGAATACTTAATGGAACACTCAGGATCATGGTGGGTGGAGGCACTAGGCTACATTCACAGACTAGTGTTATTGTCTGTGAATGTAGCCTTATTGAGACATAATATATGCTGTTAAAACTCAAACCACATCAGCACAAGTCCAAAAAAATGCCTTCTGAGGCTAAGGCCGGCTCTTCTTGTTCTTGATACCATATCTTGTTTTGACGTGTTTTTACCCTTCTCAAGTCTATGCTAATATGGCTAAAATTAGCTAGTTACTGTATGTAACCAACAACTGTAACAATGTATTTGAGAGACAGTGCTTATTGGGCACATGTATGTATGTTTTCAATAAACATTTGCAGACTAAATATAGTTTACGTGTTGTCAGTATCACAGGAGGTTGGTGGCACCTTAATTGGGGAGGACGGGCTCGTGGTAATGGCTGGAGCGGAATCGGTGGAATGGTATCAAATACATCAAACACATGGTTTCCATCTGTTTGATGCCATTCCATTTGCGCCGTTCCAGCCATTATTATGAGCCGTCCTCCCCTCAGCAGCCTACACTGGTCAGTATTCCTTTGATTGTAAGCCAACCCCGTCTGTTTTGCCTCAAAGTTGCGCATGTATTGGTTTTGTTGGTAAACAACCCACCCATCTATATTACTCTCACCTCATTTGAACTCATATTGCAATATCTCTATACGAGTCATAAATATTTATATATGAATGAGTATAACCAGTCATAACGTCATTGATCTGCAGCCATCATGCCAACACAGACGGTTTAACCATCGACTGCAGCCATCATGCCAACACAGACGGTTTAACCATCGACTGCAGCCATCATGCCAACACAGATGGTTTAACCATTGACTGCAGCCATCATGCCAACACAGACGGTTTAACCATTGATCTGCAGCCATCATGCCAGCACAGATGGTTTAACCATTGACTGCAGCCATCATGCCAACACAGACGGTTTAACCATTGATCTGCAGCCATCATGCCAACACAGACGGTTTAACCATTGATCTGCAGCCATCATGCCAACACAGACGGTTTAACCATTGACTGCAGCCATCATGCCAACACAGACGGTTTAACCATTGATCTGCAGCCATCATGCCAACACAGACGGTTTAACCATTGACTGCAGCCATCATGCCAACACAGACGGTTTAACCATTGACTGCAGCCATCATGCCAACACAGACGGTTTAACCATTGACTGCAGCTATCATGCCAACACAGACGGTTTAACCATTGACTGCAGCCAGAGCACATCCTTCACTCATCTCATCCTGCTTGTATGTGTGTAAAAGGTCACCACAATTCTCTTAGGTAACTAGCTAGTTGTCATTGACAGGGCATAGTCCAGAGTTTCTGTAGTGAATAATGTAGGTTATTCCATGTAGCCAAAGTCCATTCTTGAAAAAAAAAAAAGTGGAAAATATATTACATGAAATGTCCTAGAGAGTGGATAACAGTGGCGCACCGCAAGGTCTGAGCAAGGGTGGGAAACAGCTAACTTCCTACAATTCTACACATTTTGCCATGGGGCAAAGAGAAAATGCTCCTGTTTAAAAGCTAATTTCCTGCAGCGGTGGATTAAGGCCACCTGCTTCTGCTTGTGCAGACGGTTGACTTCTGAACATACTGTGGGTTATTACACATCCCAGGCACACACTCAAGTGCATTCACACTCAAGCGCACACACACGCACATACCCATGCGCATGCACATTCCTAGTGTACACACACACACACACACACACACACACACACACACACACACACACACACACACACACACACACACACACACACACACACAGCCTTGCATTATACACTTTAGTTCTGTATTTGTGGTTTCTAGGCAGTTGGCCTGTATTCAAACTGCTACTTGTTTTCATTGATATTTATTTGGTAAGTGGTATTGATTTAGTACATGCGTAAGCGTATGTGTACCACTAGATAAAGGACAGGCCCGTTATCTCTTAATTTGATGAGGAAGCAAAGGGTGAAGATGTTACCTTGGATTTTGAACACAAGCTGGCAGCATTTCAGTACACAGCACAAAGTTTGACGCAACTGGATAAGCAGCAAAACATAGTATTCATTTCTCACGACCACTCTTTGACCTAGCAAAACGGCAATCAGAAACAGTCTGAAAAACAATCTGCTAATTCTGAAAATCCAATGCAAATAAATAGTACATTCCTAGAATTTTGGGAGAATTGCAATGAACCGCAAAGCAAAGTTGTGATGATGTGACGAGAGACAAATCACTATCAATTCAATATCAGTTCCATGTTATGATTGATATGAACAAAGCCTGTAATCTGACCTGGATGCATTGGGTTGCCGCTTTCAACCCACCAGCCTCCCATGTTACCCTACCTCTCAGGCCCCATCAATTATTCAGTAGACCAGGGAAAGTGCTGGTCTCCTGTCCCCCACTGAGTCTGGGACTGCAATAGCAGGACCGTCCAGGACCGGGATGATGCTAAGAAAGTTAGGGCCAGGAGTCTGCAGGTGGCCCACCCTGCTGCTTTGGTACCTGTATGTCTTTGTGGAGGAGCACACTGTCTATGGCCACAACAGAACTGAGGAAACCAGGGAGCTGGAGAGGCCATTTTGTGAACAAGGTAGACTGTCTGTGAGTCTCTGCGTGCTTAGATAGACCTGGATATTGAGAATAATTAGGATCCTATTGTGAGGCTATTGTGTTTTAACTGTGTGTGGCATGAGAGACGAAACCTGACTATGCCACCTTGTGGCAATACATGAATACCCTTGGTGCTACACTACCACAACCATCTCATGTGGTAAAACTATATTTATTCAAACAGGATACTATTGTCCAGTGGGAAGTCCCACACCGGTGCCATGTCCAAAGGGTACGTTTGGGCCGACGATTGGTGCTAGATCCATAGACCGCTGTCTCAGCTGCCCAACCAACCACTACTGTCCTCGGCCTGCTCTGCCCTCTGGCCTACCCTGTGGAGCGTGGGCACAGCAGCCCCTACCTGGCCAGGACAGATGTGTGTGTCTTGGAGAAGGGCAAACCTTCCAGGTGTGTGTATGTGTGTCTGTGTGTTTGTGTATGTGTGTGTGTGTGTGTGTGTGTGCGTGTGTGTGTGCGTGCGTGCTTGTGTGGGTGCAAAGCCCTTCTTCTATGTTTAGTATTGTGTATCAATGACTCTGTCCTGTCAATCTTTCGTAGTACCAGGCACACAGGTTGCATGCAAGAACAGTTAACACAATATACAGTATATCCACTGGGTTCATGGGTTCAATCTGTAGCCCGCGGCTCAGAATGTTTCATATCGAGTTTCAACATAGCCGGAGTCTAATTTCGTCTGTGCCAGTCACCCAGTGACTGTTGAGCCTTCCACTCAGCAGCTCATATTCAAAAGGGAAATGACTCTAGGTACTCTGGAAGACTTCCAGGTTTTGGAGATTGGGTGTTGATCTAAGCGTTTTCATGTCAAATCAAATCAAAATCCAATTGTATTTGTCACATGCTTCATAAACAAGTGTGTGGGGAGAGTCCAGTGTGTGTGCTTAGAGTCAAAAGAGTTAGTGCAAAAAGTCTAATGTCTATTTGTGTGCATGTGTGTGTGTGTTGTGTGTGTGTGTGCATGCGCCAATGTAGGCCAGTGATGGGCAGTGCCCCTGTGCCCTAGGGTACCGGCTCATGGGCCAAGGGGACACGTGTTTGCACAGTGTGTATGATATTTGTAGAGATGGGAGAGCGAGGACACAACATGGAACCTGTCTGGACAGGCAGCAGTGGGCACAGCACTGTACCCAGCAGGTTAGGAGAAGATAACTCACCCATGCATGGACACACACACACACACACAAACTCTACATTCCATGTCAATGGTTCATTGAACAACGTACTGTAATTCATTGAACAAAGTACTGTGTGCAGTACAGGTGTGTTGATAGTACTTTTTTGATAATACAATTTGCTTTACCAAGACATGCATACAAAAACCGTGGAAACTGTTTCCATTGATACATTCTATTCTGTGTAGAATCACAGACAATGTACAGATGGAACTGTAGCAACATGTCTACTCTGTACTAGTCCCACCAGTAATTGATATATACACTAGATCAGTGGTTCCCAAACTGTGGGGCGCGCGGTCGCGAGTACAAAAAAAAAAGTAGGAACTCAGTCCGGCTTTCAATTTACTCTTGAAAGTTGTAATAGTAGAAATTTCAAAATTGGGTAGTGCATCATCAGTTCTTCTTGTCATGTTAGTCATTGCATACCTTAGAGAGCTATTTATAACTTGTCAGAAATGTCCAGATCAACTAGCCCATGTCAGCTAATGTTTTTTAGCTAGGTTTTTCAGCTCATAGATTTTGTTGTAATGCTTGAGTCACTCAAATATCACTTGAATACACATTAGACATGGCAAAATGTATAGAATTGCAAGACAATAAGCTTTAAACCTGCAAAATGTTCTCTCCACCAACAAGAGGGGTGTGAACAGTTTGTGTCATGAACATTGCTTGTGCCCATAGAAATAAACGTGGCGCGCATATGCGTGCGCAGTGGGGGCGCGGGATGTTCTCGAATGCTGGAAGGGGGGCCGGAGTGAAAAAGTTTGGGAACCCCTGCACTAGATGAATACAGGGGGCACTGTTTTGAAGCCACCGCGCCTCCATCTTGGCACTCCCCCACCATTTAAAAAAATTATTTTGGAAGCTATAGAAATGCATTTATTAATGTCTACATTTGTTTTTGCCACATTTATTCTATTATTCTATCATTGGCCAATACATAGCATCAGCAATCCTGGGTTTATGTACATAATTGAGTCCAACTTAATGTGTAACCTTTTTCACTTGACTGGCTGCTGCTCAGTCCCAGCCCTTTCCTTTAGTCTGTAGGTCAACAGACCTCAAGTGTTCCTCTCTTCCTCTCCCAGGTGTGTCTCTCTCCAGGGGACTACCAGGGCTTTGATGGAGCTCTGGGCCTGTGTCTGTGTAGGGAACCCCCAGAGAGAGCAGTGTGTGGTGGCTGGTGTAGGAGCAGGCCAAAGCTGGAACTGCATTTAGTGTGTGCTGCTGTAAACTTGCAGCTAGTATATAGCAACTCTGAAGGCCAGGTAAGCCATGATGACTTCAGCATGTGTAGGAAAGAGTTGTATGGCAGACACATTATGAGCACATACTCACACAAGGCACCACGCACACACACTCACAAGGCGACATACATGTATGCGACCAATGAAAAATGTGATTTGATACACACACACATACGATTATTTGTCTCTCTGAAATTAAACCATCTAGTGATGTCTGTCATTGAATAACCCCATGCCATTATTAGATAGTGAAGAAACACACCAATCTCTTACATAATTTCTTTAAACAATAAAAGCTCATTTACCAACATTTCTGAAAATGGATATATTGCATTTTGGAATGAAACTCTTTCATTACAAACATTTTATCCTGTTCCCTTAACTCCAACCAACATCCATAGGACAATTTATTGAAAAATGTACAAGGGTATACAGTACACTAGCTTGAGTTGCAACTTAGCTTGTACAATCACAGACAATGTACAGAAGATGCGCTGAATGAACTTGAATATCACATACTTGGATATCATATGCTTGGACATCATAGACAGCCACGTAGAGTAACAACCTGACATATTTATCAGTAAACGGCCCAGTGTTTTCTGTAACAGGTGAGCGTCTCAGGGAGTGTGCTGCTGGAGACCGCGTTCAAACGCTGGGACTCCCAGGGGACCTTGCAGTGTGACGGTCGCCACAATGTCTCCCTTCCTGTGTATACAGTGCAGACAAGTGGTGAGCTCCTCGGGTACAGTGTGGGCCCAGTAATAATAGGCCCTTAACCCATAGTAGGACCAATAATAACAATGAGTGTCTTATTATTGATTTGATTTTAAAAAATATATTTCCCTTTATAACTTTCCAACCCCACCACCAACAATGACTGTCTTTGTGTGTCTCTGCTTTTTTAAAGATGCAGGGTTCCTTGGTCTCCTCAATGACATCCCAGCGGAGATTCAGAAGTTATTTCCAGAGAAAAGCAATGGAACGCACATCACAACAGGTTACCTATCATCAGAGAATGATACAAAACCTACAGTACTGTGAAAAAGTATTTGCCCCCTTTCAAATGTCCCTACTTTTGCATATTTTTGATAATGAATGTTTTCAGATCTTAAACCAAAACCTAATATTAGATAAAGGGAACCTGACTGAACAAATAACACGACAATAACATACTTATTTAATTTATTTCATAAACAAAGTTATACAACACCCAATGCCCCTGTTTGAAAAAGAAATTGCCCCCTTACACTCAATATCTGCTTGTGTCACCTTTAGCTGCAGTGACTCCAACCAAATGCTTCCTGTAGTTGTTGATCAGTCTCTCACATCACTGTGGAGGAATTTTGGCCCACTCTTCCATGCAGAACTGCTTTAACTCAGTGACATTTGTGGGTTTTCAAGCATGAACTGCTCATTTCAAGTCCTGCCGCAACATCTCAATTGGGGTTAGGTCTGGACTTTGACTAGGCCATTCCAAAACCTCAAATTTGTTGCTTTTTAATGTAGACTTGATTGTGTGTTTTGGATCATTGTCTTGCTGCATGACCCAGCTACGCTTCAGCTCACAGATGGATGGCCTGACATTCTCTTGTAGAATTCTCTGATACAGAGCAGAATTAATGGTTCCTTCAACGATGGCAAGTCGTCCAGGTCCTGAGGCAGCAAAGCATCCCCAAACCATCACATTACCACCACCATGCTTGACCGTTGGTATTTACATTTACGTCATTTAGCAGACACTCTTATCCAGAGAGACTTACAGTTAGTGAGTGCATCCATTTTCTTAATTTTTTTCATACTGGCCTCCCGTGGGAATCAAACCCACAACCCTGCCGTTGCAAGCGCCATGCTCTACCAACTGAGCTACACGGGGGTATAAGGTTCTTACTGTGGAATGCAGTGTTTGGTTTTCGTCAGGCATCATTTTTGTTATTTGTAAACTCAGGTTCCCTTTATCTAATATTAGGTTTTGGTTGAAGATCTGATAACATTCAGTATCAAAAATATGCAACATAAGAGAAAATCAGAAAGGGGGCAAATACTTTGTCATGGCACTGTACATGTTATCATAATTTTACTGTCCACACACTCTTACTGATAAATTATTCTCTCTGTGATTAATTAATCCATCCATCCATCCATTCCTCTGTTTGTTTGTTTGTTTGTTAATTTGTTGATTTATTAATTCATCCATCCATCCATCCATCCATCCATCCATCCATCCATCCCTCCATGACTATTTGCTACCAGGTGACTTTGGTGTCAGAGAGGGAGGGTCTGATTGGTCCAGCAGAGCGACCATCTGGGGAGGAACCATGAACTCCAGCTCTGTGGGGATTCTGAACCCTACTGCATGTCTACACCTAGGAGACATACTGCTCTTCACTGTCAGCAGACAACACTACCCTCAATATGACGTGTAAGTCAATCAGACTGTGCTCCTGATAGTGGATTTTCTACACTTCGCTCTCAGAAATGTGTTTCTTATTTGCATAGTGTCAAACCTCTTCATCCGGGACAGGGTGCTGTTGCAAATCCAACGCACTTCTAAAAGTGCAGTATGGAAAAGCCACTATCTGCAAAAATTATTTCGGCCTTTGTGTGGGTATCTTTATATGATCAGTATTTTCTTTATCCTTTTTTACTACTGAGCTTCAAGCTTCCTGTCTTGTTGTCCAGAGAGAACCTGTTCAATACCAACCGTGACTTTGACTGGGGTCCTCTGAGGCAGCTGGCTGAGGACCTGAAACTGGCCAGGACTCCCCCGACACTCTTCTCCATGGTCTTCACTCAACCTGGGGTGTACGCCTTCAAACTCAGTGATCACCAATACAAACACATGGTATTACCCTGTTTGCTCGAACAGGGCCTTAGATGTTCTTATGTAATGAACAAAATGGGTGAAAGGTGCAATCGTTGTATAGTAACGTCACGCTCCTCTTCATTTATTTCCTTTATTGTGTTATGGAGTAACTTTAAACGGATAAAAGTGAAATCCATAAGCCTTCCCAATTTCTAAAGCACATATGCTCATGTGCTCCTCCAGTATGTGAGGGTAATGCCAGCAGGTGGACAGTGCTATGAGGCTGGACCGTTCTTCCCCACTGTCCCCCATCATGTGACAAGGATGGGCATCGCCAAGAGACGACACCTGCTCCTACGCCCTGACTGGTTGGTGACAGGAGGACTGCTGCTTGGTGCTGTGCTCATCCTCAGCCTGTGTGTGACGCTGCTGGTAAGAGCACTTCTTGGCGTTGACAGACACACACATGCGTCCTCACAGGCATGCCCTGATTGCAAGCACACACACACACACACGTCCATAAACATTATTGGCAAGTGTAATGGGGAAGTTTAAGATCACTAAAGTACCATATTCAGTTTAGAAAATGCATATGTGTAACAGTTAAGAATGTAGGGGAGAGTGGGGTCAGTCGAGCCAAAGGGTTAGTTGAGCCACCCCTTCTTTCTAGGAAACTATACATAAAATGAATAATGTCACCAAATATTTAGGAAAAAATGATTTTATGGAGTCTGTGAAGAAAGAAACCACATGGAAAAAGTGGTAAGCAAATTAGGTCCAAAAAAATGTGTCATGGGCCTCTCACTCCACCGGGTTACCACCTTAATTTTCTTCCACTCTGCTCACCACTCTCTCTACTCAGCCTAACTAGCTCCACCTGTCCCTGCTCTGCTCTGCTCTAATTACTCTGCCAGCTGCGCTGCATTACCCACTACCTCTCCCAGTATTTAAGGCCCTGTCTTTCAGCTCTCCGGTGTCAGATCGTCTGCAAAGCTCACACCCGGAACCTGTTTGCTCGCGCTTCTGGCTCACCCTGGTTTTGTGACCCCGGACCTGCCTGTTTATTGGATACTCTTCTGCCTCAGGAGATCCAGACCTGCTTCTGCCATTACGACTCCTGACTACTCTTCATTCCCGGTAACTCTGACCAGCCTTCTGCCTTGCTACTACGTATTTTGGATTTCCCTTGAACTGTACTGCTGCCTGGTTTCATTCCGCCCTGTTGTGTCTGTGTCTCCCCCCCCCCAGGACTTCTGGACCACCCACCACCGGCTTCATAGGACGATCGCTGCCACTGGGGGCACAGACCCAGCGCATTGGACGGGATCCCTGTTACCCCTGGAGCCTTCATTCACTCCCTACTTCCCTTTTCCCTTAAGTTTAATAAACTTTCTGGTGTGACGCAATTGTGGTCCTCTGGTCGTCTGTCTGAATCGTGACAGTACGATCTGACCATTATGGACTCAGCGCACACTTTCCCCGACATGGAAACCGATGAGCATGAGCAGCAGTTCCAGCAGCAGCAACAACAACTCGCCATGATCATTCAACTCCTCACCAACCTTACCCCAGCCAGTCTGCCCACCAGCCCAGCCCCCCGAGTTACCTGCCCCGGTCATTGCAGCCGCTGCTCCGAACCCAAGATTGGAAACCCCGAGCGGTTCAACGGCGATTCAACCCAGGTCCGGCCATTCCTGACTAGCTGCCGACTTCAGTTCTCCTTGCAGCCAAGGACCTTCGCCACGGAGGGGCTAAAGTTGGGTATGCCATCACTCACCTGACGGGCCGAGCTCGACTCTGGGGAACAGCAGAGTTCGAACGTCAAACCCCCGCATGTGCAACCTTCGACCTGTTTGCTGAGGAGATGCTGAAGGTGTTTGACCTGGATTCACCCACCGCAGAGGCGTCTCGTGAACTGTTCAGTATTCGACAAGGCAGACGTACAGTCGCAGACCATTCCATCGACTTCCGAACCCTGGCTAGACGAAGTTCTTGGAACACACCATCGTTGGTGGACGCGTTCTTCCATAGTTTGGCTGACTATATCAAGGACGAGTTGGTCTCCCATGAACTGCCTTCCACTCTTGATGAAGCCATCGCACTGACTGTCAGGATCGACAGAAGGATACAGACCCGTCGTCGTGAGAGGGGCGCCAAGGTCCACCTACTACCGGCATTCGGAGAGATCCGACTGGGCTCCTGTCATCTACTGCCACTCACCCAGGTCAGCTTGATCAGTCTGAGCCTATGGAGATTGGGCGAGCCTCCCTCACTCCTGCAGAGCGCCAGCGCCGCTTCACCTCAAACCTCTGCCTCTATTGTGGAGGTGATGGACATCGTGTGGTAACCTGCCCTTTAAAGGGCCGAAGCTCACCGGGCGTAGGGGGAGTCCGGTTGAGTTCAATGACCATCCAGTCCTCCGACCGCAAACCCCTGCTGCAAGTTCACCTCCGCCTCTCTGACTCAACTCACACCCTGGCTGCTCTGGTGGATTCTGGCGCCGAAGCCAACATAATGGACATCAAGCTGGCACGCCAACTGGGACTGGAGAACCTCCGTTTGACACCTCCTATTCCTGCCCGGGCACTGGACGGACACTTACTCGGATCGGTCACTCATGTCACGGCCCCGGTCTCGATGGGTCTGTCCGGAAACCATCAAGAAACTATCCAGTTTCACCTGCTCCCCCTCTCCAGGCCAACCCCTCATCCTGGGTTACCC
The DNA here is from genome assembly GCF_020615455.1 of Coregonus clupeaformis. Classification (NCBI taxonomy): domain Eukaryota; kingdom Metazoa; phylum Chordata; class Actinopteri; order Salmoniformes; family Salmonidae; genus Coregonus; species Coregonus clupeaformis. The sequence goes on from NC_059196.1 coordinate 8,464,516, forward strand.
ATGGCTCCGCCCGGCACAACCCTCAGCTCGACTGGGTGACCGGGGTGATCAGGGAGTGGGGAGAGGACTGCCACCGAACCTGCCTGCTTGCTGCCGCACTACCCCCTCGGCCAGTACCTACTAACTCCGCTCCTGACCTCTCCAATGTCCCAGAATGCTACCATGGTCTCAGGGAGGTGTTTAACAAAGCAAGAGCCACATCTCTGCCCCCTCACCGACCGTACGACTGTGCCATCGACCTCCTCCCTGGAACAGCTCCTCCAAGGGGTCGTCTTTATTCGTTGTCTGCTCCTGAAAGAAAGTCCATGGAGGACTACATCAATGGCTCGCTGTCCGCAGGATTAATCCGTTCATCTTCATCTCCTGCTGGTGCTGGCTTCTTCTTTGTGGGGAAGAAGGACGGATCTCTTCGCCCCTGCATCGACTACAGGGGACTCAACGACATCACAGTGAAAAACCGTTACCCTCTGCCTCTGCTCACCTCTGCTTTTGAGTTGCTCCAGGGAGCCACTGTTTTTACCAAGTTGGATCTCAGAAACGCTTACCACCTAGTGCGGATCCGGGAGGGAGATGAATGGAAAACCGCATTCAATACACCAACAGGCCACTACGAGTATCTGGTTATGCCTTTTGGCCTCACCAATGCTCCTGCTGTGTTCCAGGCTCTAGTGATGATGTACTGCGGGACATGTTAAACAAGTTTGTCTTCGTTTACCTGGATGACATCTTAATTTACTCCAGAAACCTGTCTGAACACACCCGCCATGTCCAGCAAGTCCTTCATCGTCTTCTGGAGAATTCCCTCTACGCCAAGGCAGAGAAATGTGAGTTTCACGTCAAGACAGTGGCCTTCCTGGGGTACATAGTGGCAGAGGGAAGTATCCAAATGGATCCTGCCAAAGTATCAGCCGTCACTTCATGGCCAGTTCCGAGAACAGAAAGAAGCTGCAACAGTTTCTGGGGTTTGCTAACTTCTATAGGAAGTTTATCCGGAACTACAGTACCGTTGCTGCCCCTCTCACTGCTCTAACCAGCACCAAGCAACCCTTCACCTGGACCCCAGCAGCCGACAAAGCCTTCAGTACCCTCAAGGTGAGGTTCACCTCCGCTCCCATCCTCCAGATGCCTGATGTGGACCGGCAATTCATTGTGGAGGTGGACGCCTCGGATGTGGGAGTTGGTGCTGTGATTTCTCAGTGGGCTGCGGAGGATAGGAAGCTCCATCCCTGTGCCTTTTTCTCACGTCGGTTGTCCCCCTCTGAGTGCAATTACGACATAGGGAACCGTGAGCTGCTGGCTGTGAAGCTTGCCTTGGAGGAGTGGCGTCACTGGCTGGAGGGGTCCACCATTCCATTTCTCGTTTGGACCGATCATAAGAACTTGGAGTACATCCGCACGGCCAAACGGTTGAACTCCAGGCAGTCCCGCTGGGCCCTGTTCTTCACCAGGTTTAATTTCACTCTGTCATACCGGCCTGGATCACGCAACACCAAGCCAGACGCCCTCTCCCGTCAATTCCAGAAGGATGACACCCCCTCCAAGGACCCTGTGTCGATTCTGCCAAGTCCCTGCATCGTTGCAGCTCTGACCTGGGCTGTTGAGGAACAGGTGCTGGAGGCTCTCCGTAACCAGCCAGGTCCCAGCACTTGCCCAGCTGACCGCCTTTTTTTTCCCCGAAGACCTGAGGTCCCAGGTCATTCAGTGGGGACATGACTCCCGCCTAGCTTGTCACCCTGGCTCCACCCGCACTTACAACCTGCTCGCCCAGAGGTTCTGGTGGCCCTCTCTGAGGAAGGATGTACGGGAATTCGTCCAAGCCTGCCCCATCTGCAACCAACACAAGTCGTCCTGCCAGCCCCCAGCCGGATTGCTGCAGCCCCTGCCTGTGCCCAGACGTCCCTGGTCTCACATCGCCCTTGACTTTGTCACGGGGCTGCCCCCTTCAAGTGGCATGACCGTCATTCTCACCATCGTTGACCGTTTCAGCAAGATGGCACACTTCATTCCCCTCCCCAAGCTCCCAACCGCCAAGGAGACCGCCCAGGTGGTCCTGGAACACGTCTTCCGGATCCACGGACTGCCAAAGGATGTTGTTTCTGACCGTGGTCCACAATTCTCCTCCGCTTTTTGGAAGGAGTTCTGTCACCTGCTGGGAGCCACAGTCAGTCTGACTTCCGGATTCCATCCCCAATCCAATGGGCAGTCAGAGCGGGCTAATCAGGAGCTCGAGAAGGCACTGCGATGCATGACTTCACGCAACCCCCACTCCTGGTCGCAGCAATTGACATGGGTGGAGTACGCACACAATTCTCTGACCTGCTCTGCCATCGGTATGTCCCCTTTCCAATGTGTTTATGGATACCAGCCTCCTCTGTTTGCCAGCCAGGAGGAGGAGGTTACTTGCCCATCTGCACTTGCTTTTGCCCGTCGATGTCGCCGCACCTGGTCACAAGCCCGAGCCACACTCCTCAGGTCCGTTGCCAGCTACACTACCGGGGCCAACCGTCGGAGAATTCCTGCTCCCACCTACCATGTTGGTCAAAGGGTGTGGTTGTCATCGAAGAACCTGCCACTCAGGGTGGAGTCGCAGAAGCTGGCACCTCGGTTCATTGGCCCATTCCCTATCATAAGAGTGATTAGCCCAACTGCTGTCCGGCTCCAACTGCCTAATTCCCTGAGGGTGCACCCCACTTTCCATGTGTCTAAGATTAAGCCCATCCATGAGAGTCCGCTGGTCCCTGCTGCGCCTGGTCCTCCTCCTCCACGGCTCGTCGATGGTGGTCTGGTTTACACCGTCCGCCGCCTGCTTCGGTCCAGACGGAGGGGTAGGGGTCTCCAGTACCTCATTGACTGGGAGGGCTATGGACCTGAAGAAAGGACCTGGGTGCCAGCTAGTCGGATTGTGGATAGGACTCTCATCACCGCTTTCCACCAACGGCATCCTGATCAACCTGCAATCCGTAGGGGCCGCCCCAGAGGGGTCCCTAACCGTCCGGCCCGCTCGGCTTCCTGTCCTGTGCCTGATCCTGTCTCGGGACCTGTCCCATCTCCCGACCACGGCCCTCCGGCTTCCTCCGAGGATGAGGACGTTCACTCGGGACCGTTCGGAGGAGTTCTAGCCCTCCTCCGGCTCCCCTCCTCCCGCCCGGCGTGGTGTTGCTCTTGGGACTTCTGGGGCCGTCCCTTGGGGGGGGGGTTCTGTCATGGGCCTCTCACTCCACCGGGTTACCACCTTAATTTTCTTCCACTCTGCTCACCACTCTCTCTACTCAGCCTAACTAGCTCCACCTGTCCCTGCTCTGCTCTGCTCTAATTACTCTGCCAGCTGCGCTGCATTACCCACTACCTCTCCCAGTATTTAAGGCCCTGTCTTTCAGCTCTCCGGTGTCAGATCGTCTGCAAAGCTCACACCCGGAACCTGTTTGCTCGCGCTTCTGGCTCACCCTGGTTTTGTGACCCCGGACCTGCCTGTTTATTGGATACTCTTCTGCCTCAGGAGATCCAGACCTGCTTCTGCCATTACGACTCCTGACTACTCTTCATTCCCGGTAACTCTGACCAGCCTTCTGCCTTGCTACTACGTATTTTGGATTTCCCTTGAACTGTACTGCTGCCTGGTTTCATTCCGCCCTGTTGTGTCTGTGTCTCCCCCCCCCCAGGACTTCTGGACCACCCACCACCGGCTTCATAGGACGCATCGCTGCCACTGGGGGGGGCACAGACCCAGCGCATTGGACGGGATCCCTGTTACCCCTGGAGCCTTCATTCACTCCCTACTTCCCTTTTCCCTTAAGTTTAATAAACTTTCTGGTGTGACGCAATTGTGGTCCTCTGGTCGTCTGTCTGAATCGTGACAAAATGATTTTCAAATGAATGTATTGTGTTATAGGTTTCATGATGCTTGTATCTAAACCAAAGTAGAAGATCATTTTAATACTGTTATATACATCAGTTAGAGTCTCTATTAGCTTATACAGTATATGCGGTCCTAAACCTTGCATGAAAGTGCATCCGTGTAGCTGTGTGGGCTAATATAGTCAAAATGGTTGCTGTGGGGCAGTGGTGGAAAGTACTTAAGTAAAAATACTTTCAAGTACTACTTAAGTAGTTTTTTGGGGGGGTATCTGTACTTTACTATTTATATTTATGACAATTTTAAGTTTTACTTCACTACATTCCTAAAGAAAATAGGACACCCAAAAGTACTCGTTACATTTTGAATGTTTAGTAGGACAGGAAAATGGTCCAATTCACGCACTTGACAAGAGAACATCCCTGGTCATCCCTACTGCCTCTGATCTGGTGGACTCACTAAACACAAATGCTTTGTTTGTAAATTATGTCTGCGTGTTGTAGTGTGCCCTTGGCTATCCGTAAAAAAATAATTACAAATAATTGTGCCGTCTGGTTTGCTTAATATAAGCAATTTGAAGTATTATTTTAATGGTTGACTTTCGCTTTTACTTGAGTAATTTTCTATTAAGGTATCTTTACATTTACTCAAGTATGACAATTGGGTACTTTTTACACCACTGTATTTTTCCTTTCTGTAATACACATGATTTTCAGTGTTCTATTTGTGACACTCAAGGTGCGGGTTGATGGTCACTAGACCTTTATACTGAATGTTATGAATTATTCTCATATCTGTTGATTGCCATCAGAATGGCCACTGATTATTCACTGTTCTATTGTATTGATGATATTCACTGCCTTTTTTTGTTTTGACTTCCTACAAGCCTCTTGGGCTGGTGTTGACTACCTTTTAGCTTCTAGTGGAGCAAAGGTCATGCACATTGTACACACAATTCTGTTTTTACACGCAAGTCAGACAGATTTGTATTCCCATGTGTAGATCTTGTTTCGGGAGTATGGCTGGCCAGAGAAAGTGGCCACCAGAGCCCGGTACCGTTCGCTCCAGCTCCAGTACCCTATGGAAGACTACTCCTCAAAGGGTTCCAGGGTGACCGCATTAAAGAAGCACCACAGAAATCTCCAGGCCAAGATGACAGAGGCCTCTGTACAGCCCGGTACAGTATAATATATCCTCCTCATTCCCACTCACTCTTCACCCATCATAGCCCATAGGCAAACAAGCTACCCAACCACCTTATTATACAACATTCCCAGGGACCGGACCGTAGCTCACACCTGTACCCTTTACTACCTTACACAACCCTGTTTACATAACAGTGAGAGTGACCCTTAGGCACCCAAAAGCCACAACCAATCACACTGGTGTGGTGCTTGCGAAATACCACCATTCACGTGCATGCTCACGCAATATCAACAGCCACACATACTACAACTGAAACAATCTTGATCAAGTTGGACAATCAGCCCAAATATGCTTAGATTTGTTATATGAATATTTTGGCAATTGAATTTTTTTGCAATTTACATTGCATGAAATCACTTCAGTGGCTACAGGCCAGTTGGTAGAGCATGGCGCTTGCAACGCCAGGGGTTGTGGGTTCGATTCCCACGGGGGGCCAGTATGAAGAATGTATGCACTCACTAACTGTAAGTTGCCCTGGATAAGAGCGTCTGCTAAATGACGGAAATGTAAAATGTTTAAGAATAAGATCAGTATGCAGACAAATCGTCTCAGTAGCTGATTCAGCAGAATTTATAATGGAATACTTTTTTTATGTGAACAATCAGTGCCAGACAATAGGGACACAATGTTACAGTAATATCAGTAGCGGTGCGTGGGTAACATCACTGGGGAAGCCAAGCCAGACAAAAATGCCATATTACAACCTATGTGTTGTGACAATTGCATTGTTTGCTCTATAACCTGTTAGTTCATATGCCTTGCGACTGTGATATATAGGCCTAAGGCCGAGACAATAAGAAGACACAGTGGCAGAATAAATTCAACCACACCTTTGTTTCATCACAAAACCCGAGAGCAACCTCTGTCTGGTGAAGTCCACAAAGCATATTGCATGTAACAAACAGTTACATGACCTACAGCATGGTCAAGCAAGTTAATGTTTCCAACATATTCAGACCACTAAACAACTATTGATATAGAACCACAGAGAGTTACCGCAAGTCGCAAACAAAACAGGAGCTGCCTCCACTATTCCAGCACCATTTCATCAAATCACCTATGCTTAGTCTAATACAATGACAACTAGAAGATACCAAAAACAATTTAGTCCAATCAACATAAGCTAAATATGATTAGGATGTCCATGGTTCTGATTTCTCTCTGTGTGTACGTGCAAGTAGAAAAAAACATGTTGACTCACCCTGCTTGTAGAGAAACGCCAATGCCATCCTCCTCTCTTCCATGTTGACGAAACGGTCTATGACTCCGTCATACAGTATACTTTTAGTTTTTGTTGTCATAGGCTACCTGGCTAAAATGCTTGCTCGCTAGCCTAACTTCCTTTCATGGGCAACGTTAGCCAGTTAACATTAGCCTACTACAACTAGCTACATATTGAGCTTCCATCCTCTCAGGCCAGGGACACAAATTATGAATTCATGGTTTGTATCAGAATCGCTGTTAAAATCATTGGCCAATACGGAGAATTAAGTAAAACCTCAAGTCCAAATCCCTATCTCCATCCATGGCTAATTTAGGAAAGGGCCAATTTTAGCTAGCTAGCCACCAGAGGACAACAACACAATGAGATGCAACAATTCCATTTTTTTCTGTCTTTTGATGTTTTGCTCTCGATGTGATGTGAATGGTGTGAAGCCAAATCCAAGCTGGCTTCCCTTGACACTTTTTTTGGTGTGCCAGGACCATTCACAGTTGAGCTCACTCAGTTTAGCTCTACGCTGATTGGCTATTATTTTATACTTTATTTTATCAAGGGAGGCCAAATGCTTGCTGGCTTCCCTTGCATTCAATGCTACGGGCGGCAACAATGTCATACTCTTTTTGACCAGATAAGCTTAGATTTTTGTGGAAGGTAATACACAGCGCAAAGACCCCCTTGCACACTCAGCGTCTGTCGAGATATGTTGAGTTTCCTTGTAGCCTATTGCCTGAATGTGAATTTTTTTTAGTCTGTTTGCTAATTGTCATTAAATCATGCATAGCTGTTCTTTATATGGCCGACATTTGGACGTTTCAATTAACAAAGACTGTCACATTACTATAGAAATAGAAACATTGTGATTTTAGAGACATAAAGTAACAATAGCCTGTGATTAAAGGGTTAGTCTATACACTCTTGGTCTTCTGTAGCTCAATTGGTAGAGCATGGCGCTTGTAACGCCAGGGTAGTGGGTTCAATCCCCGGGACCACCCATACGTAAAAATGTATGCACACATGACTGTAAGTCGCTTTGGATAAAAGCGTCTGCTAAATGGCATATTATTATTATTATTATAAAAAAGGGTTCCAAAATGGTTCTGCGGCTGTCTCAATAGGATAACCTTTTTTGGTTCCAGGTAGAACTCTTTTGGGTTCCATGTAGAACCCTCTGTGGAAAGGGTTCTACATGGAACCCAAAAGAGTTCTACCTGGAACCAAAAGGGTTCTATCTGGAACCTAAAGGGGTTCTTCAAAGGGTTTTCCTATGGGGACAGCCAGAATAACCCTTTTTGGTTCTATAGATGGCACCTTTTTTTCTAAGAGTGTACTGGGCTCTCCAGTCTGAGGAGTATTTCTGTCTGTAATAAAGCCCCTTTGTGGGGAAAAACTCATTCCAATTGGCTGAGCCTGGCACTCCAGTCGGTGAGCCTGGCTCCCAAATGGGTGGGCGTATGCCCTCCCAGGTCCACCCATGGGTGCGCCCCAGCCCAGTCATGTGAAATCCATAGATTAGGGCCTAATTTATTTATTTCAATTGACTGATTTCCTTCTATGAACTGTAACTCAGTAAAAAAATTGAAATTGTAGCATTTGTTGCATTTATATTTTTGTTCAGTATATACAACATTCTGCACATATGAACTAATTGATATAGGCCTAGGCTACAATATTCAGCACATATGAAGGAATGTGTATACAATATTTGTAGCCATACGTGATTTAATGAAAAGCAGTAAACATATGCATTTAATAAAAGACTAATGAACACAATCAGGCAATAGTTAACATACACTACATTGTAACACATTCTTTAATAACGGACCCATGAAGAAAATCACGCAATAGTCTACAGCTGGCTTCCCGGGGAAACTCGGGAACATATTGTAGCCTCACCGGGATAAAAGAGTAGCGGAGGAAGGAGTTTGATTCTGATGCGGTGTTCGCGGTAAAATATTACGCGTTGTAGCGGTGGTTCAGGTGAGCTTCATTCAGCCTCTTGCGAATTGAAGGAAAAGTATGATACACGAAAGACTTATCACTGAAAACAGATATCAGTAAGTCACAGTGGGCCAAATCCTAACTTGAGATCTGTGCACATAACTCCCGACTTTCATGAATAGGCTATCATTCATAGATATCAATTTGAGTTAAGAGCATGGATCTCAAGTTAGGATTCGGTTTAGTATTAATATGCTAATACAACAAAATACCTATTCAGGATAACCACCCTTCATATTGACTATTTCTCTTTGTAGCCCTCATATACATCCCATTGGGCACACACTGGTTGAATCAACATTGTTTCCACGTTATTTCAATGAAGTTATGTTAAACCAACGTGAAATAAACGTTGAATTGACGTCTGTTCCCAGTGGGATTTAGCAAATGCTTTTATTCAAAGCGACTTACATATGGGGTGGCCCCATACCCTTGGTTGCAAGTGCATGCTTTATGCTATACATTCTGTGTTCTATTTAATTCTGTGATAGACCTGGCTTTGGAGGCAGATGAGTTCTGGGACTATGAGCATCAGGTGGACCTGGAGGCCTTCAGCACTAATACCTTCTACAGCATCCTACTAAAACACAGTGTGTCTGTGACCGCTACACTGGGTCAGCTCAGAGGAGAGGTATAACCCTGCAGAAATGGAATAACAATAGTATTATAGTATTATAATGTAACTCTATAGGATTAGATTTTTTTAAATAGTTTTAGCAACATGATCTCACAAACTCACAGCTATTTTACATTATACTCTATGTACAGGTATCTCTAAAGGTAAGCCCACCTCGCACGACACCTCTCACTCTCACCACCATCCATCCCCTTCCCAGGCCTCAAATATCCTGAACATAAAGCCCAAGTAAATCGAGACAATGTCATATTGTATAGTCTTCTCATATTGTATGACATATTGGAATGCTTGTGTTTTTTTTGGTTACACCCCTTTTTCACCATATTCAGGGCCGGTCCTAGCCTTTTGGGGGCCCTAAGCACCTCATGGGCAAAACATTTTAGTGGCCATCCTTTTAAAAGCGGAGAGAAGAAAATTAAGTTTTAAAACAAGTTTGCAGCAATTCTACATTTTGTAATGGGGCGGAGAGAAGATTTAGCAATTTTATAAAGCATTTTATGCAATTCTACTCATTTTGTCATGGGGCAGAGAGAAAAATTTGCAGTTTTAAAGATAATTTCCAGCAATTATACACATTTTGCCATAGGGTGAAGAGACATTTTTGCAGTTTTATAGAGAATTTCCTGCAATTCTACACATTTTGCCATGTCCTTTTTTCCTCAGAGAGTGTGGTCACGGCCAGGGTGTGCCATTATCAACGGCAACCCTGGAGCAATTAGGGTTAAGTGCCTTGCTCAAGTGCGCATCAGTCTTTCCTGTTTGTGGTTAGAGTATAGGAGACTGGTTAGGATTATTACACCGCTCCGGGGAGCTGGGCCGATAATGATGTAATATGAGGAGCGTGGACTCTGCACGTCTTTGTGAACCCTGTTTCGGAGACAGAAACGTGCCATGCCTACAGTGTTTGTTTGTGTGTGTGTGTGTGTGTGTGTGTGTGTGTGCAGGTGAAGGACCTGTATCAGGGGGTGATGGGCAAGCTGAAGGGGCTCCAGCTGCAGTCGGGCTGGTCTGCAGTTGGGAAGACCAAGGAGGGCTATGAGAGGCTGCGCAGGCAGGTGTGTGTTGCCCTGACCTGAATCAAATACATGATACTTGCGCTGTACAAGTACCAATGGAGTTAACGAAATAGTCCCAGAAGTGCAAACGTCAAGCTAAATCAAGTGCACCTTGTATTTGACCCAGGTCTCATTGTTTTACATCCATTGCATTCCATACTAACATTGTGGTAAGTAAAGTACTGCAATACCAGATGCTATCCCCCTGTTGCCATAAGAGGGCATTGTCATGTGCCACTGTGATCCACTGCTGCCTCCATCTCTTCCACTAAACACCACCAGGTGGAGCAGGAGGTGGTCCGGCGCAGGTCTCTGGCCCAGCAGCTCAGGCATCTCTTGGACAGCCAGCTTGGAGTCCTGAGGACGGAGCTGAGGGCCCAGCAGACGGTGCACAGGGCCTTCGGGGCCCGTCTCAGGGAGTGTGTGAGGCTACTGGGCCAAGCAGTGGACAACACTGACCACCCTCTCTGGGATGAACACCCACAACAGTAATGTCTGAATCTGTGTCCGTTGTCTCTTCCTGTCATGCTTGTGTATTCTGGGAAGAGCTTTGAACTACAGCTGTTTTTCATTGGCCAGGGGTTTTAATGAGACTGTTACAGTTATTCTCAATCGCGTACAAGCATCTTTTGGACCAATGTTGTCGATTTACAAAACAGAGTCCACAAAACACAGAACTCTGTGGCCATTGGCAAAACTCAAAACATAAATACATTCATCAAAACTATATTATACTGTCAAAATTGCAAATCAATTCATCAAAAGAACACGACCGCCTGCAAAAACATTAACGCAACCATACTTATCTCTTGAGTCCAAGCAGACAAAAGAGAAAGTTTGTCTTTTAAAAATTCCAGTAGATCAACACATTTTCTTTACAGTCACTAAATAATGATGATCAAAATTGGAAGAACAACTATCCAAAGGTGCAGAATTATGGGTAATTACTCTCCTTTTATGCATATTTCACCAAACAATTTTATACACATAAAATAAAATAAATAATAAGCACATTGTGTGCAGGATTCATTAATAAAAATTTTAAAAAAAATGTGTCCCCATTGCCTAGCTATTTCCCTATATATACTGATTGTGTGATTTAGAATTTAGTAGTATAATACGGTAGTATTTACTTATTGCCAGAAACAGTGAACACATTTCTCTTCCGATAAAAATATGTGTTAATATTCGGTGAACAAAACACTTAAATTACATTTGTATTTAAAGTTCAGCAAGATATGCAAGTCAGGTACAAAGGCAATAAAATAATCAGAAGTTCTGTAAATGTATTTAAGAATTTGATCATTGCTGTTCTGCTATAGATACGTTTTAACACAGATCCCAACATTGCTTGTACGTGATTTAAAAAAAACTAACTTGCCTCTCATTGGTCTGTTAAGATCAGGGGTGTCAAGCTTGACTCCTGGAGGGCAGCACATCAAATCAAATCAAATTGTATTATCACATGCGTCAAATAAAACCGGTGTAGACTTTACAGTGAAATGCTTGCTTACGAACCTTTCCCAACGATGCAGAGTTTAAAAATAATAACTAACACAAGAGGAATAAAATATAATACATAAGAATGGAGCTATATACAGGGAGTACCAGTACCAGATCAATGTGCAGCGGTACGAGGTATTTGAGGTAGATATGTACATGAAGGCAGGGTAAAGTGACTAGGTATCCGGATAGATAATACTTGTAAAATAAAGAACAGAGTAGCAGCAGCAAATTATGAGTGTAAAAGTGTGTGTGTGTGTGTGTGTACATATGTGTGTGTGCTGTGTCGGTATGTGTGTGTGTGTTATGTGTGTGTGTGCGTATGTAGTGTTTGTGAATGTGTCAGGGTTTTGTGTGGGAGTGACAGTGTAGTGTGTGTGTGTGTTATGTGTGTGTGTGCGTATGTAGTGTTTGTGAATGGGTCAGGGTTTTGTGTGGGAGTGACAGTGTAGTGTGTGTGAGTGAGTGAGTTTGGGGGTAGAAGCTACCTCGGAGCCTGTTGGTCCGAGAGCCAATGCTCCGGCACTGTTTGCCGGATGATAGCAGAGTGAACAGTCTATGGCTTGGGTGGCTAGAGTCTTTGTCAATTTTTTTGGAGCCTTCCTCTGACACCGCCTAATATAGAGGTCCTGGATGGCAGGGAGCTCAGCCCAGTGATGTACTGGGCTGTCTGCACCACCCTTTGTAGCGCTTTGCGGTCAAGGGAGGTGCAATTGCCATACCAAGCGGTGATGCAGCCAGTCAAGATGCTCTCGATGGTGCAGCTGTAGACATTTTTGAGGATCTGAGGGCCCATGCCAAATCTTTTCAGCCTTCTGGGGGGGGGATGAGGCACTGCCGTGTCCTCTTCACGACTGTGTGAGTGTTTGTGGTCCATGTTAAGTCCTTAGTGATGTGGACGCCAAGGAAGTTGAAGCTCTCGACTTGCTCCACAACAGCCCCGTCGATGTGGATGGGAGCATGCTCTCCCCTTTTTCTCCTATAGTCCACAGTCCGCTCCTTGGTCATCCTGACGTTGAGGGAGAGGTTGTCGTCCTGGCACCACACTGCTAAGTCTCTGACCTCCTCCCTGTAGGCTGACTATTCGCTGTCGGTGATCAGGCCTGCCACCGTTGTGTCGTCAGCAAACTTGATGATGGTGTTGGAGTCATGCACAGCCACGCAGTTGTGGGAGAACAGGGAGTACAGGAGGGGACTAAGCACACACCCGAGGGGCCCCCGTGTTGAGGGTCAGCGTGGCGGAGGTGTTGTTGCCTACCCTCACCACCTGGGGTCGGCCCGTCAGGAAGTCCAGGATCCAGTTGCAGAGGGAGGGGTTCAGTCCCAGGGTCCCTAGCTTGGTGATGAGCTTGTTTATCCTTGCCTTTAACAGTAGTTATATTAGTAACGGTAGACCTGGGAAACCAAGTGTCTGGACTCTATACAATCAGAAATGTTATGTGATCAATTAACAACAATGGAGAAATGAAAACCATCAGGAATACAGCAGCCCTTGAGAACAGGAGCTATGCACCCATGTTAGATAGACCTTACTATACTTTTGTGATGAGAGCTTTGTGGTACACAGTTAGGACCTTGAGTTTTCCCAATGCCTGACAATGTGACCTGACCAGAAAAAAACTCTGGGCCCTATGATCTTTACTACAGTGTTGTCCAGAGGGTGGCGTCACTGGCATCTGAGATGGCAGAGCAGGTATCGGGGGAGTGCCAGCGGCAGGGGGCATGGGCGACCCTGGGAGAGGGCACGGGGGCGAAGCTTCTGTGTCCCGACACTGGCTCAGTCCTTAGCAAGGAAGACATCATAGGTGAGACCTCCTACCATACTGCACCAGGCTTGAAACCGAAGTCATTAAATAACTGATACAGTATCTTACAGTACAGCCACACAACTGCAATTAACAGTCATTCTAGGCTCTATTATCTGTCCCTGCTAAAGTTGAGAAGTTCAGAGAAATACATATTTTATATGAATGAAGATAAATAAATAGTAGTTACTCACACAAGTCACCCTGATTTGTGTTTTGTTCACTCCAAAGCTGTAGCGAGTGAATTGACGCCACCTTGTGGTACAAAGATGTTATGCATTTGTCAATGGGACAAGAGGGACAATATATAATGTAAATCAGATCTACATTCAAGTCAGATTAATTTTGCTTCATAGACACATTGGCTGTGGTAAGATATTTTACTGAAATACTGTTATAAAGTTTGACATATCACTTCCTACTTCATTTCTTCCAGCCCCTGATGGGTCAGTGCGTGCCTGTGGAGCGGTCCATACAGACTCTTTCACAGGTCTCATACTACCCAAACCCCACACCCACATGCTCCTGGCCAGCGGGCACAGTATGCCAGTGCCCCCTGACTTCTTCCTCCACCCTCAGACTGGCAGACTGCTGCCCGTAGCTGGCAACGTGGGCTATGACCCAGCCAGCTCTACCCTAGTTTTCACAACAGACTCATGTACAGGTGAGTCAAGAGCGCTGTGTGGTAACCACAACTAGAGATCGATAGTACATGCATTACGACTTTGTAATGCACTTTAACTTTGTAAATGTACGTACAACAAGTTCACATACAAACAATTCACACTCTTTCACTTTTTAAAGGAATAGTAATGATTTAGATTCACTCAAATCCAAATGTGTGATTTAGATAAGGATGTAGATACTTAAAATGTCCTGCTCCTTGTTATCAGGGGATATGAGAAAGTGGGAGTTTCCCCTCCTGCCGTTTGTGCCATACCCCCTCTCCCGCCATTCAGCCCAGCCCGTGACGACCCGACTGAGGGGCCTCCGCCCTGGACAAAGACTGCTGCTAGGGAGACCCATGTGTGACCCGGACACAGGCATCCTGGTGCCCATTTTAGCTGTGACCATCCACCCTCAGACTGGGCTGGTGTACCCCCTGGGAGGGGTGCATGTGTGCCCCCTCACCCGTCTGCCCCAGCCCATCCAGGTGGGCTCTCCCATGTTGGACCCCATGACAGGAAATGTGGTGCTTACTGCCGGAGTCAGTCTAGATCTAATAACAGGTCAGTACTGCCTGGGTTAACAAATTACCCACATGAAAAAAATACTATGGTATACTATGGTCTACATAGTGTAGTATTACTATATTTATATAGTATTCACTGTAGTGTTTTTGCAGTTACCTTATAGGCCTATGTCATTAACGTATAGCCTACTTGTTGGATGGATTTGTTGCGCATTGGTGTCTAGCTGTGGGTTCCTTTTCTAGTGATATTGTCGACCCAGTGTTGTGTTCGAGACCACCTAAAGTGAGACCGATTCAAGACTGAGACCAGTAAAATGCGAGTCCAATTCAAGACCATGATTGTAATTTTGTCAAATCACCACCATAATAAGAGTTCAAAATGTACAACCAAATAATTGCAGCATTACCGTAAAAATGGAAGAGGAAAGTGGAAGGAGGAAAAAGTAAGGAACTTGTCTATCGGCCTTGCATTAGAGAACATAATTGGTTAAAGAAAATTGTGATAAATAAAAAAGTTGACCAGTTTCATTTAAGGACCAAAAGTTTGACAGCCGTCCCATATAGATTGCAAAATAGTTGGGAAGAGATTTTTGACGTACCGATTCCATGGCATAGTGTTTATGAACTGATACACAAAACGACGCCGGATTCAAAACATATAATTTTTCAATTTAAATTATCATATAAAATTCTTGCAACCAATAGAATGTTATTTGTATGGGGGATACAATCTTCCCAGCTCTGCTGATTTGGCTGTGAAGAGACAGAATTATTAGATCATTTGTTTTGGTAGTTCAGGAGTAAAAACAAACAAAATATATTTATTGACTGTGTCCATAAAATGTATATAGTATGTATAAGCATGAAGTAGAGGCCTAAGCATTGTTGTTTACTAGTTTACTCCAATTAGGGAAGGGATGGTGGGGTTGGAAAGTAATAAAGGGAAATATATTTTTAAAGGATATGTATGTATATAAATGTATGTATATGCGTATATGTATGTATATATATATATATATATATATATATATATATATATATATATATATATATATATATATATATATATATATTGTGCGAGAGAAAAAAAAAAGAGTTCAAAATGTCCAGTATTTCTGTGTTAATATTTCAGAACAACATATGGATTCTTTAGACATTCAGAATAGTGAAGAAATGCATGCTGATGGAAAATAGAGCCACTCTACCTTCAGAGAAGGGCTAAGGATTAATAAAATAATGATTATTATATTGTTATTCTCAATGATGTTCCGATTTAATATTTGCAGTTTTTGTTGGAAAGGAAAGGGTTAACACTTACCCCCCCCACCCCCCCACTGGCTATCATTAGTTGAATGCACCAATTTGTAAGTCGCTCTGGATAAGAGTGTCTGCTAAATGATGTAAATGTAAATGTCAAAGAGAAAAAAAAATCCAATCAGGATTTTTCTTTGCTGGTCTCTGGGGGATACATCTAGCTAGCTAAGTCAGCCATTGGCTAGGCCATCAGAAGCTAGACAAAGGCATCTACCATTCAACTGTATTAGGGAAACATTTTGTAGTGACAGTGGAATCAACCAATCAAATGTTAACTTAATGTCAGTTTTTACAAAAACTTATGGCAACTTCTGCCTTCTTGAAGGCCAACAAGTCACTGCAATAGTGAGCAGTAGTTTTCCCATGGTCTAGCTAGCTAGCTTTTGTTGTCTGCTAGTTTGCAGAGGCTGCAGCAGGTGTTATCAAAGAGAATGTTGTTGCTAATTTGTTAGCTTCTCCCTTTTGAAAAATAACTTTCAAAAAGAAGTTAAGTTTCAAATGATCATCATCTGGTGAGTGGAACTGTGTTTTCTATTGCAGCTGCTTTGCTGTTGGTAGCCATCTCTTTGAAAATAACTTACAATTGAAGTCGGAAGTTTATATACACCTTAGCCAAATACATTCAAACTCAGTTTTTCACAATTCCTGACATTTAATCCTAGTAAAAAGTATCTGTCTTAGGTCAGTTAGGATCACCACTTTATTTTAAGAATGTGAAATGTCAGAATAATAGTAGAGAGTATGATTTATTTCAGCTTTTATTTCTTTCATCACATTCCCAGTGGGTCAGAAGTTTGCATACACTTAATTAGTATTTGATAGCATTGCCTTTAAATTGTTTAACTTAGGTCAAACGTTTCGGGTAGCCTTCCACAAGCTTCCCACAATAAGTTGGGTGAATTTTTGGCCCATTCCTCCTGACAGAGCTGGTGTAACTGAGTCAAGTTTGTAGGCCTCCTTGCTCGCACACGCTTTTTCAGGTCTGTCCACACATTTTCTATAGGATTGAGGTCAGGGCTTTGTGATGGCCACTCCAATACCTTGACTTTGTTGTCCTTAAGCCATTTTGCCACAACTTTGGAAGTATGCTTGGGGTCATTGTCCATTTGGAAGACCCATTTGCGACCAAGCTTTAACTTCCTGACAGATGTCTTGCTTCAATATATCCACATAATTTTCCTTCCTCATGATGCCATGTATTTTGTGAAGTGCACCAGTCCCTCCTGCAGCAAAGCACCCCCACAGCATGATGCTGCCACCCCCGTGCTTCACGGTTGGGATGGTGTTCTTAGGCTTGCAAGCCACCCCCTTTTTCCTCCAAACATAACAATGGTCATTATGGCCAAACAGTTCTATTTTTGTTTCATCAGACCAGAGGACATTTCTCCAAAAAGTACGATCTTTGTCCTCATGTGCAGTTGCAAACCGTAGTCTGGCTTTTTTATGGCGGTTTTGGAGCAGTGGCTTCTTCCTTGCTGAGCGGCCTTTCAGGTTATGTCGATATAGGACTTGTTTTACTGTGGCTATAGATACTTTTGTACCGGTTTCTTCCAGCATCTTCACAAGGTCCTTTGCTGTTGTTCTTGGATTGATTTGCATTGATTTGTTCATCTCTAGGAGACAGAATGCATCTCCTTCTTGAGCGGTATGACGGCTGCGTGGTCCCATGGTGTTTATACTTGCGTACTATTGTTTGTACAGATGAACGTGGTACCTTCAGGCGTTTGGAAATTGCTCCCAAGGATGAACCAGACTTGTGGAGGTCTACCATTTTTTTTTCTGAGGTCTTGGCAGATTTCTTTTGATTTTCCCATGATATCAAGCAAAGAGGCACTGTTTGAAGGTAGGCCTTGAAATACATCCACAGGTACACCTCCAATTGACTCAAATGATGTCAATTAGTCTATCAAAAGCTTCTAAAGCCATGACATCATTTTCTGGAATTTTCCAAGCTGTTTAAAGGCACAGTCAACTTAGTGCATGTAAACTTCTGACCCACTGGAATTGTGATACAGTGAATTATAAGTGAAATAATATATATGTAAACAATTGTTGGAAAAATGACTTGTTACATGCACAAAGTAGATGTCCTAACCAACTTTCCAAAACGATAGTTTGTTAACAAGAAATGTGTGGAGTGGTTGAAAAACGAGTTTTAATGACTCCAACCTAAGTGTATGTAAACTTCCGACTTAAATAATTAAAATAAATAATTGGAATTTATTGTATGTGTGTGAAACATTGTTGCATTTAACTTGGAACTGACAGTATTTTAGCAACATTAAATCTTATTAAAATCTGTTCATATACACACCCAGGAAGACAAGCGACCACTTAGATATGGTCATTTTCAAGTTTTCATAAATTCTGAGAATGTTTGGGAATTACGTATACTAAGGCATTTGTGAAAATTCTATAGCAATATAGAGTAGGAAAGCGGCCGTGCGTTTGGACAATTAATAGACACTGCTGTAAATAAAACTGAATAAAAACATCTGTCTTGTCCAGGAACAGAGTCTACACAGACTGGTGCGCTATAGCCAATCAGAGCTACAGTAGACCTTTATAAAAACAAGCAATTCACCTACCATCATTCACTTTGAACTGGACTGTGTGTTTACAGGCAGTTGCAACAGCGCGACTTTAGATCATTAGAATGCATTCGGGAGTCCTCTTACATTTGGTAACTTTACAGTCCTATTGATCAAACAACCATGAAAAGGTAGGCTTTCTCTCCCTCAGTTATGCACATCAACAACAACAACATCAACAACTAATGCTAGCCAGAGCAAGATGAGCTAAAATCTAATGAAGGAACATTAGATAAACCCTCTCAAACTTTTTCAGCTAGTTGGCCGTCAAAATTGCACTGATAAACGATGGGGAATTGTAGCCTCCTGGTCCTTCTGCAGCTTGTCCCAACCAAGCACCCACGCTAACTGGCTAAAGTTGGCTAGCTTGCTAGCTAGCTACTTCCAGACACAAATGAGAGAACACCTCACTCTGACCATTTTACTCGCCATAGCAGAGCTGGTTAGGCTGTTTACATGTTATCTACAGCGTTCTTGACTAACTATTACTTTTTTTGCCTACGTTTACTGACACTGGTCATATTCAGCAGTTGTTGCACGTTCGTAAATTCATCAGTTGCTCTGCTCTCTGGCAGATTCAGACGAAAGTGCTCCAGAGTGAATTTGCAAACGCAAGAGATATGCTAACTCTGTAAAAGTCGTTCAAGTTCTTGCTAGCTAACCAAATGACACCTGCATCTCTAGCTGTGTATAGCCAACGAAAAACAAGATGATATGAGGGGAAAAAGTCAGTCACTCACCCACTCCTCCAATGGCATGACATGACATCCTCCTAGCAGCTAGCTATCTAGCTAACGTTCGGCTCCATGTTTTTAGCTTGCTAAATAAATAGATACGCTTGCCTATTAGCCACGTTATGACTGACTTGTGATCATTGCCATTGCTAGTTTGATTGTATTGACATTCCCAGCCTTAGTTACATTCGTCCGTTTTTGTCCAGATTATTGAGTCATTGAAACTGAAACAGTGCATTCCGAATGGAGGCAGCAAACAATGGACCAGGCCAGCTGTGATTTACAACCTGATAGCAATATTTTTTTGACTACCAAGAAATGTATTGGTGAATTATATTAATCATGCATTGAACAGCATCCATCTATTCTGCCAACAATGCCTTAGTGTACAATATAACCTATTTTTAAAACCTCTTATAAAGTTGGTTTTGTAGCATAAACTGGGAATTTGATATTTTTTACTGATATTATGATTGTCTGTTTGTTTCATATTGCAAAGTAGTTAAAACGCTGTCAGTTCCACTTTAAACTTTAGGTCACTGGTTACTTTGTGTGCTAAATGTGAAATGTTTTTTGCAATGGGAAGTAATAGCTGTACATTTCGATTGGGAAATGCTTAATGGTTGTGTTTTTGTATTCTTATGATTGGGACCTACTGGCTTATTATGTCAGAGTTTATGGACTGCTTATCCTTTAACATAATGCTGTGTGTGACTGCTGTCTTTCCATCGGCCCTATACAGTGGTGCAGTGGTGCCTGGAGAAGTGGGTATACTCTAATTTGGCCAAAAAGTCCCAAACGGCCCGCCCAGCGAAGGAAAGGCACCCTGTGTGAAAATTCCTATGTTTTGCTATGATTTTTTATTAGTTTTCCTATAGATTTGTCTGATTTTCACTCTCAAAATCACACTTTTTAATATAACAAATATATAATATATTGATGGTCTAAGTCCACAACAATGCTTAAACCACATCAATCTGATTGGGTGGGCCTGTCAAGGCCTGGCTCCCCAGTGGGTGGGCCTCTGTCCACCCCATCCATGTCTACGTCCCTCATGCAAACAGCCATCATGCACATCACAAATAGCCTACCTGGTTAGCATACCCATTTCTGGTAGATATCATAAGTTGAAACGTCTTTCCTACCCTACCGGCTACCGATGTCATTCTTCTGTGTGCTGCTCCATGCCAAAACAAGTTGAGAGCTGCACACTTGCTGCCTGCAGATGATATTCCGTTGAAACTAGGCTATGTGTGCGGCGCGCATGTGAACATATTTCACGTGCTTTGCGATTGTGTAGCCTACTTTGTGCATGATTTCTCTATTGTGCTACATCATTGATCAATCGTATACCTCCACTACACTACTTTGATACGCATCAGTAGGGATTAAGAAGTGAGTATAAGAAATGCCCACTGAAAAAAAGTGGGTATAAGGTTTATACCTGCGTATACCCTCCACTACACCACTGGCTCTTTGTGTTTTACAAAAAGTGCGCTCTCCTACATGAGTGCGCTGGTATTACGGTTGCTGTCACACACTGATGGCCTATAGGTACTCCATTGCGCAAACATGTCTATTATATATATAAAGTGTTAAGTTGCGTCAATTCAAATCTGGTATAGGAACAAAAAGAGGTCAATACACGTCTTCTAAAATAGACTAGTATTTTAATTAATGCAAAGACTTGAATGGTAAGTATGATGTTCGTATATACGGGCCCACTGAAAAACCACGCAGGGCAGTCAGAGAACTGAGCCATTGTTATAAGTTCTTCTTTAAATACTCTGACAGAGATAGTTCCTGCTCCAAGCAGGCCTATCAGAGTAGAGGCTGGGCGTGGTTTAAACTTACCCAGCCTATCGTCAATGCACGGGCTGGTCCCATCCCCTTGGCGCTTCACTGTTGCCAGGCATTAGTTGTTATCTCCACAACTTGTCTCGAGTCAACAACCTCAGACATTTTTGTAGCAGAACACATGTCCTTGAGCGGTTTAACAAAGAGGCAGTGTGTGTGTATGTGAGACACAAGTCTTATCTCATCCTACCCCCCTAACAGTTCCCCACATTAATCACAGCTTGTTATATTAAACAATCTATATCAGTACAGTACAAACCTATTATGTTTAATCATTAATGTATTCTTTCTAAGCTAGGCATCACATCTAGTTATAAGAAAATAGACCCCCACAATCCCCCTTTTCACACCCGCTGGGTGTGAACCCAAAATAAGAAATTTCAGGGAAATGTAGGATTCCCCCTTTTGACACCCACTAGGGTGTCACTCATTAAAATACAATACAAACAAAAAGAATCACACTTTTATTAATAGGCAATAATGATAATAAAAAATAAAAACCCTCAGTCCTTCCATCTACACCTAACTTGTACTAGGTTGGCTACCAGCCACCCAGGAACTTTAAACCTTCACATAAGGAAAGACAAAAATTCACAATGGTTAACTTGATTAATAAAGCATAAAACATAAACAGGGAAGTAAACGTTGGCCCCCTTTAGACACCCTCTAGGGTGTCACTCCACCACCTCACCAATAGCAAACCAAGGGTCATCCTTTGTCAACCCCATCTCAGTGTCTGCATCCCCTTCTTGAGCCCCTAGGAGGGGCATCATACCAGCCGCATGCACGACATCTGTAACAGACTTTCTCAGACAAGGAATTACACAGGCAGCACAGCACATTAATATTAGAAACACAACTACTAGGGTCAGAAATCCAGTAACCACCAATGATGCGAACTTACCAAACCACTCCCCCAACCAGGAGAACAGTCCGTTTCCCTCCATTCCAGCCATGCTCTTCATTTCAGCTGACAGTTTATCTAAACCAACTAGGGCTTTAGAGATACTCCCATCAGGACTGGTATTGTTAGGGATAAACGTACAACAATGGCTTACCATTCTATAGACACCACCCCTTTCTGCCTGATCTAGAGCCAACCTCTTTTTACTAAGTCATAAGAGTGAGATGGCGGATAATTGTTCAAAAGATCCCTTCTGTTGCATCCCTAGTCCAGCCAATAAATCGTTGTTGGTCGTAATAGATATAATTAATCCAATTCACAATTTTGTTTATTGTCACCCACCAAAAGAACGTGGTAGTAAACCCTTCCCCTAATTGTTTCATAGCTCGGTATCCATCCGATACCCCCCTTGGTATCCCAATCGCATCCATCTAAATAGGGCTATTCTCCTTCTTGTTAAAACTCCTCCTACATCTGTTTAATCCTTGGTTCCTGGTGACTAATTCTAACTAGCTGAACCAGTAGAACCAGGGCGCATGTATCTAGCCACCCCTTTGGAATTCTCTGCCTACACTGCCCTTACTGGCACACGCCCACCACACATCGGTTACAGGGGCTGTAAGGTTTAGAATTCTCTCCTGTGCTTCCGAACTTAAGTCTGTCACATTACTACTATCTCCAATTGATAATTGGTGATGTCTTTATTTCTCTTTACCCCCCTTCTGGATGTTCAGTCCCACCTGGTCTCATATCCCCATCCCCATGTGTGTTTAAACACTTGAGTCTAGGAACAATCCGCCGTGGGGGCCGAACACGAATATAATGGGATTTTATAATCCCAATTTTCTTATTGACATGTACCCCACCCGTTGGCTACGTCCCTAACCCTTATTTTGAATCTGACAGTCTGCCCTTCTCTGACTCCCATTTTGTAGGCCACTCGTCCTTGACGGTCAGTATGTCGGGTCGCTTCTCTTCTCTTTTACTTCTTAACAATGGTAAGGGCATAGCGCAACTGGTGGTGGATCTTGACATATCAAGACCATTACCGAGACTATGATGCAACTCAAGTTATCCA
The DNA here is from genome assembly GCF_020615455.1 of Coregonus clupeaformis. Taxonomy (NCBI): domain Eukaryota; kingdom Metazoa; phylum Chordata; class Actinopteri; order Salmoniformes; family Salmonidae; genus Coregonus; species Coregonus clupeaformis. Next base: position 8,487,465 of record NC_059196.1, read on the forward strand.
TATTCCCAAAAACCGCCAACCCTCTCCTGTCCTCAGTCTTTCTGCTTGGTACTACCCCATACTCACACCCTGAGAACACACTACAGTGATGATAGGTCGGGGTAGGAGATCTTCGTTAACAGAGGTGATCCCCAGACCCTATTGGTCTAGTTCTTCTCTCTAACTCTGCATGTGTTCAGTGGTGCTTGCATGTGTTCTTACCTTTTTGCAGTGAGGTAACGTGGACCCAGGTTGCTCTTTCTGCTATTCTAATGGCAAAGGCAGTGACCAATATAACCTGATAGGGCCCTTCCCAACAGGCCTGCTTCCAGTTTTTCTTCTTTAGGGACTGGATGCTCACCAGTCACCTTCTCCTTTAGTTCACCTGTGGGGCACAAAACCTCTGACATACGGGTGTGGTTAATAAACTATCTTCACACATGTTCAGCTCTCAATTTCTATTTCTGACTGCATTCTCTTTCTAGACTGTATCTAAAAAAAAATTTTAAAAGTATTTTGTCCTCTCCTTCGTATATATTTATTATTTAATCCTACCATCCCCCTTTTGACACATGTTTTGCTCATGTGTCAATATTACCACCTACCTAAACAATCACTTAGGTAATATTGGTAATTTATCATCCAATTGCCATCCCTTATTTTTAAATACTGCCTAATTTTAACATACTAGGTGTGTTGTTTTTTATTTGAAAAACCCAATTTGAAAAACAACAACCACAAATAGCCAGGCCCCACTTGATTTGGTAGCTCACTGCCTAACTTCACTACTGCTCCCCCTAGCCCTGGGCAACATTCCAATGAGATAAGCTAATCTCTTTCTCCTGGTTATACATTTTGTTAACCTTCAATTACCATCAGTAATCTAAAGATGGTAGTACACACAAAACATGATACAGATATCCCCAGTCCTAACCCATCAATAATTGTTTGTATCAATCTAATTCCTCATAACTAATCCATAAAACCACTCAAAATTCCTCGAGTATAAAATGATTATTTAATTGATTACCCTAAATCTGCTACATGTGATCTCATCTCAAATGATCCATTATCAATTATTTGATCAACCCCCTAGGAAAATCTGTCTCCCCTTCTATTGTTCCTGTCCCCCCTGTAAATGTCATATTTCCTTTTTTAGCCAATACAATCACGGTTACATCAAATGTTCCCTCCTTTGGCCATTTAGTTACTATCTTTCTGGTCCTTTTTCTCATTTGTTAGAGATATTACCAATATCTTCACTATTTTCTGGGAACCTTCTCTTCATGATTGCTACTGGTGATCCTGCCATCTCTACTTCTGGTGTGGTCTAATGTCTATATTAGGGTGTAAGGTAAATTATTCCTGTTGTCTTTTTCAGCTAAATGTTTTATATCCCTCAGTTAATGGTATTTTCTCCCTAATATATCTTCATACTCTCCTTCTTTCCCTAAATGAGATTTAATCCCTTGCCTTTCCTCTACTATCCTTCTATCACTACTGGATCAATGATAATAACTGCAATAACTATTTCACATTAAATTGTGCCTTTTTCTGATAATGTTATAATTTTAGCCTATTGCATTACTTTAGTTTAAAATATAAGTTTGTTTATTTAACAAATCTAGAACCCACTATAGGTTGGTGCTATTCCCTCAGCATAATAGCTAAAGCTACTTGCATCCCCTGGTCCCCGTAACGAAAATAAATTATAGTTCTAGAATTCACCAACTATTTGCATACACCACTGGTGTTAAGCAACCTATCGAATAAAGTAATAACAATTAGAATTTATCAAAGCACTGCCTTCCAGTCAAGTATTTAGACCTCTACTTGAAATCTTACAGCTCAATCTAACTCGCTTGACTGTCTCAATTTTTTTTTCCGCTAACCAGAGCCATAAATTATTCTCCTTTGTCCTCAACTAAATTTTCACTGCTCTATCGCCATTTCAGTTCGCTATTCAATTTCTTTAACTGTTCTCTCTGATTAGGCCCTAATTAATAAAACAAATACTTGCTATCGTTGATAAGCATACATTTAATTATATTCCTATCATTTGAACTATCTCTCACCCCTCCCCTTGCTCCTTCCTACACAACGGGGGAGGCGTGGGACCTTGTAACATATTTTCATAGACCTTTCTAGAATACTTCTACTTAAGCTATCTAATTCAACCTTTCACATTTCTCAATCCACGTAGTAATCTAGGTCTATAGCCCCAATGCGAAAGCTTTACCCACTGTCCCTACCTGGGTTCGAACCCGGGACCCTCTACATACATTGCCAGTCACCCCACACATTCCGCGATGCTTTCAAAGTAAATACTTCCAGTTCATAGAGCAAGTGACGTCACCAAATGAAAACCGCACTCGCTCTCACCTCATTCAGCAACACAAAAACTCTCTCTCCCTTCACCCATTCCCTATTGAATAAGTGAGTCTTTCTATTTAACTCCAACCACGCTACAAATCTTCCATACAACATCAACAAACCAAATACTCAGTAGTATCCGGTCACCACCCATACCAGCCGCCGAATTCACTCATACACACAGACCCCACCCCATGCCACCGAAATGCCCAACAAAACATAATAGTTCAATGGAACCCCCTATTGGCTCTCCACTATTCATACATTACTTCCAAAACCACACCAGTCATGGTCCGATCACCCATCAAACCCCATCACATGATTGCTTCAACATAATTATTTAAAACCAGTATTATGCTATGTCAAACATCAAACGTTACAGTTCAATTATATCAGTTCAAACGTTTCAGTTTAGTCATACTAGTTATTCATTATTTTACCTTTATGTTCCCAATTATTATTAACGGGTTATACGGTTTAAGCAGCTACAGACTTCTTTAACTCCTAATTAGTTTTCTATCAAGGTATACAGGTTTATTAATTTTAATAACCCGCATTCACTCTTTTATTACACTGGGATCATTCGCACTCTCATGCATACAACTCCCTATACTCTAAAGTGTCCCTATGATCCTAGCCGTATCTAGCCCTCTGATACGTGTCAGTAGTGCAACACCTTTAACCAATAATTCCCTACGCCTCCAGTTCTCACCACTGGTGATCCTAGCCTGGAGTTGACTAAAATGTAAGTGTCCCTATGATCCTAGCCGTATCTAGCCTTCTGATACGTGTCAATAGCGTAACACCTTTAACCAATAATTCCCTATATCCTCAGTTCTCACTCCCGGTGATCCTAGCCTGGGGATTTCAGTATTTTTCCCCGATCCTAGCCGTACCTAGCCCTCTGGTACGTGCCGGTGGAACAATACTCTATCTAAAATGTTAAGTGTCCCTCTGATCCTAGCCGTACCTAGCCCTCTGGTACGTGTCGGTGGAACAATACTCTATGGTACCAAGGTTTAACATCACATTCACCACAGGTTTGCATGTCACAATATGGTGCTTATCTACTCATAATAATTCGTATAATAATTCATAATTTAGTTCACTTACATCAGACAGGTGTTTCACAAAATTAATTTGGATAAAGCCAATGTGCAGAACTTTAGTTATATAACAATAGGTGTCTGCTTACCTGTTTTTAGTAGTCCGGACTCTTTGTGAAACACACCGTCCAACGACAGCGATGTCCAATCTGCCGGACAATACCCAGCGAAGTCCCTCTACCAGATCACGTCGGCGGTCACCAATTGTTAAGTTGCGTCAATTCAAATCTGGTATAGGAACAAAAAGAGGTCAATACACGTCTTCTAAAATAGACTAGTATTTTAATTAATGCAAACACTTGAATGGTAAGTATGATGTTCGTATATACGGGCCCACTGAAAAACCACGCAAGGCAGTCAGAGAACTGAGCCATTGTTATAAGTTCTTCTTTAAATACTCTGACAGAGATAGTTCCTGCTCCAAGCAGGCCTATCAGAGTAAAGGCTGGGCGTGGTTTAAACTTACCCAGCCTATCGTTAACGCACAGGCTGGTCCCAGCCCCTTGGCGCTTCACTGTTGCCAGGCATGAGTTGTTATCTCCACAACTTGTCTCGAGTCAGCAACCTTAGACATCTTTGTAGCAGAACACATGTCCTTGAGCGGTTTAACAAAGAGGCAGTGTGTGTGTATGTGAGACACAAGTCTTATCTCATCCTACCCCCCTAACAGTTACCCACATTAATCACAGCTTGTTATATTAAACAATCTATATCAGTACAGTACAAACCTATTATGTATAATCATTAATGTATTCTTTCTAAGCTAGGCATCACATCTAGTTATAAGAAAATAGATCCCCACAAAAGGCTGTTAAGATATTAATGTTTCAAGAAAGGAGTGTATATATTTGGCCTGGCGAAGCGGTTTTATGCGCTGACTGAATGGAAGCTGATAATTATGAGTTTTTTACTCCGCTGGTCTCGGGAAGAAATTACGAGTCCTCACTGTTCGAGACCGAGTCAAGACCGAGGACAAATGTATCCAACACCGAGACAAAGACCGAGACACTCAATATGTGGTCTCGATCAAGGGATACTACAGTGTGTAGTATAGTAGTCTCCAGTATACAACAAAATTATATAGTAAGTACCCTTCAACGATCGAGGGGATACTACAATGTGTAGTATAGGATTCTCCAGTATACTACACAATTCTAAAGTAAGTCTTGCATAATCGAGTGATACAACATTGTCTAGTATAGTATTCTACAGTATACTACAAAATTCTAAAGTAAGTACTACACATGATCAAGGGATATTACAGTGTGTAGTATAGTATTATAAAGTATACTACAAATGTCTATAGTAAGCACTGCATGATATAGGGATACTACAGTGTGGAGTATAGGATTCTACAGTATACTACAGTTTACTACAGAATTCTATAGAATTCTATAGCAAGTACTATAGTATTCTATAGTAAGCGTTAGTATTTTTTAAATGGGTACTCCCCAATCCTTTTGTGTTTTAAGATCTAGCTAAAGCAAAGTTAAAGGTAGCTCTGCAAAAAAGACAATGGCCTATCTACTGGTGATTTAACCATAATTAGAACCAGGAGTTTTCCCTGACCACTTGACCTAAACCAGGAAAAACTGTAACTAGGCACTAAGTTTCTCTTGGTCAGGTCAAATGGTAAGGACAAACTCCTGGCCCTACATATAATGTCATATCCCTCTCTCTAGGAGCGGTGCTTCCAGTAGGCGGCCTCCTCCTGGGTGAGTCCTTCATCGAGCCCCTGAGCAGCATGCTGGTCCGGGTGGGTGGCGGTAGCATCCGGGCTGGGAAGCTGGTGCCTCATGCCGGGGGGTTCCAGGCTCTACTGGACAGCCAGACTTTGGTTGCCCGTATCCGCCTGGTGGAGCTTCTGCGTGGGCTCAGAGAGGACTGGGGCTCTGGGGAGATGGGTTTGCAGGGTTTGCAAGCCCAGAGGAAGGAGACTGAGCTGGGACGGATCCAGGCTGCAGCCAAGGAGTTGGAGCAGGCCTGGGGGAAAGGGCTACACTGTCACCTGCAGCTGCTGAGCCGGCTGGAGACCCTCCTGGACTGGGCCTGGGGCGTTGCCCAAGATGGTGGCGTCCAAGGTAGGTTGTTTTCACAACTGCTTGTGTACTTTGCCAATTATTTTCGGCCAGGATTCAATCAGATCAACCTTAACCTGCGGTAACCAACAAATGCATAGCTTATAATTGCTTTTGTTTAGGTGTGTCGGAGGTGTAAATGCACTGAAACGATCAAATCCACAAGCGGCACCCAGCATTATACCTATCGTGGACATTGCCATCACATTAGTAGAAATCCCATGCAGTTTGAACACTGGGATTTGTGATGTCATCTACACCTCATTTAGGCAGATATAAATCCTTATTATTTTGTTGAATGATTTTCAATTTGAGTGTCATTATTTTCTGAACTTCTCACGCGGGTGGGATATATTCTGAACTTCTCACGCGGGTGGGATATATTCTGAACTTCTCACGCGGGTGGGATATAAGGAGTCGGGATGGTTTTGTGACAATGACCGCAAGATTAGCCGCTGACGGATTTGACAGCTCCAACACAGTTACACCTCCAACACCGCCTTGACAAGAGCAATGATAAGCTATGCGTTTATCGGTTACCACGGGTTAACAATGATCTGATTGAATCCTTACTCCCAATCCAGCAGTTTAGAAATAGAGAGAATGGAAGGCCAAGTTTAGGCCGGGTGTAGGCAGTGGCGGATGAAATGGCTGAAAAAATCAGTTTTGTCCGTCAAAAGGTTCATCTGTCTTCATGGCCGCCCCTTATACCAACTGCTTTCGGGGTTAAAAGGGTTAAGAGGTATGGGACATGACACTCTGTATCCTACTACATTAGGAGAAATCCATCTCCCTGGTTCTGATCTGTCCCTGCCGGCGCTGCCTGGGATGGAATATCCTGATCCACAGGGCTCTGGCCTAACGGTCCCCATCCTGGGGGCTCAGATGGACCCCGTGTCAGGACTCACTGTCCCCCTGGCTGGAACCATGGAGGACCCAGAAGGCAAAGGTGATTGGTTGATTGATGGATGGATGGATGGACTGACTGATTTCCTGATACGGAAGTATATTTAATGTTTTTGATGTATTTGATTGCCATACATTTATAGTACAGTGGGCTCCATAATTACTGGCACCCCTGACTAGCAATGCACAAACAAACAATACAAATATAAACAATATAATTATAGAGATAAACTCAAAATACCAACATGTGAGAAATACTGTACTTTATTAATGTTTCAATGGAACCAACCAAAATCATACAATTATTTAATACAAAATAAATGTCACAAAAATCAAAATACCAACATGTGAGAAATACTGTACTTTATTAATGTTTCAATGGAACCAACCAAAATCATACAATTATTTAATACAAAATCAAGGTTTCATAATTATTGGCACTCCTCATTTAGTACTTAGTGCAACCACCTCTGGCAAGGATAACAGCATGGAGTCTTTTCCTGTAATGTTTGACAAGGTTAAGGAATACATTTGGAGGGATTTTGGACCATTCCTCTATGCAGGTCCTTTCAAGATCCTTCACATTCCTGGGTTTGCACTTATCAACTGCCCTCTTCAACTCAGCCCACAGATTTTCGATTGGATTGAGGTCCGGCGACTGAGATGGCCATGGCAGAACATTGATTTTGTTGTCACAGAACCATTTCTGTGTGGATCTTGAGGTATGTTTTGGGTCATTGTCTTGTTGGAAAGTCCACCTATGGCCAAGTCCCAGCCTTCTGGCAGAGGCAACCAGATTGTCAGCCAAAATTGCCTGATACTTGGTGGAATTCATCATGCCATCAATCTTAACCAGTGCCCCTGGACCTCTGGCATTAACACAGCCCCAAAACATCACTGACCCACCACCATATTTCACCGTGGGTATGAGGTGCCTCTCCTTGTATGCATCTCTGTTTCGACGCCAAACATGCCGATGCTGTATCTGACCAAAACGTTCAATTTTGGTCTCATCTGACCAGAGCACCTTCTTCCAGTCATAATTGTCACGGTCGTCTATGTCGTCCAAGTATGACCAAGGCGCAACGTGTCCAAGAAACATGACTTTATTTAGCAAAGTAACCAAAATCCAAAACAAAAGACGACTCAATGAAGTCCACGGTACACAGACCGAAAACGGAACAAAAACCCACAACTCCCACAAGAAAACATACAGATTAAATATGGCTCCCAATCAGAGATAACGAGCCGACAGCTGACACTCGTTACCTCCGATTGGGAGTCATAGACCAAACCTAGACATGAACCCAACAGAAAGGCAAACCTAGAAATACACACAACAGAACTACCAACATAGAAATACACCCCAAATAATGAAAATGAACAACCCTGGCTCAACAATCAACGTCCATGGAGCCAGAGTGTCACAGTACCCCCCCCTAAAGGTGCGAACCCCGGGCGCACCAACATAAGGACTAGGGGAGGGTCTGGGTGGGCGTCTGTCCACGGTGGCGGCTCTGGCCCCGGTCGTGATCCCCACCCCACCACAGTCACAACCTGCTTCAGTAGCCTCCTCCCAATGACCACCCTCCAACTAACCCCACCTGGACTAAGGGGCAACACCGGACTAAGGGGCAGCACCGGACTAAGGGGCAGCACCGGGATAAGGGGCAGCACCGGGCTAAGGGGCAGCACCGGGCTAAGGGGCAGCACCGGGCTAAGGGGCAGCACCGGGCTAAGGGACAGTACCTGACTAAGGGGCAGCACCGGACTGAGGGGCAGCTCCGGACTGAATGGCGGATCCTGGCTGGCTGGCTCTGGCGGATCCTGGCTGGCTGGCGGATCCGGGCTGGACGGCTCTGGCGGATCCTGGCTGGACGGCTCTGGCGGATCCTGGCTGGACGGCTCTGGCGGATCCTGGCTGGACGGCTCATGGCTGGCTGACGGATCTGGCTGCTCATGGCTGGCTGACGGATCTGGCTGCTCATGGCTGGCTGACGGATCTGGCTGCTCATGGCTGGCTGACGGATCTGGCTGCTCATGGCTGGCGGAAGGCTCTGGCTGATCCTGTCTGGCGGACGGCTCTGGCTGATCCTGTCTGGCGGAAGGCTCTGGCTGATCCTGTCTGGCGGAAGGCTCTGGCTGATCCTGTCTGGCGGAAGGCTCTGGCTGATCCTGTCTGGCGGAAGGCTCTGGCTGATCCTGTCTGGCGGAAGGCTCTGGCTGCTCCTGTCTGGCGGAGAGCTCTAGCGGCTCCGGTCTGGCGGACGGCTCTGAAGGCTCATGGCAGACGGGCGGCTTTGCAGGCTCAGTACAGACGGGCAGTTCCTGCGGCGCTTGGCAGACGGACAGTTCAGACGGCGTTGGGCAGACGGGCAGTTCAGACGGCGTTGGGCAGACGGACAGTTCAGGCCCCGTTGGGCAGACGGGCAGTTCAGACGGCGTTGGGCAGACGGACAGTTCAGGCCCTGTTGGGCAGACGGGCAGTTCAGACGGCGTTGGGCAGACGGACAGTTCAGGCCCCGTTGGGCAGACGGGCAGTTCAGACGGCGTTGGGCAGACGGACAGTTCAGGCCCCGTTGGGCAGACGGCAGACTCTGGCTGTCTGAGGCGCATCGTAGGCCTGGTGCGTGGTGCCGGAACAGGAGGTACCGGGCTGAGGACACGCATCTCAGGGCTAGTGCGGGGAGAAGCAACAGGGCATGCTGGACCCTGGGGACGCACCGTAGGCCTGATGCGTGGTGCCGGAACTGGAGGTACCGGGCTGAGGACACGCATCTCAGGGCTAGTGCGGAGAGAAGCAACAGGGCATGCTGGACCCTGGGGACGCACCGTAGGCCTGATGCGTGGTGCCGGAACTGGAGGTACCGGGCTGAGGACACGCATCTCAGGGCTAGTGCGGAGAGAAGCAACAGGGCATGCTGGACCCTGGGGACGCACCGTAGGCCTGATGCGTGGTGCCGGAACTGGAGGTACCGGGCTGAGGACACGCATCTCAGGGCTAGTGCGGGAAGCAGGAACAGGACGCACAGGACTCGGGGAACACACAGGAGGCTTAGTGCGTGGTGTAGGCACTGGTGGTACTGGACTGGAGACAGGAGGTGGTGCCGGAAATACCGGACCGTGCAGGCGTACTGGCTCCCTTGAGCACTGAGCCTGACCAACCTTACCTGGTTGTATGCTCCCCGTCGCCTGACCAGTACAGGGAGGTGGAATAACCCGCACCGGGCTATGTAGGCGAACCGGGGACACCATGCGTAAGGCTGGTGCCATGTAAGCCGGCCCGAGGAGACGCACTGGTGACCGGATGCGTGGGGCCGGCCTCATGACATCTGGCTCAATGCTCAGTCTAGCCCGGCCGATACGTGGAGCCGGAATGTACCGAACCGGGCTATGCCTGCGTACAGGAGACACCATGCGCTCTACTGCGTAACACGGTGTCTGCCCGTACTCTCGCTCTCCACGGTCAGTCCAGGGAGTAGGCGCAGGTCTCCTACCTGACTTCGCCACACTCCCCTTCTAGCCCCCCCAAGAAATTTTTGGGTAGTACTCTCGGGCTTCCAGCCTTGCCTCCGTGCTGCCTCCTCATATCGCCGCCTCTCGGCTTTAGCTGCCTCCCGCTCTTCACGAGGACGGCGATATTCTCCCGGTTGATCCCAAGGCCCCTCACCATCCAGAATCTCCTCCCATGTCCATGAATCCTTTATGGGAGTCCATAAATCCTGTGTAGGTAGGTCCTGTTGCCGCTTGACACGCTGCTTGGTCTTTTTGTGGTGGGTTTTTCTGTCACGGTCGTCTATGTCGTCCAAGTATGACCAAGGCGCAACGTGTCCAAGAAACATGACTTTATTTAGCAAAGTAACCAAAATCCAAAACAAAAGACGACTCAATGAAGTCCACGGTACACAGACCGAAAACGGAACAAAAACCCACAACTCCCACAAGAAAACATACAGATTAAATATGGCTCCCAATCAGAGATAACAAGCCGACAGCTGACACTCGTTACCTCCGATTGGGAGTCATAGACCAAACCTAGACATGAACCCAACAGAAAGGCAAACCTAGAAATACACACAACAGAACTACCAACATAGAAATACACCCCAAATAATGAAAATGAACAACCCTGGCTCAACAATCAACGTCCATGGAGCCAGAGTGTCACAATAATTTTAATGACGTTTCACAAACTCCAAGCGCTTGCGTCTGTGTCTTGGGGTCAGAAAGGGCTTTCTTCTGAAAACCCTTCCAAAGAGCCTGTGGCTGGGGAGGTGGCGTCTGATGGTGCTTTTTGAAACCTGGTGACCCCAAGACGCCACCAAGGCCTGCAATTCTTTCACAGTGATTCTTGGGGATTTTGTTGCTTCTCTCACCATCCTCCTCCCTATCCTGGGGGGGCAAAATGCATTTGTGTCCTCTACCCGTGAGGTTTTCAACTGTTCCATATCTTTTAAATTTTTTAATAATAGCCCTGACTGTGCTCAGTAGTATATTCAAATCGTTTGTGGATCTTCTTGTAGCCATTACCAGATTTATGAAGGTCTACGACCATCTGTCTCTTTTGAACTGCCAGTTATTTCGTTTTATTCATGGTGTTGGATGACAAAGGGATATTGCATGCATGTTACCTCATTTTTATATCCTAGTGAAACAGGAAATGATGTAATGGCTCAATATAGTTCCTTAAGACTTAGATAAACTTAAATAAGTGGAATTTAATTCCTGGTTTAATTTTGGTAGATGTTATTTACAATCAACTTTAAGGGTGCCATTCATTGTGCAACCTTGATTTGGAGGACATTGATTTTTAATTAAATCAATAAATGATTTTGGTGGGATCCATTGGAACATTAATATAGTACAGTATTCCTCACATGTTGGTATTTTCAGTTTTTCTCTATAATTATATATTTGTTATATTTTTCTAAGTATTGTTTGTGCATTGCCAGTCAGGGGTGTCAGTAATTTTGGAGCCCACTGTATATCAGTATTTCTGTGCTACTGTATGTTATTCGACAGGACTGGTTGCGATTCGTTTCGGGGCCCTGACAGTGGACCCTGTAACGGGGGTGTTGGCTCCTGTTGTGGGGGTTCGCCTGGATGTGCCCAGACAGACTGCTGTGCCTGTTACTGCTTCATACTGCCTGGCTCTGGGAGATAATACCGACAGTGTGCTGGTAAGGAAGATAAATTACACTGGTTACTTTTCTTTTCAACACGTTTAACATGTTGCCAAAATGACAGGTTAAGCACACAAGGTGGCTCCAACATGTTGCGTTTTGATTGTTTTTCAGTCCCTTCTTCAAACAGCGAACATAATCAACACATAGTGATTGAGTTCCATAGTATAAATCACGCGTATCTCTTTTTGACTTGTTGTGCATGCCAGCTGGAGGCCCTGCAGGAGGAGCGGTGTCTGAGGAACAGGTACTGGAAGCAGGAGAAACAGAAGGAGGAGGAGCTTCTAGCGGATCTGGATGCAGCTCTGCAGCACTGTATCCTTGTGGCCACTCAGGAGGACTCTGAGCAGGTAAACTGAACTAGGCTGGGATGGATGGGGCTGCTCAGTCCTCAACAAACAGGAAAGGATTTCTCTTATGCTGAAGTGTTTGAATGCATACATGTCATTTTGGTTTATGTTAATCTCCCTAGTGGCGTTACTGTATAATGGAGATCCTTATCCATTCTTTGTTTGTGTGTGTGTGTGTGTTAATGTTTGTGTGTGTGTGTGTGGACATGCCTGTGTGAGTGTGAGTGTGTGTGTGTGTGTGTGTGTGTGTGTGTGTGTGTGTGTGTGTGTGTGTGTGAGTGTGAGTGTGTGTGTGTGTGTGTGTGTGTGCACTGTAGGCCCACTGGGTGGACACCGAGAGGCAGCTGAGGGAGGCTGCAGCGGAGCTTCAGGAGTCTGGCCAGTCAGAAGCCCAGAGGAGAGCGTCCCAGCTCTCAGACCTGTCTCTACTCCTGCCTCCTCACGTTCTGCTCATCCTCACTCAAGGTATAGCAAGTCTGGCATAACTTCAGTTAATCGTTAGAGAGTGGATTTGGATATGCTTATCCATAGCTCAAAGTTACATTGTAATATACTTTTGATTGCATATTAGGCTACCTTGTGATGTGTGTGTGTGTTCACACGTGTCCATGTGTCTTTTTTTTCTCCAAATATATATTTTATGGATTTTCACTTTATTTAGAATAAGGAATTCAGAGGGGGAGAGTAACAGTGGAAAAAGTGGTGGCTGGGATTGAGCCCCGGTCTCCGGTAGGGAAATGTGGCTTATGCTGTGTTACCAGTACACCACTCTGCACGTGTCTGTGTGTGTCTTACTGTGTTTAGGTGATGATAAGGAGTGGGAGCAGCAGTGCTGCTGGCAGACAGAGCTGGTGGCTGGCCTGGACAGGGTGAACGTGTGTGTGGAGAAACTGCAGCAGGACCATGAGAGATGGACAGCACAGAGGGGAGAGCAGACGGCATCAATCCATGTCATGGTCAGATCTAGCATAGTTCAATCCGATTACGCTGATATGTAGATTAAGTAAACATTAAAATATATTTCGTTTTTCTAGTGAACAAGCTTTTTAGTCTAGGACTAGGCTTAATCTTTGTCCGGGAAACCGTCCCCTACAATCCATCATCACGGTAAAGGGATAAACATTCTAGGGCCGGTTTCCCGGACAAAGATTAAGCCTAGTCCTAGACTAAAAAGCTTGTTCACTAGAAAAACGAAATATATTTTTTCCCCTATTCTTAATCTGTGTCATGCAACCGGCCCTAGAATGTTTATCCCTTTACCGTGAAGATGGATTGTATAATTTATTAAGGGGAGTAGGATCGTATTCTGCAGATGAATGCATGTTAATGCACAGTAAATGAATGTGTCACAATGACTCAAAAATGAGGGTGTGTTGTTTTGAGGCTCTGTTGTATGTCTCCCAGGATGGGAAACTGAGACAGAGAGAAATATGGGAGCAGCTAAACTCCAGGCAGGCTGAACTAAATGCTGCTCTTATAGCGCTGCACTGTGTCCGAGAACTCTGCCAGCTCCGCGCAGAAACAGCGCAGGTAAGCACAGGCAGAAAGCAATACATCTAATGCTTCAGAATGGAACTATCTTTAAAGAGATAATTTACGCAAAAGTACTAACTTTATTTTCCACTTAACTTGGCTGTTGTCAATAATACCCAGACCATTTAAAAGTGTTTATTTGAGATACCAGTGCCATGGGTATCATAAGTGGAAAATCATGTACAGTGAGCTCCAAAAGTATTGGGACATTGACAAATGTTTTGTTGTTTTGGCTCTGTACTTCAGAACGTTGGATTTGAAATGATACAATGACTATGAGGTTAAAGTGCAGACTATTTTCATCCATATCGGGTGAACCGTTTAGAAATTACAGTACGTTTTGTACATGCTCCCCCTATTTTAGGGGACCAAATAATTGGGTATTAAAGTAGTAAAGAGTAATGTATTTGGTCCAGTATTCCTAGCATGCAATGACTACATCAAGCTTGTGACTCTACAAACTTGTTGGATGCATTTGCTGTTTGTTTTGGTTGTGTTTCAGATGATTTTGTGCCCAATAGAAATGAATGGTAAATAATGTATTGTCATTTTGGAGTCACTTTTATTGTAAATAAGAATAGAATATGTTTCTAAACACTTCTATAGTAATGTGGATGCTACCATGATTACGGATAATCCTGAATGAATCCTGAATAATGATGAGTGAGAAAGTTACAGAAGCACAAATAAGTGCATTTTTCCCAATACTTTTGGGGGGACAATGTACAAAACGTTCTGTCATTTCTAAACGGTTCACCTGATATAGATTAACTTTAACTTTAGCCAAATAGTCATTGTATCATTTCACAAACAATTGTTCACTGTCCCAATACTTTTGGAGCTCACTGTATATTTGTTATTGAAAGAACTATCCCTTTAATATAGTTGACTAGTGTTGCTATTGAGCGTATCTTTCTATCCAGTCTGTGTTATCAGGTTCCTTCTGGTACAAGGAGTTTGGGCTGGCCAGGCTAACGGTCCCCAGTAACCCACTGAAGGTGGTGTCGTTGACCCAGCAGAAAGCCGTGCCTCTCCTGGAGCGCCTCATTCAGCTACTGGAGGAGAGCAAACAGTCAAGTTTCTCCCCGAGCACCTACTGCCAGCGCATCTCTGGTACCTCAGCAGGTGTGAAGTTGCATTTTTCTGTCTTTTTTTTTTCTGATGATAAGGATATTGTTTCCATAGCTTTTTTTGTCAAATATTTGTTCGTAGGTTTGTCAACAAAACAGACATTTGGATTGGAGACATGTTCTCGTGCATGGACCGAGTCAGTGCCTGTGGTTAAAGGTAGGCACAATAGACGGTGGCCCTAGTGGGTCAGATGGCTCACTTGGTTGGAGCATGGTACCGGCAACACTGGTGTTGTAGGTTGGCACAGAAAGACTTAAATGATCACACTATTCTATGTGATAGAACCATTCAACTGCGGTTGCTCGTTGTTCATAGCACTGCCTTATCTAGTAAAAAGGGATCCATTTTCTATGAGTTTCTGTCGTTAACAGTGAGAGATATCTATGCAGGAATCTCCACCCAGTCTCTGAGAGACCCAATGAAGGCTCAGCCTCAGGACCAGGATTCTAAGGGCCTCGGTGTCCCACAGCCCAGTCCTCCTCACTCACAGACAGCTCACAGAACGACTGCAATCTCTGATATACACTCACAAGGTAAGATTAATTGATTCATTTATTCATTAATTAATGACCTTTACTTCATCATAGGCTCTGCTGATCATATTTATGAAGAGTCCTAATGATGTCTCATTCCTTCACAGAGGGCCAGCCTATGAAAGAATCTGTTCAGCCGTCACATGTCTGTGTCCCCACACTGTCAGGTAAAGAACAACATTGAAATGGGTTGTTTATTACAAAATAAAGATTTAATATGACTATTATTTTGTTTCCACTATGACTGTGTGCAGAGAAATTGTAATCTCATCTCGTTTCAATTCTACTCAAGTGCTTTGACTATGTCTCTACCTTGTGGGCAACACATTAATTGCATATAGTATTTGGACATGAATACCAGAAGTTCGCAGGGAAAATCACAAGGATGACTTGTTGTAAATGTAGCCCTGATATAAGTTATGAGTGTCTCATAATGGCATGTCAATGTTTATGTGTGACCTGCTATGTGTGTACAGTATGTGTCTGTGATGATGTTTCCCATACAGAGGAGGAGTGGGATAAATTGCTGGAGCTCTCCCCACTCTTCCAGCTGCTAAAGGGTGTGGAGAGGAAGCTCAGGGGCCTGGCGCGAGATGCAGGACTTTTGAGGGGGGAGCTCGACGGTGGGTTACACAATAGTCTGTATAGTCAAATGCACATCACGAACGTCCTGTGATGTGTTTGGGCCGAAGACTTGTAGAGATTACAGAGGACCCACACACACACGATTGCTCCACCACATACTGCAATATATAATAACCAAACAATACACAATAACAAACAAAACAACATTTATTTTTATATGTACTTCTCTTGTTACCAAATAGTTTGTTCCAAAACCCCCAAAAGAGGAAGGCAAGAATGACACTGGCATGGAGAAAGTCCTTTGGGAGGAAAACTATTCAAGAGAACAAGACCTTAGAGGGGGAGCTCAGTCACTGGGTGGTCAGAAAAACATGTGTTCTGACTAAGAACATACTGTGCCACCTCATTAAACTGAAAGGCTTTGTGAGGGACTCTTTCAGTCAGTCCTTGTTCAACACAAATGTAATATCACACGGTAGCAGTTAATATTTGAGACCAACTCTGGCGTTCAATAAGGAATCAATAGGAAGAAGAACATTTCAGAAACAGTAAAAGTCTAAACAGAGAAACGGGACAGGAAGGAAGACAGATGGGAAGCTTCATCATGGGACTTATGGCAGAATGGGAAAGATGCTTTATTAATGAAGTTGAGGTGAGATTAGATGTCATTTTTGTGTGGAGCACTTTGAAACAAACTGTCATGGTATGCGCTATACAAATAACTTAATATGCCATTTAGCAGACGCTTTCATCCAAAGCGACTTACAGTCATGTGCGCATACATTTTTACGTATGGGTGGTCCCGGGGATCGAACCCACTACCCTGGCGTTACAAGCGCCATGCTCTACCTTATCTAATTCTTAGATAAGGATTATCATCCACTACATGTAGTTCAACTAGTAATTTAACTACATTTTGCAGTAGCTTGGTGGTAGTTGAACTAAATTCAAATGAAGTTAGTGTTTTCAGTAGTTAATGACTTTTTTTGCCATGTAGCGATGTAGCTAGCTACTGGAACTACGTAATAATTTCCTTTCTTTTTCGGCATCAGGCCTGCGTAATTCTCACTCGAATCATTGTTTTTGTGTTTAATAGGCTAAATTACACATTACAGTATGTTACCATATGAACCCAAAGTGATCTGTTCTTGCAATTTGCAATTTGTAGTCTATGACATTTTCGATACATATGATAATTTTTCACTAAGTAGTTTAGATGAAGTGAACTACTTTTTCAAAGTAACTTTAGTTAAGTAAAGTATATTTTTCAGAAGGGTATCTTTAGTGTAGCTTAACTTCTTCCAGTGTGAAGTAATTGGTAGCTTGGTAACTATATTTTCAGAGTTGCTTCCCAAACACTGACCATCCATCATAATCTAATCACCCCACCACCACGGGAAAAAAGCAGCTAAAGTGTCTGACATAGCAACATAACACCACAGCTGCTTCTTATCCTTCGAGGTTTCTCAACACCGTGAGTCATTATCCCCCTCCCTTTGGCGGTCTTTGTTTACATTTACATTTGAGTCATTTAGCCGACGCTCTTATCCAGAGAGACTTACAGTTAGTGCATTCATCTTAAGATGGCTAGGTGAGACAATGTGAAAAATCCATAGAGTCCATAATAATATATGTTTTTTTCAGTCTGACTATGAAATTAGTCACGAAATTACACAACAAAAATGCAACCAAAAAAGGCCAAACCGGACCACTTGTTCAGGGAAAATCTCAACCAGCTGTGGTTGTGAAGGAACTAGAAAAATATCTGAATCAAAGTGAAAACAAGCAAAAGACAAAAGTAGTGAGGACAAAATAGCCGTTGCCAAAAAGACAATCCCCTGTTAACGACTGCTTTGGTGCTTTGGTGCTTTGGTAATTATTACCAAATGTCCCACCCACAACACTCAATACAACTTTACTTGACCTAAAATGTATACTTTCAATTGTGATAATACACAGCCTTTGAGAGTTCCTAGACTACTTGTGCTACGTGAAGTGTGAATAGGAAACCCAGCAAGCAGAAATGGTCAACTGGATTTATGGATTGTTTCTGTATTTCAGGCAGAGGGACCTCTTTTATTGACTATCTGGATGCACAGTGGGAGTGTGAAGGAGAGCTGCTCCATCTCGACCCAGATAGTCTTAATCCCAGAGAGTTCCTGGTCTACCAGCATGGACTATTCCTACTGCAAACACTACATACTCTCAAACTGGTTAGTCACTCACCTTCTCTCCCACATACTGAGAGAGGTTAGTGATGGGTCATAGTTCAAAGCATTGTTCAACTCATCTTTCCAGTCAAAAGGAGATTAATTCATCATTAAATGTGGTCTTTACTGTCTATCGAAAAGTATTTTTCTTTGTCAGTGTGAATGTTCTTAGCACCAATTGTTAATACTTTTCCTCTCATAGACTCCAGCAGTGTCACTCCAGATAGCAACTAGTCTTCCATCCAATAACTACAAATACAACGCCTTCCGAAATTCCTTCTTTTATCAGGTGATGTCCCAATTTCCGCTGTGCGTGTGTGTGTGTACGTGCATTCATGCATGCGTGCATGCGTGAGTGTGTGCTTATATGAGAGAGAGAGAGAGAGAGAGAGAGAGAGGGAGATTACATTTCTATTTTGGAAAAAAATATGCATTGGGGAACAGTGTGCATGTTGTACAGAGATATGATAATCAACATCAATCAAATCTATTTCCCTTTAGGATTGAATGATAGCTCTGAATCTTGCAGTTTAGCTTCTGACCTTTGTGATGTTAACATGTGTGCCACATCTGTCTGCTGCTAACTGATGTCGTGTGTCAGTAGGAAGCTGAGCAGACAGTGTTTGTGCGTCGCCAGAGACTGCAGTCAGTGGGAGGATTCTCTCTGCTCCTCTTGCACTGTCTGTCACACATCGCAGTTGGGGATATGAGCGTCGACTCCAGTCCTATCTTCCAACGGACTTTCTTCAAGGTGCTGCCAAACTCTGTCTGCATCCCAGAAAGTTTTTCAAACATAGTGCACTACTTATGACCAGAGCCCTATGGGCCTTGGTCAAAAGAAGTGCACTATGTAAGGGAATAGGGTGTCATTTCCCAAAATACTGTCTGGAGATGACATAATGTCTTTGTTTGTGTTTATGTGTGTGACAAGTGTGACTGTATCGTGAACAGGGTTGTGTAGTAACGGATAACCTGTAACAGGGATTAGGTAATCACATTACAAAAATTAAGTAACTGTAATCAGCCCAGATGAAATTAAAAAATGTGTAATTAGATTACAGTTACATGCTTAAAAACAGTTGAATATATTTTACATGACTTCTAATATCAAGATGTGAGCTGCAAGTGTTTGCCTCAGACACACAGAAATGGCAGATATTTGAAAGATGTGCTGAGCCACACAGCTCGGAAGTGACCTTTCAGTGGGAATGGAAGCTGTTCCTATCTGCTTTAATCTATCTATTTTGAAATCTCAAAAACTGCTTAGTTGCTTTCCACAGAAACTTTCCCCCCCCTAAAAAAGTCAGACCGCCACATACTGAGAACTGAATCCTCCCAGAATTTATGTGGATCTTTGTGTCAAAAGGATCTCTAGTTTCAGTGGAAACAATACAATACAATACAAGTTTATTGTCCATTAGTATGTGGACACCCCTTCAAATTAGTGGATTCGGCTATTTCTGCAGGTGTATATAATTGAGCACACCGCCATGCGATCTCCATAGACAAACATTGGCAGTAGAATGGCCTTACTGAAGAGCTCAGTGACTTTCAACGTGGCACTGTCATAGGATGGCACCTTTCCAGTTCGTCAAATTTCTGCCCTGCTAGAGCTGCCCCGGTCAACTGTAAGTGCTGTTATTGTGAAGTGGAAACGTCTAGGAGCAAGAACAGCTCAGCCGCGAACAGAACACGAACGCAGAGTGTAAAAATCGTCTGTCCTCGGTTGCAACACTCACTACCATGTTCCAAACTGCCTCTGGAAGCAACGTCAGCACAAGAACTGTTCGTTGGAAGCTTCATGAAATGGGTTTCCATGGCCGAGCAGCTGCACACAAGCCTAAGATCACCAGCGCAATACCAAGTGTCGTATGGAGTGGTGTAAATCTCGCCGCCATTGGACTCAGGAGCAGTGGAAACGCGTTCTCTGGAGTGATGAATCACGCTTCCCCAACTGGCGACAACTGTAAAGTTTAGTGGAGGAGAAATAATGGTCTGGGGCTGTTTTTCATGGTTTGGGCTAGGCCCCTTAGTTCCAGTGAAGGGAAATCTTAACGCTACAGCATACAATGACATTCTAGACGATTCTGTGCTTCCAACTTTGAGGCAACAGTT
The DNA here is from genome assembly GCF_020615455.1 of Coregonus clupeaformis. NCBI lineage: Eukaryota > Metazoa > Chordata > Actinopteri > Salmoniformes > Salmonidae > Coregonus > Coregonus clupeaformis. The sequence goes on from NC_059196.1 coordinate 8,507,547, forward strand.
TAGGGAAGGCCCTTTCCTGTTTCATCATGACAATGCCCCCGTGCACAAAGCGAGGTCCATACAGAAATGTTTTGTTGAGATCGGTGTGGAAGAACTTGACTGGCCTGCACAGAGCCTTGACCTCAACCCCACCTTTAGGATGAATTGGCAAGCTGACTGTGAGCCAGGCCTAATCGCCCAACACCAGTGCCTGACCTCACAATTGCCAATTTGTGGCTGAATGGAAGCAAGTCCCTGCAGCAATGTTCCAACATCTAGTGGAAAGCCTTCCCAGAAGAGTGGAGGCTGTTATAGCAGCAAAGGGGGGACCAACTCCATATTAATGCCCATGATTTTGGAATGAGATGTTCGACGAGCAGATGTCCACATACTTTTGGTCATGTAGTCTACCTTTGTGCGATTGTAGTCTGTCACCGTCTCCGGTTTCTTCTTCTGGTCAATGCCGATGGCAACAGTGGGATGCATGGTGCTGAGGACTCTTATTTATTTTACATCTGTACAGCTCCCCTCTCTGTTTATTGTTCCGAGCAGGTCTTCTTTACAATCATCTTGTCTGCCAGGGAAATTGATGTAAAGAAGTTGTCCACAGTCACATTTCTGCCTTTGCCCATGTAAGGCTCCATATGTCTCAAAACCAGTCTCAGACCGTCGCTCACCCGCTGGCCTTGTTTAATCTTAAGTACTTGGTTTCAGCATAACCATAACTTAAATAAACATTTGTCTGGTTTGTTGGCCATGTATTGGGTAAAACGGCACCAAGCTTTGGTCGGGAACAGTTGCTCATCAACAGTTATGTTCTCTCCTGGCTTGTAACAAGCAATGCAATTCTTCACAGAACTTTTCCAGGTGTCTGAGAGCGGCGAACCTGTCTGTCTGCACACATATTGGTCTTGTCTCCTTGTCATCAAAACTAGAGTCATCTCTCTACTCCTGTTTATACCTGGTGCTAGCATGCGTCCTTTGTTCTGATCTTGTCCACTATCTGATTGTGCCCACATATTATCCGTTGCATCTACACATGGTATTAAAATGTGTCTGTTACCCATCCACTGTGTCCACATTGTATGCAAATAATTTGACAGATGTTGTTTTTCAAAATAATATTCCTACATTTATTTTAAGACAAATATTGATGCCATAAGTCAATGGTGCCACCTGTGATTCATTTGGACGGCAGGATAATTATGATTTATATGGTTTCACTGTCCAGATCCATCTACACTTGTAAGATATCCAGACACAATGCATCCCTGACTACCCCTAGACACAATCGTCTACACCTGTCCAAAATTCTGGGCACAATCAGAATGTGGACAAGATCTGGACAAAGGATGCGTGATAGGACCAGGTATAAATGGGGCTACTGAAGCGGTTGCATACCTATCAGACCAAAATGACTCCACATCCCTGCTCTTTCTGCCGTATGCCCCGCAGACATACAAGAGTGCAATAAAGGCATGTCCCACCCACGTACTGTTTACTTTCCTGTGCGCATGAGCGACAGTACAATCTATGATGTGCTACAACATCTGCATGTCACATAAGCAAAGAAAACTGTAGAGTGCGCTGGCAATTTGTCTCTTTGCGTGAGGTGTAGGGCCTGCTCTCTCTGTGAGAATATTCTGGAAAGGGAGCCTTCCTGTTGCGCTCTCGTCACTCTTTCTACCCAAACAGTGCCTTCCTGTTATGTATGGTACGACGTGCTGTACGTCGTACTGTACGTTGTTATGGTTTACGACAGTGTGCTGCGTTACGGATGAATGGGTTGTCAGAATGCGTGGCACATGTCATTAAACGACAGAGTGATGTTCAATGTGAAACTGTGCAGATGTCCGTTCTTCTACAACTAGGCTAGATATAACATTGGCGACGAAGATGGCTGAATTCAGTTTACCACCGCCAGCACCATTCCTCGCCGTGCCTGGCGAACCTCCAGTCCCGTGGAATAACTGGCTTGATAGTTTTAACACTTATCTAGAAGCTATGGACTTTTCTACAATCTCCGACAAGCGGAGGACAGCACTGCTCCGTCACTGCCTTGGTACAGAGGGACAGAGGATTTTCAGAGCGCTTGGATCGGCTCCTACATTCACTGCTGCAGTCAGCCTCTTACGGAACCACTTCGCCGGAAAGAGCGAGTGCTCCTCCGACGCTACCGGCTACGGAAGAGACACCAACGGCCGGGTGAGTCCATTCAAAGCTACGTGGCTAATCTGAGGGATTTGGCTAGCTCTTGTAACTACGGGACACTTCAGGACGAGATCATCAGGGATCAGTTGATAGAGGGGACGTTATGTGAAAAGACAAGGGAGAAACTGCTTTTGGAATCGGATAATTTACAACTAGATGGAGCTATTAAAATAGCACTCCAGGTTGAAGCGGCGTTGGAATGCTCTTCTATGCTAACAGACAGCTCTGCAGCATACACTCGGCCCCCAGCCATTCTCACACAGCAGCTTCAGCCCGAGCAGGCGCACTACAACGATCACGCGCTGCGCACGCCCTCCCGCGTCGATAGCTGCATGGACACAGACACCGACATGCCCGTGCAGCAGGCACACAGACAAACAAACAGAACTAGCTGTGGCAACTGTGGGGCTAGCTCTCACAATTCAAGGGCTTCAAACTGCCCAGCCCGTGGGAAAATATGCAAGAACTGTTCAAAATACAATCACTTTGCGAAAGTGTGTCGTTCTGCCCCTGCTACTAGCTCCACCCAGAACAGGCCCTTCGTTTCATCTCACTCTCAACATGAACACACGGAAATCCGAACCGTCTCCACCAACCATGTGTCATTCAGGACATGCACTGTGCAGCTGGGTGAGGTGGGTTTGCCTTTGCTGCTGGATACTGCCGCTGCGGTGTCGTTGCTCAACCTTGCCACTTACTACAAGTTTTTCAGTCACCTACCACTCCAACAGCCCTCCACTGCCCTGTGTGGGTACGGTAGATCTAAGATAGACATTGTAGGCACCCTCCAGGTCCCAGTACACTACGGCACCAAACATTTCATGTTGCAAAGCGGGGTGCCAACCTCCTGGGCCTCGACCTCTTCACAGGCTTGGGATTCACACTGAGAGATGACAGTGGGTCAGCTATCTACCAGGTTACCTGCACATGGCAACAGAACTGGCCGACTCTGTTTGATGGACTGGGCTGCCTCACAGCCTTTACTCACAGGCCCCTAGTGAACCCGGAAGTGACCCCAGTCATGCAGCCCTGCGGCGCATTCCCTTTGCACTGCGTGATGACGTCACAAAAGATCTCCAGTCACAGTTGGATGCAGGCATCATTGAGCCAGTCAACGCTGCCCCCTGGATTTCAAACTTGGTCATTGCAACCAAAAAGTCCGGTGGAATCCGGACCTGTGTGGATCTCCGTGCTGTGAACAAGGCCGTTGTCCCGGATAAGTACCCCTTGCCTACAGCTGAGGAGCTGACCGCACAATTCCATGGCTCCACGATCTTCACGAAGCTTGACCTTCGTCAGGGTTATCTTCAGGTACCCCTCCATGCAGCTAGCAGAGACCTCACGGCCTTTGTCACACATGCTGGCGTGTTCAGATATACACGCATGCCTTTTGGACTTAGCTCCGCCCCCAGCTGCTTCCAGAAGGTGATGAGCACCATCCTCGCTGGAATACCTGGGGTGGCGGTCTATCTGGATGACATCGTGGTCCACGGCCCTGACCTCCACATCCATGATTATCGACTCCACAGAGTATTCAGTGCTCTACTGCGGAACAACCTGACCCTGAACGGTGGAAAGTGCACCTTTGCAGCTCCAGCCGTCGAGTTTGTGGGCTTCCGCCTGTCGGCCAAAGGCATTGCCCCACTCATGTCGAACATTGAAGCCGTCCACCGGATCCCGGAACCGACCTCAGCCTCTCAGGTGGCCTCATTCTTGGGCATGACAGCTTACTACCTCCGGTTTCTGCCCCACTACTCTCAGACCACAGCGCCCCTTCGCCAGCTCCTCAAGAAGGATGAGCCATGGGCCTGGACGGCAGCCTGCTCAGACGCGGTCCGCTCACTGAAGAGCCAGCTCACCACAGCTCCAGTCTTGGCTCACTTTGACCCCGTCTGCCATACCATTGTCACATGTGACGCCTCAGCTGGAGCACTAGGAGCTGTCCTCTCACAGCTGCAGAATGGCATTGAGAGGCCCGTCGCCTTCGCCTCAAGGGCCCTGAGCCCCACAGAACAACGGTACTCTGTGGGCGAACGAGAAGCACTGGCCTGTGTCTGGGCGTGCGAAAGGTGGCACCTCTACCTATATGGCCGTCTGTTCACACTCCGAACCGACCACCAGTCCCTCACAACGCTACTGTCAGCATCAGGAACTGGCCACAAGCCACTTCGGCTGCACAGATGGGCCGACCGCCTCAGACAGTATGACTATCAGCTGAAGTTCACTCCGGGGAGGGATAACGTGGTGGCAGACCTCCTCTCACGCTCCTTTGACGCTCCTACTCCGACCGTCTTGCCAGACGACAACGAAACAGAGCTTGTACAAATGCTCTACGCTCCTCTTCAGTCAGTCGTCTCACTGGAGGAGCTGAAGCAAGCATCGGAACAGGATCCCACACTGTCTACCCTGCGCACCTACATACGCACTGGATGGCCAGCACATGTGCCGGAAGAGCTGGCGACTTTCGCCAGAGTGAAGCACGAACTTTCTTGCTGGGAAGAAGTCTGTGTCTCTCGAGGGTTTTGCACAGTGGTCCCGAGTGGCCTGCGTGCGCGTGTTCTATCCATGGCGCACGAGGGTCACTTGGGCATAGTCAAGGTCAAACAGCGATGTCGAGACCTTGTGTGGTGGCCAGGCATCGACCACGAAATTGAAGCCCTGGTCAGGGATTGTGCTGCATGCCTCTTCAGTGGGAAAACAGGACAGTCCGCCCCACCCCCCCTGCAGCCTCTCGCATGGCCGTCCCACCCCTGGGAGCACATCCAACTGGACATCTGTGGCGAGATCCATGGACACGCAGTCCCTCACCATCAGCGCTTCCTGGTGGTGGTGTATGACCTCCACTCTAAGTGGCCAGAAGTGGTTCCTGTCGGAACTGTCACAGCACAGGCCATCGTGGACATCCTAGACAGCCTGTTCACAAGGTGGGGCCTACCCCTCACCCTTACCACGGACAATGGGCCCCAGCTAACCTCTGCCGAGTTCTCCTCATATCTCAGCAACAAGGGAATCAAACACATCCGCACGGCCTACTACAACCCACAAGCTAACGGAGGGGTGGAACGCTTCAACCAAACGCTGAAGAACGGCATCAGAGCGCACCTGGTCCAGGGGTGCACGTTCCAAACTGCTTTGAATCAAACGCTAATGCACTACAGAGCAAGCAAACACACAACAACACAGGTCTCCCCGGCATCCCTCATGCTAGGTCGTGAGATGGAACTGCCACTGGACAGACTCAGAACACAGAGAGTAGCAGAACCGGCGACTAGGCGCACCCAAGAACAGCAGGCAGTGACCAGGCACCAAAGAGCAATGAAACAGCGTTTTGACAAGGCACACAGGGTGAAGAAGTCGATCATTCAAGTGTCAGACTGGGTCCGAGCCCGACGGCCTCAGCGGTGCAACAAAATGGCCTCATTCTGGTCGGACCCCTTGCAGGTCAGTCGACAACTGGGGCCCGCCACATTCATGATGAGCAATGGATCACGCTGGCACGCCAGCCGCCTCAGAAAAGTCCCTGCCCCTCAAGGAACACGAAGGCACACAAAACAGACATGCAGGCCAGAGACGCCACCGGATGGACCTCCTCCACCACTACCACCTGAGCCCCAGCCTCTGTGGGTTCCCCAAGGGCCAGAGCCACAAGCGGTGGCGGTGGAAGAAAGGCCTATGCGGGCACGAACTCGCCCCTGCTTATCTGGGGGACTACTTAACCTCTTTTCATTCTTAGGCTCCGTTAGGTGTCTTAGTCAACCTCCAGGTTAATGGACTGAACTGGCTAGTTTGGAGAGTCCATCCGTTTAAGGGTTAATGTTTATTTCTTACAGGTATCACTCTAGGTTCTTGCCCTATGGACATTTTATATATGGTACCAGTCCCTGGTTTTGGAAAGGGGGGGGAAATGTTATGTATGGTACGACGTGCTGTACGTCGTACTGTACGTTGTTATGGTTTACGACAGTGTGCTGCGTTACGGATGAATGGGTTGTCAGAATGCGTGGCACATGTCATTAAACGACAGAGTGATGTTCAATGTGAAACTGTGCAGATGTCCGTTCTTCTACAACTAGGCTAGATATAACACTTCCCTCTCAGACTTCTGTTTCACCATGGCAGTTGGGATTACCGTCTCAGTTGGCCCTGTTCTGGTTTTTCTGCGGCGAGGCTCAGGCACCAGAATCAGATGAAGACTCTTCATCAGCAATGCTGCTTTCAAGCTCAATATCCGATCCTACATCCGACTCCAGCTCATCTAAATTCTTTGTCCATTTGTTTGGTTCGGATTGCAATTATGAATTACATACGCTGTATGTTTTACTTAGCATCGGGGGCGGCGTGAGAGTTAAGATACTCTTCAAAGAGATAGGGTTTCAGACATTTTTGAAAGATGGGCAGGGACGCCGCTGTCCTGACTTTAGAGGGAAGCTTGTTCAACCAATGGGGTGCCAGGACAGAGAAAATTGGCCTACACAAATTGGCCTGAAACTAATCCAAGGCCACAAAGACAGTCATAAGTACTGAGCAATCAGACAGTTCAAACAGCAATGATTAACTAGGCTACTAGGTAAAAGACAGCACTTAAATGCAATGGCCCTAGCAAGACAATACCAACAGCTACTTATTGAATCAAAAAATATACTTGCTGCTCTTGTAAGAGTTGATCCCCTTCCAAACTATAGATGACACACTAAGACTGGGCCCAAGTAAGGCTCCTTAAATAGTCAGGGAAGACAGGCAAGGCCACTCCCTCTTAAAACAACCAACAGTACCAAGGGCAATTACATAATAGGCCTGAAACTAATCCAAGTCCACAACGACAGTTAGAAGTACTGCACAATCAGACAGTTCAAACAGCACTATTGTTCTAAATTCAAACATCCTCTTCACCCTCATCATTCAGATCATTCAAATTAAATTGTGAAGTCACATGCAAATTGTCAGTTTCTATCTGGTTTCTATCACCAATTCATCAATTGATGTCATTCATTCAGTGTGGAGAGAGACGCATTAGTGCCTGGGTACAAACACCCTTCAGCACGTTTGTCTAGGCCCCTTAAGTTAGCAATAGCTGTAAAAAAAATACCAACAAAAAAAACTGGTTACCAGCCTCTAAATACTTTTCTGTTTGTGATTGTACAATTCTGACAACTGAGCAATGTAAAATATAAATATTTAGGAAAAGTCATTCAAGGAGTAGCTTTTTTTTGGCTGCTTTTTTTAACAGAGTGGATGCAGTTCTGGATTTTCTGGAAACCTAAAAATATGTTGATTTCTGTGCATGTGTGATAGAATTAAAAGTGCCTTAATAATAACTAAATAATAATACAAAATCATTATGTGTACCAGTAAGTAATATGCTATTAATTTATCTAAATGTTGATTATACGATCTGTGTGCTCTATTAAATGTCTGATCTGAGTTTGATTGGTTATACCTAGGAATTCCTATAGGGGTGCACGGGCATTCCCAGCTCAGTCATTACAAGTGACCTGAAGCCGAAGCTACATCTACATGTGATTTATTTCTATATTTCCCCCTTTCAGGGGCATAACACATGCGGGATCCACTAGCCTACCTCCTTTCAGTTGGTGCTTGTACACAAAACATTTAGAACAAACTTAGTTCTCTGACTGTTGTAACAGTAGGCTATTGCAAACATAAGCACGGCACAAACAGGTATTCTAGCAATTTTATGTTATTTTTTCAGGAGGGGAGTTACATGCAGCTATTTACATGCAGCTGCAGTTGAAGTCGGAAGTTTACATACACCTTAGCCAAATACATTTAAACTCAGTTTTTCACAATTCCTGACATTTCATCCTAGTAAATATTCCCTGTCTTAGGTCAGTTAGGATCACCACTTTATTTTAAGAAAGTGAAATGTCAGAATAATAGTAGAGAGAATGATTTATTTCAGCCTTTATTTCTTCCATCACATTCCCAGTGGGTCAGAAGTTTACATACACTCAATTAGTATTTGGTAGCATTGCCTTTAAATTGTTTAACTTGGGTAAAACGTTTCGGGTAGTCTTCCACAAGCTTCCCACAATAAGTTGGGTGAATTTTGGCCCATTCCTCCTGACAGAGCTGGTGTAACTGAGTCAAGTTTGTAGGCCTCCTTGCTCGCACACGCCTTTTCAGTTCTGCCCACAAATGTTCTATAGGTTTGAGGCCAGGGCTTTGTGATGGCCACTCCAATACCTTGACTTTGTTGTCCTTAAGCCATTTTGCCACAACTTTGGAAGTATGCTTGGGGTCATTGTCCATTTGGAAGACCCATTTGCGACTAATCTTTAACTTCCTGACTGATGTCTTGAGATGTTGCTTCAATATATCCACATAATTTTCCTTCCTCATGATGCCATGTATTTTGTGAAGTGCACCAGTCCCTCCTGCAGCAAAGCACCCCCACAGCATGATGCTGTCACCCCTGTGCTTCACGGTTGGGATGGTGTTCTTCGGCTTGCAAGTACCCCCTTTTTCCTCCAAACATAACGATGGTCATTATGGCCAAACAGTTCTATTTTTGTTTCATCAGACCAGAGGACATTTCTCCAAAAAGTACGTTCTTTGTCCCCATGTGCAGTTGCAAACCGTAGTCTGGCTTTTTTATGGCGGTTTTGGAGCAGTGGCTTCTTCCTTGCTGAGCGGCCTTTCAGGTTATGTCGATATAGGACTCGTTTTTACTGTGGATATAGATACTTTTGTACCTGTTACAAGCATCTTAACATGGTCCTTTGCTGTTGTTCTGGGATTGATTTGCACTTTTCGCACCAAAGTACGTTCATCTCTAGGAGACAGAACGCGTCTCCTTCCTGAGTGGTATGATGGCTGCGTGGTCCCATGGTGTTTATACTTGCATACTATTGTTTGTACAGATGAACGTGGTACCTTCAGGCATTTGGAAATTGCTCCTAAGGATGAACCAGATGTGGCGGGCTACAATTTATTTTCTGAGGTCTTGGCTGATTTCATTGGATTTTCACATGATGTCAAGCAAAGAGGCACTGAGATTGAAGGTAGGCCTTGAAATACATCCACAGGTACACCTCCAATTGACTCAACTTATGTCAATTAGCCTATCAGAAGCTTCTAAAGCCATGACATCATTTCTTGGAATTTTCCAAGCTGTTTAAAGGCACAGTCAACTTAGTGTATGTAAACTTCTGTACCCACTCGAATCGTGATACAGTGAATTATAAGTGAAATCTGTCTGTAAACAATTGTTGGACATTTTTTTTGTGTCATGCACAAAGTAGATGTCCTAACCGACTTGCCAAAACGATAGTTTGTTAACAAGATATTTGTGGAGTGGTTGAAAAACGAGTTTTAATGACTCCAACCTAAGTGTATGTAAACTTCCGACTTCAACTGTATGTAGCCTGCACAGCATATCAAACAAGCAAGACATAGACAGACAATCAATAGCGATGTAATGTTATTTTTTCATCATCATTGCAAACATTGGCTAAACAGGAGGCAGAAAATTGTTTTGCTCCAATGCAATGTGTAAACTGCGTCTTGCTTGTGCTACGGCAATATCCGTTACCACAGACAGTTGTAGCCTTCAAATATATTTTTGGAATGTTCATTCAAATCGCAGCTGTTCAGAAATATGAGGCACAGACATAGGCTACATCATCATATTGATCAAATTGGTTGAGGGTTCAGAAGAGGGTGAGTAAAGAGAGAAATTTGAATGTTTCTATAAAATAACACATGCACAGAATGTGATTTGGATCCTTAGATTTGATAAAGAAGTTTCCAGCGGGGGCAAAAACATTCAATGTCATCTTGTTAAGCAACTCCAGTGTATATTTGGCCTTGTGTTTTAGGTTATTGTCCTGCTGAAAGGTGAATTTGTTTCCCAGTGTCTGTTGGAAAGCAGACTGAACCAAGTTGTCCTCTAAGAATTTGCCTGTGCTTAGCTCTATTCCATTTATTTCTATCCTAAAAAACTCCTTAGTCCTTGCCGATGACAAGCGTACCCATAACATGATGCAGCCATCACCATGCTTGAAAGTATGAATAGTGGTACTCAGTGATGTGTTGTGTTGGATTTGCCCCAAACATAATGCTTTGTATTCAGGACAGAAAGTTTATTTCTTTGCCATATTTTTTGCAGTTTTCTGCAAACAGGATGCATGTTTTGGAATATTTTAATTATGTACAGGCTTCCTTCTTTTCACTCTGTCATTTAGGTTAGTATTGTGGAGTAACTACAGTTTTGTTGATCCATCCTCAGTTTTCCCATATCACAGCCATTAAACTCTTTAACTGTTTTAAAGTCACCATTGGCCTCGTGAAAGCCCTGAGCGGTTTCCTTCCTCTCCGGCAACTGAGTTAGGAAGGACACCTGAATCTTTGTAGTGACTGGGTGTCTTGAAACACCATCCAAAATGTAATTATTAATTGTTTTACCCATCTACCAATAGATGTCCTTCTTTGCAAGGCGTTGGAAAACCTCCATGTTCTTTGTGGTTGAATCTGTGTTTGAAATTCACTGCTTGACTGAGGGACCTTACAGATAATTTTATGTATGAGGTACAGAGATGAGGTAGTCATTCAAAAATCATGTTAAACACTATTATTGCACACAGAGTGAGTCCATGAAACTTATTATGTGACTTGTTAAGCAAATTGTTACTCCTGAACTTATTTAGGCTTGCCATAACAAATGGGTTGAATACTTATTGACTAAAGACATTTCATTTTATTTTATTTTTTTGTAAACATTTCATAAAACATAATTATTCTTTGACATTATAGGGTGTAGGCTAGTGACACAAAATCTCAAATAAATCCATTTTAAATTCAAGCTGTAACACAACAAAATTTGGAAAAAGTCAAGGGGTGTGAATACTTTCTGAAGGCTATGGGTAAATGCCTACTGTTCTCCAAACGCCGATGAATGCTGTCACCAAAACGTGTCCGTTTGCTCTGACCTCTGTTGCTTAAAAATACATTAAAACTTGAAGAATATTTCAGTGATTGTGGGTTTTCCCTTTACCCCAGTATATGCCTTTCAAACCTGGCACCCAAATACTTTTTGTTACTGTAAACTTTTGAGTTAAGCATGCCAGTGGAGGCTCATCAGAGGAGGAAGGGGAGGACCATCCTCCTCAGTGAATTTCAGAAAAATTGAAATAGTGAAACATTAAAGTTATCCTTTTTAGATACAACTATACTAAATACAGTGGGGAGAACAAGTATTTGATACACTGCCGATTCTGCAGGTTTTCCTACTTACAAAGCATGTAGAGGTCTATAATTTTTTATCATAGGTACACTTCAACTGTGAGAGACGGAATCTAAAACAAAAATCCAGAAAATCACATTGTATGATTTTTAAGTAATTAATTTGCATTTTATTGCATGACATAAGTATTTGATCACCTACCAACCAGTAAGAATTCCGGCTCTCACAGACCTGTTAGTTTTTCTTTAAGAAGCCCTCCTGTTCTCCACTCATTACCTGTATTAACTGCACCTGTTTGAACTCGTTACCTGTATAAAAGACACCTGTCCACACACTCAATCAAACAGACTCCAACCTCTCCACAATGGCCAAGACCAGAGAGCTGTGTAAGGACATCAGGGATCAAATTGTAGACCTGCACAAGGCTGGGATGGGCTACAGGACAATACATTTTACATTTTAGTCATTTAGCAGACACTCTTTTTCCAGAGCGACTTACAGTTAGTGAATACATATTTTAATTTTTTTAACACTGGCCCCCCGTGGGAATCAAACCCACAACCCTGGCGTTGCAAACGCCATGCTCTATCAACTGAGCTACATCCCTGCCGGCCATTCCCTCCCCTACCCTGGATGACGCTGGGCCAATTGTGCGCCGCCCATGAGTCTCCCGGTCGCGGCCGGGGGCGACAGAGCCTGGATTCGAACCAGGATCTCTAGTGGCACAGTTAGCACTGCGATGCAGTGCCTTAGACCACTGCGCCACTCAGGAGTACACGATAGGCAAGCAGCTTGGTGAGAAGGCAACAACTGTTGGCGCAATTATTAGAAAATAGAAGAAGTTCAAGATGACGGTCAATCACCCTCGGTCTGGGGCTCCATGCAAGATCTCACCTCGTGGGGCATCAATGATCATGAGGAAGGTGAGGGATCAGCCCAGAACTACACGGCAGGACCTGGTCAATGACCTGAAGAGAGCTGGGACCACAGTCTCAAAGAAAACCATTAGTAACACATTATGCCGTCATGGATTAAAATCCTGCAGCGCACGCAAGGTCCCCCTGCTCAAGCCAGCACATGTCCAGGCCCGTCTGAAGTTTGCCAATGACCATCTGGATGATCCAGAGGAGGATTGGGAGAAGGTCATGTGGTCTGATGAGACAAAAATAGAGCTTTTTGGTCTAAACTCCACTCGCCGTGTTTGGAGGAAGAAGAAGGATGAGTACAACCCCAAGAACACCATCCCAACCGTGAAGCATAGAGGTGGAAACATCATTCTTTGGGGATGCTTTTCTGCAAAGGGGACAGGACGACTGCACCGTATTGAGGGGAGGATGGATGGGGCCATGTATCGTGAGATCTTGGCCAACAACCTCCTTCCCTCAGTAAGAGCATTGAAGATGGGTCGTGGCTGGGTCTTCCAGCATGACAACGACCGAAACACACAGCCAGGGCAACTAAGGAGTGGCTCTGTAAGAAGCATCTCAAGGTCCTGGAGTGGCCTAGCCAGTCTCCAGACCTGAACCCAATAGAAAATCTTTGGAGGGAGCTGAAAGTCCGTATTGCCCAGCGACAGCCCCGAAACCTGAAGGATCTGGAGAAGGTCTGAATGGAGGAATGGGCCAAAATCCCTGCTGCAGTGTGTGCAAACCTGGTCAAGACCTACAGGAAACATATGATCTCTGCAATTGCAAACAAAGGTTTCTGTACCAAATATTAAGTTCTGCTTTTCAGATGTATCAAATACTTATGTCATGCAATAAAATGCAAATGAATTACTTAAAAATCATACAATGTTATTTTCTGGATTTTTGTTTTAGATTCCGTCTCTCACAGTTGAAGTGTACCTATGATAAAAATTACAGACCTCTACATGCTTTGTAAGTAGGAAAACCTGCAAAATCGGCAGTGTATCAAATACTTGTTCTCCCCACTGTATATTCACGTCACTAAATCATTGATTAAGAAACACTGTTTTGCAATGAAGGTCTACAGTAGCCTCAACAGCACTCTGTAGGGTAGCACCATGGTGTTGACGGAGGACAATTACTTTCCGTCCTCCTCTGGGTGGGCACATTGACTTCAATACAAAACCTAGGAGGCTCGTGGTTCTCACTCCCTTCCATAGACTTGCACAGTAATTAGGACAACTTCCGGAGGACGTCCTCCAACCTATCAGAGCTCTTGCAACAAGAACTGACATGTTGTCCACCAATCAAAGGATCAGAGAATGAATATAGTACTGAAAGCATAAGCTACAGCTAGCTAGCACTGCAGTGCATACAATGTGGTGAGTAGCTGACTCAAAGAGAGAGAAAGACAATAGTTGAACAGTTTAATTAATTTCTTCAAAAATGAAGGAAGAAGCCAGAGAGAGAGAGAGATTCTTTTCACTTTAACTTTCTTAGCTAACGAATGCAGCTAGCTAGTTTAGCCTACTCAAACACCTGGCTCAAACAGAGGGATGCTATGTTAGCTAGCTGGTTATGGCTATTCAACACTGGAACTCTTCCATGTCAAGGTAAGCTTTTGGTTTTATTAATTTATTGCCACTGTGGCCCACCGGTGTAACTGCTAAACTGTTTGCTGCTGACTGTACACTGTACTGCATGATTGTAGCAGTTTTACTAACGCATTATTTCTAGTAGCTAACTATGTTGACTATGACGTTAATATGGTGACAACGATGTAGGCTGTGTGTAGCGGTTAGCGATTATGATATGAAGGTTTGGCTTGGAAAGGTTTTTTCTCCTGGTCACAGAAAACTGATTTGTTGTGCGAAGAAGTCCACAAACGAAGGGAAAAGGTGAAAGTAGGAGAGCGGGTAGATGCAAGTAGTCCCGTGTAGCTCAGTTGGTAGAGCATGGCGTTTGCAACGTCAGGGTTGTGGGTTCGATACCCATGGGGGGCCAGTATGAAAATATATGTACTCACTAAACTGTAAGTGGCTCTGGATAAGAGCGTCTGCTAAATGACTAAAATGTAAATGCGAGAAGGAATACAACGATGATCATGCTGTTTGTATGTGGCTGCCAGAGGTGGGTAGTAACGAGTTACATTTACTTGAGTAAGTTTTTGAAAAAATTGTACTTCTAGGAGTAGTTTTAAATCACTATACTTTTTACTTTTACTTGAGTAGATTTGTGAAGAAGAAACTGTACTCTTACTCCGCTACATTAGGCTACAATGAGGTCGTTACTTTTCTTTTTACCTCTTTGGTATTCTACGCGTCATTGTCTTTATCCCCCCGCATATGCCTTATTTTAATGTTTTATTTTGACAGAGAGAGAGGGAGACTTCCGATAAGGCTCTACCACGTGACTGTGATTCACCAATCAAACGTAGTTGTGCAGTCTCGTCACTTTACCATACTCAATCTCAGCGGCGGGACGGGTTGGCTTTACAGTCATAGCAACACAAAAATGTCAGAATTAGCCGTCGGCAATGCAGACACAGACGAGAAGGAACACCCGCACCCCTGGCCTCATATTGAAAGCATGTTTACCTTAGTAAAAGTGCGAAAGAACAGCTACATTATGCTGTGTCTTCTGTGTCTACCAAAACAAACGGACATTTCAGCATTCAAGAACTCAACATCTAACTTGAGGAAACATGTAGCGGTAAGTTTCCTAAATTCGTTTTTTTTGTTGCTGTGGATAGGCGAATGTTTGTCTTTTAGGTTACATATGTTTTAAACATTTTCTATATATATATATATATCCACATTTTATGTGATAATAAGTCTCTTTTAATGTCTTGATCTCCCTGTAGCCTCACAGATTTTTTTTTGGTCCACAGAGGATTCACCCCAACAAACTGGCAAAGGACACAGACTTACTAGAGAACCACAGAAAGCGTAAGTCCTCCTCTTCCAGTGATACTCTTGTGAAAAATGCAAAAATCACAGCCTTTGCTGCCCCAGGGCGGGTAACACAAGCAACGCTTGACAAGCTGATGCTAAATTTTGTATGTGAGGCCAACCAACCATTTTCTGTGGTTGAGACGCCATCCTTCAATACTTTGATAGAAACCTTGCAACCTCATACAGTAATGACAAGGAAAACGTTATGCACAAGAATACAAGAAGCTGCAAAACACAAGAAGAGCATAATCATCAAAAAGCTGAGTGCTGTGAACTATGTTGCTAACGTAGCTACTTAGGTGTCCCCTGTCACTGGATAGACAACACCTCACTGGAGAGGCACTCCACATTGGCTTGTAGACCTGTCAAAGGCTCGCACACGTTTGATGTCCTTGCTGCTGCATTAGAGGAAATACATTCTGAGTACCACATCAGGGAAAAAGTGACCAGGACGACAACAGACAGTGGCTCAAACTTCCTTTCGATTATATGGTGAGGAGAAAGAGGAGGAAGCCATCAATGTACAAGAGGAGAGTGACTCCACCCTTGATGATGCAACAGAAGATCAGAGTGAGTCAGAGGTGGAGTATCAAGATGTCTGCAATTCTGGATGACAACACAGGCCTTGAGTACCAACTTCCAAGGCACCAAAAGTGTGCATGCCATCTCCTCAATCTTATATCCACAGTTGATGCCACTGCTGCAGGAGGAGCTGCAAACGAAACCTACAAGAGGCTGTCTCGGTCTGCTTTTGCAAAATGTCATGCTCTTTGGAATAAAACCAGCAGGTCAACCATGGCTCATGAAACAGTGGAACGTGAATGCAAGCTGCAGTTTCTCCGACCCAATCAGACACGCTGGAGCTCCCTGTTCCTCGCTGTAGAAAGGATTGTGCGCATTCACCGAGAGCAAGGAGAACAAGCAATTCGCAATGTCTGCACAGCATTAAAGATAAAGATGTAAGTTGACAAAATGTATATTTTGTTTTTAAAGAATAATAAAAGTAAATAAGCCTTGCTGATTAATGGGTGAATCCACTTGTCTCAAGTAACTAAGTTTTCTTTGCATGGTGGTGTGACAATTGTGGATGACTTGAATGAAATATATATATATATATTGTATTTAACATGTACAATGCATAATAAAGACATTGTACCAGAAATAGCTATAAGTAATTGTTTTATCGTTACATCTTTTATAGGTTCAATCCAGCTGAAAATTGGTTTTTGGTCGAGTATGCTGCTGTGATGAAGCCTGTTGCCATGGCCCTTAATATCCTCCAAGGGGAATCATCTGTGCATATGGGCCTCCTGCTGCCAACACTTTACCAGTTGCGGGACAAGCTGAAGAAGTTGGAGTCAACTTGCAAAATGTGTACACCTCTTGTTCACGCCCTGCAGCAAGGGATCCAGAAACGTTTTGGAGACGTCATGAAAGAGCCTGAGCTGATTGCAGCAGCAATACTCCTACCAACATTCAGAACATCCTGGACCACAGAGGAGAACATCTTAAATGCTGGTAAATATACTTGTTTATCAATTCAAATGTGAACCAGTAGACATTGACCTATATAACTCTGTATAATGTTACTGTCATTTAGGATTATAGTGTGTCAGTGACAAACCACAGGGTGGCAATATAGTTAGTGTGACTTTTTTTTGCTGACTTTTCTTGTTAGATATTGGAACTGGAAGTAAACATAATGCCCGATCTACAACTACATCACTCTCCTCTAATGCCTTTTAGAGAACATGCATTCAGCTTAATTTGTGTTCTGGGATACTAGGCCTGCAATATTGTTTTATTTGGCCATCTATCATGGACTGCTGCTCTTTTCCTCTGCTCGGTGAGATGTGCAGTGTGGCCTAATCACAGATCAGAGTATTCATTTCTAGGCACACAGAAAAAGGGCTGTTGCTTGCCATGCAATACAAAGGTACTGAGTAGGCCTAATCAACACCTATTGATTATTTTACGTTGACCGCTTCCTTCTGGTGTGCAGTTTTCTGTTCAGCATGCCTGGTATGAAATGTTTGTGTGTTTCCTTCTGTTGTTCTGTCACTGTGGAGACACACACAGTTTATGAGAGTTTATGGGCTGCCTCGTTCTAGTTCTGCCTGGTAAAAAAAGTATAAAGGTTTGGAAATTTGTGTTACTTGTGCTTATTTATTTTTTATCTGTTATTTTTTTATACTTGAATTTACCTGAATTATTTTAATTTAAGCTATTTTGTAATTCATTAAAGATGATTATTTTGTATTTTTGTCTGTCTGATTGTTGTCTTGTGTTAAAAAATAAATCAGACGTTACTCAACAGTTACTCAGTACTTGAGTAGTTTTTTCACCAAGTACTTTTTTACTCTTACTCAAGTAATTATTTGGATGACTACTTTTTACTTTTACTTGAGTCATATTATTCTGAAGTAACAGTACTTTTACTTGAGTACAATTTTTGGCTACTCTACCCACCTCTGGTGGCTGCTATGAAAGTGAACTGTGATCAAGGGTGTATTCATTCCACCGATTCTGTTGAAAAACGTTTCTTAAACGAAACGGGGATAAACATACGTGAATTTGTCCAATAGAAACTCTTGTTTGCAACTGTTGGACTAATAATTACACCCTAGATCAGCTAGATGCCGGCAAGAGTGTGCAAGGCGGTATTGAATGTGTCAATGTCTGTCACCCTTGATTACTCAAATTTCTCTCAACCTCTGCACCTACGTTGTAAACTTTAATTCACAGGCTAGGTTGTAGCAACCTCATGATGGGTATAGGGAAAATTGTAGTATCATGTAGTAGCCTAAACCTATCAATGTTACATTGAGCTGGGTGAATGGAATATGAATGACAGTCATCCATTATGCTGTAATAGAAATAAGACCATGCGCATTAAAAAAATTATCATCCTCCCTCATCTTAAACGTCACCGACTGCCACAGGAGCAAGCCAATTCCTCATTCTACACTGCTCAAAAAAATTAAGGGAACACTAAAATAACACATCCTAGATCTGAATTAATGAAATAATCTTATTAAATACTTTTTTCTTTACATAGTTGAATGTGCTGACAACAAAATCACACAAAAATTATCAATGGAAATCAAATGTATCAACCCATGTCACCCTCAAAATTAAAGTGGAAAACCACACTACAGGCTGATCCAACTTTGATGTAATGTCCTTAAAACAAGTCAAAATGAGGCTCAGTAGTGTGTGTGGCCTCCACGTGCCTGTATGACCTCCCTACAACGCCTGGGCATGCTCCTGATGAGGTGGCGGATGGTCTCCTGAGGGATCTCCTCCCAGACCTGGACTAAAGCATCTGCCAACTCCTGGACAGTCTGTGGTGCAACGTGGCGTTGGTGGATGGAGCGAGACATGATGTCCCAGATGTGCTCAATTGGATTCAGGTCTGGGGAATGGGCGGGCCAGTCCATAGCATCAATGCCTTCCTCTTGCAGGAACTGCTGACACACTCCAGCCACATGAGGTCTAGCATTGTCTTGCATTAGGAGGAACCCAGGGCCAACCGCACCAGCCTATGGTCTCACAAGGGGTCTGAGGATCTCATCTTGGTACCTAATGGCAGTCAGGCTACCTCTGGCGAGCACATGGAGGGCTGTGCGGCCCCCCAAAGAAATGCCACCCCACACCATGACTGACCCACCGCCAAACCGGTCATGCTGGAGGATGTTGCAGGCAGCAGAACGTTCTCCACGGCGTCTTCAGACTCTGTCACGTCTGTCACGTGCTCAGTGTGAACCTGCTTTCATCTGTGAAGAGCACAGGGCGCCAGTGGCGAATTTGCCAATCTTGGTGTTCTCTGGCAAATGCCAAACGTCCTGCACGGTGTTGGGCTGTAAGCACAACCCCCACCTGTGGACGTCGGGCCCTCATACCACCCTCATGGAGTCTGTTTCTGACCGTTTGAGCAGACACATGCACATTTGTGGCCTGCTGGAGGTCATTTTGCAGGGCTCTGGCAGTGCTCCTCCTGCTCCTCCTTGCACAAAGGCGGAGGTAGCAGTCCTGCTGCTGGGTTGTTGCCCTCCTACGGCCTCCTCCACGTCTCCTGATGTACTGGCCTGTCTCCTGGTAGCGCCTCCATGCTCTGGACACTACGCTGACAGACACAGCAAACCTTCTTCCCACAGCTCGCATTTATGTGCCATCCTGGATGAGCTGCACTACCTGAGCCTCTTGTGTGGGTTGTAGACTCCGTCTCATGCTACCCCTAGAGTGAAAGCACCGCCAGCATTCAAAAGTGACCAAAACATCAGCCAGGAAGCATAGGAACTGAGAAGTGGTCTGTGGTCACCAACTGCAAAACCAGTCCTTTATTGGGGGTGTCTTGCTAATTGCCTATAATTTCCACCTGTTGTCTATTCCATTTGCACAACAGCTTGTGAAATCAGTGTTGCTTCCTAAGTGGACAGTTTGATTTCACAGAAGTGTGATTGACTTGGAGTTACATTGTGTTGTTTAAGTGTTCCCTTTATTTTTTTGAGCAGTGTATTATAACAAGGCTTATAATATGTTATGATCATTATAAGGTTATTATAAGACATTATAAAGGGATCATACACACTCAAGACAATTAGATTTATTATAGTTTCATAATGCTCTATGACTTTATCTATAAGGTCCTACAGTATGAATATATTTATAAGGCGATCTAAGTCTTCATAAGTAGGTGTGTCAAGTAAAGTGACACCACAAGTTATAATACTTTTTTAAAGACAAATTTGTGCTTATAAGAAGTTATAAAGCATTATAACGTTAGACTTTAGTAATATGTTACTGTTTTTCTTTCTTAGCTGCTGCAAGCATGTCTGGGTGAGCTATTCCAGGCCAGACTAGGGAGTTCCTCAATGGGTAGGGAGGATGCTGCTCCACAGAGCTCCATGCCATGGGACTCCCATCCCTCCTCCTCCCACCCCACCTCCCTGCTGGAGAGGCTTCAGAGGCCCAGTCGGGGGCTCCTTTCACAGGAGGTAAGTACTTCCTCTCCGGGGGATCGACATTATTGCAATGTCTTGCTGGTGTTTTACCTCAATGATTATGATAGCTAGAAATAATAAATAAACCATCTATTGTGGCCTTTCCAAATAAAGTGATACCGAGTTTATTTCTAGAGCATTCCATGCGATGGTGATGGAAAACAACTGTCACGCATGCGTTAGCCACAGTCAGTGAATCTTTGGCAATTACAATGTTCCATGTCTGTTTCATGTATTTTCCTTGAGCAGGAGGTGGAGGGACTTCTGCAGAAGCACAGGGAGGCGTCGGTGTTCCTCCATGTCGAAAGGCTGTTGAGAGAGAAGAGCTTGGGGCTCCGAAACATGGAAGTGCGTCACAAAGCCCAGGAAGAAAATAGTGATCTAGCTCAGTGATCTATGGCAAGACATGATGTAGGGGTCCCCGGATTTTTGGAAAGCGTTTTAGTAAGCGTCGGAACGGAAAAGGTTGAGAGCCCCCTCACATACAGTACTGAGTACAATTCATGATGGCTGCTCTCCTTAGAAAAAACACAGTTATGTATGGACTGGCAACTGATGAAAGACCAAAACTTTTTCCTTGGAAGTGTGACAGAGAGGTTCTTCATGCACACGCACACATATCCTTTTACAATCTGTATACAACCTGACCATGACGTCACAAAAGACATCAGACTGATATCACTGCAACCAGGTTCGCCTACTGGGACTAGAATGCTGGGAGGGGGGCGCAGGAGGTGTCCCTCAACCCTATGTGTGTGTGGAGGCCTATTTGTGTTGAGACTATTTTTAGGATGCTGTTGTCAGTTACAGACACAATCTGTGATATTTCCTGCTGTTCAATGGTCATATCAATGAATAACCATTGGTTCTTGAGGACTCTAACTTAGAAATGCCTTATGAACTTAGTGCAACTGCATTACTCTATCATAATCTAAAATATAGGTGGCATTGCTCCATGTTTATGCTTTTTGTGTCATCTTAGTTTTTGTTAACAATAATTGTATAACTTAAAGAAATACGTATGTTTAAAACTATCATATCAATCTTTTTGATAATCTGTGCATCCATAGATAAGTGTATGAATTTAAGAGTGGTTTCATTTTTTCAGCTCCACCACCCTGCTTAAATGGCAGGGGCTGCTGTTGGGCTGAAACACAGACTCCAGATTGTGCTACATAGCAGTGGAGGTTTTGAGTTTTAGAAAATTGGTCTACACAGTATTGACACAGGAGTAGAGATAAGTCTTAAAACCTTTAAACAAATCTAAGACTGATTTATAAACTTTTTGCAATGCACTTTTGATGTAAACCGTTATGCCTGTATTGCTTGTATCAACATTTCTATGTCTCAAATGTGCTTGGAAATAAATAAACAAAGACCATGAATTGTGGTGGATTCATATGTTTATTATTACATTTGACAGTCAGGAAGCTTCATATATTTTCTCAAACCAGCAACTGCAACATCCTAAGTCAAGTTCTACCTAGTTGTCTCTGAGTATGGAGCACAAGAACTGGTCAGTTAATTGCTTGCAGGGCGTTTGTTTACACTGGGGCTCAGTTAGGGGCACAGCTGGTCCTCATCAGGGCAGGTTTGGGCTGGTGTGCTGTATGAAGTCGTAAAAAGGAATGCAAAGGGCAAAAGATGGTACAAAAACAAATCCTCCTTTTTCACGCGCCACCAGTGAGTTGCAGTGCAACAATAATGAAGGGCAACACAATCCCAACGACAAGTCCAACGATGTTGAGGATCTTGGCTATCCTGATAGCCTCTGCTGCCGCTGTTGCCTCTCCAACTGTGTTTGCATTATCCGCCTTCAAACACACAATGGGGGATAATCAATGTATTATCCCACTTTCACTTAGTTAACCATAGAATCCACTTCAAAAATCACACAAGCTATTCAATTGTTAATCAGCAGATGCGTTTGTAAATACCTTTATAATTGCTGAATATTGGATTGAGTCTGAATTTTGGATATCTTACCCTGCATGAGCAAACTATTGCAGCAATTCCAATTGGGAGACAGCAGCATAAAGTGTTGAAAATGGACCATCCCAGGTAGTTCAGTATGTAATAATTTACTATTTTTCTCTTTTGGCTCTCATTAGACCCGGATTCAAATAGTATTTCAAATCTTTCAAATACTTTGAACATTTGTTTGAGCCTGACTGAAGTGCCACAAGGGTGGAGTTTGCAGTTTTGGGACTATTCCATTGGTCCCATTATGCCAGGCAAGCTCAATAAAGTGCAGCTAAAGTGTTCGAAAGAAACCAAATACTAGTTGAACCCAGGTATGGCTCTCATCAGATGGAATAACTAATGAAGGCTGTTGTAGGCTACAGTTGCTCTTACAAACAAAAATCTTTATCTGCTGCAGTGAAAGACAGTGTTCAGTGTTCCTTGGTGAGTGTCTTCAGTACTGGAGTTGCGTGCTGATGAGGACTATGAACAACCCACACATGCATCGTTTTGGGCTTGTCTGGTTCTCATTAACATTCCAACTGCGTTACAGGAAAGCTTTCAGGCTGTTTCAAGTCACTCTACTCACTCCAACCTAGCATGAGATGTAGGAAGAACTGCTGCACAAGCAGGTACTGCAAATGCACCAATACAATTCTTCAAAAATATATTGTTTTTGTGATGTATTAATCTATTCATTTTATATAAATTATCCCCAACGTGGATTAACATCTAAGGAAAGATATTACACTATCAAACAAAAGTGTTCAGTGGTTCCCAACCGGGGTACTAGGACCCTTGAGGGTACTTGGCCTACCCACAAGGGGAACTTGAGAAGACTCATGAGCTCATAGGGTTACTGGTAAAGTGCACATGAGGGGGTTGTACCCCCTCAGCTGGTGGTACAGTAACTGAAAAAGGTTGGGAACCACTGGTCTAATTCAATTAAAACCAAAACGTGGGTTATATAACCGAGCAACGTTTTTTTTGTGTGTGTGCAACAGTGACTCTGATTCACAATACAGTGCATTGTTAGATGATTGCCAACATGGTTTGGGCCAATCAGTAAATGTCACCCTCTAGTGTTTGCTGAAGATACTGCTGAGGCATAGCGGCTTCATCAAGAGACTACAATGGTGTAGACAAGTACCTTTATTATGGAGTAATAATGAGAACAGAAAATAATTAATGTTTTACCATAATTTAGCCTGAGTACTAGTGATGTGCGGTTCAGCTGTTTGTTCTCCAGCAACCACCCGCAATTGCTAATAAGCCGTCAGTAACCGCCCAACTATATGTGACAAAGTTAAAATCTCAGGGTCACACCCGACCCTAACCTGCGAATATAGAAAATGTGCTGTACAGTTCCCTTTTTTCTCTCTTGAACAATGCCATTGTTCTTCAACATTTATTCATTTATTTGGTGCGCGTACAGTTAGGCCCTAAAGCTTAGGCTTACTCACTAATGCCAGATAAAAATAATAAAATAAAAACCTCAATGTAGCCTATAAATATGAATTGCACAAGAAACATACATTTTAATGCAGTGTTTTCTCTTTATTCAACCCATCCTCCACCCATCCGCC
Source organism: Coregonus clupeaformis (assembly GCF_020615455.1). Lineage (NCBI taxonomy): Eukaryota > Metazoa > Chordata > Actinopteri > Salmoniformes > Salmonidae > Coregonus > Coregonus clupeaformis. The sequence continues at coordinate 8,531,352 of NC_059196.1, forward strand.
CTTCACCCACACAATATTTCATGACCTTAAACCCGCCCGCCCCGCGAGGCAGGGATGACAATTGGGTCTTGTCAAAAGAAAATACAGTATCATGATAAGAACACACTGAGAATGGAGCACAAGCGCTGGTCTGTTAATTGCTTGCAGGGCATTTGTTTACACTGGGGCTCGGTTAGGGGCACAGCTGGTCAAACATTTGCAGCCCTAGGAATAAAATGGGCAAAAGATGGTACAAAAACATACACTCCTTTTTCATGTTGCGGTGAGTTTTTGTGCAATAATAATGGTGCCCAACACAATCCCAATGATGTTGAGGATGTAGGCTATCCTGGACGCCTCTGCTGCTGCCTCTCCAACTCCGTTTGCATTATCCGCCTTCAAACATACAATGGGGGATAATCAATACGTTTGTGTCTCTTTGTTAACAATAGCTGCTGCGCGATCTCTAATGTTAAGGAAGTCTCAAGTTTTTTGTAAGAATACCTCATGATAAACTGCAGACCATACTATTTACCAATAATTTTTCCACTAGTAACCGAAGCTGGTACTAAGACCGCACTCAATGAGCTGTATAAGTAAGCATTTCACAGTAAGGTCTACACCTGTTGTATTCCGCGCATGTGACAAATAATGTTTTTATTTTATTTGATAGGGCACTAATCCGGACGCTTATAAGAAATCCCACTCCTATCTCCGACGAGCTATCAACCAGGCAAAGCGTCAATATAGGACTAAGATTGAATCCTATTACACCAGCTCTGACACTTGTCGGCTGGCGTTGAGGAGTATACCACCTCAGTCACCAGCTTCATCAATAAGTGCATCGATGACGTCGTCCCCACAGTGACCGTACGTACAGTCGTGGTGAAAAGTTTTGAGAATGACACAAATACTAATTTTCGCTAAGTCTGCTGCCTCAGTTTTGATGATGGCAATTTGCATGTACTCCAGAATGTCATGAAGAGTGATCAGATGAATTGCAATTAATTGCAAAGTCCCTCTTTGCCATGAAAATGAACTTAATCCCCAAAAAACATTTCCACTGCATTTCAGCACTGCCACAAAAGGACCAGCTGCCATCATGTCAGTGATTCTCTTGTTAACACAGGTGAGAGTGTTGACGAGGACAAGGCTGGAGATCACTCTGTCATGCTGATTGAGTTAGAATAACAGACTGGAAGCTTTAAAAGGAGGGTGGTGCTTGAAATCATTGTTCTTCCTCTGTTAACCATGGTTACCTGCAAGGAAACATGTGCCGTCATCATTGCTTTGCACAAAAAGAGCTTCACAGGCAAGGATATTGCTGCTAGTAAGATTGCACCTAAAATGACCATTTATCAGATCATCAAGAACTTCAAGGAGAGAGGTTCAATTGTTGTGAAGAAGGCTTCAGGGCGCCCAAGAAAGTCCAGCAAGCACCAGTCTCCTAAAGTTGATTCAGCTGCGGGATCGGGGCACCACCAGTGCAGAGCTTGCTCAGGAATGGCATCAGGCAGGTGTGAGTGCATCTGCACGCACAGTGAGGCGAATACTTTTGGAGGATGGCCTGGTGTCAAGAAGGGCAGCAAAGAAGCCACTTCTCTCCAGGAAAAACATCAGGGACAGACTGATATTCTGCAAAAGATACAGGGATTGGACTGCTGAGGACTGGGGTAAAGTCATTTTCTCTGATGAATCCCCTTTCCGTTTGTTTGGGGCATCCGGAAAACACCTTGTCTGGAGAAGACAAGGTGAGCGCTACCATCAGTCCTGTGTCATGCCAACAGTAAAGCATCCTGAGACATTTAATTCATTTAGCAGACGCTCTTATCCAGAGCGACTTACAGTTAGTGAGTGCATACATTTTCATACTGCCCCTCCGTGGGAAACGAACCCACAACCCTGGCGTTGCAAGCGCCATGCTCTACCAACTGAGCTACAGGAGACCATTCATGTGTGGGGTTGCTTCTCAGCCAAGGGAGTGGGCTCACTCACAATTTTGCCTAATAACACAGCCATGAATAAAGAATGGTACCAACACATCCTCCGAGAGCAACTTCTCCCAACCATCCAAGAACAGTTTGGTGACGACCAATGCCTTTTCCAGCATGATGGAGCACCTTGCCATAACTAAATGGCTCGGGTAACAAAACGTCGACATTTTGTGTCCATGGCCAGGAAACTCCCCAGACCTTAATCCCATTGAGAACTTGTGGTCGATCCTCAAGAGGCGGGTGGACAAACAAAACCCCACAAATTCTGACAAACTCCAAGCATTGATTATGCAAGAATGGGCTTCCATCAGTCAGGATTTGGCCCAGAAGTTCATTGACAGCATGCCAGGGTGGATTGCAGAGGTCTTGAAAAAGAAGGGTCAACACTGCAAATATTGACTCTTTGCATAAACTTAATGTAATTGTCAATAAAAGCATTTGACACTTATGGAATTCTTGTAATTATATTTCAGTATACCATAGTAACATCTGACAAAAATATCTCATAACACTGAAGAAGCAAACTTTGTGAAGACCAATACCTGTGTCATTCTCAAAACGTTTAACCACGACTGTACATATCCCAAGTCTGGAACCAACATGACCCTGAACAGCTTCTAACCCTGTAGTGTATTAAGATTATGTCTTTGTTAAATGTTTTTCATGAAGAAATGGAATGTTGGTTATGTTAGTATCAAAAGGCAATGTTTAGTATAATGTCATGTACAACAGACAGGAAGTGGGTTGTAGACAGGGGAGACTGGTGATTGGCCAGAAGAGGGAGCTTCATTGTTTATAAATAGGGGTTAAACGAAGAAGAAAGTCAGAGCGGCCATGGCAATCTGAGGTGCCGTTCTCCGGACACCGCGGGTCTGTGAACTTATGCTGTAACCTCGTGGTATTAATAAAAGTCTCTAAAACACGATACAGCCTAAGGGGATTCTTTGATCGACAGCAATACCCACCAGCATTCGACGCGATACCACAACCCCCAAGCCAAAAGACTGCTAAATAGTTAACCAAATAGCTACCCGGACTATCTGCATTGACCCTTTTTGCACTAACTCCTTTGACTCATCACAATCGCTGCTGCTACTGCTTATTCTCTATCCTGTTGCCTAGTCAATTTACCCCTACCTATCTACTACCTCAATGACCTAGTACCTCTGCACATCTACTCGGTACTGGTACCCCGTGTATATAGCCAAGTTATCGTTACTCATTGTGTATTTATTCATTTTCTATAATTTTTCTATTTTTCTCTCTGCATTGTTGGGAAGGGCCCGTAAGTAAGCATTTCACTGTTAGTCTACACCTGTTGTTTACGAAGCAAATGACAAATCAAACTTGATTGATTTGATTTGAAAAGGGAGACAGCAGCATAAAGTGTTAAGAATGGACCATCCTAGGTAGGATGGCATATTGGTTTCTGTTTTTCTGTAGTTCGACGTACTAATGTGAAACAAGTTAGAGCTGGTCCATGTATGTCCCAAATAAGCAGTGGCGATTTTAGAATGTAAATCTTGGTGGGGCAAACTCCCACAATTTTTTTAAATGCATGCCAGCAAAGCCACTACACAACACTAAACAATACATGAATTGCACTATAACGGTGACAAACGGTGCCCACAAACTGTTAGGGCCTACATAAAGCTGTCCCAACAGCAGAGCTTTCTTTTCAGCACCATGTAGTGAGTCCTTACCTCTGTTACACCTGGCTATCAGCGGAGCCTTGTCATTCAGCCTCATTTACTGCCTTGATATGTCTGACTTGCTTAAACAAATGTGGTTTCTACTGACAATTGAGATGTACAAACTATGGAATAAGGGGACGACGAGCGTATAAGAGGCAATCTGTAATTTTGATTAAGACATTAATGAGCGAGCTAGGACGGACGTAGTCAATCAAACTATTTGTTCAGCACTTTTGAAATGTACAGCGACAGAATTCAGAACATGGGACTTTCTTACAGTATTCTCCCTGTACACCAAGTCAGAACCGTAGGATAAATAAAGGGGGCATATAAGCAGACAATTCTCTGGATTTATGGTGCTTTCAAGACAACTGGGAACTCGGATAAAATAGGTCGACTCTTGACGTCAGTGATCTTCAAGTCGGAGCTCTAGAAACAGGCCCGAGTTCCCGACTTGGAATTTCGAGTTGGATGATCGTATTTTCCCAGTCGGAGCTCAGTTCCCAGTTGTCTTGAACTCACTGAAGTCTGAGACTTCCCAGTTCTGAGTTTCCAGTTGTTTTGAATGTGGATTGACAGCATGGCCAATGTATTCAACCTTTTATGGCCCATGGTGTTGAATGTTTATCCTTTTAAGCTTGGAAAAGAGAGCCTTAAACAAAGACATGGACCACACAGCCACTCCACTGAATAGTAGGCTAGTGATTGCTTTGCAACGCTTGCAGTTAGCCACTGATTCCTTCCAAACCACTCATTGTTGAATTTGCGATTCCAACTTTTTGTGTAATGTTTATGTCCAATGGCCAAAGAGCACTGATACTTTTTATCTATAATTTCTCTTCATATGACAAGGATTGAAAAGGATTTGCCAGTAGATTGTCGACTTGATTCATGATGATGACTGCTAGCTTGCTAGCTAAGATTTTGAAAGTATGATGTTGACAGTCCAATCAAAGCTACGGTAGATATAATGTGATTTGACGTCATTTTATCTGTGGTCAATGACCTTGACCCTTCTTGGATGGGCACTTCTAATGTAACTCTATGGCAGCACCCAAGTGGCTTGAATTTTCGAGTTCTACCCATAGATTTTGCGGTGACGTAGTGTCCCCATGAGTGACAGAACACTGAGCCAATCACAGCACAACTAGAGAACATTACCAACCCTTATGCTCCATATTTTCCGCTGGCTGCCCCACCACCACCACAGAAAGCACTGAGCATGGCTGAAACACCTGCATTTTGGAGCTGCCTTACTCAAAAAAGAGACCATGTTTGTATGTGGCTTTATTAACTCAATTATACTTTTTTTTATATTGTTTGCAAACTTATATGTGACATGTATTAATGGCAAAATAACATGCAAAATAATATTAATTTTTTTGCTAAACAGGTGGGGCTCAAAACAAGTGGGGCTCTGGCCCGCCTGACCTGAATGACGGGTCGCCACTGCAAATAAGTGGTGGGGATTGGGGATCAACAGGCCTTTATTCAGTGGTTATGTGGACTAAGAAAGAGGTGTGGCATTTTTGGGAATGTATGGAAAAACAAGGGGCAAAGCAATTATGCTGATTTCCTTGCAACAGGGGAGGACCAAGGGACTAGTGGGCATCATGTGTCTGGGGGCTGGATAGAAACTTGCTGGAGTTATGAGTGGGAGGAGAGACTAACAAGTGGCAGCCTCCAATTACAAGATCCTAGCTAGTGAAAGTGGTTTCCAAGTAACATTTGAGGTATTTTTAATACTAGGCGTATTTTTGTGGGATTTGTACTAAAATAAAATGGTGATTAAGCCATGAAAGAAAGGTTATTAATAAGAACTTTTAATTTAGTTTATAATGTTGGTTTGGTAACAATGTATAAGGTGTTCTTATAAACTGCTTATACAGTGGGGGAAAAAAGTATTTAGTCAGCCACCAATTGTGCAAGTTCTCCCACTTAAAAAGATGAGAGAGGCCTGTAATTTTCATCATAGGTACACGTCAACTATGACAGACAAAATGAGAAAAATAAATCCAGAAAATCACATTGTAGGATTTTTAATGAATTTATTTGCAAATTATGGTGGAAAATAAGTATTTGGTCAATGACAAAAGTTTCTCAATACTTTGTTATATACCCTTTGTTGGCAATGACACAGGTCAAACGTTTTCTGTAAGTCTTCACAAGGTTTTCACACACTGTTGCTGGTATTTTGTCCCATTCCTCCATGCAGATCTCCTCTAGAGCAGTGATGTTTTGGGGCTGTCGCTGGGCAACACGGACTTTCAACTCCCTCCAAAGATTTTCTATGGGGTTGAGATCTGGAGACTGGCTTCCAAGTAACATTTGAGGTATTCTCCAGGGGCCTCATGTACAAAGACTTGCGTTGAATTCATACTAAAACATTGCGTAATTGACAAAGCCATAAATGTGCGTACGCACCAAAAAAATCTGATGTATGAATCTCTGCGTACGCAGCATTCCACATACATTCTCTTTGTACATCCCAATCAACGCGAAATTGAGCGCACATGCACGAGCACCACACCACACCCTGTCTCCTCCCTCAATTAAATCAATTTAAATATGGTAATTAGTCCAATTTGGCAAAAGAAACCTGCAAGAACATGGCTAAAGCAAGCAAGAAACGAAATTTCACTGAAAACGAATTAGAGGTGCTACTATCAGAGGTAGAAACAAGAAAATATATTTTATTTGGAAATCTGTCCTCTGGAATTAATAACAAAAGAAAGAAAAAGAGTGGGCGAGTTTGTCTGATGCCGTCAACGCGGTGGGATCTGAGAGTCGCACCGTAAATGAACTGAAGAAGAAATGGTCAGACATAAAGGTGGAAGTTAAGCGGAGAACTGCTGCGCACCGACAAAGTGTGGGCAGAACAGGCGGTGGTACAGGGACCGATGAACTTGCACCCTTTGATCAGAGAGTTGCCTCTATTCTAGGAGACACGTTAATCTCTGGAATCGTATCCGCTGATGTAGGAGACTCGGATATACTACAGGACTGCCAGCAAGGTGACTCAGATTTATTTCCTTAACTTTGATATACATAGCCAGCCACCGTTTAATTTTAAAATGCATGCAATATAGCAAAAGGTACACCAGAGATTTCACGTATCCACTGCTTTTATTGCAAATGCGTGTACCCATTAATAAGGAACAGACTCAAATTACTGTTAAGATGTGCCTGTGTTTAATTGGACTTAGGAACCGCAGGAACGTCCACTGGCACGCACTCAGAGTCCGCACCACCTGAGCAGCCAGAGCCCATTCAGTCCAGCGTCTCCCGTGTCTCTAATGTTCCCCCAGTGCTGAAGCCCGTCCATCTGGCCGTGTCTTGACGCATGCTGTTCTGGAGTCACAACAACAAATTGTTAGGGCCATTGAAGAAATGAACAGTCACCTTAAAAAATGTCACTGACGCACTCACAGAAATAAGCCATTCATTAAAAGAATTGGTCAAAAAATGAACTTTGTGTCTGAGTACCATTTATATTGTCGCAATTACACGTTGACGGGCCTGAATGGCTTGTTGATTGTGCTGCACATATACTGGTCCTGGGTCAGGGTCATCTGGCGGTGCCCCCCACCTCACCAAGGGGTATGCCATGCCTGTGCGCGACATTGTGCAGCACTCCACAGGCCAGTATGATGCGGCAAACCTTGTCAGGGCGGTATAACAGCATCCCCCGGTCCTGTCAAGGCAGCGCCACCGACATTTCAGCTGCCCAATCGCCCGCTCCACAACTGACCGAGTGCGGGAATGGGCATCATTGTATCTGCGCTCTCGGTCAGTTTGTGGGTTGGTGAGGGGGGTTAACAGCCACGTCTTTAGTGGATAACCACTGTCTCCTGATGGGCAGTAATAATAATTACAGACACAAACATTTTACTTTTAGATAGAACCATACATTTAAATGCATAACTTACCAAGTAGCCACCCATCGCGCACCCTGCCAGCTTGGAGTCTCATCCCAACCATGCTGTTTGTAAGGATATATGAATCATGGGTTGACCCAGGCCACCTTGCCACAATATTTGTTAGGCGCATTTGTGCATCACATATAATCTGCACATTTATTGAATGGAAATGTTTCCGATTCACATATGCAAAATCGTCTTCAGATGGCGCCTTTATAGCAATATGTGTGCAGTCGATCACTCCGATTACATTAGGAAAACCGGCTATCGCTGCAAATTGCGCTTTGATGTTTGGCTGGTCACCTGCATCGTATGGGAACGTTATATACCTGGTAGACAAGCGGATGATGCCGTCCCATACAGGTGGCATTGCACGGCTCAAACACGACTGGCTTATTCCTGAGCGGTCTGCCAGTTCTCTTTGGAAAGAACCGGTTGCTAGGAAACCAAGTGTAGTAAGCACCTGTAAAGGAACGGGTAATGCGTGGCTCCTCACTGTCTCTCTTTCCAAATTCGGACCCAACTCAGCGCAGAGCTCCAAGAGTATAGCCCTTGGAAATCTGAAACGGCTGATGAGCCAGTCATCGTCGTGGGCCAGAAAATCACCGTGGTCCCTAAAAACTCGTTCTCTCCGGATTTGTCCATTGAAAATGTCTTCTAATAAAGCCAAAGCTGCCATTGCTAGACGGGTTGTATCAATTTTCACATCCTTTATATATGTTCTTACTTAATTGCATAATTAATAGAATATTCTAATAAGACTCGTGTGACAATAATATGGCAAATCATTTATCAATTACAAATTATAAGCAATATCTGGCAGGTGCGATAGAACAGTTCGTAGTGTAATGTTTGCCACTTCACTTTATTGCCTCTATGAGTCGCCAACGGACAGACATCACAAAAATGTACGTACGCCAGGCCTGAAGTTTACGTGGAAGAACGCACATTCTTACGTTAATTTCACTGTTAGTACATCTGACCGTGAACGTGAAAGCTGGCGTACGCCGTGTTTTCGTGCGTACGCAAGATTGATACATGAGGCCCCAGGACCTTGAAATGCTTCTTACGAAGCCACTCCTTCGTTGCCCGGGCGGTGTGTTTGGGATCATTGTCATGCTGAAAGACCCAGCCACATTTCATCTTCAATGCCCTTGCTGATGGAAGGAGGTTTTCACTCAAAATCTCACGATACATGGCCCCATTCATTCTTTCCTTTACACGGATCAGTCGTCCTGGTCCCTTTGCAGAAAAACAGCCCCAAAGCATGATGTTTCCACCCCCATGCTTCACAGTAGGTATGGTGTTCTTTGGATGCAACTCAGCATTCTTTGTCCTCCAAACATGACGAGTTGAGTTTTTACCAAAAAGTTCTATTTTGGTTTCATCTGACCATATGACATTCTCCCAATCCTCTTCTGGATCATCCAAATGCACTCTAGCAAACTTCAGACGGGCCTAGACATGTACTGGCTTAAGCAGGGGGACATGTCTGGTGCTGCAGGATTTGAGTCCCTGGCGGCGTAGTGTGTTACTGATGGTAGGCTTTGTTACTTTGGTCCCAGCTCTCTGCAGGTCATTCACTAGGTCCCCCCGTGTGGTTCTGGGATTTTTGTGATCATTTTGACCCCACGGGGTGAGATCTTGCGTGGAGCCCCAGATCGAGGGAGATTATCAGTGGTCTTGTATGTCTTCCATTTCCTAATAATTGCTCCCACAGTTGATTTCTTCAAACCAAGCTGCTTACCTATTGCAGATTCAGTCTTCCCAGCCTGATGCAGGTCTACAATTTTGTTTCTGGTGTCCTTTGACAGCTCTTTGGTCTTGGCCATAGTGGAGTTTGGAGTGTGACTGTTTGAGGTTGTGGACAGGTGTCTTTTATACTGATAACAAGTTCAAACAGGTGCCATTAATACAGGTAACGAGTGGAGGACAGAGGAGCCTCTTAAAGAAGAAGTTACAGGTCTGTGAGAGCCAGAAATCTTGCTTGTTTGTAGGTGAGCAAATACTTATTTTCCACCATAATTTGCAAATAAATTCATTTAAACTCCTACAATGTGATTTTCTGGAAAAAAAAATCTCAATTTGTCTGTCATAGTTGACGTGTCCCTATGATGAAAATTACAGGCCTCTCTCATCTTTTTAAGTGGGAGAACTTGCACAATTGGTGGCTGACTAAATACTTTTTTTCCCCACTGTAATTATTACTAAAAATATTTGTTTTTATTTCATAACGCGGCCCATGAATACTATATTCATAATGCATAACACATTCTGAGTAGTCCAATCAAAATATTTATCCTCACAGGATATCCAAACAAAACGGAGGAGCTGATCATGGACTTCAAGAGACAGCAGAGGGAGCACGCCCCCTTCCACATTGACAGGACCACAGTGGAGAAGGTGAAAAGCTTCAAGTTCCTCTGCGTACACATCACTGACAATCTGAAATGGTCCACCCACACAGACAGTGTGGTGAAGAAGGCGCAACAGCGCCTCTTCAACATCACGAGGCTGAAGAAATTTGGCTTGGCCCCTAAGACCCTCACAAACTTTTACAGATGCACCATTGAGAGCATCCTGTCGGGCTGTATCACCGCCTGGTACAGCAACTGCACCGCCCGCAACCACAGGGCTCTCCAGAAGGTGGTGCGGTCTGCCCAACGCATCACTGCGGGCACACTGCCTGCCCTCAAGGACACCTACAGCACCCGATTTCACAGGAAGGCCAAAAAGATCATCAAGGACATCAACCACGAGCCACGGCCTGTTCACCCCACTATCATCCAGAAGGCGAGGTCAGTACAGGTGTATCAAAGCTGGAACCGAGAAACTGAAAAACAGCTTCTATCTCAAGGCCATCAGACTGTTAAATAGCCACCACTACCCGGCCTCCACCCAATACCCTACCCTGCACCTTAGATGCTGCTGCCATTATTATAGACATGGAATCACTGGTCACTTTAATAATGGAACACTGGCCACTTTAATAATGTTTACATACTGTTTTACTCATTTTATATGTGTATACTGTATTCTACTGTATTCTAGTCAATGCCACTCTGATTTTGCTTGTCCTAATATTTATATATTTCTTAATTCCATTCTTTTACTTTTAGATTTGTGCGTATTGTTGTGAATTGTTCGATACTACTGCACTGTTGGAGCTAGGAACACAAGCATTTCGCTACACCCGCAATAACATCTGCTAAATATGTGTATGTGACCAATACAATTTGATTTGATTTTAAATGAGTTTACCTGAAATCAACCCTCTAATACTGGAGGCGTAAACAACCAACAGGAGATAAGATAACAGGGGCTGACCAATAAGGGAAAAGGACCTTGCCGAAAGAACACATGATAAGAACACATCAGTGCTATTGTTTCAGTATTTGATTTATACAGTAGGCAACTCTATGCATCTTTATAGAAACAATGTTTATTGATGATGAACAAGTTGGTTGTAATTTGCTGCTACTTTAGTTGTAACTCAGATTCAAAATAATCCTTCCAAGCAGAATCAGGCCTAATTACTCACCTGGGGGGGACTATTCAGTAAACTGATAATCTGTCTTTAAAACATATTGATTACTTTGCTGTGATGCATAATCCAGTTCCAGTTGTTATTATTCAGTTAAAATTATAGAATGACCCAGTACCATGGTGCATTTATGCTACAATGATAAAAATGCATGCTTGCAATAGTAAAATTCAGGGTACAATAGGTGGATATCACTTAGTAAACTGTGCACATTTTCAATACCCCTGAAAATCTCATGGCGGCACTCTTGGTCTTTTTTGTGTTCAGATACTGCTGTAAGCGGTCCATTATGAACCGAATGGACTGGAAAAAAGGGTGAGCTATGCTCTTCAGCGGGGTGGCAGTGGCAAGCACTCTCTGCTATAGGACTGGAGCTGTTATCACAGGTGTAATATACTGTATCAAGCCTTTATACATTTGTTTGTAGAAAATGTAGATAAGGTACTGCACGGGCGTTGAACACTTCGAAACCACACGCCCCTACTTAGAGCACGTGACCTTTAGAAATCCAATCCCCACTTTGAAAAAAAAAGATTGACCGTTACCATAGTTACGAATACATTACACACTCAAGTCAAGAAGAAGAGTAGATTGACATCCACAACTATTGTAGCTACAGTAGCTAGCTAAACAAAGAAACAGCTTGTTTCATTGGTATTGCATAATCTTCATTTAGCAGATTACTGGTAAACAAATCAACATGACAAAAGAGTTCGAGGATTTTGAGAGTTTCTTGAAGAATGTTGATGAAATAAGTAAGTACCAGCACCACCACCAGTTCATCCATAGTAGCTAGCTGACGTTAGGTACGTGTGCGTTCGGTTGGAAGCTAGCTAGCTAGCTAGAGTACTAGCAACTAGCTGAGTGTGAAATTTGTTAGGGACAGATACAGATTTTACATTTACATTTTTAGTCATTTAGCAGACGCTCTTATCCAGAGCGACTTACAGTTAGTGAATACATGTTTTTTTTAATACTGGCCCCCGTGGGAAACGAACCCACAACCCTGGCGTTGCAAACGCCATGCTCTATCAACTGAGCTACATCCCATACAGTCAAGTCATTTTAGCTGGCTGTTCTGGTGCAAGACATAAGACCAATGTAGTTGGCTAACCTTAGCTAAAGTACCTTTAAAATATCGAGCTAGCTAGCATGCAGGCTTTAAGGGCAGCCAGTAGCCTAATTTCAGGTACTGGAAAGCAGTGGCGGTCAGTGCAGTTTATGATGAGGGAGGACACATTTTTTTCTCATGAGCATGGCCTTATTTCTATTACAGCATGTTGGATGACTGTCATTCATATTCCATGCCCCCAGTTCAATGTAACATCGATAGGTTTAGGCTACTACATGATACTCACATTTTCTCTATACCCATCATGAGGTTGCTACAACCTAGCCTATGAATTAAAGTTTACAACGTAGGTGCACACAGGTCGAAAGAAAAATGTGAGATGACAGACAGTGACACTTTGACAGACAGTGACACATTCAATACCGCCTTGCACACTCTTGCCTGCATCTAGCTTATCTAGGGTGTAGTCATTAGTCCAACAGTTGCAAATGAGTTTCTATTGGACAAATTCAGGTATTTTTACCCCCCTTTGCTTCCGTTTAAGAAACGTTTTTTTCAACAGAATCGGCGGAATGAATACACCGCTGATTACGCATAAACACAGTTCACTTTCATAGCAGCCACGTTGTATTCATTCTAGCCTCTATGCCCTCTCCTCATCTCACCTTTTCCCTTTGTTTGTGGACTTCAATGAACAACACATCAGCTGTATGTGACCAGGCGAAAAGAACGGTCCAAGTCAAACCATGTCATATCCTCTACAAACAGCCTACATCGTTGTCCCCATATTAGCTAAATTAACATCCTAGTCAACATAACTAATAGAACTAATGCATTAGGAAACCCGCTACAATCATGCAGTAACGTTACAGTGTAGAGTCAGTAAGCAGTTACACCGGTGGGCCCCGGTGGCAATAAATTAAACAACCAAAAGCTTACCTTGACTGTGAAGAGTTACAGTGTGGTGTTGGATAGTCATAGCCAGCTAGCTAACATAGCATCCCTCTGTTTGAGCCGGGTGTTTGAGTAACTAAACTAGCCAGCTGCATTTGCTAGCTAAGTAAGTGAAACTGAAAGTGAAAAAAATGACAATCTCTCTCTCGCTCCCTCTCATGCTTCTCCTTCATCTGTTCAACTCTTTGAGTCAACTACTCACCACATTTTATGCACTGCAGTGCTAGCTAGCTTTAGCTTGTGCTTTCAGTACTACATTCATTCTCTGATCCTTTGATTGCGTGGACAACATGTCAGTTCATGCTGCAAGAGCTCTGATAGGTTGGAGGACGTCCTCCGGAAGTAGTCATAATTACTGTGTAAGTCTATGAAAGGGGGTGAGAACCAAGATCCTCCTTGGTTTTGTATTGAAGTCAATGTGCCCACCCAGAGGAGGACGGAAGCTAGCTGTCCTCTGGCTACACCATGGTGCTACCCTACAGAGTGCTGTTGAGGCTACTGTAGACCTTCATTGCAAAATGAGTGTTTTAATCAATTATTTGGTGATGTGAATATATTTAATATAGTTTTGTCTAAAAAGGATAACTTTTTCAATGTCCTCCCCGTCGTCCTCTGAGGAGCCTCCACTGCTGGAAAAACAGCTCAACCAACCTAGCCTATCTATGGATCGAACCATTTGATTTCAATCACTTTTTGGGAGCACCCCTTTAGATTTGAACGAAACGTTCAAATGGTAGAAGTGGTCAGAAAGCTACTTTTTGGACCTGAATGCCAGAACATTCAGGAGATGGAGGTGCTCAAACTTGACCCATTTTGAATAACCCACCATCAGCACCATACCATGAGACATTCATGATGTCTTCATCATTGGAAAAGATTAACAGTATAATTTTTTTATATCAGTTAAAAGCTTACAAACTGGGTTGTCAAACAATGTAATAATTTCTAGAAAAAAAGTTTTTTTTAAAAATGATGTTATTAGCCATGTAAACTTTTTTTTTTTCTCTCCATTTTCGCATATGTTGTAGTTTAGATCCTAATTTACATAATCTGAAGTGTATGTGTTGTGCCCACCATCAGTTGAGACACAGCATACTCTTGAATACAGATGATGTAAAATAGGGTCTAAGCTACAACGTATGCGAGAAAACAATTATCAGAGTTTCCGCATTTTTAAAGAATTGACGTTAAATGTAAAATAAAAAAATAAAAACGTTTTTAGAAAAAAATTCTACAATTCAAGAAATTATCAAATACTCAACTGTTTATCTTTTTCAGTGATGAAGACATTAATGTCTCATGGTATGGTGGGGTATGCAAAATGGGTCAACTTTGGTCCCTTCTGAAAATTTTGGCATTCAGGTCCAAAAAGTCACTTTCTGACCACTTTTACCATGGGCAAATATGTATGGAAAGTTTTGTTCAATTCAAAAAGGGTGCGGTCAGAAAGTGATTGAAATTAAATGGAAAGACCCCTACCTTAAAGACCCCTACCAGGCTCCAACCTTAAACTTTACCAAGAAAGACCTAAGGTGTTCCTGTATAAATTCAGACAATAACAGTGACTATGGGAGTAGTACTAACTGAATAAAGCAGGTCACAGTTATTTCCAGAGGAGTGACAAAGTCAACACATCTTTAATGGGATATTTCACCCAAATTACAAAATGTCACTGGTTTCCTTACCCTGTAAGCAGTATATGCAGTATATCTTACCTTGTCTGACTGCTTACAGGGTAAGGAAACCAAAATGTAAATGTTTTAAACAAGCAAGGCTGCCGGACGGCACGACAGCGCCTCTTCCCCCTCAGGAGGCTGAAAAGATTTAGCATGGGCCCTTGGATCCTCAAAAGGTTCTACAGCTGTTCCATCGAGAGCATCTTGACTGACTGCATCACCGCTTGGTATGGCAAATGCGTCTTGCTAGACCGCAAAGCGCTACAGAGGGTGGTGCGGACAGCCCCGTACATCACTGGGGCTGAGCGCGATGTAAAAATTGCCAAAGACTCGAGCCACCCAAGCCATAAATTGTTAATTCTGCTACTGTCCGGCAAACGGTAGCACAACATCAGCTCTCGGTCCAACAGGCTCTGAGTCAGCTTCTACCCCATAGCCATAAGACTGCTAAATAGTTAATTAAATGGTTACTCGTTCTATCTGCACTGACCCTATCTTGCACTGACTCTATGCACACTCACAAGACTATACATACACATTACACACTCACACTACACTGACACTCTCACACAAAAGCCCCACACATTCACATACATTACATACGCACACACACATGCAGTACAGTTAATGGTTTGGACACACCTATTCATTCCAGGGTTTTTCTTTATTTTTACTATTTTTTACATTGTAGAATAATAGTGAAGACATCAAAACTATGAAATAACACATATGGAATCATGTAGTAACCAAAAGAGTGTTAAACAAATCAAAATATATGTTATATTTGAGATTCTTGAAATAGCCACCCTTTGCCTTGATGATAGATTTGCACACTCTTGTCATTCTCTCAACCAGCTTCATGAGGTAGTCACCTGGAATGCATTTCAACTAATAGGTGTGCCTTCTTAAATACATTTGAGCCAATCAGTTGTGTTGTGACAACGTAGGGGGGTATACAGAAGATAGCCCTACTTGGTAAAAGACCAAGTCCATATTATGGCAAGAACAACTCAAATAAGCAAAGAGAAACAACAGTCCATTATTACTTTAAGACATGAAGGTCAGTCAATACGGAACATTTCAAGAACTTTGAAAGTTTCTTCAAGTGCAGTTGCAAAAACCATAAAGCGCTATGATGAAACTGACTCTCATGAGGACCGCCACAGGAATGGAAGACCCATAGTTACCTCTGCAGCAGAGGATAAATTCATTAGAGTTACCAGCCTCAGAAATTGCAGCCCAAATAAATGCTTCACAGAGTTCAAGTAACAGACACATCTCAACATCAACTGTTCAGAGGAGACTGTGTGAATCAGGCCTTCATGGTCGAATTGCTGCAAAGAAACCACTACTAAAGGACACCAATAATAAGAAGAGACTTGCTTAGGCCAAGAAACATGAGCAATGGACATTAGACCGGTGGAAATTTGTCCAAAATTGGAGATTGTTAGTTCCAACCGCCGTAGCTTTGTGAGACGCGGTGTGGGTGAACGGATGATCTCCGCATGTGTATTTCCCACCGTAAAGCATGGAGGAGGAGGTGTTATGTTGTGGGGGTGCTTTGCTAGTGACACTGTCAGTGATTTATTTAGAATTCAAGGCACACTTAACCAGCATGGCTACCACAGCATTCTGCAGCGATATGCCATCCCATCTGGTTTGGGCTTAGTGGGACTATCATTTGTTTTTCAACAGGACAATGACCCCACACACCTCCAGGCTGTGTAAGGGCTATTTTACCAAGAAGGAGAGTGATGAGGTGCTGCATCAGATGACCTGGCCTCCACAATCCCTGGACCGCAGAGTGAAGGAAAAGTAGCCAACAAGTGCTCAGCAGATGTGGGAACTCCTTCAAGACTGTTGGAAAAGCATTCCAGGTGAAGCTGGTTGAGAGAATGCCAAGAGTGTGCAAAGCTGTCATCAAGGCAAAGGGTGGCTATTTGAAGAATCTCAAATATAAAATATATTTTGATTTGTTTAACACTTTTTTGGTTACTACATGATTCCATATGTGTTATTTCATCGTTTTGATGTCTTCACTATTATTCTACAATGTTAAAAATAGTAAAAATAAAGAAAAACCCTTGAATGAGTAGGTGTGTCCAAACTTTTGACTGGTACTGTACATAACACACACACGCATAACGACAACACACACACACACACTTTTACGCTCATTATATGCTGCTGCTACTCTGTTCTTTATTTTACTCTTATTATTATATATCCTTATGCCTAGTCACTTTACCCTGCCTTCATGTAAATATATACCTCAATTACCTTGTACCCCTGCACATTGATCTGGTACCGCTACTCCCTGTATATACTGTAGCTTCATTCTTCTGTGTTTTATTCCTCTTGTGTTATTATTATTATTATTATTTATTATTATTTTTTTACCTCTGCATCGTTGGGAAGGGCTCGTAAGCAAGCATTTCACTGTAAAGACTACACCCGTTTTATTCGGCGCATATAAAATTAGATTTGATTTAATCTCTTTAATTACTCTATGTAATCTGTGATGTTCTTATCCAGGCGACCTGGTCAAGGAACTGAACTCCTCTGATGTAACGTCTCAGCAGAGAGCTGTAGAAAAGGCTGATTGCTACATAGCTGCCTTGAAGGAGAAGGAGGAACCATGCAAAACACTCCTCAACAGGACAGTGATAAACACCAATCCCTCACAACGGGCGCCTGCACCGACGGTAACAGCTTAATATTGAGTCTCTCTCTGCACAAAGCAAGCACATAATGACTTTTCAGATTGAATCCCAATCTACTAGCAATCTTTCCTGTGGTCTGTAATAGGTTGGATGTGTGTGCATTGTATATAACGGCAGGTACATTTTAGCATCCTTTCATTTGGCTAATTAGATTTTTTTTTTTCTTAGAAGGTACAGGTAAGTAATTTGATGTCATGCTGCAGAAACATGTTTTTGAATATTTGTTTTCTATTCTTTTCTTACAGGGTTCACAGAATTATCCCAGTTCAAGTGCAGGTGTGTGAAGCTAAAATGGGTCTCTTTTGCTGTATGATGAGATTATAAGGTTTGGGACAACTATATAAGAAATAATTTAGGAACAACTTAATTTGAGCATGGTACTCAAGATGTGTAGCAGATCGGGATCAGTGAAACTCGCTTCTCAGCGAGTGTCTCCACTTGCGTTGACGAATAGCTAGCTTTTCGGTAGCGCGACTGGGTAAGACGCTTCAGGAGGGCGGTGGCGCGTGTTTGCGAGGCAGATGTCATGGGTTCAAGCCTCGGTATGAGCCGAATCAGGAGGAAGCGGTACTAGCTAAGTAAGCAGCGTGACGTCCTTTACATTTGCATAAATCAAACACAAAAAGTTTGGGTAGTGTCTGGCTCTGTATACAGTACATTTATCTCAAGTTAGGATTTGTCCCTTTAAAGGGGCCATCTGCAATTTGTAAACAATGTAATTGTAATGAAACACTGTATAGCCTCAAAACATGGGT
The DNA here is from genome assembly GCF_020615455.1 of Coregonus clupeaformis. Lineage (NCBI taxonomy): Eukaryota > Metazoa > Chordata > Actinopteri > Salmoniformes > Salmonidae > Coregonus > Coregonus clupeaformis. The sequence goes on from NC_059196.1 coordinate 8,549,663, forward strand.
AAAACTATAATTTTGATCTCATGGTTGGTCAGTCAGTCCTTGAATCCATAGCTCTGTCTATGAATTTGAGAGTGTTTACATTTCTCCAGCCCCATCCCTCAGCTGTTTACCAAAACACTGGCGGGATGACTGCTTTGTTGTTCTTGGAACTGCAGATTGCCCCTTTAAGTGCTTACATGGTACTACATCATACTGCCCAGAGCACTCTGTCTATTTAATCTGCAACTCCACCTTTAATTGCACTATCCCTAAACATCAATCAGCTTTACTCAGAATAAATACAATTCAAATATAGTAAATTGCACCACACAGTTAAATTCCAATTCAATAGCCTATGGATGTCAATACCCTTAACTGGATTACCAAGATCAGCCTATCAAGTTCCGGTAACAGTCGATCCCTGTGTTTTATTTTTTAATTGTATTTTCTTTTTCTTAGAGGAGGTAGATTAGCTTTAATATTGCAGATATATTGTGGGTTCTATCAATGTAATTGTCTGCATCATTTCCAACCCCCATATGTTTAAAAAAACATATTTTTTCCTTCTTTATTATTTTCTCCGAACCCTACCACCCCTCCCCTAATTGGAGTAAACTACATACTATATACATTTTACGGACATGGTATAGTTTACAGTAGTTATCTTTTTTTATTTGTTTTTAGTCCCACCCTTCAGCTACTCTGAACCTCTCCCATCTATCTCTGAAAACCATCCAGTTTTGATTTCTAATTGCCATATATTTTTCAAATGTGCTGTAATTTTACAAAGAGTATTATTATACTTGTGCAATTTGCAGAGTTAGCTCCAGGTAAATGTTGCAATTCTTCAGCAATTCCTGAACCTATGACCAAAAACAAACTACATATGGGAAGTACCAAAACAATTGATTAAATGATTCTGTCTCTTAGCAGCAAAATCTGCAGATCTGGGATGGTTGTATCCTCCATATACATAACATACTATTGGTTGCAAGAATTTTGTATAATAATTTTAATTGGATCAGTTCACAAACCATGGAATCGGCACATCAAAAATCTCTTCCCAATTACAGTGGCTTGCAAAAGTATTCACCCACCTTGGCATTTTTCCTATTTTGTTGCCTTACAACCTGGAATTAAAATGCATGTAGAGGTCTGTAATCTGTTTTATCATAGGTGCACTTCAACTGTGAGAGACGGAATCTAAAACAAAAATCCAGAAAATCACATTGTATGATTTTTAAGTAATTAATTTGCATTTTATTGCATGACATAAGTATTTGATACATCAGAAAAGCAGAACTTAATATTTGGTACAGAAACCTTTGTTTGCAATTACAGAGATCATACGTTTCCTGTAGGTCTTGACCAGGTTTGCACACACTGCAGCAGGGATTTTGGCCCACTCCTCCATACAGACCTTCTCCAGATCCTTCAGGTTTCGGGGCTGTCGCTGGGCAAGACAGACTTTCAGCTCCCTCCAAAGACTTTCTATTGGGTTCAGGTCTGGAGACTGGCTAGGCCACTCCAGGACCTTGAGATGCTTCTTACGGAGCCACTCCTTAGTTGCCCTGGCTGTGTGTTTCGGGTCATTGTCATGCTGGAAGACCCAGCCACGACCCATCTTCAATGATCTTACTGAGGGAAGGAGGTTGTTGGCCAAGATCTCGCGATACATGGCCCCATCCATCCTTCCCTCAATACGGTGCAGTCGTCCTGTCCCCTTTGCAGAAAAACATCCCCAAAGAATGATGTTTCCACCTCTATGCTTCACGGTTGGGATGGTGTTCTTGGGGTTGTACTCATCCTTCTTCTTCCTCCAAACCCGGCGAGTGGAGTTTAGACCAAAAAGCTCTATTTTTGTCTCATCAGACCACATGACCTTCTCCCATTCCTCCTCTGGATCATCCAGATGGTCATTGGCAAACTTCAGACGGGCCTGGACATGCGCTGGCTTGAGCAGGGGGACCTTGCATGCGCTGCAGGATTTTAATCCATGACGGCGTAGTGTGTTACTAATGGTTTTCTTTGAGACTGTGGTCCCAGCTCTCTTCAGGTCATTGACCAGGTCCTGCCGTGTAGTTCTGGGCTGATCCCTCACCTTCCTCATGATCATTGATGCCCCACGAGGTGAGATCTTGCATGGAGCCCCAGACCGAGGGTGATTGACCGTGAAAACCATACAATGTGATTTTCTGGATTTTTTTTCACAGTTGAAGTGTACCTATGATAAAAATTACAGACCTCTACATGCTTTGTAAGTAGGAAAACCTGCAAAATCGGCAGTGTATCAAATACTTGTTCTCCCCACTGTATATGTTTCCCCTTAAACCACCAGGTGAACCTCCGTCTCAGTCTCAAATCTCTGGAAGACTGAAACAGGTTTCCCTCAAGAATCTCCCTGTATTTAGCGCCATCCATCATTCCTTCAATTCTGACCAGTTTCCCAGTCCCTGCCGATGGTGTTCTCGGGGTGATGAGATGTGTTGGGTTTGCACCAGACATAGCGTTTTCCTTGATGGCCAAAAAGCTTAATTTTAGTCTCATCTGACCAGAGTACCTTCTTCCATATGTTTGGGGAGTCTCCGACATGCCTTTTGGCGAACACAAAGCAATGGCTTTTTTTCTGGCCACTCTTCCGTAAAGCCCAGCTCTGTGGAGTGTACGGCTTAAAGTGGTCCTATGGACAGATACTCCAATCTCTGCTGTGGAGCTTTGCAGCTCCTTCAGGGTTATCTTTGGTCTTTTTGTTGCCTATCTGATTAATGCCCTCCTTGCCTGGTCCGTGAGTTTTGGTGAGTGGCCCTCTTGGCCGGTTTGTTGTGGTGCCATATTATTTCAATTTTTTTATAATGGATTTAATGGTGCTCCGTGGGATGTTCAAAGTTTCTGATATTTTTTATAACCCAACCCTGATCTGTACTTCTCCACAACTTTGTCCTTTGACCTGTTTGGAGAGCTCCTTGGTCTTCATGGTGCCGCTTGCTTGGTGGTGCCCCTTGCTTAGTGGTGTTGGAAACTCTGGGGCCTTTCAGAACATGTGTACAGTATGGACACAGGTGGACTTTATTTAACTAGTTATGTGACTTCTGAAAGTAATTGGTTGCACCAGATCTTATTTAGGGGCTTCATAGCAAAGGAGGTGAATACATATGCATGCACCACTTTTCCTTTATGTATTTCTTTTGAAATTTCTGAAACAAGTGATTTTTTTCATTTCACTTCACCAATTTGGACTATTTTGTGTATGTCAATTACATGAAATCCAAATAAAAATCCATTTAAATTACAGGTTGTAATGCAACAAAATAGGATAAACGGCAAGGGGGAATAATTATTTTGCAAGACACTATATTTTGCAACCTGTATGGCGCAGCTGTCCATTTCTTTGTCCTTAAATTAAACTGGTATACTTTTTTATTTATCACAATTTTCTTTAACCAATTTTGGTCTTTAATGTAGGGCCGACAGACAGGTTCCTTACCTTCTCCCCCTTCAACTTGCCTCTTTCATTTTCACGGTAATGCTGCAATCAGTTGGTTGTATTTTTGGATAGAGCAGACATTTCCATATATTTTTGTTAGCTGAATGTGTGACATAACCCCATCAGTCCTATTTATGATATCATTAACAAAGATTATAGATTTTTATTTTTTTTTATCAATTAGTATATTTGAGTTTAACAATAATATTTGTTGTAATAACTGAAAGTGAGAGGTTGTAATCTGAATAAAGGAAAAATGGCTTCTTTTTTTTACACTGGGTGAGCCATTCTTATTAATTTAAATACAACTTTTGTATGACTGAAGCCTTTAGTGAGAGGTTAAATTCTTGAATATTTAATAATTTAAGCTCTCCGAATTCATATTCATTATATAAATAGTCCGGTTAAAAGTTTGTCTGGCTTGCCGTTCCAAATAAAGTGGAATATCTTTTGCTCATATAATTCTAAAAACAAGTAATTAGGTGTAGGCAGTGCCATAAGTAAATAGGTAAACTGGGATATGACTAAAGAATTAATCAGGGTCATTTAAAAAAAAAAACTTTCCATGGTAGCAAGATCTTATCTAATTTTGCTAACTTTCTTAAAAATATATTGTTGTGAGATCTTTTCTTTCTTTCGGGATATGAATACAGATTATGTCCACTTCACCGTCAGACCATTTTAATGGTAAAATACATGGTAATGTAAAAGTTATATATTTTTGCGATCCTTTACATAATATGGTACACTTATCATAGTTTGGTTGTAATCCAGAGAGGTTAGAGAAATTACCTAGATCTTCTATGAGGCTGTGCAGGGATACAAATTGCAGATTTTAAAGAAAACATGAGTCGTCAGCGTACAATGACACCTTTGTTTTTAAGCCCTGGATTTCTAGCCCCTTGAAATTGTTGGATCTAATTTTCATAGCTAACATTTCGATGGCCATAATAAATACATATGCCAATAGTGGACAACCTTGTTTCACTCCTCTTGACAGTTTATTACTTTCTGAGAAGTAGCCATTATTTGCTATTTTACACCTGGGGTTACTATACATAACTTTAACTCATTGTATAAGAGATTCTCCTAAATTAAAATAGTCCAGGTATTTATATATAAATTCTAGTCTACTTTATCAAAGGCCTTTTCAAAATCAGCTATTAATACCAGGCCCGGTTTCCCAGATTTTTCATAGTGTTCTATTGTTCCCAGTACTTGTCTTATATTATCTCCAGTGTATCGTCCATGTAAAAACCCTGTCTGATTAGGATGAATAATATCCGACAATACCTTTTTAATTCTATGTGCTATGCATTTTGCTAGAATTTTGGCATCACAACACTGAAGTGTAAGGGGCCTCCAGTTTTTTAGGTGGACTGGATCTTTATATTTACCACCTGGGTCTTGTTTCAGTAATAGTGATATCAGACCTTCTTGCTGAGTATCTGATAGTCTACCATTTTTATAGGAGTGGTTAAAACATGTTAATAACGGACCTCTGAGTACATCAAGAAAGGTTTGGTATACCTCAACTTGTATGCCATCCAGCCCTGGAGTTTTCCCAGATTTAAAGGCTTTAATTGCATCAAGAAGTTCCTCCTCTGTAATTTGGCCTTCACATTAGTCTTTCTGTACAGCTGTTAATTTTACACTATTAATAGAAAAAAATCCTTACAATTAACTTCAGTTAGTGGAGATGAAGGAGACTGAAACGAAAACATAAGCATAAAGTACTTTGCTTCCTCTTTCAAAATATTGTTTGGTGAATCATGGATGACTCTGTCATTTGTAAAAAGTGTCTGTAAATAATTTTTGGTAGCATTTCTCTGTTGAGGATAAAAACATTATTTGATGCATTTTCCCCCATATTCCATCCAGTTCGCTTTATTTTTATAATACAGTATATTACACTTGATCTTTCTTGAAAAAGTTCCTCTAGTTCTTTTTGTTTTTCCTCGAACTCATTCTGTGCCTGTGTTTATGTTTCCAAATAATGTATCTTTCACAATCCAATTAGTGCTCTCAAAATCCCCCCTGTGAAAACGATGTACTGTAGTCCCATTTTCAATTGCAATGAATTTCAATTGGTTCTACTTCTAACATGGTCCTCTTCTGTGCCTAGTGTAAAATTGAATCTCTGTACAGGTACTGTACTCGGGTAGTGGAATAGAGTCAATCCCATAGGATTCCCATCATATTTAACATAATTTAGTGAAAAGTTCAACTCCATGAATGAACTACTATGTGACCAGCTGACCACTAATGACCCACAAATGTTCTTCTCATTAATGCAAAATCTAATTGCACCGTTTAGAAATGTAGAGTTTACATTCCATGTAAAACACTTGTTTAAGAATATTGTTTCATATTCTCCTTAATTCTCTAGATAATTTCATGAAAATTATGGAAAACGATGCAGAGGACAGACATAAAAGGAGACAAATGAAACAGGAAAAAGCAAATGGTGTGTATGAAGTCATTTCTCTAGCATGGATTAGTTCTTGCAATTTCCTAATTAGGGTCTCTCTTAATTCAGCTCTTTTTAACCTGACACTGTATTTGTTTATGTCCTTATTCCCTCAGCCCTCAAAGAAAAGGGGAACGTAGCATACGCCCAGGGAGAATACGAGACTGCTGTGAAGCTTTACAGCGACGGTTTAGACGAGCGACGAGACATGCAGCCGCTGTATACCAACAGAGCACAAGTACTCTCCTCAGCTTCATTTCAGCTTTGCGTCACTTTACTTAACTCTTCCCTTTTAAAAACAGTATGTTGAACACTACCTGTCCACTTTTCCCGCACTTTTTCCTCTGCAGTCCTATATCAAACTGGAGAAATACAAGGAGGCCATAAGTGACTGTGAGTGGGCTCTAAAGGTAAAGCTGACTAGGAACTTTGGGTCAATCACTTGCTCCCTCGTTCTTCATAACGCCATTCCAGGCAGTGCACTTGTGATCCTGTACTGACCTGGGAGCACAGAACAGACCATGCAGTGTAGAGGACAGTGCTCACTGACAGTAATGAACTATAAGTGGTGTAGAGAGGGGAGGAACGTTGGTTGGAGTCCTGCATATACCCCTTAGAATCGGTAATAAAAGCAGTATAAAAAATCAGTGCTCACCTTTCAGGACAATCTATTTAGAAAAACATACAAACTAACTGGACAATGGGTTTGGCCTAATTCAAGGGAGTACCGTATTCAGAACACCTTGATGCTTGAGTAAATTTGCAATTGAAAATGTTTTGGTCCATTTTTGTGTAATGTCCATATTGCAGATTATATATTCAGTTGACGTGTGATGTATGATTCTCTTGCTCATATTATTTATTTACAGTGTAATGAGAAGTGTGTTAAAGCATATTATCACATGGGGAAAGCACACCTGGCACTCAAGAATTATAACGAGGTGGGCATCATTCCATTTCATTTTAACCATATCTAACTGCATTGTAAAGAAAACGGCCTACAACTATATTCAGTCACTCTGGATGCCTATCTGCCTCAAACTTTATATTGATCTCCTAAAATGCAGATTTTGCAACTTTTTAAGCTTATCCTTCCTTTAGCAAATAGATTCTTGCAGGCATTCTGCTTAATACAATATTTAAAATACAAAGTGACTGCATGTCTTTCTTAAATGGTTTCAAAATTTCTGCTTACTCTCTGTCTGTGTGTATTAGTGAGACCAGAGTCCCATATATTGATCTATGGCTCTGGGTGAGATTAGTAGAGTGCATCATCCTATCGCATGACCAAAGGGAGCTGTAGGAAACGTAATTTACATATCTCTATTTTACAGTCGCGAATGTGCTATCAAAAGATACTGGAAATTGAGCCAGGACGGGAAAAGATGGTCAAAGGTAAGGCAATATAAAACGCTGAAAAGTTTGGTTGGCTAGTGAAGTCTATTAATCAGATTCGCTCATGGTCCCACTTAAACAAACTACAATTTATAAAGGCTTTATAGAGCATTCATAACATCTCCATAAACACTACATAGATGCCTCACAAATCATTTATGAACAAACTCAACAAAGTCATACAATGTAAGGGGTTATATATGACCCATGTAACCATAGGGCAAGGATCATCAACTAGACTCAGCTGCAGGCGTAATAATTTTTTTGCTCTGAAAACTTGGCAGCCCAAATAATATCTCCGCCAGTAGGGGAACCCTAGGGCCTTCAGGGATGATTAATCAGAAATTACTGCTTTTTTATGTACTCATAATACATAGTATAGAAACCGACTTATCCCTTAGCCAAAATTCAGATTTTGATGTTGTCCTGACTCCTGATCACATCCCACCATCTTGCCACCAATTCATCCCCTCTCAGCAGAGAGGTCTGTTAGGCACCCTCATTTATTTACGTATGTTTCCTTTCTAATCTGTGGCCCTACTAGCTGTTTATAGCATATGATGCTATTTACAACATATGATCATATGTTTCCTTTCTAATCTGTGGCCCTACTAGCTGTTTATAGCATATGATGCTATTTACAACATATGATCATATGTTTCCTTTCTAATCTGTGGCCCTACTAGCTGTTTATAGCATATGATGCTATTTACAACATATGATCATATGTTTCCTTTCTAATCTGTGGCCCTACTAGCTGTTTATAGCATATGATGCTATTTACAACATATGATCATATGTTTCCTTTCTAATCTGTGGCCCTACTAGCTGTTTATAGCATATGATGCTATTTACAACATATGAATGCATATTATTAAACACGGTCGTCATACTGTCCTACATTCCTTTGATCCACCGCAATGAGGTTACCCCATACTAGGCTCCCCAGAAGCCATCTGTCTCTGAGCCCATGTTTTCTCTTTTCTTCGTCAAGATTATCTGACCCAAGTGGATTTTGAGGAAGAAAGAGAATGCCAGGAAAGCAAAGCGTGGGAGGAGTTTGATAAGGAAGAAGAAAAGGCCACGACAGTGCTTCAACTGTTGAAAAAGCTGGACAGACCCAATCAGTTCCCGTTATACTACTGCGGAGGGCTCAAGCTTCTGTCACACGCCATTACAGACTGTGAGTACTCTGTTGGGAGTTTCCCCATCCCTCCAAATCCTGTGTGAGTGAGAGTGTGTGGGAATGCTATTTCTCGCTTCGCTTCCCCAACCCTCCTCATCCTATCCTGTGGGCCAAATGGATGTCAATGGATGCTCCTTCAGGTCAAGGGAGGACAGCGTTGACAGGTGGGTTTCTCTTATTCATGGTTCGACTCAGAAAAATGCAGTTCATCTACTTTTACTGAAGAAACTTGAAACTCAGTGGAGATCAAATCACTGCAAAGACCTAATGTTTGTTGTTGTGGTTATGGTCAATTTGTAATCCTCTGAAAATAAAATCCAGAAGGGAAGACCTGACCTGACCCCTCTGCAGTATTGATTTCTCTTCATGGTTCATTTTGTTTGTCACAGTTCAGCTAACTGCCCAATATTGCCCAGCTGAGGCGCTAGGTAGGCAGAGGAAAGGACACACGGAAGTGCAATGATAAATATGTGTTTACAATCCAAACATCCATTTGGGAGCTGTTCTATTACCAACACCTCAGATTGTGTAGAATGCAGAGGGACAGTACTGGATGATTTATGCTAGAGTTTGTAGTGCTGTAGAGTAGCTAGTGTATACAAGCTTTTATGTTGAATAATTTGACATTTTAGTTGTCACAGATTTTTCCCATTTGACATAATTTAAAGGCCCAATGCAGCCGTTTTTATATCAAGGTCAAATCATTTCTGGGTAACAATGAAGTACCTTACTGTAATAGTTTTCCATTAAATTTGACCAAAATTGCTTTTTAGCAAAACACTATTTCTCAAGCAAGAGTTTTGCTAGGACTGTCTGGGAGTGTTCTGAGTGGGGAGGGGAAAACTTAAAACGAACTGTTATTGGCAGCGAGGTTTGGAGCTCTGTATAACCAATTTACTGCCTGGTGATGTCACCAGGCAAGCCGAAACTCCCGCCCATGCAAACAGGCTGATTAGAAGGTCCTGTGTACATTGTATTTTCAACCAGCAGGAAATAACACTGATCAAATTTTTTCACACTTTTACAGTGTTGGTTTCATCAGCTGTTGTACATTATAATACAAAACACAGGAAAAACTGATTTTTGAGTGCACTGGGCCTTTAAGGTGCACACATGTTCCCACTATAATGTTAAATGTACATGATATGTGTGAACTGCCGGTATCAATTAGAACAAACTACAATACCATCAATGACAATAATCAATGATATCAATGGTAGACTGCTACCTAACATTTCCAGTCTGGGTTTTCACTTCCCTTGTCATATGGATGAATACAACCTGTCAGATGATCGACTGCTTGTAAGACTGACTGTCTTACAATGTCATTCAATGAAAGGGCAAAAGTAACATAATTCCCAGTTGAACATCTCTAAGAGTGTAGAAAAGGCCTGCCTGACATTATCGCCACCAAATCACCTCGGCAGATCTTTTTTTCCCTCTTCTCCTACATGTTCTCTGCACACAAGCCCGGTCTCACCATCTTTATGAGAGAAATAGTGGAGGACCTTTGGCTCTGGATGACTTTTATTTATTCCACTCTCTCCTGCCCTTGACCGCCAGGCATTGTGTTTCTGAAGCCTGGCCACGGGGGCACTGTGATGATGTATGGGGCTCACTGAGGTAAGGAGAGGCCTCCCAGTCCTGACGTTATCTGCTCTTCCTAACAGGCACTGGCCAGACGCTGTTCCGATTAAACAATGGCTTCAGTATCATCCAAACCAATGACACCGTAAGAAGGTAAGGAGACTCGAGAGATGCCCCTGACTGACTGACTAACACTGAAAGGGAGTTAAGGACAGTCAGAGTAAACCATGGACCCAAAAAGTTTTTCAAACAAAAGAGATGTGTCTTTCAAAGTTACTCGCTCTCTGTTAGTTGCTAGTTAAATATTTCCAAAATAGAATGAGCTCCTTTAGAGATTTGGATTAACCTGTAATGTGCTGTGCCCCATGTATATAGTAGGTGTTATGTAGGGTGAGACACTAATCACAACTCCCTCATGTGAAGTTAGTGAGGGTATTATTAACCTAAAGTCGTCAGGCAATTGTTCTTGTGTAGCATTGTGGACTTGTGGTCATATTTCAGACCAGCACAGATTGTCAGGAAAGTGGTTCAAGTTTTCAGCACAAAGTAATGAGAAAAATATGCCATACTCATAAAGAACACAATTGGGTTTCCTTATTTTCAGTTGCCTGTTGCAGAAATCGACAGCGCCAGGCGCAGAGGAGCTATGTATGTCCGTACTGAAATTGTGGAGGGTGATTTGCGATGGAAATGGTTTGTAGACAGACATTAGAGTGATATTTCCTCCTCTTTTTTTTGTGTCAAGAGAAATTGTGAGGAAAAAAATGCATGAAATGCCAAACGTCTTAAATTATGCCATTGTTTTCACATTATTCTGCCTGTCATGCTTTTTTGCCATCTCCTTATTAAGTGCCCACTTGTTCTGTAGTTACACAAGCAATGTGTGCTTAAGGGGCAATCTGGGATTGGTCTTGCAGAACCCACGAAATATAACCTTGTTTTACTCCATTGTTTGTAAACAATGTCATTGTAAACACACACCTTGAAGCTTCAAAACATGGTTAAAACTACCATTTGGGGTGTCCATTTCGTTGTTGTTTGAATCCCAGACTGCCCCTTTTACCACATCAAAATTCATGAACACTTGTTACCAAGAGAAAATAATTCCTCCTTCTTCTCCCAAACGGTGACAAATCAATTATACTGCTGTCCAAAACCTGTTATGCCAATGTCAAAATAGGGGAAATGCATTTGATGTAAAAAATCAGGCAATTAAGGAGGCAAGTGCAATTATATTGTTGCTATTGCATTTAAAGTAGGCCTACAATCACCCCCTGACAAATAGCATTCAAAATCGATTCAAAGTGCATGCAATGTATGATTAAATTCAATCTGTCACTGGAACTGTCCCAGTTGCTGAAAGTATTTATTCTCCTGGGCTGCTTGCTTTCAGATGAAAACCAGAAGATGCTGATGAGATGCCCAGCCTCCAAAGAGTACATTGTTGACTTATTAGCATCAGGAATGGCGGCGGTGCGGAGAGAATGCCTGGCGTTTCTGTCTTTGTACTCCCAAACTCCACATGGAAGACGCTTGGCCATTGAGAACCTGAATTTGCACATGTAAGCGATCAGATCCCTATTGGTAATTGCGTGTTTTGGCTGACAAGAACCACACACTATTATCAAATCAAACCTACCTGCCTTCTCCTCATTCAGCTCTTTCAGACAGCAGATAGAGCTTTCCACTCAGAGCTTAGGGAAATTAAATAGCAAACTATGGGGGGAAAGCATAGTTGTAGGATGGCAAAAAAAATTGCGTGCTATTAACAGTACTCATTTAATTTAGTAGTTTACCCCTTGTGTACTGTGGAAATTGAAAACATGTTGATATTCTATTGCTATATTTAGTCTCACATCAGTCCTCATGCTGCACTTGTCGGTGCCTGCTATTCAGAATATTGTGTCTTATTTAATCAGTAAAACAATGACATAGTAAGTTGGATAATTGTCTTGGCTTAAAGAAAAGTGTTAATGTGTGAATTTGAAAATATTTGTCTTTCTCACACCACTGCAGGTTGGTGGGAAACTTGATGGCGTGCGTATCCACACAAAGCCAGCTGGAAACCACAGCGCTAACTATTTTGGACAACTTTGCCACAGAAAACAAGTATGTACACTGTAGCTAATGCAATAAATAGCTTTTCATAACAAAATGGTTGATGCTATTACTTGAAGGAGGGAAAAACTCTTTACGTTTTAATGTATTTTCTTAGCAGCAGATGTCAGAACAAATGGACACGTTTCGGCGTCAGCCTTCGTCAGCGTTTGGAGAACAATGCTATCACAATGATATCACCTCACAGGAATAAATACATACAAATTCTGACGATGACCTAGTATTGCCATATTTCATCGGCATAAATATTAAAGAGCTGTTTAAATTCACTTGGCTGGACAGTTAGGAGACTCAGAGAGAATGCAAAGTGAACAAATGGGGTTGACATCCCAATCCATCACCATGCTCTATCCCACCGTTAATCTTGAAAGCTGAATGGCCGCTCCGTTCCTAAACTCACAATGTCACTTATGAAAATAGAGTCTGCGTCACTGCATCCCAAATGGCACCCTTTTCCTAATATAGTGCACTACTTTAGACCAGGGCCCATAGGGCTCTGGTCAAAAGAAATTGACTAGAAAGGGAATATGGGACACAGCTACTGAAGGAGTTTCAGAGCCACAGGAATAGAGCCAGAGAGTGTGTAGTGGTTAAAATGGGAAGACAGTGCTGTTTGTGCTAAACCTGTCTCACTGGGCACACACTGGTTGAATCAACGTTGTTTCCACGTCATTTAAACAAAATTACGTTGAACCAATGTGGAATAGACATTGAATTGACGTCTGTGCCAGGGTTTCCGTCAGGAAGATTTTGCACCAGACAACGTGACTGGAAAGATGTTAATTTCTGGACATTTGAGCAATTTACCGGACATCCATGTGCATTCAGATCCGAGAGTAGAAAGAGAGAGAGAACGAAACCTCCGACCTGGTGCAGGCAGCAGCATCAATAAACGAGGGATATTGGCCAAATGAGCCACATTTAAGCTACGTGTCCTTAAAAACAGCCTATACTCATTTTTCAATTCTAATGATGGCACACTTGCTTTTTCTCTGGGGCTACAAAAACACTATTCCTTGTGTTTCGATGTGTAGCATATGCAAAACTTTATAGCCCCTTGCTTTATCGGTTTTTACTTTCCTAAAACAATAATTGTCCACTTCACGGTTCAGTTGTCGCCGATTTGAGCACTAAATGCATCAGACCATTGCATGCATTTGCGTCCACTGTATGATATTAATATTAGAAAAAATGATATAAAGGAAGAGAAGCTTAGGCCTAGCCCCAGAGAGACAGAGAGAGAGATAGAGATATGCTGGAAGCATGCTACGACACCAACATGCATTTATCACTATGTCTGCTAGACAGATATAGGCGTACAGAAGGAAGCTTATTCATACATTTCTGATCCAAATGTTTTTTATAAAGATAAGTATTATATTGTTTGATTATAGGAGTAACTCTGTTAGGCCTAAAACATTTTCCCTCACCTCAAGTTCAACTGTCGGAGTCAGTTGGAGCGCTGGTGTGCACATGCATGCAAAGAGTGAGAGAATGGTGGAGCGTGAAATTGGTGTGTAGCCTATGATAGACAGCATCTCCCAGACAATTTGTTTTGCTTCAATTCTACAATTTAATTTATCGTCTTTTCTTTTTTGGGGGCCCAAAAGCCGTTAATTACTTGCTAACGGTGGGGTGTGTGTGTTGCCCAGTGGGGTGTGTGTGTTGACTTATTAAGTATGTGTGTGTGCTTGTGTGAATTATAAAATATTGAGATAATGTCGTCACACACTGTGTTTTGGTACCGCTCGTCATGACTCATGCATAATAATATAATACAGATTATGTTTGTAGCCTGAGATTTATTGGCTGTGTCCATACTGTTTGCACTGTGCATCCAATTATTTTATTGTTCCTTGTCATGTAGGAGCCTATTGTATAGAGTTGGCTACATCACATACAGCATAGGCAAGTGATTTGTAGCATATCTACTGTATATTCTTGTACATTTCGTGTTCATCATGGATAACTCCCTGTTCTGTTACAGATTTTGCTTGCAGTTAAGGGACACGTTTAAAACATTGATTGTGCTCCCTTTCGCAAGTCTGCTGGTAAGATATTTGTGTTGGAAGTTAGCTACATCTCATCAAATACTTAATTTGCTCCTGATACTGTAGTTCTTGTAGCCTGGTCCGAGATCTGTCATGCCAAACTTGACAACGACCATATGAGTTGGTTATATAGCAAAAACTGATCTGGGATCAGACATTGTCCAAATATTTTTGGGAATAATCTTTCCATGTGCTCCGCTTGCAGAGAAACATCACCACATCCAACCAGCACATTTTTCCATCGCTCATATCAACAATAGGCCATATGACTGGAGATGATGCCATCCATAAAGAGGTTGCCAACTGTCAGGAGTGTTGGCAGGCCTTTCTAATCGCCATGGTGAATATGGTTACATATTGTATTTATGACTAGCTTATTTTAGAGGAGCATACAACTTTTCTATTTTCCTAAACTTAACTGAACTGAGATGTTAATTTCTCTATTTTATCATTTTTCAATTCTAATGATGGCACACTTGCTTTTTCTCTGTCCAATAAAAACAAGTTTTTGAAATGTCATACACTGAAACTTATAAGCCAGAATAGATAACAATGTACAATGACATTTCTCAAACCAAATCCAGTGTGTGTTGTATTGCATTGTTGTTCTCTATTACAGGAGTGGTGTACTCACTGTGAATACAGAGAGATCCTTTATCCCCTCCTGGGACTGATGATCAACCTCTCCGGTAATTCCTCCACAGCCATCCAGGTACGATAGAGGCTGTTAGGCTGGGCGTATCCCAAATGGCATCTAATTCTCTATATAGTGCACTACTTTTGACCAGGGCCCATGGCACACTAGGCCACCATTTGGAGTTGGGCAGCGATTGACTAGTCCTTGGCCCACCTATCAGGGTAACACATCAATTTGATGGGAAGAGGGAGGGAGGTGAGTGGAAGAACAAGAACAAAATGAGCACTTTTGTTTCAGCCCCTTTGGTATAATCATAAGCACCCCTATGAAAAAGTGATATGTACACTGAAAATTTTATTAACCTTTCTCTCTCGCGCTTTCTCTCTCTCCTTTATCTTGCAGGAGCACGCTGTTCCCATCAGTGGCGTATGCTTGGTCTTGCTGAGTGATACCGACGGGGGCATCATCACAGTGAGTGATATGAATCTCACCGCCTTGCACCAAAGGGCCCCGACGCAGTTCTACTGATGAGACCAACGCCACTGTATCTCTCACTGACACTTCTCTACGGCCCCTCGAACTATCCATATCGCAAGCATTTTTCATATGCAAACAAAGATGGAAGAGACTTGGAGAGAAACAAGATGAAACAATACCTTTTTTTATGTGTAGCTACTCGTTTTAGATATAAACACAACTCCTGCTTCGTCAGCATGTTTTCCGAGGCATTGAAAAGTTACGATTAGAACACGTATAAGAAAACATAACACATTTTGGTCTGAGCAGTCTCTATCAAGGGGCTAAAAACGATTCAAAACTTATCTCGACATGCAGTGTATTCGGAAAGTATTCAGACCCCTTGACTTCTTCCACATTTTGCTACGTCACAGCCTTATTCTAAAATGGATTATAAACTGGGTGGTTCGATCCCTGAATGCTGATTGGCTGACAGCCGTGGTACAGTGGGGAAAAAAAGTATTTAGTCAGCCACCAATTGTGCAAGTTCTCCCACTTAAAATGATGAGAGAGGCCTGTAATTTTCATCATAGGTACACGTCAACTATGACAGACAAAATGAGAATTTTTTTTCCAGAAAATCACATTGTAGGATTTTTAATGAATTTATTTGCAAATTATGGTGGAAAATAAGTATTTGGTCAATAACAAAAAGTTTCTCAATACTTTGTTATATACCCTTTGTTGGCAATGACACAGGTCAAACGTTTTCTGTAAGTCTTCACAAGGTTTTCACACACTGTTGCTGGTATTTTGGCACATTCCTCCATGCAGATCTCCTCTAGAGCAGTGATGTTTTGGGGCTGTCGCTGGGCAACACAGACTTTCAACTCCCTCCAAAGATTTTCTATGGGGTTGAGATCTGGAGGCCACTCCAGGACCTTGAAATGCTTCTTACGAAGCCACTCCTTCGTTGCCCGGGCGGTGTGTTTGGGATCATTGTCATGCTGAAAGACCCAGCCACGTTTCATCTTCAATGCCCTTGCTGATGGAAGGAGGTTTTCACTCAAAATCTCATGATATATGGCCCCTTTCATTCTTTCCTTTACACGGATCAGTCGTCCTGGTCCCTTTGCAGAAAAACAGCCCCAAAGCATGATGTTTCCACCCCCATGCTTCACAGTAGGTATGGTGTTCTTTGGATGCAACTCAGCATTCTTTGTCCTCCAAACACGACGAGTTGAGTTTTTACCAAAAAGTTCTATTTTGGTTTCATCTGACCATATGACATTCTCCCAATCCTCTTCTGGATCATCCAAATGCACTCTAGCAAACTTCAGACGGGCCTGGACATGTACTGGCTTAAGCAGGGGGACACGTCTGGCACTGCAGGATTTGAGTCCCTGGTGGCGTAGTGTGTTACTGATGGTAGGCTTTGTTACTTTGGTCCCAGCTCTCTGCGTGTCATTCACTAGGTCCCCCCGTGTGGTTCTGGGATTTTTGCTCACCGTTCTTGTGATCATTTTGACCCCACGGGGTGAGATCTTGCGTGGAGCCCCAGATCGAGGGAGATTATCAGTGGTCTTGTATGTCTTCCATTTCCTAATAATTGCTCCCACAGTTGATTTCTTCAAACCAAGCTGCTTACCTATTGCAGATTCAGTCTTCCCAGCCTGGTGCAGGTCTACAATTTTGTTTCAGGTGTCCTTTGACAGCTCTTTGGTCTTGGCCATAGTGGAGTTTGGAGTGTGACTGTTTGAGGTTGTGGACAGGTGTCTTTTATACTGATAACAAGTTCAAACAGGTGCCATTCATACAGGTAACGAGTGGAGGACAGAGGAGCCTCTTATAGAAGAAGTTACAGGTCTGTGAGAGCCAGAAATCTTGCTTGTTTGTAGGTGACCAAATACTTATTTTCCACCATAATTTGCAAATAAATTCATAAAAAATCCTACAATGTGATTTTCTGGAGAAAAAAATTCTCAATTTGTCTGTCATAGTTGACGTGTACCTATGATGAAAATTACAGGCCTCTCTCATCTTTTTAAGTGGGAGAACTTGCACAATTGGTGGCTGACTAAATACTTTTTTTCCCCACTGTATATCAGACCGTATACCACGGGTACGACAAAACACTTATTTTTACTGCTCTAATTACGTTGGTAACCAGTTTATAATAGCAATAAGGCACCTCGGGGGTTTGTGGTATATGGCCAATATACCATGGCTAACTAAGGGCTGTGTCCAGGCACACCCCCTCGGGCCTTATTGCTTAGTTAAATAAATAAAAATCCTCATCAATCTACACACAATACCCCATAATAACAAAGCAAAAACAGGTTTTTATAAATGTTTGCAAATGTATTAAAAATAAAAAACAGAAATACCTTATTTATATAAGTATTCAGACCCTTTGCTATGAGACTCGAAATTGGGATCAGGTGCATCCTGTTTCCATTGATCATCCTTGAGATGTTTCTACAACTTGATTGGAGTCCACCTGTGGTAAATTCAATTGATTGGACATGATTTGGAAAGGCATACACCTGTCTATATAAGGTCACACAGTTGACAGTGCATGTCAGAGCAAAAACCAAGCCATGAGGTCGATGGAATTGTCCGTAAAGCTCTGAGACAGAATTGTGTCAAGGCACAGATCTGATGAAGGGTACCAAAAACTGTCTGCAGCATTGAAAGTCCCTAAGAACACAGTAGCTTTCATCATTTTTAAATGAAAGAAGTTTGGAACCACCAAGAATCTTCCTAGAGCTGGCCGCCCGGCCAAACTGAGCAATCGGGGAGAAGGGCCTTGGTCAGGGAGGTGACCAAGAACCCGATGGTCACTCTGACAGAGCTCCAAAGTTCCTCTGTGGAGATGGGAGAACCTTCCAGAAGGACAACCATCTCTGCAGCACTCCACCAATTTGGCCTTTATGGTAGAGTGGCCAGACGGAAGCCACTCCTCAGTAAAAGGCACATGACAGCCCGTTTGGAGTTTACCAAAAGGCACCTAAAGGACTCTCAGACCATGACAAACAAGATTCTCTGGTCTGATGAAACCAAGATTGAACTCTGGTCTGAATGCCAAGTGTCACGTCTGGAGGAAACCTGGCACCATCCCTACGGTAAAGTATGGTGGTGGCAGCGTCATGCTGTGGGGATGTTTTTCAGCGGCAGGGACTAGGAGAGGGAAAGAAGAACGGAGCAAAGCACAGAGAGATCCTTGATGAAAACCTGCTCCAGAGTGCTCAGGACCTCAGACTGGGGCGAAGGTTCACCTTCCAACAAGACAACGACCCTAAGCACACAGCCAAGACAACACAGGAGTGGCTTCAGGACAAGTCTCTGAATGTCCTTGAGTGGCCCAGACTTGAACCGGATCAAACATCTCTGGAGAGACCTGAAAATAGCTGTGCAGCGACGCTCCCCAGCCAACCTGACAGAGCTTGAGAGGATCTGCAGAGAAGAATGGGAGAAACTCCTCAAATACAGGTGTGCCAAGCTTGTAGCATAATACCCAAGAAGACTCAAGGCTGTAATCGCTGCCAAAGGTGCTTCAACAAAGTACTAAGTAAAGAGTCTGAATACTTACGCAAATATGATATTTCATTTTTTAAAACAATTTTTATGTCTAAATCTGTTTTTGCTTTGTCATTATGGGGTATTATGTGTAGATTGATGAGGGGTAAAAAAAAACAATTTAATCAATTCTAGGCTGTAATGTAACAAAATGTGGAAAAGTCAAGGGGTCTTAATACTTTCTGACATTCAGTGTGACATTAAGGATCTCTCTCTCTGGGTCAGTAAATGTGACAGAATATCAGCAGCAGGTGTTGATAGCTGCTCGGTTTCTTTCCCCACTCACTTTGTTTATTTTCCCACTGACTGCATATTGTGCTTTCTCTTGGCCTCAGAGAGCCACAGGTTTGCTGAGTAAAGTGCTTCCACAGTCCCCTGCTGCTACTGAAGACGCCGTGCAGAGAGGAGTTGTGGGGACAATGCGGAGGCTACTGAAAGTAATGCCAAGCATCATTTATAGCTTTTTTTCTTTATCTGTCTTTCTTTTGGATGATCACTGCCCGATTCACAAGGCCTTCTTCCCTGTCTATGGCAACCCACAGCTTCTTGATAAAATAATAATAATGTGTTGTACGGACTGACATAAAGGATTCTGTATACTGTATATGATGTGACAGAAATGTTTTTATCTTGCCGTGCAGGGATCAGGGATGACCACCACTAAATATTTGATCAAGACCCTCACAGTGTGCACGGCTATCAGTCAAACGGCTCAGGAGGAATGGGTGAAATGTGATAAAAGTAAGATACACGTATGATGGATTGGTCTTGGTTTTTGAACTAGAGTGAAAAGATTCTAAATAACAAAAACAGATATTGTATTATAAGGTGGGTGTGTGTGCTCACACGTGCGTGTGTGCGTGCATGTGTGTGTGTATGTGCCTGTGTGTGTATGTGATTACATTGGGCAACTTTTATTTTGTCCTACTCATCAGGACTTTACACCCTGAGGAGGCTCCTGGGCCCCAGCAGTGAGGAGGCAGTGGCAGGGAACGCTGCCCTGTGCCTGGGCCACTGCCTGGGGGTGCAGGGGGCAGCCAGCAGCCTCCTGGGCACCGACACTGTCCTGCTCCTTCTCCGCCACGCTGCGGGCGATGCCAAGAGAAGTGCTGTGCAGCAAAATGCTGCCATCGCTCTGGGGAAGCTGTGTAGAGCAGAGCCCAGGTAATTGCTATGTCAATTAATCACACGTGCACGTATGCTCACACACACACGCACCCACACACACACACACACATACACATGCAGGCACATGCACCCACACACACACACACACACACACTCCTCAACCTCTCAGCCCTTACACTGGCATAACGCAGTTTCTCTGGACTTTAAAGTACTACTTAAGTAGTTTTTTGGGGCATCTGTACTTTACTTTACTATTGATATTTTTGACAACTTTTACTTTTACTTCACTACATTTCCCCTGACACCCAAAAGTACTCATTACATTTTGAATGCTTAGCAGGACAGGAACAAGGTCCAATTCACGCACTTATCAAGAGACCATCTCTGGTCATCCCTACTGCCTCTGATCTGGCGGACTCACTAAACACAAATGCTTTGTTTGTAAATTATGTCTGCATGTTGCCCTGTGCCCCTGGCTATCTGTACATTTAAAAAACAAGAAACTTGTGCCATCTGGTTTGCTTAATATAAGCCATTTGAAATGATTTAAACTTTTACTTTTGATACTTAAGTATATTTAAAACCAAATACTTTCAGACTTTTATTCAAGTAGTATTTTACTGGGTGAGTTTCACTTTTACTTGAGTCATTTTCTATTAAGGTATCTTTACTTTTACTCAAGTATGGCAATTGAGTACTTTTTCCACCACTGAGGTTATAGACCGATTGCTGTCCATCAAATCAACATTTATTGGTCGCGCACAATGATTTGCAGAAGTTCAATTTGTAAGTCGCTCTGGATAAGAGCGTCTGCTAAATGACGTAAATGTAAATGTAAATGTAAGTTATCGCAGGTGCAGAAAAATGCTTGTGTTTCTAGTGCAGTAATACCTAGCAATAGAAAACAATACACACATAATCCCAAAATTAAGAAATATCAGAACGAGCAATGTCAGAGTCCGCTTCAAATTAGTGGATTCGGCTATTTCAGCAACACCCATTGCTGACAGGTGTATAAAATCGAGCACACAGCCATGCAATCTCCATAGATAAACATTGGCAGTAGAATGGCCCGTACTGAAGAGCTCAGTGACTTTCAACTTGGCACCGTCATAGGATGCCACCTTTCCAACAAGTCAGTTTGTCACATTTTTGCCCTGCTAGAGCTGCCCCGGTCAACTGTAATTGTTGTAATTGTGAAGTGGAAACGTCTAGGAGCAACAACGGCTCAGCCGGGAAGTGGTCGGCCACACAAGATCACAGAACGGGACCGCCGAGTGCTGAAGCATGTAGCGCGTAAAAAACGTCTGTCCTCGGTTGCAACACTCACTACCGAGTTCCAAACTGCCTCTGGAAGCAACGTCAGCACAATAACTGTTCATAGGGAGCTTCATGAAATGGGTTTCCATGGCCGAGCAGCCACACACAAGCCTAAGATCACCATGTGCAATGCCAAGCGTCGGCTGGAGTGGTGTAAAGCTCACTACCATTGGACTCTGGAGCAGTGGAAACGCGTTCTCTGGAGTGATGAATCACGTATCACCATCTGGCAGTCCGACAGACTAATCTGGGTTTGGCGGATGCCAGGAGAACGCTACCTCCCCGAATGCATAGTGCCAACTGTAAAGTTTGGTGGAGGAGGAATAATGGTCTGGGGCTGTTTTTCATGGTTCGGGCTAGGACCCTTAGTTCCAGTGAAGTGAAATCTTAACGCTACACCATACAATGACATGCTTCCACCTTTGTGGCAACAGTTTAGGGAAGGTCCTTTCCTGTTTCATCATGCCAATACCCCCGTAAACAAAGTGAGGTCCATACAGAAATGTTTTGTCGAGATCAATGTGGAAGAACTTGACTGGCCTGCACAGAGCCCTGACCTCAACCGCATAGAACACCTTTGGGATGAATTGGAACGGCGACTGCGAGCCAGGCCTAATCGCCCAACATCAGTCCTCGCAACAATGTTCCAACATCCAACACCTTCACAGAAGATTGGAGGCTGTTATAGCAGCAAAGGGGGGATCAACTCCATATTAATGCCCATGATTTTGGAATGAAATGTTCAAAGAGCAGGTGTCCACATACTTTTGGCCATGTAGTGTGCGTGTTTATGCCTTCAGAAGTCTCTTAAGAGCTTTGCACACCTAGATTGTATAATATTTGGCCATTATTATTTGTTAGATTCTTCAAGCTCTGTCAAGTTGATTGTTGATCATTGCTAGACAGACATTTTCAATTCTTGCCATAGATTTCCAAGCCGATTTAAGTCAAAATTGTAACTAGGCCACTCAGGAACATTCAATGTCGTCTTGGTAAGCAGCTTCAGTGTAGATTTGGCCTTGAGTTTTAGGTTATTGTCCTGCTGAAAGATGAATTTGTCTCCCAGTGTCTGTTGGAAAGCAGACTGAACCAGGTTTTCCTATAGGATTTTTCCTGTGCTTATCACTGTATTATGTTTCTTTGAGGATAAATTCAGCCACTATTTATTGTTGAACTCAATAGGTTTTGTCTGGCTAATAGCCTACACAAATGGGCCGCAATATTCAAGGTAAATTAAATCCAATTAAATTAAATCCAACTTGAGAGACTCCCCTGGTCTCCTGAAGTCCTCTTTTCTGTGTCTCTGTCTCTTGTTCTCTCTTTCTCTTAGAAAAAGTATCTGTGTGTCTGTGCTGCTGTCTTTCTTTGTTTCTGTCTAGAGGCCTGTTTGTAGCTACAGTATGCGACGGCGTCGCTTTGCATTTTTGTGTGCAAATGTTTTCACCACGGCCTGACTGTTTTCTATACTGAGTATTGCCAACCAAGACGGTCTTTACTGAGACAGTGTGCATTATATGTCCATTGTGCTGTACACATTTTAAACTTAGTCTTGAATGATGCATGCCAAGATACACCAGAGATAATGGACTGTTGATATTGCAACCACACAACTCAAATGCCGGTTCACCAGTATGAACAAAATCGCAATCTGCTTTTTTTGTTCAAGCCCTCAAGATAATCTGTTTGCATCTGCCAATTTATTGCCTGTCCAGTATCCAGACGACTTGTCCCCAGAGCTTCCTATACATCTCTTTCTGTATCGTGTTGAGGCCGGCAATTATGAGAGGCTCAATCAAAGATGTTGCACAACTGCTGTATTTGAAGCACCACTCTCTTCTGCCCAGTTTCCCTGATGTTGCTATGGCAATCAAGCTGTTTTTACCATCCTTGTAACTGTCGCTTCTGTGGAGAAGCCTTCATTGGAAGTGTACATAAAACACCATGCCATTACGCGCAAATATGTAAGTTAACCTTCATTTCGACATACAGTGGGGGAAAAAAAGTATTTAGTCAGCCACCAATTGTGCAAGTTCTCCGACTTAAAAAGATGAGAGAGGCCTGTAATTTTCATCATAGGTACACGTCAACTATGACAGACAAAATGAGAAATGTTTTCCCATTGTAGGATTTTTTATGAATTTATTTGCAAATTATGGTGGAAAATAAGTATTTGGTCAATAACAAAAAGTTTCTCAATACTTTGTTATATACCCTTTGTTGGCAATGACACAGGTCAAACGTTTTCTGTAAGTCTTCACAAGGTTTTCACACACTGTTGCTGGTATTTTGGCCCATTCCTCCATGCAGATCTCCTCTAGAGCAGTGATGTTTTGGGGCTGTCGCTGGGCAACACGGACTTTCAACTCCCTCCAAAGATTTTCTATGGGGTTGAGATCTGGAGACTGGCTAGGCCACTCCAGGACCTTGAAATGCTTCTTACGAAGCCACTCCTTCGTTGCCCGGGCGGTGTGTTTGGGATCATTGTCATGCTGAAAGACCCAGCCACGTTTCATCTTCAATGCCCTTGCTGATGGAAGGAGGTTTTCACTCAAAATCTCACGATACATGGCCCCATTCATTCTTTCCTTTACACGGATCAGTCGTCCTGGTCCCTTTGCAGAAAAACAGCCCCAAAGCATGATGTTTCCACCCCCATGCTTCACAGTAGGTATGGTGTTCTTTGGATGCAACTCAGCATTCTTTTGTCCTCCAAACACGACGAGTTGAGTTTTTACCAAAAAGTTCTATTTTGGTTTCATCTGACCATATGACATTCTCCCAATCCTCTTCTGGATCATCCAAATGCACTCTAGCAAACTTCAGACGGGCCTGGACATGTACTGGCTTAAGCAGGGGGACACGTCTCGCACTGCAGGATTTGAGTCCCTGGCGGCGTAGTGTGTTACTGATGGTAGGCTTTGTTACTTTGGTCCCAGCTCTCTGCATGTCATTCACTAGGTCCCCCCGTGTGGTTCTTGTGATCATTTTGACCCCACGGGGTGAGATCTTGCGTGGAGCCCCAGATCGAGGGAGATTATCAGTGGTCTTGTATGTCTTCCATTTCCTAATAATTGCTCCCACAGTTGATTTCTTAAAACCAAGCTGCTTACCTATTGCAGATTCAGTCTTCCCAGCCTGGTGCAGGTCTACAATTTTGTTTCTGGTGTCCTTTGACAGCTCTTTGGTCTTGGCCATAGTGGAGTTTGGAGTGTGACTGTTTGAGGTTGTGGACAGGTGTCTTTTATACTGATAACAAGTTCAAACAGGTCCCATTAATACAGGTAACGAGTGGAGGACAGAGGAGCCTCTTAAAGAAGAAGTTACAGGTCTGTGAGAGCCAGAAATCTTGCTTGTTTGTAGGTGACCAAATACTTATTGTCCACCATAATTTGCAAATAAATTCATTAAAAATCATACAATGTGATTTTCTGGATTTTTTCCTCAATTTGTCTGTCATAGTTGACGTGTACCTATGATGAAAATTACAGGCCTCTCTCATCTTTTTAAGTGGGAGAACTTGCACAATTGGTGGCTGAATAAATACTTTTTCCCCCCACTGTATATGCTACTGGCCTAACTGTTACTCTCTAAGATACTATGCAAGGTGTTGACATAGGTATGGGATTAAGAATAACATTGTAGCGAATTCAAAGGGCACCATGAAAGGGACTGATGCATGCAACGCCATGCCTCTTCACAATCAGTAACGGTAACAAGAGAGTGAACTGCACCATGGCCGTTAGAATGGTATTGCTTTGGGGATACTGGGTGTGTGTGTGTGTGTGTGTGTGTGTGTGTGTGTGCGCGCAAATCGCAGCACAGTGACACCTGTTAAATGTGTATATTAGACCCCCCCCGCCACACACACACACACACACACACACACAGCCCACCCGGCTCTTCCTATGTATGTAACCACACGGACTTGGATGAAATACCTAATCCAAGTCTGTGTGGTTCTTCCTTCTGAAAAGACCCAATCTGTAGCATGACCTCTTCCAGGTTCTAATACTTATAATAATATGGTTCGTATGTGCTAAAAGAGCAATGATTTGCTTGTTCCTAAAGCCAATTCTAAAGTATAGTTTCACCAGGTCATCTAATTCAGGCATTTTAACGGTGGTGCGCACAGCAACAGGGAGCCAGTGAGTCATGCAGTTAAACAAAGCCCCTACTTTAATCTTGAAACATAGCTGCGACTTTATTCTCAAAAGAAAATGTTGGGTTTATTCTCTAAATATTGTCATTTTATTCTCAAAATATTGCCACTTTATTCTCGAAATATTGCCACTTTATTCTCGAAATATTGCCACTTTATTCACACAATTTTATTTATACTTTATTCTCAAAGTATTTCAAGTTTTTATATTACAATCCGTGCCCCCAGAAAACCAAAGTATAATTTTTTATTCTCTTCGCCCTAAACTCTTACTTACAGGTAGTGTGTCCACCTCTGGCTCATTCTTTATGCTGTTCTGTTCTCATTTGCCATAGTTGATACTGTGAGTGGAAATAAGCGAGTAAGTATCCCTTAAAAGTTATTTGTAATAAATACAAGTTATTCAGGATAACATTTTATACAGAACTCTTTATCTTGTTTAAAACACAATTTAAACAACAGAACTTAATACATATTAATACAGTCCCTTGCCAAATGGCTGAAGTATTCACACCCCTTGACTTTTTTCCACATTTTGTTGTTACAGCCTGAATTTAAAATAGATTAAATTTAGATTTTGTGTCACTGGCCTACACACAATACCTCTCATAATTGGAAAACATTTTTTGGAATATTTTTACAAAATGCATTAAAAATGAAATGCTGAAATGTCTTGACTCAATAAGTATTCAACCCCTTTGTTATGGCAAGCCTATATAAGTTCAGGAGTAATAATATGCTTAACAAGTCACATAATAAGTTGCATGGACTCACTCTGTATGCAATAATAGTGTTTTACATGACTTTTTAATGACTCTCTCATCTCTGTACCCCACACATACAATTATCTGTAAGGTCCCTCAGTCGAGCAGGGAATTTCAAACACAGATTCAACAACAAAGACCAGGGAGGCTTTCCAATGCCTCGCAAAGAAGGGCACCTATTGGTAGATAGTTAAAAAAAAAAACATTGAATATCCTTTTGAGCATGGTGAAGTTAATAATTAGATTTTGGATGGTGTATCAATACACCCAGTCACTACAAAGATACAGGTGCCTTTCCTAACACAGTTGCCAGAGAGGAAGGAAAACGCTCAGGAAATTCACCATGAGGCCAATGGTGACTTTAAAACAGTTACAGAGTTTAATGGCTGTGATAGTAGAAAACTGAGGATGGATCAACAACATTGTAGTTACTCCACCTAACTAACCTAAATGACAGAGTGAAAAGAAGGAAGCCTGTACAGAATAAAAATATTCCAAAACATGCATCCTGTTTGCAACAAGGCACTTAAGTAATACTACAAAAAATGTGGCAAAAAATGAACTTTTTGTCCTGAATACAAAGTGTAATGTTTGGAGCAAATCCAACACAACACATCACTGCGTACTACTCATCATATTTTCAAGCATGGTGGTGGCTGCATCATGTTATGAGTATGCTTGTCATCGGCAAGGGAGTTTCATAGCATAAAAAGAAACAGAATACAGTTATAAGCACAGGCAAAATCCTAGAGGAAAAGCTGGTTTAGTGTGCTTTCCAACAGATTGCCAAAAAAAATTGGCAAAGAAATTAACTTTATGTCCTGAATACAAAGCGTACAGTTTTGACTTAAATCGGCTAGAAAATCTATGGCAAGACTTGAAAATGGCTGTCTATGTCACGGATTCAGCCGAGGCTGCCCCTCCTCCTTGCTTGGGCAGGCTTCGGCGTTCGTCGTCACCGGAGTACTAGCTGCTACCGATCCATGTCTCTATGTTCTACTTGTTTTGTCTTAATTGGTCACACCTGTTTCCCATCATGTAGTTATGTCTTCCCTATTTAACCCTCTGTCTCACACTGTGTGTTGTGCGTGTTTGTTCATGTTTTGGTTGTCGTTAGTGTGCAGGTTTGTTCCCTCCCTGCGTGGAGGTTGTTGTTCATTCTTTTACCTACGAGTAAAGTACGCCTTTTGATTAGCTCTGTGTCCTGCACCTGACTTCGCCTACCGCATTACACTGACGCCTTGACAGTCTAGCAATGATCAACAACCAACTTGACAGAGCATGAATAATTTTTTTAAGAATAATGTGCAAATATTGTACAATCCAGGTGTGCGAAGCTCTTAGAGACTTACCCAGAAAGAATCACAGCTGTAATCGCTGCCAAAGGTGATAAAAACACGTATTTACTCAGGGGTGTGAATAATTATGTAAATTAGATATTTCTGTATTTCATTCTCAGTAAATTTGCTAATATTTCTAAAAACATGTGTTCCCTTTGTCATTATGGGATATTGTGTGTAGATGGGTGAGAAAAAAATCATCTATTTAATCCATTTTGAATTCAGGCTGTAACACAATAAAATGTGGAATAAGCCAAAGGGTGTGAATACTTTCTGAAGGCACTGTATATGCTCCTCCTACTGAACTCTGTGGTGCAGTAGACAGCAGCCTTCAGCAAGTTGTTTCTACACTGCTGATGTGGGTGTAGCTGTTGTCCCAACTGATGTGCGATGGCAGAAACAAGTTTAACCTCGAAGTGCTCTAAATTTAACCTGGAAGTGACAGAAAAAAGGCAGAATACCCTATAAATTAAAGGAGACTGCTCTGTGTCTCTACTCCTCTTTTGACTTCCCATGACATCATCCAATTCAGGGGAGCGAAAAGAATAGAATAGGTTCACCCAAAGGTCAACCTAGAAGGACATCATTATGTTTTCTGACATAAATCTTGTCTGTTTGTCTGTTTTTGTTTCTAGGCATATGGCAAAACTCAGAGAACTTCACGGATTGGAGATACTCCACTCCTGTATGAAGCTGATCACATGAGTCTCTCCAACCGACCCCAAAAACGACTCCCAGTCTTTTTATATCAATTTCTTGTGTGTGAGATCAAAGTTCACATATGCCATTTTGAAATGACACCTTTCATTCAGCGTATCACGCTTAACATATCCCGAGGCGGACATGTTTTTAAGTAGCTGTTTCCTAGGCCTTTTTTATTGTAGCACGGTTTTATATTCCCATGTACCCCCCTGTGTTCTGTTGTGTATTACGACAGGTTGCCCAAGGACAATGTAGCTAAGCCTCACACAGGGTTTTTAATTTTCTATTATGAAACACTAACTAGTAAATTAAAAAGTTAATCTCCCTTCCAGCTGGCGTGATATTTAATATGTAAAGTTGAACTTCAAACAGCGTTTAAGATGTTCGGAGAGCTAAGCAGAGTGCAGGCTATTAAAAAATGTATTTCTTTTAAATTGGATTTAGTCGTTTTTGCATTTTATACACAAACAAGGTCATAAACATTAGCAAAGTGTTCAGTTATGTCAAGTTGGCTGGTTCACCCTCTGAATGGCACACATACACAATCCATGTCACAATTGTCTCAAGGCTTAAAAATCCTTCTTGAATATGACTCCTCCCCTTCATCTACACTGATTGAAGTGACATCAATAAGGGATCATAGCTTTCACCTGGATTCACCTGGTCAGTCTATGTCAGGGCTCTCCAACCCTGTTCCTGGAGAGCTACCCTCCTGTAGGTTTTCGCTCAAACTCCAGGTGTTACTAACCTGATTCATCTTATCAACCTGCTAATTATTAGAATCAGGTGTGCTAGATTACGGTTGGAGCAAAAACCTACAGGACGGTAGCACTCCAGGAACAGGTTTGGGCAGTCCTGGTCTATGTCATGGAAAGAGCAGATGTTCCTAATGTTTTGTACACTCAGTGTACATCACTCAGCCATTTCCTAACATACAGTGGGGTTCGAAATTATTGGCACCCTTGATAAAGATGAGCAAAAAATACTTTATAAAATAAATAATACAAATACTGAGCTATATTGTATGCTCCAAAAAAAATGAAAATGATATTATTTTATACTAATACAATTGCTCAGAGAAAGATTTTGTTTAACAAGTAATATTTGTATACTCAAAAAGATAGGGTCAAAAAATATTGTCACCCCTATTGTCAAAGAAGTCAAAAGTTTAGTATTTAGTCACTTTTATTGTAAATAAGAATAGAATATGTTTCTAAACACTTCTACATGAATGTGGATGCTACCATGATTACAGATCATCTTGAATGAATTGTGAATAATGATGAGTGAGAAAGTTACAGAAGCACAAAGATCATACACCCAAGCCATGCTAACCTCTCACCATTACCAATAATAGGGAGGTTAGCATGTCTTGGGTATATTATCTTTGTGCCTATGTAACTTTCTCACTCATCAATGACACAATACATTATTTACCATTCATTTCTATTGGGCACAAAACAATCTGAAACACAACCAAAACAAACTGCAAATGCATCCAACAAGTTTGTAGAGTCACAAGCTTGATGCAGTCATTGCGTGCTAGGAATACTGGACCAAATACTAAACTTTTGACTACTTTGACAACAGGTGTGCCAATTATTTTGACCCCTATGCTTTTGAGATCAAATAGCGATCAACAGCGCCGGAGAAGATGGCTGCCGTTTTACAGCCCTCTAACCAATTGTACTATTATGTGTGTTTTTCCGCGTTATTTGTAATTTATTTTGTACATAATGTTTCTACCATCGTCTCTTATCTGCTCTTTTTTTTCTCAACACTTTTTTTGTTGTTGTTTTATTTTTACTATTTTTACTTTTTTTGTTTAAAATAAATGCACTGTTGGTTAAGGGCTGTAAGTAAGCATTTCACTGTAATGTCTGCACCTGTTGTATTCGGCGCATGTGACCAATAAAATTTGATTTGATTTGATTTGATATTACTTGTTAAACAAAATCTCTTTATCTGAGCAATTGTATTCGTGTAAAATAATAGAATTTACCAAAATGTTTTGCAAATCTTTATCAAGGGTGCCAATCATTTTGGAGGTGACTGCATATTAATCATATATGTGGGGAAATGGCTGAAATGCTCACACTTGACATTGATTTTAAAGAGCATTAACATACTGGATGTGTTTGGGGAAAATGGATTAGGATGATAGTGTATATTGCTGTGGTTTAGGGCTGTTCACGTGAGTATAAGCCCTGGCACTGGGTACACAGCTTGAGGATATATATTCTATCTATGGCATGGAAGACCCACTGCTCTAAATGGATCATTACACTGCATGCTTGTTAACAGCTCTGCATGACTGCCAATCATGTAATAATGTAAAGATTACAAGCATGAGTTTAATTAAAAGGGCAATGCGTTTGTGTTTGTGTGTGTGTATGCTTGCGTGTGTGTCTGGTTGTGTGTGTGTCCCACTCCCTCTTTAATAATGGCATCTTAGAAATGGAGCAACAGTAGGGAAAGGGATACCTATTTACATATCAGCCCCACGATGACTGAAGAGAGAGAAGACCTGGAGCTTGTTCCTTGTTTACAGGACATTTCACTGAAATCTAATCCATGTATCAAAATGAAATAAGCCGAGGAACAAAGCCCTCAGTATGTGATCACACTGGCTGTGTATCTACAAAACTACAGCTCCCACCTGTGTTGGATTAATAGCAAGCTGGGTTTGCAAGCAACACTTTTTTTTGGAAGAATATTCACCTGTTCTGTTATAAACAGGATGAGCAGTCATTTCTATGTAATGCTATTTGTTTTCATTCTCACAGGTATGTATTTGCTTTTTGTGTACCTTTATATGATATATATATGATATATGATATGTTGGTGGGCTCCTTGCTGCTCGCTGCTTGTGGTTTTGCCCTGCAAGGCAATGATGTTAAGCAAAAAAGTATTGGTAAAAGTTCATGGTAGTGATTTTCACTTATTTTTCACTGCAGCTGTTGTTCTGAGGTTACTGAAAGGTTAACAGTAGGCTAGTGGCCTTATTGGCAAATTAATCATGATATTGTCTCTGTTAGGGCTTGATAAATTGCTAGTTATTCGCTACAGTATACAATACATTCCGAATTAGAGTGCATCCCAAATTAGTTTCTTATTAAAGAAGTGACATAGTAATGAATACTGATCTGTTTGGGTCGACTTAATGAACCCAAGCTGGATATTTCGCTATGCATGATTAAATACTTCTCCATTTTGTTAATTGATATGAACCATTTTCATAGCAAATGATTTCCAAGTCATGACGGCGAAAAGACGATTGACTCAGATTGATCTCCTTGTAGTGCAAGCTGAAAATGGAGACCTGCAAGGTTATCCCTATCCGTCACCGCCAGCAGCGGCAGAAGACCCAGTCACTATAGAGTCGGTGTCTAAAGAGCAGAACGACGAAGGTCATGGTGGAGCAGTAACAATCCCCACAGAGAACAGCCACCCCCAGACTGTGGCTGGACGTGCATCCCCAGGGACAGGTATGTTCCATACGCCACATGAAAGGCACAATTTCACGAACGCCACAACTGCTGGAGATGCAATTGCTGCTTCGTCAACTGGAGGCTTTGTTTGGAAAGAGGGCTCCGATTTACCCGTGCCAGCTGAGGACAATACATCAAGCATGAGGTCTCCCACTGAACCAAATCTTGCACGGATCTCTAATTATGAAGAGGCCATTTCCTCTTTCACTGAAGCTAGATTTGAATCAATGAAGAACGGCATTGTGATGCCCGTGGCTCATTTGTCCAATGGCATGGAGGAAGAGAAAGCCTCAGATTTGCTGCTTCTCTCTCTACTTGTTAACAGGAATCAAAGAATCGCTGAGTCTATCACTCTTATGTCCACACGACGGAGGTTGGGAGTACCTATGGTGACTGCCCCTCGTCCTCACATAATTGATAACTGGGCCGAGTCAAATGACATTGAGGAAAAACGAGGCCAAGACGCAGATGAAAATGGGATTTTGGAATTGGAAAGAACAAAATATCCATTGAGTGGGTCAGAATCCATCTTGGGTGACAGAAAGGAAGTTTCTGCGACTACGGAGCGTGTGATGACAAACATGTGTTTGACCTGCCTGCAAGAAAAAAGGCCATCATCAACAGAAAAAATTGCTGTTCTGTCAGCGTTGTTCGACCGAGGCAGCTCACTCAGTCTTGGAGGAAAAGGACATGGAAATATGCTTACTGTAAACTCCAGTCACAACAAGGCCTCAATGCCGAGCTCATTTGAAGTGACAACAAAGAAACAAGAGGACAAAACAGTATTATTTAATGATGCCAAAACATCAAAAAAGAGCACATTTGATTTTTCTGTAAATGTTTTGGATGGGCTAGATTATGACTCCATACCTCCCCTTTCCTCATTAAACTCTGAAATGAATCTCAGTAAAATCAAGTTGAATGATTCATTTGCTAGTACATCTTTCTCAAACTCGGGAACGATTGAAGTCAAGGCAAACACAACCAGAACAGGGCTTCTCATTACAAAGGTGGAAAATAAGACAGTTTCCAGATTGAGTGATATTAGCAAATCGTTTGATAAAAGGTTGTTATCAACAACCAGCATGCCTTATCCTTTAACTTCAGAGATATTTCACACTTTATTATTACCATTGAGAGATAAAGAAGAAAAAATATCTGGGAAGACTGTGAATCTCAGAAACCAGTCAAAATCGGTATTTCTCACCGAGGGCAAGACAAATGATGCTCAAATCCAAGATAATTCATCTGTAAAACTACAAAGCATATCATCCAGTTTACCTCATAGTTTTCTTAGCAATCACACATTGGCGGGTGTTGAAATTACAAATAAGGACACAGAGTTGAGTTTTGAAGATGGAGGAGGGGAAGGGCAGGAGCATGCTGTTGGGCAAGTTATGACAATTCCTCTCACCAATGCTCCATTTGCTTCTGTCCATGGACTCTCTGACCAGAACAATGACTCCAACAGTGGGGTTAATGACCCCAACAGTGGGGTTAATGACCCCATCAGTGGGGTTAATGACCCCAACAATGGATCAATAATAAGGGGTACGCAAGACTCATTTAATTATCTCGTTAACCAAGCTCATGAAATAATCACATCAAAAAGCCACATCACTGACCACATTGACGAATCACCCTTGCCTGTGAGAATGTCATCAATCAAAAGCCAAAGTGCAACAACATCCTTCCACTCTACGAGGCGGACCACGCCTGCTGTCAAAGTTCCTCCTGCCTCTCAGGCTCTGACAGACAGTGTGAAATCTTTGATGTCTGTGTTGACTACCACTGGCCACCTGTCAGCACAGCCCAGTGTTCTGTCCAAAGAGCAGCAGCCTATGAGCCCCCTGCCAGAAGTCTCTCACGCGCAACATGCATCTGTAACTACCATGAGAACACTGTTGAAAAAGCCAGATTCTAAGATTGCCGACAATGTAAACAGTATCGATAAACAGACTGCGCCTCCCGTTGTTTTGTCACAGACAGTGAAGACAAGTGCTAAAGTAAATGCTCAGTTGCCAACAACACCAGAGAAAGGAGTTATGTTTTCCACAACACTTATTTCAGAAACCACAAGCAAGTTAGACATTCATATGTCCGCCATGACGACGACAACAACAACACACATTGACGTGAAAAGGTCAACCGAACAAAGACTTGCAGTAGGTCGCAGTGACATCAAGTCGAGTGGTGACACCTTTCGAATCTTTGCAGACAGTGCTGGGAACCTTGAAACTCCTACATCTCCGCCTCACGTTAATCAGAACGTGGATGACTCGAAAGAATCAGAAAATGTGAACATACTAAAGCTGAAAAACAACAAAGGACAGGAGTCTGACTTCTCTCAGCCTCAAGGTTTTCTTGAGGAGGTGACAGACATGACAATGGACGAGAGCAGTACTGTTCACCATGGAATAATGAAAACCACAGAAAGACTGGCTAGAGAGGAAAACCGCCCTTCTGAAAACATGTCTTCCTCCCATCTTTTAATTAAACTGTTGGGAGCAACAGCACACAGAGACATTCATCGGGCTGAAAATCACTCTGAATCTCTGGAAGAAGAAAATTGGTCATTCTCCAGCCAAGCGCTAAGTCATAAAATACCAGTGCAGACTGTGATAACCCCAAGCCAGACACTATCACGAATGGTATATTTTAACAAGAAACCACAACAATTCTCTACCCATAAGGTCATGCTTACAAAATATGCCAATGCATCAACAAAACATAAGCAAAGCAATCAGCAAAGACACCCAACAAAAGGTAAAAAACAAGTATTTATGACGACTTTCTCGCAAAGCACAGTCCCAGGCCCTCAAAATCAAATCAGAAATGTGAATGTAACATTTAACGTCTCTCCAGAGATTGTGAAATCAACATTTTCTACACCTAACAGTGTTGGAAATCTCTATTCACTTACCGCTGCAAAATCAGTAATCACAGTTGGGCAGTCAACTGTTCAGCCTAATTTTGCAATAAAGACATCTACTTCCCACACATCAATAATTCAACATGTTTCAGCTCAAAAGCATCAAATAAGCACTTCGACATCAACAACATCAGGAAACTCAGTCTCTCAGTCCATGACTGTTGGAAAACATCGGCAGCGTGTGCAACCGGCAGCACCTCTCTTTGACATTGCTGCAGAGGACATCATGACCTCTGACATCACTGAGGCATTAAAGGGGAGCCACCTCATTCCCTTTCTACCGCCTCGTCCGTATAATGACACATCGACTAGCCCACCCACCAACAATTACTCGCCCACAGGGCCTCTTACCGCCAACCTGGCTTCGCATCATCGCCAAGGGCAATCTTCTTCTGAGATAATGCCTTTCGACGCTTCGTCTCGAAGCCAATGGGACTCGTTTACAGATTCGGAGAAGAAAGAGGAACGGCATTCAAATGCCTCACATGCTTCTGCCGATAACGAGCAAATAATCCCCTCAGAGGCTCCAATAGTGCGTGAAGTGAAAAGCGAGCAATCTGGGTTTAGCACACGGCCGGCGCCATTCACAGCCGATAGCTCAGCTGGCACCAGCCACATTAACTTAACTCAATCACGACCTGATGAGACCATGGGATTGAGGGATAAGAAACCCCACCTGTCAAATGCACTACTGCACCAGACCACTAATGCGGTCGGGAATGACCATGCTTTGTCTGGAGTAAGTTCAGCCCACGAGTCTGGTAGAAAGCTGCTGGGGTCTGGGAGTGATTCCGATCCATTGGCCTTGCACCAGAGGATGGGGTTATTATCGCCTGATCTCCTCACTGGGTAATTATCACAGGATATTTAATTTAATTAACAAAATAATGTATTATGATATTAAAAAGTGCATTCTAATATTAACATTCAACATTAGTTAATCAAGTTATTTGAATTGAATTGGATAGGTGGTAACACTTTACCTTAAGTTACCCCTATACCTATGGAACTACACAGTAATAACAATATTTTTTAAACATGGATTTGCATTACAACTGCTTTGTAATTATAGGTTTCATGTTTGTTCTAATCTGTTTTCAGATTAGCGGTAATTTCCGATGATATTTGTGGCACTGGCAACTACACGGCCGAGATGAACTTGAACCTGGAGCGCAACGTTCTGCCCGGAGACTTTGTCCCAGCTCTGGGGATCCTCCATGTGGTAATCAACCTGAAAACCAACAACAGCCAGGTGAACCTGGAGATAAAGTCCTGCTGTCTCTCGCCCACTGTTCAGCTTGATGAATTCAACACCACTTGCTGTGTGTTTTCCAGGTAGGTGTTCATATTGTTGTGTTTCATACATGGAATATCTCCAACAGCCCTACTACCTACAGCTCCAGAATGGGACTAAACTGTCAATGCTGGCAAACATTCCAATCAAGTAAATAATGTACTAAATCAATCCTGCTTGATCCAGGTTACATACACCTTAGCCAAATACATGTAAACTCAGTTTTTCACAATTCCTGACATTTAATCCTAGTAAAAATTCCCTGTCTTAGGTCAGTTAGGATCACCACTTTATTTTAAGAATGTGAAATGTCAGAATAATAGTAGAGAGAATGATTTCTTTCAGCTTTTATTTCTTTCATCACATTCCCAGTGCGTCAGAAGTTTACATACACTCAATTAGTATTTGGTAGCATTGCCTTGAAATTGTTTAACTTGGGTCAAACGTTTCGGGTAGCCTTCCACAAGCTTCCCACAATAAGTTGGGTGAATTTTGGCACATTCCTCCTGACAGAGCTGGTGTAACTGAGTCAGGTTTGTAGGCCTCCTTGCTCGCACACGCTTTATCAGTTCTGCCCACACATTTTCTATAGGATTGAGGTCAGGGCTTTGTGATGGCCACTCCAATACCTTGACTTTGTTGTCCTTAAGCCATTTTGCCACAACTTTGGAAGTATGCTTGGGGTCATTGTCCATTTGGAAGACCCATTTGCGACCAAGCTTTAACTTCCTGACTGATGTCTTGAGATGTTGCTTCAATATATCCACATAATTTTCCTCCTTTCCATTTATTTTGTGAAGTGCACCAGTCCCTCCTGCAGCAAAGCACACCCACAGCATGATGCTGCCACCCCCGTCCTTCACGGTTGAGATGGTGTTCTTCGGCTTGCAAGCATTCCCCTTTTTCCTCCAAACATAACGAAGGTCATTATGGCCAAACAGTTCTATTTTTGTTTCATCATACCAGAGGACATTTCTCCAAAAAGTACGATCTTTGTCCCCATGTGCAGTTGCAAACCGTAGTCTGGCTTTTTTATGGCGGTTTTGGAGCAGTGGCTTCTTCCTTGCTGAGCGGCCTTTCAGGTTATGTCAATATAGGACTCGTTTTACTGTGGATATAGATACTTTTGTACCTGTTCCCTCCAGCATCTTCACAAGGTCCTTTGCTGTTGTTCTGGGATTGATTTGCACTTTTCGCTCATCTCTAGGAGACAGAACACGTCTCCTTCCTGAGCGGTATGATGGCTGCGTGGTCCCATGGTGTTTATACTTGCGTACTATTGTTTGTACAGATGAACGTGGTACCTTCAGGCGTTTGGAAATTGCTCCCAAGGATGAATCAGACTTGTGGAGGTCTACAATTTATTTTCTGAGGTCTTGGCTGATTTCTTTTGATTTTCCCATGATGTCAAGCAAAGAGGCACTGCGTTTGAAGGTAGGCCTTGAAATACATCCACAGGTACACCTCCAATTGACTCAAATGATGTCAATTAGCCTATCAGAAGCTTCTAAAGCCATTACATAATTTTCTGGAATTTTCCAAGCTGTTTAAAGGCACAGTCAACTTAGTGTATGTAAACTTCTGACCCACTGGAATTGTGATACAGTGAATTATAAGTGAAATAATCTGTCTGTAAACAATTGTTGGAAAAATTACTTGTGTCATTCACAAAGTAGATGTCTTAACTGACTTGCCAAAACTATAGTTTGTTAACAAGAAATGTGTAGAGTGGTTGAAAAACGAGTTTTAATGACTCCAACCTAAGTGTATGTAAACTTCCAACTTTTTTTTTTGCTGTATACAGACAGCACCTCCCTGGGCTTGCTTGCTGATGGTCTTATCGCAGAGAGGCAGCATTTCTGGGACGGATGGCAAATTAAACACTTAGAGAGCACATAGCAAAAAAAAAAAAAAAACACAACCCCTAATATCTGCCAACAGTGAATAAGCTCTTTAGCTGTGGACTACCACCGCTGCCTATATCTGAACAGGGAAGTTGTATTTAAAGGAAAAAGTGTTGACAAGGAAGAGTGGTGTCTTTTTAATCTCCCAGTTATAATGGGAATTGAAGGACAGCGAAACATGTCTCCTTGCAGTCAGGTTTGCTCCCAGACCTTTCTGAATTCTGCTTAAGTCAGCTGAGTAGCCTATGGTTTCCAAAGATCCATCTTTTAAGTCTGATAAATCCCTGAATTATTTCTGAATATGCTTTTATTGAACATGACTTGCTTAAGATCATATCGCATAAACACATCCTCATAACAGTTTTAGGAGAGGGGTTATTCATGCAGACTCATAACCTCAAATGGCAAGGCCTTCACGATCAATAGGAACAGGAAGTCAATGATAACCACCAAATCCATTGTTCCGCTCTTCTTTACTTTGTGTTGACTTGCTGTTGTCGGAAACATTTGTGACGCCTGCTATTTGAATTACACTCACTATCAAATTCACTTCAAAACAAAGTTCAGTGTTGTTCCTATCACATGTCCTGTGAACGTTTTTATGCCGCTGCCGACCAATACTCAACCCCCCTCTCAGTCCCACAGTTGTTGTGATTTGTTGTGGGAACTTCCAGGTTACCGCTGAACCCGCGAGGAATCAGGCTGTTACCCAGCATCCTGTCAAAACGCGCCAGCTTCACAATCAGTCTCTTCCAGATGATTAATTACTCCATGGCGTACCTACACTGCGATCTGAGCATCTGCCTCAGGAACCATACCGAGTGTGAGAGGGTGAGACTGGGACTGAGCCATTTGGGGAAACAAGGAAACTCTTACTGAGATACTGAGATGGAGACATCCACCCCAGTGGAATAGCTGGAGATGGAACATACTCATAAAGCTAAATATCTCTCAATTTCTGTTGTTTAGCCTGTAGCCTAGCCTAGCCTAGCGTGCCGCGTTCAAGCTGATAATAGGCCTTTATGTGTTGTTTAGTATGTAGCCTAGCCTAGCCTAGCGTGCCGTGTTCAAGCTGATAATAGGCCTTTATGTGTTGTTTAGTATGTAGCCTAGCATATGGCCAAGTGTGCTGCCTTCAAGCTGAAAATAGGCTTTTATGTGTTGTTTGGGGTATATAGCCTTGCATGTAGCCTTCAAGCTGAAACCTCACTATTGTTAGAAGATTCATTATGTGTTGTATAAAATGATTTCTTTCCAGTGACTTTGATATCAAACAACAACAACTGAGGCAACATGTTTGAGGCATATTAATAACAGAGAGATTATGTACAATACACTCTGTACCTGGAAAGAGACCCAGAAACATCCTAATTACCGGTTATCTCCTCCAACTCATAATTTTCCATACACACACGCCATGTTTTTCTCTTTTCTAACTGCAGCAGTGTCTTCAGCACAGAGATCTCTTCTCTGAGGAGGGTCCAGAGGCTATCACCAATCTGAGGAACCGCATATCCTTTGGTCCCATGTTGAAAGGAGCAGAGAATTCTTCTCTCCCAGGGGAGATGGGTAATTATTAGCGTGACTAAGTAATAAAATGTGATCAATCTTTGATAATACGCTCCAAAGATCCTTATCAGAGAGGAAATGAGTGCCTGATGTGTGTAGACTGTGGATGCATCCCAAATGGCACCCTAAAGTAGTGCACTATATAGGGAATAGGGTGCCATTTGGGACGTAACTTGTGTTACTGAATGAATTTCAGATACGGCAGCTGAGATGGAGATGATGCTTGTCATACTGGGGATGGTGGTGGGGTGTTCGCTGATGACGGGGACACTGCTGCTTCTCTGGATGGCCTATAGACGGCGGAGGGCCGATTGGATGGTTTCCCCGGAGTCCAGAGCGTGCTGCGGCTGCCTGCGTAGAGGAGACATGATCTTACCATAACCAAGTAGAAGAAAATGGTCAATCACGTCAGCCTGCAGTCCAGACCCTGACCAGAATCAATCCAATTCAACTCCTATCATACGTGACACCCGGGCAGAGCTTCTGTAGTCTCATATCTCACTCCCTTCACCGATGCAGTCTTACCTTTACACTGTAGTAATATGACACAGAAACACGTGTACTGAATAGATTACCTGATTATCTTGGTCGATTGTTTTGCATGGCAACAATTGCTAATTCACCAAACCAGTGTGCACAATGATTCAAGATTAATTGATGATAAAGAATGTTTTATGACCATGTGAATTTAAACATGATGTGCGTATTGTGTAAACACCATATTAGTATTGCTAGTCTCTTTTACTAAGTCCTCTAAACCTGCTACTGTACTAGTTTGTATAATAGCAAATCTGGAAGTAATTGGTTGTTAAAAAGTTGATTATCCTCTCAATGATTCTCAATCATCATCTCAAGCATGACCTAGAGTTTAAGTCGGAAGTTTACATACACCTTGGCCAAATACATTAAAACTCAGTTTTTCACAATTCCTGACATTTAATCCTAGTAAAAATTCCCTGTCTTAGGTCAGTTCGGATCACCACTTCATTTTAAGAATGTGAAATGTCAGAATAATTGTAGAGAGAATGATTTATTTCAGCTTTTATTTATTTCATCACATTCCCAGTGGGTCAGAAGTTTACATACACTCAATTAGTATTTGGTAGCATTGCCTTGAAATTGTTTAACTTGGGTCAAACGTTTCGGGTAGCCTTCCACAAGCTTCCCACAATAAGTTGAGTGAATTTTGGCCCATTCCTCCTGACAGAGCTGGTGTAACTGAGTCAGGTTTGTAGGCCTCCTTGCTCGCACACGCTTTATCAGTTCTGCCCACACATTTTCTATAGGATTGAGGTCAGGGCTTTGTGATGGCCACTCCAATACCTTGACTTCGTTGTCCTTAAGCCATTTTGCCACAACTTTGGAAGTATGCTTGGGGTCAATGTCCATTTGGAAGACCCATTTGCGACCAAGCTTTAACTTCCTGACTGATGTCTTGAGATGGTGCTTCAATATATCCACATAATTTTCCTCCTTTCCATTTATTTTGTGAAGTGCACCAGTCCCTCCTGCAGCAAAGCACCCCCACAGCATGATGCTTCCACCCCCGTGCTTCACGGTTGGGATGGTGTTCTTCGGCTTGCAAGCATTCCCCTTTTTCCTCCAAACATAACGAAGGTCATTATGGCCAAACAGTTCTATTTTTGTTTCATCATACCAGAGGACATTTCTCCAAAAAGTACGATCTTTGTCCCCATGTGCAGTTGCAAACCGTAGTCTGGCTTTTTTTTTAGTCTGGTTTTGGAGCAGTGGCTTCTTCCTTGCTGAGCGACCTTTCAGGTTATGTCGATATAGGACTCGATTTTCTGTGGATATAGATACGTTTGTACCCGTTACCTCCAGCATCTTCACAAGGTCCTTTGCTGTTGTTCTGGGATTGATTTGCAGTTAGCTAGCTGAGGTCTTGGCTGATTTCTTTTGATTTTCCCATGATGTCAAGCTAAGAGGCACTGAGTTTGAAGGTAGGTCTTGAAATACATCCACAGGGACACCTCCAATTGACTCAAATGATGTCAATTAGCCTATCAGAAGCTTCTAAAGCCATGACATAATTTTCTGGAATTTTCCAAGCTGTTTTATAGGGACAGTCAACTTAGTGTATGTAAACTTCTGACCCACTGGAATTGTGATACAGTGAATTATAAGTGAAATAATCTGTCCGTAAACAATTGTTGGAAAAATTACGTGTCATGCACAAAGTAGATGTCCTAACCGAATTGCCCAAACTATAGTTTGTTAACAAGAAATGTGTGGAGTGGTTGAAAAAAAGAGTTTTAATGACTCCAACCTACAATGAGGGAAAAAGGTATTTGATCCCCTGCTGATTTTGTACGTTTTCCTCAATGACAAAGAAATTATCAGTCTATAATTTAAATGGTAGGTTTATTTGAACAGTGAGAGACAGAATAACAACAAAAAAATCCAGAAAACGCATGTCAAAAATTTTATAAATTGATTTGCATGTTAACGAGGGAAATAAGTATTTGACCCCCTCTCAATCAGAAAGATTTCTGGCTCCCAGGTGTCTTTTATACAGGTAACGAGCTGAAATTAGGAGCACACTCTTAAAGGGAGTGCTCCTAATCTCAGTTTGTTACCTGTATAAAAGTCACCTGTCCACAGAAGCAATCAATCAATCAAATTCCAAACTCTCCACCATGGCCAAGATCAAAGAGCTCTCCAAGGATGTCAGGGACAAGATTGTAGACCTACACAAGGCTGGAATGGGCTACAAGACCATCGCCAAGCAGCTTGGTGAGAAGGTGACAACAGATGGTGCGATTATTTGCAAATGGAAGAAACACAAAATAACTGTCAATCTCCCTCGGCCTGGGGCTCCATGCAAGATCTCACCTCGTAGAGTTGCAATGATCATGAGAACGGTGAGGAATCAGCCCAGAACTACACGGGAGGATCTTGTCAATGATCTCAAGGCAGCTGGGACCATAGTCACCAAGAAAACAATTGGTAACACACTACGCCGTGAAGGACTGAAATCCTGCAGTGCCCGCAAGGTCCCCCTGCTCAAGAAAGCACATATACATGCCCGTCTGAAGTTTGCCAATGAACATCTGAATGATTCAGAGGAGAACTGGGTGAAAGTGTTGTGGTCAGATGAGACCAAAATGGAGCTCTTTGGCATCAACTCAACTCGCCATGTTTGGAGGAGGAGGAATGCTGCCTATGACCCCAAGAACACCATCCCCACCGTCAAACATGGAGGTGGAAACATTATGCTTTGGGGGTGTTTTTCTGCTAAGGGGATAGGACAACTTCACCGCATCAAAGGGACGATGGACGGGGCCATGTACCGTCAAATCTTGGGTAAGAACCTCCTTCCCTCAGCCAGGGCATTGAAAATAGGTTGTGGATGGGTATTCCAGCATGACAATGACCCAAAACACACGGCCAAGGCAACAAAGGAGTGGCTCAAGAAGAAGCACATTAAGGTCCTGGAGTGGCCTAGCCAGTCTCCAGACCTTAATCCCATAGAAAATCTGTGGAGGGAGCTGAAGGTTCGAGTTGCCAAACGTCAGCCTCGAAACCTTAATGACTTGGAGAAGATCTGCAAAGAGGAGTGGGACAAAATCCCTCCTAAGATGTGTGCATACCTGGTGGCCAACTACAAGAAACGTCTGACCTCTGTGTCATGTTTTGCAGAGGGGTCAAATACTTATTTCCCTCATTAAAATGCAAATCAATTTATAACATTTTTGACATGCGTTTTTCTGGATTTTTTGTTGTTGTTATTCTGTCTCTCACTGTTCAAATAAACCTACCACAAAAATGATAGACTGATCATTTCTTTGTGAGTGGGCAAACGTACAAAATCAGCAGGGGGATCAAATACTTTTTTACCCTCACTGTAAGTGTATGTAAACTTCCGACTTCAACTGTAAGACACAAATGACACCACCGATTCATTAACATCTGTCTGCATTACTTAATCATGCACCATTTTACCTAAAATGCTACAACAATTTGTTCCTGATTTGCCACAAGCACAACTGATTAAACAACTTCCACCATGCTCAGATAGTATGGATGACTGGTCCTTTCATACACATGCATGAAAAAATGCTCATTAATATCCTTGTATGCAAAATATGTTGGTACGTAATTCATCACTTCTTAATTGTGTTTGGGAATGTAAACAGAGTTGTGTCCCTGTGCACACCATGTAGATGAGATACGAGTACCCAACTCTCAACAACCAATTAGAGTGCAAAGGAGGAATAAAAGCCAGGGGCCTTACCCAATCAATTCTCTTTGCATGAAAGAGCTTGTTTTAGTGATTGACTGAGGTTAGTATCTATGGACACACTCCTCAGGTAGCCTCTTATGACTCTGCTCTCTGCAGAGATTGGAATCATCATTGGCAGATCCCATCGATGGATCGTTCAGAAGTCAATCCCAATAGTGTGTTAGCAAGCTGTATTGTAGCCAAAATGTCCTTTTGTTGGATAGCCGGAGGCAAAGTCGGTGGTCAGAGGGAGATCTGCCATGGATGCCCTGGTGACAGTTAGTACAGAGATAGCCAAGGCCCTGAAATTATAAGGGGTGATGAATGTTGTGTATTTTGACATTGAGAAAGCTTACGATACCATGTGGAGGGAAGGTTTGTTGATCAAGTTGAGTGCATTGGGCATTGGGGGACGTCTGTATAACTGGATCATGGACTTCCTGTTTGATCAGGTCATACGGGTGAGGGTGTTGTCAGAATTGTCAATGTGGTTTGAAGTGGACAATTGTACTCCTCAGGGAAGTGTGGTTAGTCCGGTGTTGTTCACCCTGATGATAGATTACATATTTAAGGAGGTGGAACAGGGAGTGGGTGTGGCCTTGTATGCTGATGATGGGGCTGTATGGAAGAGGGGTGGGAATGTGAAATATGTGATGAGGAAGATGCAAGAAGCTGTGGGAGTTGTGGGGTTTAGGATGTCTTTGGCCAAGTCCTGCTTTATGGTGTTTTCTAGGAGTAAGGTTAAAGATGTTAGGTTGCAAATATACGGTCAGGATATAGGTAGGGTGTCTGACTTTAAGTATTTAGCGATGTGGTTTGATGAGAGGCTTACATGGAAGAGACATGTTGAGTATATTGAAATTAAGTGTAGGAAGGTGCTGAACCTCATGAGGACAGTGGCAGGATATGATTGGGGGTCAGATAGACAAACACTGTTGTGTATGTATCAGGCATTGATCAGGTCATTTTTGGATTATGGATGCTTTGTATATGGATCGGCAGCCAAAACGGTACTACAGCGCCTGGACAGGATACAGTCAAGGGCCCTGAGATTGTGTGTGGGATCCTTCAGG
The DNA here is from genome assembly GCF_020615455.1 of Coregonus clupeaformis. Taxonomy (NCBI): domain Eukaryota; kingdom Metazoa; phylum Chordata; class Actinopteri; order Salmoniformes; family Salmonidae; genus Coregonus; species Coregonus clupeaformis. The sequence goes on from NC_059196.1 coordinate 8,594,524, forward strand.
ATGACACCTGCTGAGGCATTGCAGGTGGATAGTGAGGAACTGCCACTGAGGATAAGGTGGGACAAACTTGGATTAGCGTACTGGGCGAGGTTGAACGCGAGTTCAGAAGGACATCCTGCGGTCACGGTAACTGGGGAATGTTGGGAGCGAGGAGTGGGTAAGCAGAGGGCGTACGGGTGGACAATTGGGCAGAAAGTGGTAGAATATGGACTGGGGGAGAGAGAGATAGGGCCGGCAATTGTATTGGGGAACGTTCCTCCGTGGCTGTTTCTGAAACCAAGTGTAGATTATTGTGGGTAGGAGAGAACAGGTTGAGGACGTGAGACGGTGTGTGGAGAGATATACAGTATAGATAATTGTTTTTATTTGTTTTGAAGGATATATACAGATGGTTCAAAGGATGCAGTCAGTGGTAGGGTAGGGGCAGGGGTGTATATCCCAGATTTTAATGTTAGAGTATGTAAGCGGTTAACTGATTATGTGTCAGTGTATGCGGCCGAGTTGATGGCCATGATTATAGGTTTGATATGGGTGGAGGAGGTGAAACCATGGAGTGGTGATCTGCTCTGATTTGGCTGCAGTTGAGTAGTGTGAAGACGGGCAGGTCGGATAGGGGAGACTTGTTTGTGGAGATGATGGTGCTGTCAATGGGATTGGAGAGGATGGGAGTGATGGTAAGCTGACGTGGCTAATAGTGCGGTGAGGAGAGAAGGGGTAGATATTCAGATCCCGTTGGGCCACAGGGAAGTTAAGTCCTTGATCCGGGCAAAAGGTGTCGATCTTTGGCAAAGGGAGTGGGATGCTATTAGTAAGGGGAGACAATTTTATCGCGTGCACCGGTCAGTTAAGGAAGAGGTGGGGAGTATGGGATGTAGGAGAGAGGAAGTTGTGTGGAGTAGACTACAGTTTGGGCACACAGGTTTGCATGCCAGGTTGTGGATGATAGGGAGACATGAAACAGGTCTGTGTGATGAGTGTTTAGTGGTGGAAATGGTGGAGCATGTGTTGATATTTTGTGAACTGTATGATGTAGATAAGGAGAGATTGTGTGAAAGGGTTAGAGAGGCTGGATGGGGTTGGGGTTTGGGTGGTGTGGTGGGGGGAGGAAAGGGGAGGGAAGTAGTGTCTAGGGCTCCATTTCACTTTCTTAGAGGAACAGGACTAATTAAGATAATTTAATGTAGGTAGGCTGTGACTGGCCTCACACTCCAGTACAGTAGGTGGCGGTGTATGCACCTTAAAAGTTGGATGCGATCAGCCAACCCGATCTCAAAGAAGAAGAAGAAGAACTATGAGTTGAACATATTTGTCTGAAAACGAACTAGTCACCAATTATTGTTGCCCATGTTGTTATCATGTCTAACCAGTTGGCTATTGTCACCCGTGTGCACACATGAGCTCCCGAGTCTAGCTAGCGGCATCCACGATTAGCTAACAGTTAGCTAGTTAACGTTAGTTGGCTACTGCCTGGCCAGTGTGAGCTAGCTAGCTACATTTCAGTCACTAGCTATCCTTCTAAATGCAGTGTTCACTGGATAAACTAGCTATGAGTTGAACATATCATGGTGAAAACAAACTACTATAGTAGCAGGTTGTTGCCTATGGTGGAATCATATCTAATCATATCAACAACAACAAAATGGTAACTCTTTTTATTGGTATTTTTTTCAGTTACAGTGTAAACAATGCTTGAAATACAGTACATTGCACATGTGATTTTATACATTCAATATACCATGGGAACATGCTTTTTGAATGAGGTATGAATAGATATGCCCGTACAAAAATATAAAATACTTAAGTAATACTTTCATATCAAAACATTCATTAGAAACAACAAAGTGCACAAAACAAACATGGCTAGTCTTCAAAATGAAGACAGAGAAGTAAAATCAACTTTCTTGCCAACAAACTCAAATAGGCTACAAACTCAGATGTGTATTTTGGTAGTGTTATAGTATCAGGTATTACCCCAAATAATGATGTTATGGCAGTAGGAGCAAAAGGCACTTGTAATACTTTCGATATGGTATCAAAGATGGCAGACCCATAGTTATGTAGAGAAGAGCAGGACCAAAACATATGTATTAATGAAGCAAACAGGGTCGACATCAGGATAGATCTTAGAGAGCCTGAGTTTAGTCCAGTGAGTGCGGTGGAGGATTTTGCATTGGATCAAACCATGTTTGGCACAGACAGAAGAGGAGTGGACACGGTACAGAATATCTTCCCATGTGTCACCAGTAAACTCATCATCTAGATCCTGTTCCCATAAAGTTTTAATAGCTGTGAATGAAGGATTGTGAAGAGAGTACATTTTTTAACCAGGTAAGCCAGTTGAGAACAAGTTCTCATTTACAACTGCGACCTGGCCAATATAAAGCAAAGCAGTGCGGTAAAATCAACAACAACACAGAGTTACATATGGAATAAACAAAACGTACAGTCAATAACACAATAGAAAATCTATATACAGTGTGTGCAAATGTAGTAAGTTATGGAGGTAAGGCAATAAATAGGCCATAGTGCAAAATAATTACAATTATAATTTAGTATTAACACTGGAGTGATAGATGTGCAAAAGATGATGTGCAAATAGAGATACTGGGGTGCAAATAAGCAAAATAAATAATGTAAATAACAATATGGGGATGAGGTAGTTGGGTGGGCTAATTACAGATGGGCTGTGTACAGGTGCAGTGATCGGTAAGCTGCTCTGACAACTGATGCTTAAAGATAGTGAGGGAGATAAGTGTCTCCAGCTTCAGAGATTTTTGCAGTTCGTTCCAGTCATTGGCAGCAGAGAACTGGAAGGAATGGCGACCAAAGGAGGTGTTGGCTTTGGGGATGACCAGTGAGATATACCTGCTGGAACGCATACTACGGGTGGGTGTTGCTATGGTGACCAATGAGCTAAGATAAGGCGGGGATTTGCCTAGAAGTGATTTATAGATGACCTGGAGCCAGTGGGTTTGGCAACGAATATGTAGTGAGGGCCAGCCAACGAGAGCGTACAGGTCACAATGGTGGGTAGTATATGGGGCTTTGGGGACAAAACGGATGTCACTGTGATAGACTACATCCAATTTGCTGAGTAGAGTGTTGGAGGCTATTTTGTAAATGACATCGCCGAAGTCAAGGATCGGTAGGATAGTCAATTTTACCAGGGCATGTTTAGCAGCATGAGTGAAGGAGGCTTTGTTGCGAAATAGGAAGCCGATTCTAGATTTAACTTTGGATTGGAGATGCTTAATGTGAGTCTGGAAGGAGAGTTTACGATCTAACCAGACACCTAGGTATTTGTAGTTGTCCACAAGTCAGACCCTGCTGAGAGTATTGATGCTAGTCGGGCAGGCTGGTGCAAGCAGCGTTCGATTGAAGAGCATGCATTTAGTTTTACTAGCGTTTAAGAGCAGTTGGAGGCCACGGAAGGAGTGTTGTATGGCATTGAAGCTTGTTTGGAGGTTTGTTAACACAGTGTCCAATGAAGGGCCAGATGTATACAACATGGTGTTGCCTGTGTAGAGGTGGATCTGAGAGTCACCAGCAGCAAGAGCGACATCCTTGATATACACAGAGAATAGAGTCGGCCCGAGAATTGAACCCTGTGGCACCCCCATAGAGACTGCCAGAGGTCCAGACAACAGGCCCTCCGATTTGACACATTGAACTCTATCTGAGAAGTAGTTGGTGACCAGGCGAGGCAGTCATTTGAGAAACCAAGGCTATTTAGTCTGCCAATAAGAATGCGATGATTGACAGAGTCAAAAGCCTTGGCCAGGTCAATAAAGACGGCTGCACAGTACTGTCTTTTATCGATCGCGGTTATTATATTGTTTAGGACCTTGAGCGTGGCTGAGGTACACCCATGACCAGCTCGGAAACCAGATTGCATAGCGGAGAAGGTACGGTGGGATTCGAAATGGTCGGTGATCTGTTTGTTAACTTGGCTTTCAAATACTTTCGAAAGGCAGGGCAGGATGGATATAGGTCTGTAACAGTTTGGATCTAGAGTGTCACCCCCTTTGAAAAGGGGGATGACCGCGGCAGCTTTCCAATTTCGGCGGCTAATTTTAGAAAGAAAGGGTCCAGATTGTCTAGCACAGCTGATTTGTAGGGGTCCAGATTTTGCAGCTCTTTCAGAACATCAGCTATCTGAATTTGGTTGAAGGAGAAGTGGGAGGGGGGGCATGGGCAAGTTGCAGCGGAGGGTGCAGAGCTGGTGGCCGGGGTAGGGGTAGCCAGGTGGAAAGCATGGCCAGCCATAGCAAAATGCTTGTTGAAATGTTTGATTATCGTAGATTATCGTAGATTTATCGGTAGTGACAGTGTTTCCTAGCCTCAGTGCAGTGGGCAGCTTTGAGGAGGTGCTCTTATTCTCCATGGACTTTACAGTGTCCCAAAACTTTTTGGAGTTAGTGCTACAGGATGCAAATTTCTGTTTGAAAAAGTTAGCCTTTGCTTTCCTAACTGATTGTGTATATTGGTTCCTGACTTCCCTGAAAAGTTGCATATCGCGGGGGCTGTTCGGTGCTAATGCAGTACGCCACAGGATGTTTTTGTGCTGGTCAAGGGCAGTCAAGTCTGGGGTGAACCAGGGGCTATATCTGTTCTTAGTTCTGCATTTTTTGAATGGGGCATGCTTATTTAAGATGGAGAGGAAAGCACTTTTAAAGAACTACCAGGCATCCTCTACTGACGGAATGAGGTCAATATCCATCCAGGATACCTGAGCCAGGTCAATTAGAAAGGCCTGCTCGCTGAAGTGTTTTAGGGAGCGTTTGACAGTGATGAGGGGTGGTCGTTTGACCGCGGACCCATTACGGATGCAGGCAATGAGGCAGTGATCGCTGAGATCCTGGTTGAAGACAGCGGAGGTGTATTTAGAGGGTAAATTAGTCATAGCTATAAGAAAGAATACATTTTACTGTTGGGGATGGTGTGAAAAATGCATCAGTGGGAGGGCCCACAGGAAGAGTGTGGAATTGAGAGGTCATGTCACGGACAAAGCTACGCACTTATAAATATCTACAGAAATGACTATTCGGAAGATGGAATTTAGCTGAGATTTACTAGATGGATGGAAAACGTGATTTCTGAGTAGAGGGGCACTTAATGAATAGGTTTGCAACTAAAATGTTTTTGGTATAACCTGACGTAGCAGAATGAATAGGGGAATATGCCAAAGCAGACAGTGAGGATATCATACATGTGGAAGATTCTATATTCAACCATGCTGGAATTATATTTTGGGTATCTGCACAGATCCAGTACTGAATTACACGGAAGTTGGCAACCCAATAATCGAACTGGAAATTAGGTAGGGCCACGCCCCCTAAGGGTTTAGGCCTTTGCAGGAACACCTTGCAGATCCTATGAATTTTTTTATTCCAGATGAATGAGATAATCCCATTCAGTTTGCCAAAAAAATTTTGGGGAATAAAAATAGGTACTGTATACATTGAAAGAGGTAGGAGAATTTATGAAGGGTATTCATTTTAGCTGAATTAATTCTACCAGCTAATGATAGGGGGAGTAGTGACCATCATTCAAAATCTTTCTCCCCCATAGTAAGGAGAAGAGTAAAATGAGCCTTAAAAAGGTTATCAAATTTGTCTGTGACATGTACCTCCAAGTATGTAAATGTCGAGAACTACTCTGAAAGGCAATGTGTGTAACGGGTAGTTACGAGCTGCAGCATTTAAGAGGAAAAGCTTGCTCTTATTCAGATTTAACTGCATTAAGAACAGATAGCACAATGGGTAAGGATACATCGAGGTTTGAGATATAGAGAAGCAAGTAATCAGCATAAAGTGATACCCTTTGTTCGATGTCGCTCCTGAACACTCCTTATATGTGGGTTGGATCTAAATGCTATTGTGAGGGGCTCGATGGAGATGGCAAAAAGCAAGGGAGACATTGGACACCCCGCTGAAGTGAGGGAAATAGTCTGAGTGGGTGTTATTCGTTCTGACAGATGCATGTGGAGAAGTGTATAGTAACTTGATCCAAGCAAGACATTTAGTATGAAAAAGTATGAAAAAGGTAGCCCCACTCTATCAAAAGCCTTCTCAGCATCTAGAGAGATTAGAATCTCTGGGAGCTTTGAGATAGAAGGATTATACATAACATTAAAGAGTCGTCTGATATTTGAAAAATAATGTATATTTTGATCAAACCTGTCTGGTCAGAGGAAATAACAGATGGTAAAACCAACTTCAAACGCATAGCTAATAGTTTAGCTAAGAGCTTAACATCCACATTGAGCAGTGAGATTGAGCGATAGGACCTGCAGGAGAGAGGGTCTTCATTATTTTTAAATATCAATAAAATGGAAGCCTATGTTAAGGATTGAGGGAGAGAGACTGATTCAAAGGATTCAATTAACATACAGTGCCTTTGGAAAGTATTCAGACCCTTTGACTTTTTTCACATTTTGTTAGGTTACATCCTTCTTCTAAAATGGATTAAATTGTTTTTTTCCCTCATCAATCTACACACAATACCCCATAATGACATAATGATAGGTTTTTAGAAATGTGTGCTAATTTATAAAAACATTTAAACGGAAATATGACATTTACATAAGGATTCAGACCCTTTACTCAGTACTTTGTTGAAGCACATTTGGCAGCGATTATAGCCTCGAGCCTTCTTGGGTATGACGCTACAAGCTTGGCACACCTATATTTGGGGAGTTACTCCCACTCTTCTCTGCAGATTCTCTCAAGCTCTGTCAGGTTGGATGGGGAGCATCGCTGCACAGCTATTTTCAGGTCTCCACAGAGATGTTAGATAGGATTCAAATCCAGGCTCTGGCTGGGCCACTCAAGGACATTCAGAGACTTGTCCCGAAGCCACTCCTGCATTGTCTTCGCTGTGTGCTTAAGGTCGTTGTCCTGTTGGAAGGTTGAACCTTCGACCCAGTCTGAGGTCCTGAGCGCTCTGGAGCAGGTTTTCATCAAGGATCTCTCTGTACTTTGCACCGTTCATCTTTCCCTTGATCCTAACTAGTCTCCCAGTCCTTGCCACAGAAAAACATCCCCACAGATTGATGCTGCCACCACCATGCTTCACCGTAGGGATGGTGCCAGGTTTCCTCCAGATGTGACGTTTGGCATTCAGGCAAAGAGTTCAATCTTGGTTTCATCAGACCAGAGAAGGTTGTTTCTCGTAGTCTGAGAGTCTTTAGGTGCCTTTTGGCAAACTCCAAGCGGGCTGTCATGTGCCTTTTACTGAGGAGTGGCTTCCATCTGGCCACTCTACCATAAAGGCCTGATTGGTGGAGTGCTGCAGATATGGTTGTCCTTCTGGAAGGTTCTCCCATCTCCACAGAGGAACTCTAGATCTCTGTCAGAGTGACCATTGTGTTGTTGGTCACCTCCCTGACCAAGCCCCCCGCGATTGCTCAGTTTGGCCTGGCGGCCAGCTCTAGGGAAGAGTCTCGATGCTTCAAACTACTTCCATTTAAGAATGATGGAAGCCACTGTGTTCTTGGGGACCTTCAATGCTGCAGAATTTATTTGGTACCCTTCCCCAGATCTGTGCCTCGACACAGTCCTGTCTCGGAAATCTACCGATAATTCCTTCGACCTCATGGCTTGGTTTTTGCTCTGACATGCACTGTCAACTGCGGGACCTTATATAGACAGGTGCGTGCCTTTCCAAATCATGTCTAATCAATTAAATTTACCACAGGTGGACTCCAATCAAGTTGTAGAAACATCTTAAGGATGATCAATGGAAACAGGATGCACCTGAGCTCAATTTCGAGTCTCATAGCAAAGGGTCTGAATACTTATGTAAATAAGGTATTTCTGTTTTTTACTTTTAATAAATTTCCAAACATTATACAAGGCACTGTATATATTATATCAATAGAGGCTTACTATTTCAGCTAATGATGAGGAAAATGAACGTATAATGCAAATAGAAAACAGGAGGCACTGTAGTAGGCTACACGTGTCGGGCCTTACCTATCAAACGCTGCACTGCAGATAGCCTAAATATCCATCTCGTTGCTCCGGTCAGTCTGGTTCTTGTCGATAAAGTCAATTGCAGCAGTTGGGTCGTTGAACTTGTGAAAAGCTCCACTTGGTAGTGTGATCCTGAGCTCAGCTGGGAAGAAGAAGCCAAACTTGACTCCTGGACAATCTTGACTCCTGCATAAGCAGCTTTGCATAACCAAACGCCACTAGTTTCTTGGCCACGGAGGCAGTGAAGTCTGGGAAGATGGACAGTCTCTTGCCTCGGTACAATAAGGGTGATGCTTCTCCAGTTCGGCACAGGATCCATTCCCGGACGTGGTAGTAATGCACTCTAATGACGAAGGGCCATGGGGGGGTCACCCTCTCTGGGTCTAGCTCGCAGTGACCTATGGGCACGGTCTAAAAGGGGTTTTCTTCAAGGTTAAGCATGTCCTGCAATAGTTGGGAAACAAAGTCTGTTGGGCAGGGCCCCTCCAGACCCTCAGCAATGCCCACCAGGCGTATGTAGTGGTGGCGTTGACGTCCTTCTAGGGCCTCGCATTTTTGTTTAAGCACTTTATCATCAGATGAGAGCAATATCACTGTGGCCTGAAGGGTGGTTAGGTCGTCACTGTAAGACACAGCAGAGCACTCTAGTTTAAGTATGATAGTGCCATGTGTAATCACTGTTGCCTGTAGTGTAGCTACAGATCATTTCATTTCTTCCTTAATTAAGGACATTTCTGAGCGGAGAGTTGTGGAGAGAGTGTCAATCTTCGTGTCAAGTTTATCATATGTCTGTTTTGAGCCCATCCATAGCTTCTGTGAACTTCCTCAAACTAAGGGCAACGTCCTGGCCATCGCTGTCCTCCTCCCGACTTGGCGAGTTTCTTGGTGGTGTTGCTCGCCCAGGCAAGCCGGGGGCTTTAATGGGGCCTTCTTTGGGAGGGTCTCTTATAGAGTGAGTGTCCCTTTTATCTGCCATTTCAGCAATTTGTGGAACAGTGAAGAGTCAGATTATGTTTAGTAAATTAAGCTCAGCAATAGAAGTCAAGTTGTAGACGAGACTGAGGTTTTAAATAACAGAAATATGACAGCTCGCTCAATTAGTGGCTGTGCTAGCTTGCTGAGGAAAGTTTGGTAGTTGAATACAGCCTCCTTATGTCAAGTTGCGTTTACAGCGATGATATCGATTCTTTCACTGTTATGAAGAGAAAGAGATGAAAAACCTTGCTTTGGATATTCTGCCGACCAAAGTAACCGAAACTTTGTCAGGAGCAGACAAATATGCCTGCCTCTCCAGTTGGTAGCTTGTTAAGGAAAATCCAAGGCTTTGCTGCGGCCTACTTTAGCAATCTTCTATTCAGCAATTCACATCCATTATTACTGTTCGGAAGAGCAATGAGATATAAAACTATGTAAACAATACTTAGTAAAGCAAAATTAATTAAACAATAAATGAAACTGTGCTCTCAATTAAATAAAGTTTGTTACAACTTGGCAGAGCTTACATTTACATGTCATTTAGCAGACGCTCTTATCCAGAGCAACTTACAGTTAGTGAGTGCATACATTATTTTTTTTCATACTGCCCCCCCGTGGTAATCAAACCCACAACCCTGGCATTGCAAATGCCATGCTCTACCAACTGAGCTACATCCCTGCCAGCCATTCCCTCCCCTACCCTGGACGACGCTGGGCCAATTGTGCGCCGCCCCATGGGACTCCCGGTCGCGGCCGGCTACGACAGAGCCTGGATTCAAACCAGGATCTCTAGTGGCACAGCTATGTAGTGCCTTAGACCACTGCGCCATTCGGGAGGCTCCGGGAAACACGTGTTACATTTTACATTTACATTTACGTCATTTAGCAGACGCTCTTATCCAGAGCGACTTACAAATTGGTGCATTCACCTTATAGCCAGTGGGATAACCACTTTACAATGTTTTTTTTTTATTTCATTTTTTTATTTTCTTTATTTTTTTTTCATTTTTGGGGGGTGGTGGGTTGGGGTAAGGGGTGGGGGGGGGGGTAGAAGGATTACTTTATCCTATCCCAGGTATTCCTTAAAGAGGTGGGGTTTCAAATGTCTCCGGAAGGTGGTGAGTGACTCCGCTGTCCTGGCGTCGTGAGGGAGCTTGTTCCACCATTGGGGTGCCAGAGCAGCGAACAGTTTTGACGGGAACTATGCTTCCGCAGAGGTAGGGGAGCCAGCAGGCCAGAGGTGGATGAACGCAATGCCCTCGTTTGGGTGTAGGGACTGATCAGAGCCTGAAGGTACGGAGGTGCCGTTCCCCTCACAGCTCCGTAGTTTTTGTGCTGGTCAAGGGCAGTCAAGTCTGGGGTGAACCAGGGGCTATATCTGTTCTTAGTTCTGCATTTTTTGAATGGGGCATGCTTATTTAAGATGGAGAGGAAAGCACTTTTAAAGAACTACCAGGCATCCTCTACTGACGGAATGAGGTCAATATCCATCCAGGATACCTGAGCCAGGTCAATTAGAAAGGCCTGCTCGCTGAAGTGTTTTAGGGAGCGTTTGAAAGTGATGAGGGGTGGTCGTTTGACCGCGGACCCATTACGGATGCAGGCAATGAGGCAGTGATCGCTGAGATCCTGGTTGAAGACAGCGGAGGTGTATTTAGAGGGTAAATTAGTCATAGCTATAAGAAAGAATATATTTTACTGTTGGGGATGGTGTGAAAAAAGCATCAGTGGGAGGGCCCACAGGAAGAGTGTGGAATTGAGAGGTCATGTCACGGACAAAGCTACGCACTTATAAATATCTACAGAAATGACTATTCGGAAGATGGAATTTAGCTGAGATTTACTAGATGGATGGAAAACGTGATTTCTGAGTAGAGGGGCACTTAATGAATAGGTTTGCAACTAAAATGTTTTTGGTATAACCTGACGTAGCAGAATGAATAGGGGAATATGCCAAAGCAGACAGTGAGGATATCATACATGTGGAAGATTCTATATTCAACCATGCTGGAATTATATTTTGGGTATCTGCACAGATCCAGTACTGAATTACACGGAAGTTGGCAACCCAATAATCGAACTGGAAATTAGGTAGGGCCACGCCCCCTAAGGGTTTAGGCCTTTGCAGGAACACCTTGCAGATCCTATGAATTTTTTTATTCCAGATGAATGAGATAATCCCATTCAGTTTGCCAAAAAAATTTTGGGGAATAAAAATAGGTACTGTATACATTGAAAGAGGTAGGAGAATTTATGAAGGGTATTCATTTTAGCTGAATTAATTCTACCAGCTAATGATAGGGGGAGTAGTGACCATCATTCAAAATCTTTCTCCCCCATAGTAAGGAGAAGAGTAAAATGAGCCTTAAAAAGGTTATCAAATTTGTCTGTGACATGTACCTCCAAGTATGTAAATGTCGAGAACTACTCTGAAAGGCAATGTGTGTAACGGGTAGTTACGAGCTGCAGCATTTAAGAGGAAAAGCTTGCTCTTATTCAGATTTAACTGCATTAAGAACAGATAGCACAATGGGTAAGGATACATCGAGGTTTGAGATATAGAGAAGCAAGTCATCAGCATAAAGTGATACCCTTTGTTCGATGTCGCTCCTGAACACTCCTTATATGTGGGTTGGATCTAAATGCTATTGTGAGGGGCTCGATGGAGATGGCAAAAAGCAAGGGAGACATTGGACACCCCGCTGAAGTGAGGGAAATAGTCTGAGTGGGTGTTATTCGTTCTGACAGATGCATGTGGAGAAGTGTATAGTAACTTGATCCAAGCAAGACATTTAGTATGAAAAAGTATGAAAAAGGTAGCCCCACTCTATCAAAAGCCTTCTCAGCATCTAGAGAGATTAGAATCTCTGGGAGCTTTGAGATAGAAGGATTATACATAACATTAAAGAGTCGTCTGATATTTGAAAAATAATGTATATTTTGATCAAACCTGTCTGGTCAGAGGAAATAACAGATGGTAAAACCAACTTCAAACGCATAGCTAATAGTTTAGCTAAGAGCTTAACATCCACATTGAGCAGTGAGATTGAGCGATAGGACCTGCAGGAGAGAGGGTCTTCATTATTTTTAAATATCAATAAAATGGAAGCCTATGTTAAGGATTGAGGGAGAGAGACTGATTCAAAGGATTCAATTAACATACAGTGCCTTTGGAAAGTATTCAGACCCTTTGACTTTTTTCACATTTTGTTAGGTTACATCCTTCTTCTAAAATGGATTAAATTGTTTTTTCCCTCATCAATCTACACACAATACCCCATAATGACATAATGATAGGTTTTTAGAAATGTGTGCTAATTTATAAAAACATTTAAACGGAAATATGACATTTACATAAGGATTCAGACCCTTTACTCAGTACTTTGTTGAAGCACATTTGGCAGCGATTATAGCCTCGAGCCTTCTTGGGTATGACGCTACAAGCTTGGCACACCTATATTTGGGGAGTTACTCCCACTCTTCTCTGCAGATTCTCTCAAGCTCTGTCAGGTTGGATGGGGAGCATCGCTGCACAGCTATTTTCAGGTCTCCACAGAGATGTTAGATAGGATTCAAATCCAGGCTCTGGCTGGGCCACTCAAGGACATTCAGAGACTTGTCCCGAAGCCACTCCTGCATTGTCTTCGCTGTGTGCTTAAGGTCGTTGTCCTGTTGGAAGGTTGAACCTTCGACCCAGTCTGAGGTCCTGAGCGCTCTGGAGCAGGTTTTCATCAAGGATCTCTCTGTACTTTGCACCGTTCATCTTTCCCTTGATCCTAACTAGTCTCCCAGTCCTTGCCACAGAAAAACATCCCCACAGATTGATGCTGCCACCACCATGCTTCACCGTAGGGATGGTGCCAGGTTTCCTCCAGATGTGACGTTTGGCATTCAGGCAAAGAGTTCAATCTTGGTTTCATCAGACCAGAGAAGGTTGTTTCTCATAGTCTGAGAGTCTTTAGGTGCCTTTTGGCAAACTCCAAGCGGGCTGTCATGTGCCTTTTACTGAGGAGTGGCTTCCATCTGGCCACTCTACCATAAAGGCCTGATTGGTGGAGTGCTGCAGATATGGTTGTCCTTCTGGAAGGTTCTCCCATCTCCACAGAGGAACTCTAGATCTCTGTCAGAGTGACCATTGTGTTGTTGGTCACCTCCCTGACCAAGCCCCCCCGCGATTGCTCAGTTTGGCCTGGCGGCCAGCTCTAGGAAGAGTCTCGATGCTTCCAAACTACTTCCATTTAAGAATGATGGAAGCCACTGTGTTCTTGGGGACCTTCAATGCTGCAGAATTTATTTGGTACCCTTCCCCAGATCTGTGCCTCGACACAGTCCTGTCTCGGAAATCTACCGATAATTCCTTCGACCTCATGGCTTGGTTTTTGCTCTGACATGCACTGTCAACTGCGGGACCTTATATAGACAGGTGCGTGCCTTTCCAAATCATGTCTAATCAATTAAATTTACCACAGGTGGACTCCAATCAAGTTGTAGAAACATATCAATGATGATCAATGGAAACAGGATGCACCTGAGCTCAATTTCGAGTCTCATAGCAAAGGGTCTGAATACTTATGTAAATAAGGTATTTCTGTTTTTTACTTTTAATAAATTTCCAAACATTATACAAGGCACTGTATATATTATATCAATAGAGGCTTACTATTTCAGCTAATGATGAGGAAAATGAACGTATAATGCAAATAGAAAACAGGAGGCACTGTAGTAGGCTACACGTGTCGGGCCTTACCTATCAAACGCTGCACTGCAGATAGCCTAAATATCCATCTCGTTGCTCCGGTCAGTCTGGTTCTTGTCGATAAAGTCAATTGCAGCAGTTGGGTCGTTGAACTTGTGAAAAGCTCCACTTGGTAGTGTGATCCTGAGCTCAGCTGGGAAGAAGAAGCCAAACTTGACTCCTGGACAATCTTGACTCCTGCATAAGCAGCTTTGCATAACCAAACGCCACTAGTTTCTTGGCCACGGAGGCAGTGAAGTCTGGGAAGATGGACAGTCTCTTGCCTCGGTACAATAAGGGTGATGCTTCTCCAGTTCGGCACAGGATCCATTCCCGGACGTGGTAGTAATGCACTCTAATGACGAAGGGCCATGGGGGGGTCACCCTCTCTGGGTCTAGCTCGCAGTGACCTATGGGCACGGTCTAAAAGGGGTTTTCTTCAAGGTTAAGCATGTCCTGCAATAGTTGGGAAACAAAGTCTGTTGGGCAGGGCCACTCCAGACCCTCAGCAATGCCCACCAGGCGTATGTAGTGGTGGCGTTGACGTCCTTCTAGGGCCTCGCATTTTTGTTTAAGCACTTTATCATCAGATGAGAGCAATATCACTGTGGCCTGAAGGGTGGTTAGGTCGTCACTGTAAGACACAGCAGAGCACTCTAGTTTAAGTATGATAGTGCCATGTGTAATCACTGTTGCCTGTAGTGTAGCTACAGATCATTTCATTTCTTCCTTAATTAAGGACATTTCTGAGCGGAGAGTTGTGGAGAGAGTGTCAATCTTCGTGTCAAGTTTATCATATGTCTGTTTTGAGCCCATCCATAGCTTCTGTGAACTTCCTCAAACTAAGGGCAACGTCCTGGCCATCGCTGTCCTCCTCCCGACTTGGCGAGTTTCTTGGTGGTGTTGCTCGCCTAGGCAAGCCGGGGGCTTTAATGGGGCCTTCTTTGGGAGGGTCTCTTATAGAGTGAGTGTCCCTTTTATCTGCCATTTCAGCAATTTGTGGAACAGTGAAGAGTCAGATTATGTTTAGTAAATTAAGCTCAGCAATAGAAGTCAAGTTGTAGACGAGACTGAGGTTTTAAATAACAGAAATATGACAGCTCGCTCAATTAGTGGCTGTGCTAGCTTGCTGAGGAAAGTTTGGTAGTTGAATACAGCCTCCTTATGTCAAGTTGCGTTTACAGCGATGATATCGATTCTTTCACTGTTATGAAGAGAAAGAGATGAAAAACCTTGCTTTGGATATTCTGCCGACCAAAGTAACCGAAACTTTGTCAGGAGCAGACAAATATGCCTGCCTCTCCAGTTGGTAGCTTGTTAAGGAAAATCCAAGGCTTTGCTGCGGCCTACTTTAGCAATCTTCCATTCAGCAATTCACAGCCATTATTACTGTTCGGAAGAGCAATGAGATATGAAACTATGTAAACAATACTTAGTAAAGCAAAATTAATTAAACAATAAATGAAACTGTGCTCTCAATTAAATAAAGTTTGTTACAACTTGGCAGAGCTTACATTTACATGTCATTTAGCAGACGCTCTTATCCAGAGCAACTTACAGTTAGTGAGTGCATACATTATTTTTTTTCATACTGGCCCCCCGTGGTAATCAAACCCACAACCCTGGCATTGCAAATGCTATGCTCTACCAACTGAGCTACATCCCTGCCAGCCATTCCCTCCCCTACCCTGGGCAATTGTGCGCCGCCCCATGGGTCTCCCGGTCGCGGCCGGCTACGACAGAGCCTGGATTCAAACCAGGATCTCTAGTGGCACAGCTATGTAGTGCCTTAGACCACTGCGCCATTCGGGAGGCTCCGGGAAACACGTGTTACATTTTACATTTAAATTTACGTCCTAGGGTTAGAGGCAGATGCTTGGAATTTAGAGTGGTAGAAAGTGGCCTTAGCAGCAGAAACAGATGAAGAAAATGTAGAGAGGAGGGAGTGAAAAGATGCCAGGTCCGCAGGGAGTCTAGTTTTCTTCCATTTCCGCTCAGCTGCCCGGAGCTCTGTTCTGTGAGCTCGCAATGAGTCATCAAGCCACGGAGCTGGAGGGGAGGACCGAGCCGGCCGGGAGGATAGGGGACATAGAGAGTCAAAGGATGCAGAAAGGGAGGAGAGGAGGGTTGAGGAGGCAGAATCAGGAGATTGGAGGGAGAAGGATTGAGCAGAGGGAAGAGATAATAGGATAGAAGAGGAGAGAGTAGCGGGAGAGAGAGAGCGAAGGTTGCGACGGCGCATTACCATCTGTGTAGGGGCAGAGTGAGTATTGTTGGAGGAGAGCGAGAGAGAAAAGGATACAAAGTAGTGGTCGGAGACATGGAGGGGAGTTGCAGTGAGATTAGTAGAACAACAGCAACTAGTAAAGATGAGGTCAAGCGTATTGCCTGCCTTGTGAGTAGGGGGGGACGGTGAGAGGGTGAGGTCAAAAGAGGAGAGGAGTGGAACGAAGGAGGCAGAGAGAAATGAGTCAAATGTAGACGTAGGGAGGTTGAAATCCCCCAGAACTGTGAGGGGTGAGCCATCCTCAGGAAAGGAACATATCAAGGCGTCAAGCTCATTGATGAACTCTCCAAGGGAACCTGGAGGGCGATAGATGACAAGGATATTAAGCTTAAATGGGCTAGTGACTGTGACAGCGTGGAATTCAAATGAGGAGATAGACAGATGGGTCAGGGGAAAAATTGAGAATGTCCACTTGGGAGAGATGAGGATTCCTGTGCCACCACCCCGCTGACCAGATGCTCTCGGGGTATGCGAGAACACATGGTCAGACGAGGAGAGAGCAGTAGGAGTAGCAGTGTTTTCAGTGGTAATCCATGTTTCCGTCAGCGCCAAGAAGTCGAGGGACTGGAGGGTAGCATAGGCTGAGATGAACTCTGCCTTGTTGGCAGCAGAACGGCAGTTCCAGAGGCTGCCTGAGACCTGGAACTCCACGTGGGTGGTGCGTGCAGGGACCACCAGGTTAGAGACGCAGCAGCCACGCGGTGTGAGGCGTTTGTATAGCCTGTGTGGAGAGGAGAGAACAGGGATAGGCAGAGGCATAGTTGACAGGCTCCAACAACACGGTTTAGCGCCAATACTCGGCCACAACAAACCACCAGTGTATCAACACGCAAGCAGATTGTTCGTGTCCGTGTCTAACGTTGTGGGTTAGTCCCGACAGCTTGAGCGAGTCCGTCGTCAACTTATTCAGCCAGTTAGTTAGCTAGAATAGTTAGCAAGCTAGCTAGCCATTGCTTTCAGACAAAGAAGAACCCCTCCTTTCACGGCACGAACACTCATTCGTGCCCCCGGAAATCTGCTAGCTAATTTGTCCTGGGATATAAACATTGGGTTGTTATTTTACCTGAAATGCACAAGGTCCTTTTTTTCTGGATCTTTGTAGAATGTTGACCCATTTTGAGTCACACAAAATCGTGTGTTCTTTACTCTGACAATTAATCCACAGATAAAAGGGGAAACCTAGTTAGTTTCTAGTAATCTCTCCTCCTTCAGTAGTCTTCTTCTTCTTCTGTGGACTTTATATGGCAGTTGGCAACCAACTTTAAGGTGCATTACCACTGTTGGTGCTGTCATCTTCAGGACAGGAATACCGGCTTACTTAACGGAGGAATAAACACACCATGTTTCAACCAGAACGCGGGAAAATGCCCTTTCTTTATTTTCGCACATGCGCAGTTGTACATCTCTCATAGGGCATAACTGTACCAGTGTAAGAACACAATTTATAACATATTAGTCTATATGTTAACACCCCCACTTGCTCTTATACTGTACAAGTCGTATTCAACCCAACTATCAACACATTTAGCTTACAGTTATACATCTCACAAATATCAGTTTACATTCCAAACATATAACCCAATAATTTTTCATTTTTGAACTTCGTTACAGGTTTAGTCAAAACATCTGCAACCATGTCTGCCGTTGGACAATATTCAATACTTATTTTGCCATCACTGAGCGCAGATCGAATGAAATGATATCGGATGTCAACATGTTTACATCTCTGACGACATACTGGGTTCTTTGACAGAGCAATTGCACCTTGGTTATCTTCAAAGATTGTTACTGGTGCATATTGGCACTCACTATCCATCTGGCCCAATAACTGTACAAGGGACAAACTTTCTTGTGTAGTAGCAGCCAGTGCCATGTACTCTGCTTCACATGTAGATAAAGCTACTGTTGGCTGCTTCTTAGACCTCCATGAAATAACAGGTCCACATTTAGTTAAACTAAAACAATACCCTGTTATGCTTCTGTTATGCGTCTGTCACTTTGATCTGCTGCCCAATCAGCATCACTATATGCTACGAGGTTGAGTTTTTCCACCCCCTTTTTGTAACACAACTCCTGATTCATTGTCCCCTTCAAGTACCTCAACACATGTTTAGCTGTTATCCAGTGTTGCACTTTTGGTTCTGATAGGTATTGTGATAGGTATTGTGACTTAACATTTCTTTTACACTTGTGAGTGAGTCACTATCACTAGCAGCGATAATTAGATCATCGACCCAAATTATCAAAATGATTCTTTCTGTTGCAGTTTGTTTGTTGTAAACACAGTGATCAGCTGGGTTCTGTGTAAAACCATTTTCACTAAGGTGATCATGCAACATTTTGTTCCAGTTCCTTCCTGACTGTTTCAGGCCGTACAGTGACTTGTTCAGTTTGCAGACTAGTTGCTCACCTGTATCTGACCTGACTTCAAAACCCTCTGGTTGCTCCATGTACACTTCACAGTCAATAGGAGCATGTAGATATGCTGTTTTGACATCCATCTGATGTAACTCTAAGTCATACTGAGCTGCTAGCTGCATCAAACAGCGTACTGATGTCATATTTGCAGTTGGAGAAAAAGTATCCTTATAGTCTATTCCTGCCACTTGACTATATCCCTTTGCAACATATCTTGCCTTGTATGTCTCAGTCTCATCTGAATTGTTTTTGACCGCATAGACCCACC
Organism: Coregonus clupeaformis; assembly: GCF_020615455.1. Lineage (NCBI taxonomy): Eukaryota > Metazoa > Chordata > Actinopteri > Salmoniformes > Salmonidae > Coregonus > Coregonus clupeaformis. Next base: position 8,613,183 of record NC_059196.1, read on the forward strand.
TGCCCCCCACTGCATTTTTACCCTCTGGCAGTGTGGTCAATGTGAATGTATCATTTTCCCTAAGGGAATCCATCTCCTCCTTCATAGCAGTAGCCCAAATCTCAGATTTTGGTGAAATCATTGCTTCTTTGAAGGTTTGTGGTGCATTGCACATTACTCTGTAGCAGTAGTCAACACTAGGTGGTATCTGGTCATCACACTTCACTTTACACTCATAGTCTTTTAAGTACTGGGGCTTCTTCCTCGCTCTGTCTGGATAGCGTGGACTCTGACTATCTGAAGTCTCGATTTGCACATCTTGTGTCTCTTCGGAATTTTGATCTGCCATCTTGGCTTTTGGCATGGGGGATTGAAATCTCTCCCCATGAAGATCATCTCTCATTTCCAAATCTGTCTGAGTTTGGCGTTCGACTACACCTTTTGTAACGAACTTGACTAATCTGTTTTTAAGAACTTTTCCAGTGTCTGGGTAGTAGACTAGGTATGCTTGACTATTTTTATCATACCCGACAAAAATACCCTTTTCACATCTTGAGTCCAACTTTTTCTTGTTCTGTCTGTATGCATAGCAAACAGATCCAAATTCTTTCATCTTTGAAAGATCAGGCTTTCTCCCAGTAAACATGTAGTGTGGAGTCTGTCCTACACGCTTATTGTAACACCTATTGCGAATTACTGCAGCAGTCATTACAGCATATGTCCACAATTTCTTTGGTAGGTTGCTCTCAAGTAGCATGCATCTTGCCATTTCAAACAATGTTCTCCAATTTCTCTCAGCGGTCCCATTTTGATGGGGTGAGTAAGGGGCTGAAGTTTCATGTCTTATGGCATTCTTACTGAGCAGTGACTGGAACTCTTTGGCTGTGTACTCTGTGCCATTATCTGACCTGACACACTTTATTTTTCCATAAGGGGCCACATCAGCAATAAACTTCTCAGTAGCTTTTACAGTATCACTTTTTTCTTTTAGGAAATACACAAAAACTGCCCCTGAATAATCATCCGTAAATGCTAGAGTATATCTGAACCCATCTTTCGCCTCTGGCTCAATAGGGCCAGCCAAATCAGTGTGCACAAGCTCAAGAGCTGCTTTTGCCTTTTCATCAGGCTCTCTGTTTCTGCTCTGAACAAATGTTCCCTGTGTGCAGATTTCACAGTTGAGGGTAGATTTGTCAATCTTACCTGTGATTTTCATTCCCTCTGTCACATTTTCTAACTTTGACACATCCTCAAAATTACAGTGGCCAAGAATTTTGTGCCATGTGTGAATATCATAGCACCCATGACATCCATCATCATTTTCATCACTTACAGTGTTAAGATAGTAAAGTCTATCGTACTCCTCGATGTCAAAAGTGGTACCGTTCTTGTGGATGAGCTTGTTACACCCCTGTCGAAAGTTGACTGAAGCTCCGTTGGCTGTCGCTGCTTTAACAGAGAAAATGTCCTGTGGAAACGACGGCACGTACAGCGCCTCCGTCAGCGTTGTTTTCACCCGACGACCCGTGTTGTCTCTCAGGTAAACCTCCGCTGCACCTCTCCTCTCCGCGACACCATTCGTTCTTGTTCCGTCAGCCAGCTCCACGGAATGTTTTTCCGGTTTGAAAGTCTCGTCAAACTCCTTAAACTTCCCGATGTCCGTGACTATATGTGACGTTGCTCCCGTATCAACCATCAGCCCTTTATGTTTCAGTCCACGAACCTGACAGTCACTTATTTTGAATGCAAATGTGTGGCCTTTAGCATCTGTTGCTTGTTTCACATTGTCTCTTCTTTTTCGTCTGCAATTTGCGTCAGTATGAGTGGAGCTCTTGCAAAAACTACACCACTGTCTCCGTTCTCTGTGCTCTCCAGTAACGGTACATTCCCGGGCCTTGTGCCCTTTCTGGCCACAGTTGAAGCAGGTTATCTCGGTCCCTTTATCTCTTCCTCTTGGCCAGCTAACTTTAATGTTACTTGCCTTCATCATGTTGTCGTCAGTGGCGCTAAACTTCTCGGTGCTTTCATAGCTCCTCAACTTGGTTTTGAACTTGCCATAAGTTGTCGGCTCGTCACTCTGCGTTATGTGGATGGCAAACGGCTTAAATGATTCGGGCAAACCTTTCAGAATCATTGCAATCAACAGCCCGTCACTTAAAGTCTCTTCAGCATTCCTCAGTGCTGTAATAGCCGTCTCAGCACGAATGATATAATCCGTAACACTTTCGTCAGCAGCTTTCTGAAGAGAAGTTAGCTCAGTGTAGAGGCTAATCACACGTGGCTTCCCTTTACCTGCATAATGTTCCCTCAATATCTTCAACGCTTTTCTCCCATCATCTGCTGCTTCTCTCATTATCAGGGAAAGACTTTTATCATCCAAAACCTGTATCAATTCGGCATAGGCTTCTTCATTTTTCTCTCCGTCTTCTTCATCTTCATCCACGTTCAATATGGTGGCCTTTAGCCCTAGCAAACGCAAGTGTCCCAAAAACTTTGTCTCCCATAACTTGTAGTTTTTTTCATCTCCGTCGAAACATAATCTATTCCATCGGCTTCCATGTTCCCTCCTGGGCCCATAACCTGTTGGTGCTGTCATCTTCAGGACAGGAATACCGGCTTACTTAACGGAGGAATAAACACACATGTTCATCGTTGGTGTTTCAACCAGAACGCGGGAAAATGCCCTTTCTTTATTTTCGCACATGCGCAGTTGTACATCTCTCATAGGGCATAACTGTACCAGTGTAAGAACACAATTTATAACATATTAGTCTATATGTTAACAACCACCACTAACTGGACTGGAGTGTGGACCTCAGTTCATCTTTCAATCCCGCACGTGGGTATATGCTGCTAAAAACCAATGAGGAGATGGGAGAGGTGGGACTTGCAGTGCGTCAACCGTCCAAAATAGAATCAAGTTCTATTTTAGCGCCTGGTTATGCAGACACTCACTGACGCTCGCGAGCAGTTTAGATGAAATTATTGAATAACATGTATGTGTACATGTATTTAGCAACGCTCGCGCACGCAACGCGGGCGGTGTGGTCAGCATGTAACGTTAACTAGCTAGCGTTTCTAGCTGAACTGTTTTATAACCCTTTAGCTAGCCAACAAGCACTCCTCTGCGACAATGTTATTTGGGTGCTGGAATATTAGATATGTCTTTTAAATGTAAGATAACTTGAATTGAAATTGGTGGTTACTACTGGTTCTAGATCCGAGGGGAGAGAAATAGTCCGCCATTGTTTGGTAAGGGCTCGGAGTGATGTCACACACCCAAAAGGGCTCAAGCAATCACCGAAGGATAATAATGACTTTGCCTCGGGATATCCTACGAAAGGAACTTTGGCGTACTGTAGTTGCCAATTTGAGCTAAATGTGTGTCTCGAGTAACCTGAGGAATGGATATAAGGCTGGAGAGTTCATTTGTGGAGTATTGGCAAAATGTACTATTTAAAAGATATATAGAAGTTTTGAGATTGGACTTTTATTATCTACCTATAGACAAAAAAGCCCCGGAGGTAGCAGCCCATATCCCAAAGAAAAGCTATTTGTTTTCTCATTGAGTTGTTTAATGATAGGCCTATCACTCTTCATTATTTTTTTTCTATTAATAAAGATGGATCACATTGTATCTGTCTTTCATGCATACACCCCTTTCAAATTAACAGCTCAGCCTCTCTGCCATGATCCATTGCATTCCGTTGTGAGACAAAGTATTGAGCCAGAATTGCATAAAGCATCCCTATGATGTGTTAACTCCCTCCCTGGACAGGCAAAGATTTTATAAATGAAAAGCAGCCAATAGAAAGACGTCGCCTTTGAAATACAGTAACTCCATATGTAAATCACAGATCACACACACACACAGCGCATGCAAGCACACACCCACAGGGAGACCAGCGCAGACAGCCTGGAGGGAGAAGAGGCTGAGCAGATTTAGGAGGCAAGGGGAAATTGTGTCGAAGAGGATTTGTTAATAAAAAAATCCTTAATGGCATCTTGTAATTGAAAGGGTGAACAAAGTGTGCACAGCTGGAATCATAAAAGGAGAAATAGTCTCAGAATCCCAACCTCCAGGAATTATGAGACACATGGGCCCAAGTCCAAATGAATCAAGGCTCCATTAATACGAAAGCTTCTTAAAACTGCACTGCAGGGAAGGAGACAGAAGCAAAAAAAGAGACGGAAAGGAAGATGAGAACAATCTGAATGTGGCAGAGATTTGGAATGCTCTTTCAGTAGTTCTGAAATATCCTGAAACTGAACTAGTTATCATTTTGTTTTGTTAACGTGTGAATAAAAAGCACAGGAGGTCATGGTGTACAGTACCACAATGTAAAGGCCTCTAAACAAACCTCTCCCCCATACACATGAATTATTCATAAGATAGGCCTATCAATGTTACATTTCTAAATCGTTCACGAAGACCCACTCTGTCTCAGACAAATATACGTTGTAAAAGGTTACAAGAGTCTAAGTATAAAATATATAAATGCGCAAATCATAAGCAGAACAAGAGGGGTGATAAAAGGACAGCTCGAGGAGGATATCTTTATTTTCTCATCTTCTTGAATTGACTTCACATGCCCCCGAGCCGCTCATAAAGGAAATCGTCTCACACCTTTCCTGAAAGATAGGCTACACTAATGGAGCAGAAAGGTGAAGACAGAAGGTTCGTGCCAAATGTCACCCTATTCCCTATTTAGTGCACTACTTCTGACCAGAGCTCTATGGGCATCCCCTATTAAGCCCTGGTCAAAGGTTGTGCTCTATCTAGGGAATAGGGTGCCATTTGATATTTATATAGAGATTTAGAATTAGTATGAGCCAAGGTGGCGTTGTTATGATAGGAGACTGGCGCCTGTGCAATCCTCCTGCGACAACCACTGCTGAATCTGCAAAGCACAATGCTATACAATTAGCCAAGTGCTTTATGTGCTGTTGTCCAATTAGTAACAAGGCAGGTGCGTACAGCTTCCGTGGGGACTTTTCTTTTGACTCTGAGTGCAGTTCCTCTGAGCACAGAGAAGACAAATGTCATACAAATGAAACGCTTCTCTCTCTAGGAGGATTCCAGACGGGAGAAGTTTCACAATGAGACATTGCTTTCAAGGACGACTATGCATGTTAAGTCTGAGGATAAATTAGAGGATAATATGAGATAATGCTTCGGTGTCCCACAGGGTCTGAAAAATCATAATGAGCATATATGCGCTCTTTAACAGGTTTCTGCAAGTCGTTTTCAGTTGGTCCAAGAAGCTGACTCTTCAGCAAGTAGTTAATGTGACATTACAGTACAAAATCTAAGTTTGATCAGATGTTTTCAGACTTCAAACGTGTTCTTCTGATGACATACTTTGACGTCCAAGGCCATCTGTTTTGTAGATCCAGTGATATGACACAATCCAAAATGAGTGGAAAAGAGAATCGCCATATAATTTCCAGATTATCGTTTCCATAGCTGGATCTACACAACTGATGGAGTAGAATGTGAATTCATCTTTAACATGGGACCACTTTCAGGTGAAAACAGCTGATTTTTGAGTGTAATGTCCCTTTAATGCTGTGTCATCATGCAGAACATTAATGATGGTCCATTTCCATAATCGTAAAGTAGAGAGTATTGCTGGCAATGAAGTGTCAAGTCAGGTAATTTCTTCATGCTGTGCACAATTTCTCTTAACCTCCTAAAGTTGATGTCCACCCCCCTGCGGAAATCTAATTAGCATAATACAAACATTCCCATACAAATCTGTCCGTTTAAGCTAGAGATGCTGTATCAGTTGTTTTGCATTGGATGCATCTCAATCCACCGCGTCTGCCTATGTAACACTTCCGCATCTGCAGTGAAAGGTGACAGAGCTAGAGTGGTGTTTGTCAGACAATGAGACATCCCGAAATTCGGTCTTCTCACAAAATCATCTATAGCGTCTGAACGGCCTACAATCTATTATGACCCATCTATGGAAAGATGTGACTCTCATGAACACGATGGTGTTCTCTGTGTTCCTGTCACGCCCTGACTCAGAGGATGCTTATATGTTGAGTCAGGGTGTGTATATTCCTTGTTGGTATTTTCTATGTTGGATTTTCTATGTTTAGATCTAGTATGTGTAGATCTATGTTGGCCGGTGTGGTTCCCAATCAGAGGCAGCTGTCGCTCGTTGTCTCTGATTGGGGACCATACTTAGGCAGCCTATTGGCACTAGTGGGTTGTGGGATCGTGTTCCGTGTTAGGTATGTTGTTTGTGTACCTTGGACGTTTGTAGTTGTTTATTTGGTTCTAACAAACATGTATGCATATCACGCTGCGCCTTGGTCTGACCCATTCATCAACGATCGTGACAGTTCCTCCACGACCCACACAAGCGTCTTGGGACTTGTCTGAAGTCGGTACAGCCGATCTGCCAACTTCTGTCTGTAGCGTCCAAACAGTTTGGGCTACACACTAATGTGACCCCTCTGTGTAAAGGTGAGACTCTCATGAACACGTACATGTCAGTTGTTTTGCTCTAGGGAAGTTTACAGTATATGGAGACTGTTTAGTGAAAAAAAGGCGTTAATTACATGTAAAAATTCCTCATCTTTCTTATCTCTCAGATATAGGATTTTTATTTTATTTAACCAGGTAAGCCAGTTGAGAACAAGTTCTCATTTACAACTGTGACCTGGCCAAGATAAAGCAAAGCAGTGTGATACAAACAACAACACAGAGTTACATATGGGGTAAACAAAACATAAAGTCAAAAATACAGCAGAAAATATATATACAGTGTTTGCGAATGTAGTAAATTATGAAGGTAAGGCAATAAATAGGCCATAGTGCAAAATAGATACAATTTCGTATTAACACTGGAATGATAGATGTGCAAAAGATGATGTGCAAATAGAGATACTGGGGTGCAAATTAGCAAAATAAATAACAATATGGGGATGAGGTAGTTGGATGGGCTAATTACAGATGGGCTGTGTACAGGTGCAGTGATCGGTAAGCTGCTCTGACAACTGACGCCTAAAGTTAGTGAGGGAGATAAGAGTCTCCAGCTTCAGAGATTTTTGCAGTTCGTTCCAGTCATTGGCAGCAGAGAACTGGAAGGAATGGCGACCTAAGGAGGTGTTGGCTTTGGGGATGACCAGTGAGATATACCTGCTGGAGCGCAGACTACGGGTGGGTGTTGCTATGGTGACCAGTGAGCTAAAATAAGACGGGGATTTGCCTAGCAGTGATTTATAGATGACCTGGAGCCAGTGGGTTTGGCGATGAATATGTAGTGAGGGCCAGCCAACAAGAGCGTACAGGTCACAATGGTGGGTAGTATATGGGGCTTTGGTGACAAAACGGATGGCACTGTGATAGACTACATCCAATTTGCTGAGTAGAGTGTTGGAGGCTATTTTGTAAATGACATTGCCGAAGTCAAGGATCGGTAGGATAGTCAGTTTTACGAGGGCATGTTTGGCAGCATGAGTGAAGGAGGCTTTGTTGCGAAATAGGAAGCTGATTCTAGATCTAACTTTTGATTGGAGATGCTTAATGTGAGTCTGGAAGGAGAGTTTACAGTCTAACCAGACAACTAGGTATTTTTAGTTGTCCACATACTCTAGGTCAGACCCGCCAAGAGTAGTGATTCTAGTCGGGTGGGCGGGTGCAAGCAGCGTTCGGTTGAAGAGCATGCATTTAGTTTTACTAGTGTTTAAGAGCAGTTGGAGGCTACGGAAGGAGTGTTGTATGGCGTTGAAGCTCGTTTGGAGGTTTGTTAACACAGTGTCCAATGAAGGGCCAGATGTATACAAAATGGTGTCGTCCGCATAGAGGTGGATCCGAGCGTCACCAGCAGCAAGAGAAACATCATTGATATACACAGAGAATAGAGTCGGCCCGAGAATTGAACCCTGTGGCACCCCCATAGAGACTGCCAGAGGTCCAGACAACAGGCCCTCCGATTTGACACATTGAACTCTATCTGAGAAGTAGTTGGTGAACCAGGCAAGGCAGTCATTTGAGAAACCAAGGCTATAATTTAATTGTATATATTTTTTTTATACTTCAAGGGGTCTTAAAATTCTAAATCAAATAGCAAAATGATCCCCCAGGTATCAGAGCTATAACAAATTAGGCTGGCATATCAGGTTTCCTTCCTGCTCTCTGATGTGAACCTAAGCAATTTTCTTGGCAGGCAGTGCAGTGGAAACCGGTCTTGTTACATTGCTATGCAAACGAGCAGTGACATGGCTCCTCCCACGACCTACAGTTAACCACATTGGAGTCTTAGACACAGTCTTAGGCTGCCTCAGTACTTGTCTACCCACTTCATGGACAAGGGAGACCCCACGGAGAAATTCCTCTGAGTTTGTGTGACATTAGAGATGGTGTTGTGACACACAGGAGGAGCTCTGCCCCCATGGATCCTGTTGACGGGGCCCTGGAGAAGTTCAGGATCTTCAAGAAGGATGACTTTGAGGCTGACTGGATTAAGGTGACGGAACGCAGCTTTGGCCAGGTCTACAGAGTGAAACTCAAGCTTTGGAGGGAAAAGTGTGCCCTGAAAAGCTTCGATACCACCCTTACTGGCACCAGTTTCTACAGGTATGGTTAATGTGGCTTTATTTGAGGCCTAGAAGATATACTCTAGAACAGAGCAGACATTTCACCCAATAAATCACGTAATTTAATTGCCAGTTTTTAATGGAATAACACACATTTGGGTGTTTGGATAATTAGCAGTTAGCAGTCGTGGTCTAAATACTGGGAAAATAAATGTGTTAGATTAGAAAGGTTGAAAGTGACGACAAAAACCTTGTTGCTGAGGCTGCTCAGGTGTGGAAAAAACCTGTAAACTCCCCCTTACACTCGTCTTTTCTTTCTTTGTAGGAGAATGATAGAGGAGGCATCCAAGATGGAGAAAGTGACATTCAAGTACATTGTGTCCGTCTACGGGGTGTGTAATGACCCTCCCGCCATGGTGATGGAGTACATGAGTAATGGCTCCCTGGATCATCTCCTTACCAGCCACATGTTGATGTGGCCCAAGAAGTTCCAGATGATTCACGAGGCCACCATGGGCATGAACTTCCTTCACAGCATGAACCCTCCACTTCTCCACCTGAACCTGAAGCCTTCAAACATCCTTCTAGACGATCACCTCCACATCAAGGTGAGAATAGCTCCACAGAGACGCTGGTATGCCGTTAAAGCAGCTATTACTGTTTAAAAAGTGTAATGAGTGAGACGAGGGTCGTTAATGATATCTAGACTCCTTTTTTAATTAGGCATGCAAACATTAAAAAGTGTAGGGTTATATTTGAATAAGAGTTCAGTGGTATGTACACATTAATGATTATCTGTCTGAAGAAAATGTCCCTCCAAAGATTTCAGATTTTGGCTTAATTAAGTGGGAGGAGGCTGGGCGCAAGAAGGAATTCATTGAAAATTTGACTGCGAGAGGAAGCATTTGCTACATACCTCCAGAGGCGTTCACCCTGTGCCCTGAGCATCCAGGAACCAAGTTTGATGTTTACAGGTGAGGTAGTTGCCAAGGGCCAATTCCTACAAACTCACACATAGGCCCACTATAGAACTGTGTCAATAGGCTAGTTTTCTCTCTCTTTGTAATAGAACAATTATGAGTTACTAACTAAGATATTTGAATAATTTATTCAGTTTTTGTTCCTAAAGTCGTAGATATTTTCAATATCGTTTCTAATGAGGTATTATCTTTGATAATGTAATTTAGATTTAATGTACACTGAACACAAATATAAATGCAACATGCAAAGTGTTGGTCCCGTGTTTCATGAGCAGAAATAAAAGATCCCAGAAATGTTCCATATGCACAAATGTTCCATATGCTCAAATTTTGTGCACAAATTTGTTTACATCCCTGTTAGTGAGCATTTCTCCTTTGCCAAGATAATCCATCCACCTGACAAGAAGCTGATTAAACAACATGATCATTACACAGGTGCACCTTATGCTGGGGACAATAAAAGTCCACTGTAAAATGTGCAGTTTTGTCACACAACGCAATGCCACAGATGTCTTAAATTTTGAGGGAACGTGCAATTGGCATGCTGACAGCAGGAATGTCCACCAGAGCTGTTGCCAGATAATTGAATGTTCACTTCTCTACCATAAGCCAGCTCCAATGTCGTTTTAGAGAAAGTGGCAGTATGTCCAACCGGCCTCACAAATGCAGACCTCGTGTAACCACGCCAACCCATCCCGCCCACATCCGGCTTCTTCACCTTCGGGATCATCTGATACCAGCCACTCGGACAGCTGATGAAACTGTGGGTTTGCACAACCGAATAATTTCTGCACAAACTGTCAGAAACCGTCTCAGGGAAGCTCATCTGCATGTTCGTCGTTTTCACCAGGGTCTTAACTTGACTGCAGTTCGGCGTTGTAATGGACTTCAGTGGGCAAATGCTCACCTATGATGGCCACTGGCACGCTGGAGAAGTGCGCTCTTCACGGATTAATCCCGGTTTCAACTGTACATGGCAGATGGTGTGTATGGCGTCGTATGGGCGAGCGGTTTGCTGATGTCAACGTTGTGAACAGAGTGCCCCATGGTGGCGGTGGGGTTATGGTATGGGCAGGCATATCTACGGACAACGAACACAATTGCATTTTATCGATGGCAATTTGAATGGACAGAGATACCGTGACAAGATCATGAGGCCAATTGTCGTTCCATTAATCTCATGTCACAAGGACCTGTACACAATTCCTGGAAGCTGAACATTTCTGAGTTCTTCCATGGCCTGCATACTCACCAGATATGTCACCCATTGAGCATATTTGGGATGCTCTAGATTGACGTGTGCGACAGTGTGTTCCAGTTCCCGCCAATCTCCAGCAACATCGCACAGCCGTTGAAGAGGAGAGGGACAACATTCCACAGGCGACAATCAACATCCTGATCAACTCTATGCGAAGGAGATGTGTCGTGCTGCATGATGGTGGTCACACCAGATACTGACTAGTTTTCTAATCCACGCCCCTACTTAAAATTGTTTTGTTATCTTCCACCGACAGATGCATGTCTGTATTCCCAGTCATGTGAAATCCATAGATTAGGGCCTAATAAATATATTTCAATTGACTGATTTCCTTATATGAACTGTAACTCAGTAAAATCTTTAAAATGATTGCAAGTTGCGTTTATATTTTTCTTCAGTGTAATTAGATACATGGGGAAAGAACCACATTGAAGTTGTCCTGTCCGGTCAGAGTGGTCTTTAGTGTTTCTTGTTTTAATTTAGCTTCTCTATTGTGATGTGGGAAATCCTGACCCAGAAGAAACCTTATCAAGGTGGGAAACGTGAGTAGCGGTAATGCATTCTGATTAAAGTATCAGATATATATTTTAAATCGAATCACAGACACGGTAGTGTTTGACAAAGTTCAGGTAGTTAAACTATACAAGCTTATAATCACATTTTACATTGAGAGTTCATTTTTTAAAAATCATTTCTCATCTGAACGAACATGTAACTTCCTGTGACACAGGAAGCAGTACAATGACAGTGCTGATGAAGGTGTCATCAGGTAGAAGGCCAGGCTTGGAAAAGATCCCTGATGACAAGCCACACGAATGTGAGCAGATGATCACAATAATGCAACGGTGCTGGAATCAGGATCCCAGAGAGAGGCCAGATTTCTCAGGTAACACTTCATCTGATTCCAGATCTGTTTGTGCTGTAAAATACTGTAGAATAGAATAGATACGTTATTGTCCATTTGGCTCAAAATACAATTAGTCTTCTGCCTTTTTCCCAACCTCAGACACACCCACATGTTGAGAGGCACAGGGTTAGCCACGGTGCAGTGCAAGATGGAGAGATATTTTGGGGGCTAAGTGGTTTACTCAATGGCACAATGGTAATGATCTGACACCAGCAGTCCTCCACAATTTTCCATCGCCCGGCCTGGAACCTTTGGTTACTGGTCCACCTCTGGGACTACCGCCAACCAACTCTTATGGTCATTGTCATCAATGCCAGACATTCGAAAATATCTTAGATTAGGTTAGATAACATTGTGTATCCCTCTCCATACCCAACAGCAAACAACAACGAAACAAACCTATCTTCGAGACAACAAAAGGGGGAGAATAGTCTCCCCTTGCTATAATCAGAAACAGTATAGAAACAGAATGGCCACCACTTTGTAATCAGAAAAAGTCAAGAAAAAAATTATTATTCTTGTCTCCAAGTGCCATAGGCTTCCCTTTTCAAAGAAAAATAATCATTTTAAGCGCATAGCTATACACATTACCCATGTGATCGCTCCAGTGCATTGTTTCTTCAAAACAAGGCAAGCCCATCTGTTGGAGAACGACACAATATGGCTGAACATGTTGTGTGGACTTTGTTCAGTAAATTATTGGCTGATCTTACACTGGCTGAGGCCAGATCCTCAGACGGGTTGCAAAGGGAGGGGGTATTACTGATAACTTTACCAGTAAACTACCAGAATTTTGGTAACTTTCAAGGATGTAATGGAATTTTAATCACATGACATCTAGTGGCCTTTTTGGGTACTTTAGATTATCACAGGTGTCTTTAATTATCTCTGGCCCACTGGGCGACCTTACAGTTCCTTGCAAAAGTATTCATCCCCATTGGCGTTTTTCCTATTTTGTTGCATTACAACCTGTAATTTGATTTTTATTTGGATTTCATGTAATGGACATACACAAAATAGTCCAAATTAATTAGTGAAATGAAAAAAATTACTTATTTCAAAAAAGTCTAAAAAATTAATAACGGAAAAGTGGTGCGTGCATATGTATTCAGCCCCTTTGCTATGAAGCCCCTAAATAAGATCTGGTGCAACCAATTACCTTCAGAAGTCACATAATTAGTTAAATAAAGTCCACCTGTGTGCAATCTAAGTGTCATATGATCTGTCACATGATCTCAGTATAAATACACCTGTTCTGAAAGGCCCCAGAGTATGCAACACCACTAAGCAAGGTGCACCACCAAGCAAGCGGCACCATGAAGAACAAGGAGCTCTCCAAACAGGTCAGGGACAAAGTTGTGGAGAAGTACAGATCAGGGTTGGGTTATAAAAAAATATCAGAAACTTTGAACATCCCACGGAGCACAATTAAATCCAATATTAAAAAATGGAAAGAATATGGCACCACAACAAACCTGCCTAGAGAGGGTCGCCCACCAAAACTCACGGACCAAGCGAGGAGGGAATTAATCAGAGAGGCAACAAAGAGACGAAAGATAACCCTGAAGGAGCTGCAAAGCTCCACAGCGGAGATTGGCGTATCTGTCCATAGGACCACTTTAAGCCGTATACTCCACAGAGCTGGGCTTTAAGGAAGAGTCTCCAGAAAAAAGCCATTGCTTAAAGAAAGAATAAGCAAACACGTTTGGTGTTTGTCAAAAGGCATGTGGGAGACTCCCCAAACATATGGAAGAAGGTACTCTGGTCAGATGAGACTAAAATTGAGCTTTTGGGCCATCAAGGAAAACGCTATGTCTGGCGCAAACCCAACACCTCTCATCACCCCGAGAACACCATCCCCACAGTGAAGCATGGTGGTGGCAGCATCATGCTGTGGGGATGTTTTTCATCGGCAGGGACTGGGAAACTGGTCAGAATTGAAGGAATGATGGATGGCGCTGAATACAGGGAAATTCTTGAGGGGAAACCTGTTTCAGTCTTCCAGAGATTTGAGACTGGGACAGAGGTTCACCTTCCAGCAAGACAATGACCCTAAGCATACTGCTAAAGCAACACTTGAGTGGTTTAAGGGGAAACATTTAAATGTCTTGGAATGGCCTAGTCAAAGCCCAGACCTCAATCCAATTGAGAATCTGTGGTATGACTTAAAGATTGCTGTACACCAGCAGAACCCATCCAACTTGAAGGAGCTGGAGCAGTTTTGCCTTGAAGAATGGGCAAAAATTCCAGTGGCTAGATGTGCTAAGCTTATAGAGAGACACCCCAAGAGACTTGCAGCTGTAATTGCTGCAAAAGGTGTCTCTACAAAGTATTGACTTTGGGGGGTTGAATAGTTATGCATGCTCAAGTTTTCTGTTTTTTCTTTGTCGTATTTCTTGTTTGTCTTCAAAGTGGTAGGCATGTTGTGTAAATCAAATGATACAAGCCCCCCCAAAATCTATTTTAATTCCAGGTTGTAAGGCAACAAAATAGGAAAAATGCCAAGGGTGGTGAATTCTTGCAAGCCACTGTATCTGTCCCACTATTGTTTGTGGAGCTATGCTCTGATGAAGGTCGACTGACTGAAAGCTTAGTCTCTATTAAAATAAATGTGCATCTGACTGGAAGTTTCTCCAGTTTTGCATTTTGTCTCCAGCACCTTCACTATTTGGTTTTGGGTGTGTGGTAGATTCTGCCTATTTATCTACATGGAATTTTCATCACATGTAAAATATATAACATAATAAAATAAGATGATTTTAAAATAAAAAATTGAATGACAAAGCTGTAAAACATTATCCTAAATATAACCCATCAACTTGAAAACCATTGGTGTGTTTCATCATGAAATATCCTTTATATTTTTACACACTTTTATTTATTTTACTATGTCAATATGTCTTTGTTGTACATGTTTTGGGGCCAAACTGGTTGAAGTGAAAAAAAGTAAAGAGTTGGAAGAGTTGCAGAGTTAATTGAAAATAATGCCATTGTTAATTAGATGCTTTTTTCATTAATTAGGCTATTTTCTCTTGAACCATATGGTCTATCTACTAGACACAGATGAATGAATATTTTATATGAATACATTAGTAAAAATGTACAAAGTTACCATAGATTGCCATAGATGACCTGTTAATTACCAAAATTACAGAAAATTACAGTCACTTTGGTAAATTAGCGGTAGTTTATTTACCAAGTCTCAGACATCACTCAGACCTGAATTGCACAGCCCTCAGTAACTCTGCATCTGTTTCTGCATAAAGATCATAATTATCCTGTCCAGGGCTTGTACACTGTCAGCTTTCTGATTGTAGACTTTGAGGAGACTCAGAGAGACTTGGAGAGCACATGCTCTGCGCAATATAATGCTCACTAATGTTAGATGCCTTATTGTAATATTCTAAAATTAACTCAGATAAGATTGGATAATTTACAAGAGCTGCAGGTCACCTAGGCAAGCAATTAAGGCAAAGGATTAAAGTGCCATGTTAATGAATACTAATGAACACCATATGTATGCATACACTGCCGCATCGAAATTAGCAACATTACTAAGCAATTTTCCGGTCGTGTAAGCATATCGGTAAGATCTGATTTATGCAACAAACTTTGTTTCAACCACAATTTGATTAGCTGCATTATCATCCCCCCCTCTATTGAGCCAGTAGGCCTATATATTCCATATTACAGCATTATTAAGCATAAGAATAGGTTATTTGCATTCTATTTCACATGTCATAAAATGGACACCTTAAATCTGTATGACCAAAAGTTTCCATTTGTTTCAGGGTAATTTTTCTTATCTTCAGTGCCCTTGAATATTGTGTTGACCACAGCAGTTACTGTACATTATGAAAAGTTTTCATTAAACTATAGTGCCTCATGGATTTTACAATCTGTTTTTCCCAAGATCGAAAACACTCATGTTTGAACAGAATTCTAAATAAATATCATACAGTATTCACACTTGTACACATCTTGTTAACACTCTGAGCATGACAGATGCATGCAGTGCATCAATCAAATCCCTCTGAATTTGAGAATCTGTTTGTCTGTTTGTTTATTTCCAGACACTGTTCGAAAGACAGAAGCTCTGATCGACGTCCTGGGAATAGGTGGATGTAGCAACGGGGATAATACACACAAACCTGATTATACCATGCTGTCGCCCAGCTGCAGAAGAGTAAGTGCTCAGTGCTGCATCCTCCATCAATGTTGAGATAACAGATCCAGCATCCACCATCATTGTTGAGACAACATATACAAAGCTCTCTCTGTCTCTGTCTCTCTCTCTCTCTCTCATGGTTTGCTCTCCCATGTGTGAATGTATGTAAAAGAAGACATTGATAATGCCAAATGTATCTTTGTATAATGTATGCATCTTATAAACAGTTCTCCTTAGCTCCGATCACATGTTCATCTGGTGCATCTCCAATATATGGGACAGAAAATGTTTTGCAGAATATCAATAGCTAACTGTTGTTACATATCAAGGTGATAAATAACTACTCCATTAATAACAACATTAGCTTGTTGATGTGCTGCTATTATGATGACTACCATTAACACTTTTTCATTATATCTCCATTAAGAAATCCACGTGCTCACTTGCCAACCCTCCAGGTGAGTACATGGGGAAAACGAATGTTCAGTGTGTCGCAGTGCCTCTAGGGCTGACATTTAAAATGCAATTCTACCAAGTGTTTTTCACATATGGAACTGGAGAAGGAAATGTGGTACTAATTAGAGAAATTGACAAAAAGCTGTCCCTTTGGATCATGTGGAAAAAATGGTTATTTAGCTCTGGCTCTTAGATGTGGGACAAAACAACAAGTGTACAAAATGCATTGGAGGAAAGCATTGTCTCTTGTCCAACTTGTATGCAAATGCATGCACACTTCAATAAACCATGGCTACTGCCACACTCAAATGAGGCAGCAGACATATTGCTATACTTTATTAGATTGATTTGCAACTTTTTGCATTGGCAGTACCTCTGCCTCTGTGTCTTATCTGGTATATGTTGCATTTCTACATTCACAGACATGAGCAACACCAGGGATGACATTCTCAATCTTCTATCAAGGAAAGACTTTGTACATTTCAGACAGGCGCTTAGGAAGGAGCATGTGTCTATGCTCTTCAAAGACAACAACACTCTCCTCCACTACACGGTGGTTAGTGGTGACACGGAGAGTGTGAAGCATGTCTTGAGTCTTGGTGCGGAGGTAAACTCACAGAGCGTCAGAGGATACACCCCTCTCATTGTGGCTGCGCTCCACAAGTTCCACGAGATATGCTCCTTACTGACGGAGCACAAGGCGGATGTTAAACTTGGAGATGGGGACCAGTGGACTCCTCTACACTTCGCCGCTCAAAGCGGCGACAACAGAGTCGTCTGTCTGCTACTGGACAGTGGCGCCCAGCCTAGCGTTAAGGAGAAAGCCGGGTGGACGCCGCTTCACCTGGCCGCTCAGAACGGCCACGAGAACATTGTGCGTCTCCTCCTGAAGCGGCTGGGGAGCGCCGACGAGCGCGAGGAGCTCCACGGGAGGACGGCGCTCCACGTGGCGAGCGTGTACGGCCACCTCGTCATCGCCAAGCTCTTGCTCAGTAAGGGAGTTGACCCCAACGGGACGGACCACTCCCTGACCACCGCTCTACACCTGGCAGCCGAGGAGGGCCACAACAGGGTGGCCAGGCAGCTGGTGACAGCTGGAGCCGATGTCAACTCCCTGGACAGCCGGCACTACACCCCTTTACACTTCGCCGCCCTCAAGGGACACACAGGCATCTGCAGGCTGCTGTTGGACAACAGTGCGAATCCCGACCCCAGGACCCTCCAGGGTTGGACGCCCATGCACTTGGCGGCGCTGAAGGGCCACGCGGCCACCGTGCTAGAACTGGAAGCCCACCAGGGCTCTGTGGACCCGCCAGGGAAGGGCGGCTGGACGCCCCTCCACTTGGCCTGCCACCATGGGCAAGAGGAAGTGGTGTCCAAGCTGCTGTCGGCCAAGGCCGATCCCAACGTGGCAGAGGATAGCGGCTGGACGGCGCTCCACTTGGCGTGTAACAGCGGCCTTTTCCCCAGCGTGCTCCACCTCATCTTGCATCAGGCCAACGTCAATGCTCAGAACAAGAGAAAGGCCACCCCGTTACACCTGGCTGCCCAGAACGGCAGCATTCCCATTATCAAAGCCCTGCTATTGAATGGGGCAGAGAGGTTTAATAAGGACTCGACAGGCTGCACAGCCCTATCCCTGGCCAGGAAGTGTCAGAAAGAGGAGATAGTGCAGCTACTGGAGGACATTTAGTGAGCCTTTCACACTACTGTGCCGAACCGAGCCGCCCCATACCAAGCTGTACTGAGCTGAACTGAGCCGAGCCAAACAAAGCTGTACTGAGCTGGCCTGGTTACATATCCACCATTGTTGCTGGAACTGTGCTAAAAATAATAATGTGAGAAGAAACTATCCAAGCCAGTACAATTTGGTTCGGATTGGCAAGATAGTTTAAAAAGGGTACTAGAAAGCCAACAACGACATGTTGAAATATAACTCTGGACAGCGTAACACTGACTAAGAAGTACAGTACATCACTGTTGGGAAGAGTGTATTGATTCTCTCTACTGATTTATGTCTCTACGGTATCTACACTGTAGTTAGGAATGTTATTATGAATGCTCAATATTATATTGTTATGTTAATTTAAATCGTTTAATTATTGTTCCAGTGCTCAAGGATGACCTTACTATCTGTTGTCAACATCTATAAATATGTAATTTTGACTCTGACCATGAGTGGATTATTAAATAATGTATTATTCTCTGCACTGTGGTGACCAACCAAGAGCACTATATCTTGTGCAGGACTAAGCTGCCATGTTGACACATTATATTGAATAGAACTGAAATGCATTGAGAAATATATTTACACATACTTATGTTCTCATGGCCATGGCACAGGTGACCAAACAAACTATTTTTTTTTTAAATACTCTAGCATAGCAGCCATGTATATCACAGAAAAACACATGTAGTCGGCTAGTACTTATACCATTTTTTGTCATTTAGCAGACACTCTTATCCAGAGCGACTTACAGGAGCAATTAGGGTTAAGTGCCTTGCTCAAAGGTACATCGACAGATTTTTCTCCTAGTCGGCTCAGGGATTAGAACCAGCGATCTTTCGATTACTGGCACTACGCTCTTAACCACTAAGCTACCTGCCGCCCTATCATATCAGATCTGTTCGACCTACTGTAGTTAATGCTTCACTGACAGGTGGAAGTGAACCGAAACCTGTGTGCAATGTTTTTGAAACGTTCCCACAACGTTTATCTCACCAGTGAGGAATGATATCAATGTGAAACATTCTAATCACTCTCACTGCCACCATCTCCCTGAGAAGATAACTGGTTTGACAGCATTTCTCTCTCCCCAAACCGCTTCTCCCTGGTCTGCAGGATTTGATAAACACTCCTCATTCATAAAAGAGTGTGTGCCACTCCCATCCACATTAGTTGACAGCAGACCTCCTGAAAAATTGAACTCATCTTCACCATCTAATCAAAGTTAGTCTGAATCAATGGCTCCGGCACAACCTTTTACACCCACAGTGACACATTTGACGGTTTCCATCAGGCTATAATTCAGTTTGCAAATGCCTAACAGAATTTCTGAGGAAGGTCAGGTGACGACGTGCAACAGCAGCTAATGCCAGTTCAATTGTGCAAGCCGTTAAGGGCATTGCATCACAGCAAGGGATGCTAGTCAACAACAGGAGTTTGGATAGAAGAAGGAATGCTTGCTGTCATCCTATTTCCATGGGACATTCCTTGTAGGCCTACTTTCAGACAAAATATTGCATTATTAATGAATGCAACATGTTTACACAGTCTATGAATATTAATAGTAGACCAAACTACAATTCCAATGGTCGGTGGTGTATTTAATTCCCCAGCGGGCTAGAGGGATATCTTTGAGTTGAGACAGCCTCTCACAGGGTTAAATTATCCACAGAGGCCTGTGGTGCTTAGCAACTGCAAACATGACAAATGCAGCCCCTGATCCAGCTCCTGACCCAGGTGTGACACCCCAACAGCCCCCCCCAAGAAAGTCTCTGGCCTTGCCCAGGTAATTGACGGAAAGTGATTTTTCAAGTCTCCAGGGTGATGATGTGGAAAACATGTTTCCCTGTCATCTTAGCCACCACTCAGCTTCTCAGTATACCTGTATTTAAAAAACACCCCTGAGTTGAATCCCTTTGCTGCCCAAGGTTACTATTTGGGCTTCAAACCTGTCAGTTTAGACACAGGTATAGACACAGGTTAAAGCCACAACTATTTTATAGCCTGATGAGTTTGAAATACTTTCACCAGACATCCACTTGCATTGTTCAGCCTTCAGCGTAGTCTAAGTATAAGCAGCATAGATACTGCAGAACTGCATTATAATACCAAGCAAGCCCCTCATTCTCACATTACTCAAAGATCCTTTTCCATGCCTTTGTTTTCATTAATATACAGTATATTATTGCCTTCTCCTTTCCCTTAGTCTTCTTGTCATCATACATGCCCCTTTAAGATGATTAATATTTCAGCTTACTGCTATCTCCTCAACACAGTGCACATGCAGCCCCCTACTCTCTCTCTCTCTCTCTGCTATATCTTTGTGATGGTTTTACCCATCCAATTATACCCCTTCTCAATCTAAAGTCATGATATTTACTATTTCCTGGCATTTTCTGAGTAGGTCTGCCTGTTTTGTGCGACGAGAGATGTGTATGTACTGTATGAGCTATACCATGCACTGAGGCCCATTTCCCCTTATATGATATGTTAGTGGAATAGCAACAATCAGACTCAGATTCAGTGATGATAGCGGAGAGAGCTCCCCAGAATTGGACCCTTTGACGAATCCCTACCCGAACTTTCTACACAAGTGAAAATTCAGACCTTAATAAAATATCAATTTTGCTTTCCACTTGCGGGTGGATGGAGGGGGCATGATGGTTCACTGGCTCTCTCAGCATAGGGTCAACAACCACAAACATTCAAATAGAATTTTAGGTATCAAATAGCATTTTAGTTAGCAACTATGCTAGTTTAATTTTCAAAACTGGGAAACAAACATTATTTTCTGATATTACATTAAGCTTTTATTTTACATTTTTATTTTAATAACTAACATAGAATTTCTTTACAGCCCAAGACAATTAGGCTATTACATTACAGTAAGTGAATTGCTAAATGGTGTATTTACAAGTGCACGCATGGATAGCTTCCAATTGGCTCATTCACCCCCCCTCCTTTACCCTGTAGCTATACCCCAGGTCATTGCTGTAAATGACAATGTGTTCTCAGTCAATTTACCTGGTAAAATAAGGGTAAAAAAAACAAAAAAACATTTGAATTGCACTCTTATATTCCAAAGTTTTATTTCCATGTCTGTTTATCAAATAGATAATAAAAGTAATACCATAACATTGTGATGTATTATATGAAAGCCATTTTGGGCCCATGTATCCCTATTGCTTCACCTCTCCTCTCTGGTGTGGAGTACTGATTGGAGTCATCCTCATTGACCAGGAAGTGTTGCACCTGTTGTCCTCTTTAGTCAGAAGGTGTTTCACCTGTGCTAGCACAGCTAATATTTAAGGGCTGTTGGCCCAGTGCTTCAGTTGGAAAAATAGATATTTTAAGACCCAACTGGAGTTGCTTGGCCAGCATTCAGTAGACCCCCCATGGATGCCTTTCAGAACCCATTTGGTTTCTTATTGGGGAACGTAACAAGTGAGACATGCACGCACACACGCAGACACGCACACATACGCACATGCCTATGTCTATGCACATCAAATGTTATTGGTCACATACACGTGTTTAGCAGATGTTATTGCAGGTGTAGCGAAATGCTTGTGTTTCTAGCTCCGACAGTGCAGTAATATCTAACAAGGAATATCTAACAATTTCACAACAAATACCCAATACACACAAATCTAAGTAAAGCAATGGAATTAAGAATATATAAATATATGGACGAGCAATATCAGAGCGGCATAGACTAAGATACAGTAGAATAGTATAGAATACAGTATATACAGTACATATAAGATTAGTAATGCAAAATATGTAAACATTATTCAAGTGACTAGTGTTCCATTTATTAAAGTGGTCAGTGATTTCTAATTTATGTATATAGGCAGCAGCCTCTAATGTGCTAGTGAAGGCTATTTAACAGTCTGATGGCCTTGAGATAGAAGCTATTTTTCAGTCTCTCGGTCCCAGCTTTGATGCACCTGTACTGAACTCGCCTTCAGGGGGATAGCGGGGTGAATAGGCAGTGGCTCGGGTGGTTGTTGTCCTTGATGATCTTTTTGGCCTTCCTGTGACATCGGGTGCTGTAGGTGTCCTGGAGGGCTGGTAGTTTGCCCCCGGTGATGCGTTGGGCTGACCGCACAACCCTCTAGAGAGCCCTGCGGTTGCGGGCAGTGCAGTTGCCGTACCAGGCGGTGATACAGCCCGACAGTATGCTCTCAATTGTGCATCTGTAAAAGTTTGTGAGGGTTTTAGGTGCCAAGCCAAATTTCTTCAGCCTCCTGTCTGTGTGGGTGGACCATTTCAGTTTGTCAGTGATGTGTACGCAGAGGAACTTGAAGCTTTCCACCTTCTCCACTGCAGTCCCGTCGATGTGGATAGGGGGGTGCTCCCTCTGCTGTTTCCTGAAGTCCACGATCATCTGCTTTGTTTTGTTGACGTTGAGTGGGAGGATGTTTTCCTGGCACCACACTCCCAGAGCCCTCATCTCCTCCCTGTCGGCTGTCTCGTCATTGTTGGTAATCAAGCCTACTACTGTTGTGTCATCTGCAAACTGATGATTGAGTTGGAGGCGTGTTTGGCCACATAGGTATTCCTCTTGTCCAGATGGGATAGGGCAGTGTGCAGTGTGATGGCGATTGCATCGTCTGTGCATCTATTGGGGCGGTAAGCAAATTGAAGTGGGTCTAGGGTGGCAGTTAAGGTAGAGATGATATGATCCTTGATTAGTCTCTCAAAGCACTTCATGATGAAAGAAGTGAGAGTGATAGTCATTTAGTTCAGTTACCTTTGCTTTCTTGGGTACAGGGACAATGGTGGCCATCTTGAAGCATGTGGGGACAGCAGACTGGGATAGGGAGAGATTGAATATGTCCGTAAACACATCACCCTGCTGGTCTGCGCAGGCTCTGAGGACGTGGCTAGGGATGCCATCTGGGCCGGCAGCCTTCCGAGGGTTAACGTGCTTAAATGTCTTACTCACGTCGGCCACGGACAAGGAGAGCCCACAGTCCTTGGTAGCGGGCCGTGTCGGTGGCACTGTATTATCCTCATTGCGGGCGAAGAAGGTGTTTAGCTTGTCTGGAAGCAAGACGTCGGTGTCCGCGATGTGGCTGGTTTTCCTTTTGTAGTCCGTGATTGTCTGTCGACCCTGCCACATACGTCTCGTGTCTGAGCCGTTGAATTTCGACTCCACTTTGTCCTTATACTGACATTTTGCCTGTTTGATTGCCTAGCGGAGGGGATAACTACACTGTTTGTATTCTGCCATATTCCCAGTCACCTTGCCATGGTTAATTGCGGTGGTTCGCGCTTTCAGTTTTACGCGAATGCTGCCATCTATCTACGGTTTCTGGTTAGGGTAGGTTTTAGTAGTCACAGTGGGTACAACATCTCATATACACTTCCTGATAAACTCAGTCACCGTATCAGTATATACGTCGATATCATTCTCTGAAGCTACCCGGAACATATCCCAGTCCGCGTGATCAAAACAATCTTGAAGCGTGGATTCCGATTGGTCAGACCAGTGTTGAATAGTCCTTAGCACTGTTACTTCCTGTTTGAGTTTCTGCCTATACGAAGGGAGGAGCAAAATGGAGTCGTGGTCAGAATTGCCAAAAGGAGGACGGCATCCCGGAAGATGGAGTAGCAGTGATCGAATGTTTAAGCAGCGCGAGTACTACAGTCGATGTGTTGATAGAACTTCGGCAGCCTTTTCCTCAAATTTGCTTTGTTAAAATCTCCAGCTAAAATAAATGCACCCTCAGGATATGTGGTTTCCAGTTTGCATAAAGTCCAGTGAAGTTCTTTGAGGGTCGTCGTGGTATCGGCTTGAGGGGGGATGTACACGGCCGTGACTATAACCAAAGAAAATTATCTTGGGAGATAATACGGTCGGCATTTGATTGTGAGGTATTCTAGGTCAGGTGAACAAAATGACTTGAGTTCCTTTATGTTATCACAATTACACCATGAGTCGTTAATCATAAAATATACACCTCTGCCCTTCTGCTTCCCAGAGAGATATTTATTCCTGTCTGATGAACTGAGAACCCAACTGGCTGGACCGACTCTGACAGTATATCCCGAGAGAGCCATGTTTCCGTGAAACAGAGTCTGTTACAATCCCTGATGTCTCTCTTGAAAGAAACCCTTGCCCTGAGCTCGTCAACTTTATTATCCAGAGACTGAACATTAGCGAGTAATATACTCGGAAGCGGACTAGAAGAACGCTCCGAGTACCTCTCCTCTGCCGCCGTTTTGGGTCGGCCTCTGGAATCAGTTCAATTGCCCTGGGGGATGTGAACAAAGTATCCGCTTCGGGAAAGTCATATTCCTGGTCGTAATGCTGGTAGTGTTGGTGAGTTACCGCCGCTCTGATATCCAATAGTTCTTCCCGGCTGTATGTAATAACACAAAACAAATTCTGGGCTAATAACGTAAGAAATAACACATAAAAAAACAAAATACTGCAAAGTTTCCTAAGAGCTAGAAGCAAGGCAGGCCTCTCTGTCGGCACCATACTCACACGTGCACACACACACAGACGTAATGCATGCTCACACGCATACAGAGAGGCATGCAAGTCAAGGTAACACGTGACTCTTTATGTTTTCCAACTAACATTGGTCAACATTTTATCCAGCCAACGGCCTATAATGACATGTTTAGAGCATAAAGGATGTGTTTAGTCCAATTGTTGTTATTGTAATAGCAATGCATCGTGATTTACACCCCCCCAACCTTCGTGTGTCACACATACTTCAAAGCTCAATGACTTAAGTCAAGGAACACTGGACTACAAAGACATTTCGACAATGTATGAAAACTGAAGTTGTACAGTGAAGTACATAGGCTATAGTGAAGTGAAACAAATTTCTCTGTCTCTGTCCAGTCTCTTCTGAAGGATTGAACTAAACAACACGCTCATATGTATCTGTTTAATTTCCTCTGTGTCCTACAGGCTTCAGCGGAGATAGCACCATCATGGCAGACGAATGGAATTGTTCTCCTCACGGCCTGCCAATTCCCTTTAAAAATCACATCCACAACCCTTCTACAAATCCTCCGCGCACAGTCCTGTCACAATTCACACACATTGAGTGGGTCCTCGCACGATGTCAATCAGACATGCTTTGTAGTCTGGATCTGGAAGGCTTGTGGATTTCACAGGACTGTATAGAACTGGGAGCTCTTTGATGTCACAATACAGTGCTGCATGGGAAGATGGCATGACAACTTAAGACATGTTTACTGTAGAGGCAATGCATCCTGGTGACTAGTTGAATGGGAGGTTTTCTGCTAACTGTCATGCGGAAATGTCTGTAACCAACTCAAATATTAATGGGTTTTAATTCTTACTTGCAAATGTGAGAAGCATTAGCAATGGAGAATAGGAAGCTGAGGATTAGAGGCTCCAGAAATCAATGGCAAATCAATTAGGATGGGAAAAATGTTGGTTGGGCTGCCGCTCCTTTTAACAATCAGTTGTCAATTGTAAACCTAATTGTCAGCAGTAGGTAATATCATTACAGTTGTGAGGTTTGCAGCAGCAAAGTTAATTTCAACCAGAAAACCTAAACGGAATAGAAATATCCGGTAACACTTCATTTTAAGGGCTCCTTATTACAGTGTAAGTACATGTGTGATTGTAGCCTCCTGTAGCTCAGTTGGTAGAGCATGGCGCTTGCAACGCCAGGGTTGTGGGTTCGATTCCCACGGGGGGCCAGTATGAAAAATGTATGCACTCACTGACTGTAAGTCGCTCTGGATAAGAGCGTCTGCTAAATGACTAAAATGTAAATGTAAATTATTAGTATTGTAGTTAATTGTAATAACTCATAGTTACACTGTAATAACAACATGTAACTGGTGGTAATTGCAGTCTGTTTAGTTTCTTCTCCGCTGCATCCGATTCAGTAATAACTGTCACAAGGTTGTAGTCTCTTGTGGACAGATGCGCTGGGTGTCCGAGATTACAAAGGTTGGAGGCTCAATAGGCTGTAATTACCTACCCGTGAAAGCGCACTCTTCAAACTCTCCAACCTTTGTAATCTTGAATGAATGAATGTTGTTGCTAGCAGTTGCCCCCCAAAAAGTGTACCATCTGGGTTAACTTGGTTGAGTTTACAAAAACAGATCAGATATACACTACCGGTCAATAGTTTTACAACACCTACTGATTCAAGGGTTTTTCTTTATTTGTACAATTTTCTACATTGTAGAATAATAGTGAAGACAACCCTTGAATGAGTAGGTGTTCTAAAACTTTTGACCGCAAAAAGTTCGACAGCTGTACCATTGTGAGCATCTTGACTGGCTGCATCACTGCTTGGTATGGCAATAGCACAGCCCTCTATCACATGGCGGTACAGAGGGTGGTGTGGACAGCCCAGTACATCGCAAGGACCGAGGTCCCTGCCATCCAGGACTTCTATGTCAGGCGATGTGAAAGGAAGGCCCGGAAAATCGTTAAAGACTCCAGCCACCCAAGCCATAGACTGTTCTCTCTGCTTCCGTATGGCAAGCGGTACCGGAGCATCAAGACTGACACCAACAGGTTCCTGAACAGCTTCTATCCCCGAGCCATAAGACTGCTAAATAGCTAACAAAATGGCTACACTGACTATCTGAGTTGACCCTTGTATTTTATTTTTGCACTGTCTATGCACATTCACAGGGCCCTACACACTCACGAACACTGATACTCCAACACACACACACTCACTCCATCACAAAATATGCACATACATTTATACTGACTCTACACACACACACGCACTCCCACTCACATACAATCATAATTTATGCTGCTGCTACTATGTTTATCATATATCCTGATACCTAGTCACCTTACCACTATACATACGGTGCCTTGCAAAAGTATTCATCCCCCTTGGCGTTTTTCCTATTTTGTTGCATTACAACCTGTAATTTAAATTGATATTTATTTGGATTTCATGTAATGAACATACACAAAATAGTCCAAATTGGTGAAGTGAAATAAAAAAAATAACCAGTTTCAAAAATTTCAAAAAAATAAATAACGGAAAAGTGGTGCATATGTATTCACCCCCTTTGCTATGAAGCCCCTAAATAAGATCTGGTGCAACCAATTACCTTCAGAAGTCACATAATTTGTTAAATAAAGTCCACCTGTGTGCAATCTAAGTGTCACATGATCTGTCACATGACCTCAGTATATATACACCTGTTCTGAAAGGGCCGAGAGTCTGCAACACCACTAAGCAAGGGGCACCACCAAGCAAGCGGCACCATGAAGACCAAGGAGCTCTCCAAACAGGTCAGGGACAAAGTTGTGGAGAAGTACAGATCAGGGTTGGGTTATAAAAAAATATCAGAAACTTTGAACATCCCACCGAGCACCATTAAATCTATTATAAAAAAATGGAAAGAATATGGCACCACAACAAACTGCCATGAGAGGGCCGTCCACCAAAACTCACGGACCAGGCAAGGAGGGCATTAATCAGAGAAGCAACAAAGAGACGAAAGATAACCCTGAAGGAGCTGCAAAGCTCCACAGCGGAGATTGGAGTATCTGTCCATAGGACCACTTTAAGCCGTACACTCCACAGAGCTGGGCTTTACGGAAGAGTGGCCAGAAAAAATTCCATTGCTTAAAGAAAAAAGGCATGTGGGAGACTCTCCAAACATATGGAAGAAGGTACTCTGGTCAGATGAGACTAAAATTGAGCTTTCTGGCCATCAAGGAAAACGCTATGTCTGGCGCAAACCCAACACCTCTCATCACCCCGAGAACACCATCCCCACAGTGAAGCATGGTGGTGGCAGCATCATGCTGTGGGGATGGTTTTCATCGGCAGGGACTGGGAAACTGGTCAGAATTTAAGGAATGATGGATGGCGCTAAATACAGGGAAATTCTTGAGGGAAACCTGTTTCAGTGTTCCAGAGATTTGAGACTGGGACGGAGGTTCACCTTCCAGCAGGACAATGACCCTAAGCATACTGCTAAAGCAACACTCAAGTGGTTTAATGGGAAACATTTTAATGTGTTGGAATGGCCTAGTCAAAGCCCAGACCTCAATCCAATTGAGAATCTGTGGTATGACTTAAAGATTGCTGTACAACAGCGGAACCCATCCAACTTGAAGGAGCTGGAGCAGTTTTGCCTTGAACAATGGGCAAAAATCCCAGTGGCTAGCTGTGCAAAGCTTATAGAGACATACCTCAAGAGACTTGCAGCTGTAATTGCTGCAAAAGGTGGCTCTACAAATAATTGACTTTGGGGGTGGGGGGTGAATAGTTCTGCATGCTCAAGTTTTCTGTTTATTTCACAATAAAAAATATTTTGCATCTTCAAAGTGGTAGGCATGTTGTGTAAATCAAATGATACAAACCCCCCCAAACATATATTTTAATTCCATGTTGAAAGGCAACAAAATAGAAAAATGCCAAGGGGGTGAATACTTTTGCAAGCCACTGTATCTACCTCTATCACGCCAGTAATATGATACTGGAACTGACCCTGTATATGGTATGCTTACTTACTTTGTCGTGTTCTACTTATTGCTTAATTTTATTTATTGTGTGTTTTTTTTTCCACCTTATGTTATTTTTAGCATTACATTGTTATTGATTACTGCATTGTTGGGTTAAGAGCTTGCAAGAAAGGCCTTTCACTGTACTTGTGCATGTGACATTAAAACTTCAAACTTGAAAATATCTGCATAAGTACAATGTAATTGCTAGGTGTTATACAGGATTTAGCTACTTAAAATGAAGTGTAAGTATCTTGAGGGTTACTTACTTGTGTACTTATATAGTACGTTACCCATCCTAACAGCTTGGCCCTTCTTTTAAGGCTTCTGGAAGCACGTTCCAAGTGGGAAGATAAACACACTAATACACCACAGATTTCAAATAACATCTGCATAAGTACAATGTAATTACGAGGTGTTACACAGGATTTTGCTAGTTAAAATGAAGTGTATCTTGAGGTGTACTTATTTGTAATTATTGTGTGCCTACAAAGTGCGATACCCATTCCGACAATTTAATTGTCAGCTTTTGAAAGCGCCATCCAAGTGAGAAAATAAACACACTAATACACCACAGAGTACATATCTGTAATATCTACATAAATAAAAGGTTGTCGCTAGTTGTTACACAGGATTTAGCTATTTAATGTGAAGTGTAACTTTATAGTTACCTATAGTATGAGCAATTTCTATATAATTACTTCTTACTCATTACCAAG
Source organism: Coregonus clupeaformis (assembly GCF_020615455.1). Lineage (NCBI taxonomy): Eukaryota > Metazoa > Chordata > Actinopteri > Salmoniformes > Salmonidae > Coregonus > Coregonus clupeaformis. The sequence goes on from NC_059196.1 coordinate 8,642,424, forward strand.
TGAAAATACCTACAAACAAACTTTAGTCAACTTTATTGCAATGTAAAAATACCTTACATTTCTTACAAAATAATAAGGATTTTTATTGTTAGATTAATAATTTGATTAATTATACAGAACAAAAATATAAACGCAACATGTAAAGTGTTGGTCCCATGTCCATGTTCATGAGCTGAAATAAACGATTACAGAATTTTTCCATACTTACGAAAAGCGTATTTCTCTCAAGTTTTGTGCACAAATTTGTTTACATGCCTGTTAGTGAGCATTTCTCCTTTGTCAAGATAATCCATCCACCTGACAGGTGTGGCATATCAAGAAGCTGATTAAACAGCATGATCATTACACAGGTGCACCTTGTGCTAGGGACAATATAAGGCCACTCTAAAATGTGCAGTTTTGCCACACAACACAATGTCACAGATGTCTCAAGTTTTTGTGGTGCGTGTAATTGCTGCAGGAATGTCCACCAGAGCTGTTGCCAGAGAATTGAATGTTAATTTCTCTACCTATAAGCCGTCTCTAACATCGTTTTAGATAATTTGGCAGTACGTCCAACCGGCATCACAACCGCAGACCACGTGTAACCACACCAGCCCAGGACCTCCACATCCGGCTTCTTCACCTGCGGGATCATCTGAGACCAGCCACCCGGACAGCTGATGAAACTGAGGAGTATTTCTCTCTGTAATAAAGCCCTTTTGTGGGGAAAAACTCATTCTGATTGGCTATGCCTGGCTCCCCAGTGGGTGGACCTATGCCCTCCCAGGCCCACCCATGGCTGTGCCGCTGCCTAGTCATATGAAATCTATAGATTAGGGCCTAATTTATTTATTTCAATTGACTGATTTCCTTATATGAACTGTAACTCAGTAAGATCATTGAAAATGTTGCTTGTTGCGTTTATATTTTTGTTCATTATAGATTAAACAAAGATATAGGCCTACTCAATAACATAAAAATAACTATTCTAGTGGTGACTCAAATCTATAGCTGTATGGTGAGTAGCCTAGCTAATTTAGAAAAATGGGATCGTCTTTATCTTCCCTTTTTGAATTACAAGTAACAATGGAAATTGCCAACTCTGACTCTGTCTTCATCTGTTTCTTTCTGATGATGACTCAATTTAGCATGGACACTCTACATTACCCCTAGTTATCATCGTCATGATTTCTATAGTTTAGGCATATAGCTAGCTAGGCCTAGCTAGCTACCTAGCTAGTTGTTGTGTTATCCAGCTAGCAATAATAGTGCTTGCTAACACTAATAAGTTAGCTGGTGTTTAACTACATTAAAAAGGAACTAATGTTACTCATAGTGTGTTGACACAAGTAGCTAGCTAAAGTTAACATGCTGGGTGTGTCTCACGTAATACTATTGGGTAACGGATAACCTGAGAACAAGGTTCAGGGAAGATAAAACCACAGATCCCAGCCAACATTAGCTAGCTAGCTAGTTAACTAGTGATTAGTGACCATAGCATATTTGCCAGCTTTAGCTAGCTAGCTAGTCAAGGTTACAAAACTAGCTGCTAGCCAGTGTGCTAGCAAATCCAAAAAAACTCAACAGGATTGCATGCAAAGTCTATTCTGTAAATCAGTGACCAACCTTTTTTTATTCGAGATCACTTTCTGAGTATTTTTTTTTTTACATGACTTAAAAATCATAAGCCTATCCAGTATTAACCTATTAAACATTTTATCTATTTTTTATTTTATTTAACCTTCATTTAAATTACTGTAGTAATTAGGTTTGTCCAGTAGCCTATAGGCCCAAAACATTATTACTGCATATATTGGCTTTGCTTGAGTTGTTCTTCTCAGACCATTTAAAAAAAAATTATTTCAACATTTGGGGTAGGCTATATGATCACACTGGTAATAGATCAGTTGTTGTATTACTTGTGAGGCACAGCTGAGTGAGCATACGTAAAAAAAAATTGCTTTTTAATTTTTTTGACTGGGCTGATGGAGCCTGCATCTGAGTCACAGTGGCGGGAGAGGGCAGCAGATGGGTCTGCCTCTTAATGTCCCTCTGCTCTCCCTTTCCTCCGTTGACACTGACGAAAAAGGGACACTGTCTTCCAGCTGATGGTGAAACTCGAGTCACACCGCATTATTTCTGCCTCGTGCACAAATTAATGTTGTTACTCCTATGACCAGAGAAAGTGAAATATTCCTTGCAAGGTTACATGATAGAAAATGAGTTTGTCTTATCACCATTTTAAGTTAATTTATAAACCATTATTCAACCAAGCTTAATAGGCTTACATTTTGACAAGCACAAATGACTATCTCACAATCTTAACCATAACTTTTTTTGTCTGTGTCAAATTTTTTTGATTGATGGTTAAAGTAATTGACCCATTGTCAAATTCACTGTTAAATGATTTAACAAGTTAAAGTATTTTTTTGATGTGAACCGTTTGTGAACCCGTTTTTGCCGTTGGGCCAGAGTCCTTTATTGCAGAGTTGTGACAATGAGGTGGTCAGGTTTTCAGTTGGCTAACACTTATCACGTGGTTTGTGCAGGATGAAATATGGTGCATTGGGATGCTATCGGAAACTTTAACATGTGTAACAAACATGGTAACAAGCATTCGTTGTTACACCCCTGTAATTACGGACTGCAATTACCACCAGTTGCATGTTGTTATTGCAGTCTAACTATGAATTATTACAATTAATTACAATACTTGTTACATATGTAATTACACTGCAATAAGGACCCCTTAAAAAGTGTTACCAAATATCCTATTAGAAAACAATCACTCAACAGTCATTCACTAGGCATGTCAAAAACGTGATTTGTTGACATACAGTGGGTTTAGCAAGGGTAAGTGATTGACTGCTTGGATAATAGATGGCTACAATACATGATGGGATGAAAACCACATACTGTAATATTTTAAACCATGGTTAAAGATGCACAATAGAAGGTAACAATGAAGGTAACAATAAAACCACAGAGCACACAAAGGCTATTTGATGACATTGTACTTCAGACGCAATACAACATTAATCTTAGTTCAGTTGTCATTTAGTCTCCCAACAAACAGGCCTACATACTTACACTACCTTCGGAAAGTATTCAGACCCCTTGACTTTTTCCACATTTTGTTACATTACAGCCTTATTCTAAAATAGATTAAATAAAAAATAATCCTCAGCAATCTACACACAATACCCCATAATGACAAAGCGAAAACAGGTTTTTAGAAATGTTTGCAAATGTATTAAAAATAAAAAACAGAAATACCTTATTTACATAAGTATTCAGACCCTTTGCTATGAGACTCGAAATTGAGCTCAGGTGCATCCTGTTTCCATTGATCATTCTTGAGATGTTTCTACAACTTGATTGGAGTCCACCTGTGGTAAATTCAATTGATTGGACATGATTTGGAAAGGCACACACCTGTCTATATAAGGTACCACAGTTGACAGTGCTTGTCAGAGCAAAAACCAAGCCATGAGGTCAAAGGAATTGGATCGTAGAGCTCCGAGACAGGATTTTGTCGAGGCACAGATATGGGGAAGGGTACCAAAACATTTCTGCAGCATTGAAGGTCCCCAAGAACACAGTGGCCTCCATCATTCTTAAATGGAAGAAGTTTGGAAGCACCAAGACTCTTCCTAGAGCTGGCCGCATGGCCAAACTGAGCAATCGGGGGAGAAGGTCCTTGGTCAGGGAGGTGACCAAGAACCCGATGGTCACTCTGACAGAGCTCTAGAGTTCCTCTGTGGAGATTTGAGAACCTTCCAGAAGGACAACCATCTGTGCAGCACTCCACCAATCAGGCCTTTATGGTAGAGTGGCCAGACGGAAGCCACTCCTCAGTAAAAGGCACATGACAGCCCACTTGGAGTTTGCCAAAAGGCACCTAAAGACTTTCAAACCATGAGAAAAAAGATTCTCTGGTCTGATGAAACCAAGATTGAACTTTATGTCCTGAATGCCAAGCGTCACGTCTGGAAGAAACCTGGCACAATCCCTATGGTGAAGCAGGGTGGTGGCAGCATCATGTTGTGGGGATGTTTCTCAGCGGCAGGGACTGGTAGACTAGTCAGGATCGAGGTAAAGATGAACGGAGCAAAGTACAGAGAGATCCTTAATGAAAACCTGCTCCAGGACCTCAGACTGGGGCGAAGTTTCACCTTCCAACAGGACAACAACCCTAAGCACACAGCCAAGACAACGCAGGAGTGGCTTCGGGACAAGTCTCTGAATGTCCTTGAGTGGCCCAACCAGAGCAAGTACTTGAACCCGATCGAACATCTCTGGAGAGACCTGAAAATAGCTGTGCAGCAACGCTCCCCATCCAACCTGACAGAGCTTGAGAGGATCTGCAGAGAAGAATGGGAAAAACTCCCTAAATACAGGTGTGCCAAGCTTGTAGTGTCATACCCAAGAAGATTTGAGGCTGTAATCGCTGCCTAAGGCGCTTCAACAAAGTACTGAGTAAAGGGTCTGAATACTTATGTAAATGTGATATTTCAGTTTTAAATGTTTAAGAAATTTGCAAAAATGTCTAAAAAACAGTTTTTGCTTTGTCATTATGGGGTATTGTAAAACAATTTAATCAATTTTAGAATAAGTCTGTAACCTAACAAAATGTGGAAAAAGTCAAGGGTTCTGATTACTTAACCCCAAAGACCTTCCATTCTACTTCTCCAACAATAGCTTTTTTAGAAATTGCAATGTAATTCCCAGAAGCCATTCAGAAAGTTACAAAATAATATTTTGCAGGAGGAATGGAAAAACGTTATGATAAGATCCAATGAACTTGCCGGATTGCTTTTCCCAGCTGTTTTACTGTAGGCCTATAGTGTAATGTAGCCCTAAACGGAATCAATATATAGATAACTAGATAGCTATAGGCCTATAAGTTCAAATGATGGGTTATGGAAGGCTATTGGATGCTGGAGCAGCCTGAAAGTTTTGGACATACTCAGACATCCCCTTAGATAGCATTGATCGTCCTCAATATTAGATAGGCTGCCATTGATTGTCCTCAATATTAGATAGGCTGCCATTGATTGTCCTCAATATTGTTTTGATTGATATGGAAGATGGGATAGCGATTTCCTCCTGTGAAAGTGAAACCATAAATTCTGTCTCAGAAACACGTTTGTGATTGTGACGGAGTATGTTAATGTTAATTAATTTACTACATTCATCGGTTGTAATCAGGCCAAAGACAATTCCAATTGTAGTGAAAAATTGAACGTCTGAAGTTGAGTAAAATTTCAACTATTCATCAGATATTTGGATAGTATCCTCCTTGTTATTTATCTCACAGTCTCACTGATTATGTAGAATTGTATTAAGATTCCTCAAACATGATCAAATCTCTAGGGAAATGATTGGAATTAGAGGGCAAATTTAGGATGGAAATGACACACTTGTCGCAGCTGGTGCCACTTAAATATAGCTATTTCCAGAGGATGGCGGACTGTGGCAGAGCTTTTATCCCCAGCCTTAGTAAACAACAGAGGCTGCACCTCGTACACAGCCCAGACCAGGTACTTGACAGTATTGATTTATACATGTGAAAAATGAATGCATAAAGGTAATCAACCAACCAGCTCTAGTGAATAGGCAGAGGGCTTAGTGTCTGGTTGGGGCCCAGCTAGAACAGTCTTATTAACACATTAGAAAAACAAACACAACATCTGCCAGTGGCTCAGCTGTGGCAGCCTTATTCTCCCCATCACCCTGACTATGGAGGAGGGAGGAGGCGGCTTTCGGATTGTCTCTCCAAGCATGTGATTATGTCCGCGACGCCTTGGGAGATCTCAGAGCTCTCCAATCTTCCACCACACTCCCAACACAATTAACAACAGGCTCCACAGCACCTCTTGCAATCCCCAGCCTCAAATGAGATAGATTGTACCAAGATTTAGATTGATACTGTGCCTGGGAGGGATAAATTATTACAAACGACTACGTCCTGACTCCACAGCCATTAGTGAAATGGATTGCGTGGATTGAAGAAAATGTTCCCTTTTAAGTAAGAGTCGAGCTTCGAAAGCTTAGGGACAAGTTGCCAATATTGTCTATCAGCCACAAAATCTGTCCTCCATGCTTATCTACCAAGGCCTTACATATGCAGACTTTTAGGACAATAGTATGCTTATCTAATAACCCCACAGAGTTGATTGACGCACCGGTGCGTCACTCTAAGTTACATAACCAAGAAATACCCATCAAAATCTGTCTGTTTAAGCTAGAGATATCTGTTTAAGTTAGAGCTATCATCCGCCAGTGTCACACTTCCGCATCTGCGGTGAAAGGTAGCAGATCTAGAGCGGTGTTTGTCCAGCCATGAGGCATCCCGAAAATCAGTCTTCTCACGAAAACGTCTGTAGCGTCTGAACAGTTTGCTCTACGACCCTCACAAGTGTCAGGGGACTTGTCTGAAGTCGGTACCGTCGATGTGCCAACTTCTATTTGTAGCGTACGAACTGTTTGCACTACAAACTAATGTGACCCCACTATGGAAACAGAAGATTCTCACGAAGATGATGGTGTTCTCCGTTTTTCTCTACAAGTATCACTCGTTTGAAGGTAACCGGTACTGGTTCAGAAAAATGAATGGAAGTATGAAGGTAGTTTTGTGTCTACCCAAAACAGGGGTTCAATATGTGTTTTTTGATACCTAAAGGGGTCCTAAAATTCTAAATCAAATAGCTAAATGATCCATAGTATGACCATCTTAACCCTTGTGTGGTGTTCATGTTTTTGTTTTTCACCCAATGTTCGCGGGTCTGATGGACCCACAACATTATTGGGCTTTTAAAACAATACAGCCATAACAATTTATGTAAAAATACTTAATACTTAGATGTTGACTTATATAAATTACAAGCAATATAGACAGCATACATGGTTAATATTTGCCATTTACGTCTGCTAGATCACATTTATCAATAAAAGCGCTATTCGTTTTTTTGGAAATTATAAATGAGCCCCATTGAACACAAATTAAGGCCGGTCTCCAAACCACATGAGCGACAGAGTTTTACTGTGTGTGTGTTGCAAATGTATTTCTTGCACTTGATGAATGTGTACTGTGTCTTCCTGTCCTTCTTGGATCCACACACATAGCTACCGGCTGCAACTAGAATTATGAAAACACTTAGTTCAGGAATTTTACTAACATCTCACTCACTCACTCACTCACTCACTCACTCACTCACTCACTCACTCACTCACTCACTCACTCACTCACTCACTCACTCACTCACTCACTCACTCACTCACTCACTCACTCACTCACTCACTCACTCACTCACTCACTCACTCACTCACTCACTCACTCACTCACTCACTCACATACACTACCAGTCAAAAGTTCCCATCTGGTTTGGGACTAACATTTGTTTTTCAACAGGACAATGACCCAACACACCTCCAGGCTGTGTAAGGGCTATTTTACCAAGGAGAGTGATGGAGTGCTGCATCAGATGACCTGGCTGCCACAATCCCCCTGACCTCAACTCAATTGAGATGGTTTGGGATGAGTCTGATGGCAGAGTGAAGGAAAAGTAGCCAACAAGTGCTAAGCATATGTGGGAACTCCTTCAAGACTGTTGGAAAAGCATTCCAGGTGAAGCTGGTTGAGAGAATGCCAAGAGTGTGCAAAGCTGTCATCAAGGCAAAGTGTGGCTATTTGAAGAATCTCAAATATAAATTATATTTTTATTTGTTTAACACTTTTTTGGTTACTACATGATTCCATATGTGTTATTTCATATTTTTGATGTCTTCACTATTATTCTACAATGTAAAAAATAGTAAAAATAAAGAAAAACCCTTGAATGAATAGGTGTGTCCAAACTATTGACTGGTACTGTATATTGTTACAGCAGGCCAAGGTAAGAGAGTCAGACACACACACATGCAACAACATCACTCACACTTACTTCCGGTATTGAAGTTGTTGGTTCTGTGAGTCGGGCTGATGGGGCACCAGCATCCTCCTCCTGAATCCTCCTCACGATGGCTGCAGAAGCTGGGGTCCTTGGGATATGTTGCCTCCTCTGGATTTGAGGTCTTACCAATGCCTTGCCCAGCTCCTCGAGAAAGAATTGTCTCCTCTGGAGCTTCCCTCTGTTCCAATCTGAGTTCAACGCCATCCAGATGACAAACGCGTTGTACGCTGAGATGTCCAAGATGTTGAAGAATATCACAAGTGGCCAGCGTAGGGTTCTTCTTTTGCAGCTGTAGCCAGTCACCAGCTTGTCTAAATTGTCCACCCCTCCTTTTGTGGCATTGTATACCATTATGATTTCTGGTTTTTGATGTTCCTGGCCACAGATTCTCCCAGATTCTCCCACAGATTCTCCCATATGCAGCGTACTCATGAGTACCACATTTTTGCCTTTCTTTGGCATGTAGGACACTAGGGACGTGTCGGCCATGAACACAAACTTAGAGGAATTGATAGGCCTGTTCCATGTATTCAACAGCTGAGGTGGGAGCTCTGGCTTGTTTTTTCGTACTGTTCCTAGCATCGTCAGCTTCCTCTTGAGGAGCTCTTGTCCCAGCTTGTGCAAAGTAAAAATGTTATCGCATGTGATGTTGTGGCCACGGAGTCCCTGTGTCATGTCCAGGACAACACGCATCCCTTGGTTCTTCTCAGGGGCTCCTCCATCTGGCTTCCCAGTATACACTTGCAAGTTCCATGCATATGATTAAGCAGCATCACAGGCAGCCCAGATCTTGAAATCCATATTTTGCGGGTTTAGACGGTATGTACTGCCTAAAGGGGCAGCAGCCTCTAAATGGCATAAGCTTCTCATCAACAGTAACGTTGGGCCCAGGGTTGTAAAACAGTGGAAGGCGGTCCCACACTGACCTGATTGCAGCTAGCTTGTCTCTCTGCCGCTGAGCTGGTCTGGTGTCTCGCTTATCGAAGCAGATAATCCTGGACACAATGTGGAAGTTTTCCAGAGACATTGTTGCACGGAAAAGTTATCTGCCAGTTTCTGCATCCCACAGGGATTCTGTGGATTCCCCATTGGATCTGAAAACACCAGCAAGGAGAAGAACCCCAAAGTATGCATGTAAATGAGTTTGGTCCATCTTCTTCCATCTCTCTCCAAAAACACGCCTTCTCTCCAAATTAGTGCAGTCCAGAATGATTTTCTGGATGGTGTCTAGGAAGAACAGTTCAAAAGAAGACTTTATGTAACTGCCATCCGTGCGGCCCTGATTGCATCTTTATCACATTGGCAGCCATGCGGGGTGGATCATTCCTTGGGCAAGAAGACCATTCTGTTTCATTTTTTGACATCCATATTTCTCCTCCTGCAGGCTGCTGATGAGCTGGTTGCTGACGGTCTGGTCCTGGGGCTCGCTGCTGACGGGCTGGTCCTGGGGCTGGCTGAGGGTCAATCTCATCCTCTTCTTCCAACTCACTGTCAGACTCCGGATTGACAGAGACATCTGACCACTCGGTTAATAAAAAAGTGGTCAGATGACGCAGATGCTAAGCTACAGGACTGTTTTGCTAGCACAGACTGGAACATGTTCCGGGATTCTTCAGACAGCATTGAGGAGTACACCACATCAGTAACTGGCTTCATCAATAAGTGCATCGATGATGTCGTCCCCACAGAGACCGTACGTACATACACCAACCAGAAGCCATGGATTACAGGAAACATCCGCACTGAGCTAAAGGGTAGAGCTGCCGCTTTCAAGGAACGGGACTCTAACCTGGACGCTTATAAGAAATGCTATGCCATCCGACGAACCATCAAACAGGCAAAGAGTCAATACAGGGCTAAGATTGAATCGTACTACACTGGCTCTGATGCTCGTCGGATGTGGCAGGGCTTGAAAACTATTACAGACTACAAAGGGAAGCACAGCCGCGAGCTGCCCAGTGACACAAGCCTACCAGACGAGCTAAACCACTTCTATGCTCGCTTCGAGGCAAGCAACACTGAAGCATGCATGAGAGCACCAGCTGTTCCGGATGACTATGTGATCACGCTCTCCGTAGCCAATGTGAGTAAGACTTTTAAGCAGGTCAACATTCACAAGGCCGCAGGGCCAGACGGTTAACCAGGACGTGTACTCCGAGCATGTGCTGACCAACTGGCAAGTGTCTTCACTGACATTTTCAACATGTCCCTGACTGAGTCTGTAATACCAACATGTATCAAGCAGACCAGCATAGTCCCCGTGCCCAAGGACTCTAAGATAACCTGCCTAAATGACTACCGACCCGTAGCACTGACGTCTGTAGCCATGAAGTGCTTTGAAAGGTTGGTCATGGCTCACATCAACAGCATTATCCCAGAAACCCTAGACCCACTCCAATTTGCATACCGCCCCAACAGATCCACAGATGATGCTCAGTCCCTTCCTGTACTCTCTGTTCACCCATGACTGCATGGCCAGGCACGACTCCAACACCATCATTAAGTTTGCCGACGACACAACAGTGGTAGGCCTGATCACCGACAACGATGAGACAGCCTATAGGGAGGAGGTCAGAGACCTGGCCGTGTGCTGCCAGGACAACAACCTCTCCCTCAACGTGACCAAGACAAAGGAGATGATTGTGGACTACAGGAAAAAAAAGACGACTGAGCACGCCCCCATTCTCATCGACGGGGCTGTAGTGGAACAGGTTGATAGCTTCAAGTTCCTTGGTGTCCACATCACCAACGAATTATCATGGTCCAAACACACCAAGACAGTCGTGAAGAGGGCACGACAAAGCCTATTCCCCCTCAGGAGACTGAAAAGATTTGGCATGGGTCCTCAGATCCTCAAAAAATTATACAGCTGCACCATCGAGAGCATCCTGACTGGTTGCATCACCGCCTGGTATGGCAACTGCTTGGCCTCCGACCGCAAGGCACTACAGAGGGTAGTGCGTACGGCCCAGTACATCACTGGGGCCAAGCTTCCTGCCATCCAGGGCCTCTATACCAGGCGGTGTCAGAGGAAGGCCCTCAAAATTGTCAAAGACTCCAGCCACCCTAGTCATAGTCTGTTCTCCCTGCTACTGCACGGCAAGCGGTACCGGAGTGCCAAGTCTAGGTCCAAAAGACTTCAGCTTCTACCCCCAAGCCATAAGACTCCTGAACAGCTAATCATGGCTACCCGGACTATTTGCACTGCCCCCCCACCCCATCCTTTTTACGCTGCTGCTACTCTGTTAATTATTTATGCATAGTCACTTTAACTCTACCCACATGTACATATTACTTCAACTATCTCAACTAGCCGGTGCCCCCGCACATTGACTCTGCACCGGTACCCCCCTGTATATATAGCCTCCCTACTGTTATTTTATTTTACTTCTGCTCTTTTTTTCTCAACACTTTTTTTGTTGTTGTTTTATTTTAAAAAATAAAAAATAAATGCACTGTTGGTTAAGGGCTGTAAGTAAGCATTTCACTGTAATGTCTGCACCTGTTGTATTCGGCGCATGTGACCAATACAATTTGATTTGATTTGATTTGATGATCCTCATATTTGGAAAATTCTTCATCTTCCAAATTGGAAGACGCTCCTTCCACGCTAGCTTCTCTCTCCGCAGAGATTATTTTTGTCATACTGATTGATTGTGGTAAGGAGCCACACATGCAAAGCTATTTGTTTGTTGTTTCCCTCCCCCAATTTGTTCCTGGTTGGGGTACAGAATTTTTTACAATGTATCGAAATAATGAATGTGAAAATGAATTGCACCTACCTGGTGTCCCAGGTCTAAATCAGTCCCTGATTAGAGGGGAAGAATGAAAAAAAGCAGAGGAACTGGTCCGGATTTGAATTTGAGGGGTATAGGCCCATTGTCTAGTGGGCTTCTCTTGAAACCCTTTAGACTTTGCAGCAGTAATCCAGAATAGAGTGCAATTCTAATGACAAAAGTTACACCGCTCTCAGGATATCTGTATCCAGTAAATTGACTTCTGGATGAACTGCTACAGTATTCCTCCTAATGGCCTTTCGACCACCCTCAGACTATGAAAACTCTCAAAAAGCCAAAATGTGCAGCGCTATAGCATTACAGTTCTGTTGCATCAACAACTTTATACATCACCTCTCGTTTCTTTGTGTCTCCACCATATGCAATTTGTGGTAAAATATTGAGGAAAGTCTTTAAATAAATATTAAATGTGGCTTATGCCGTGACTCAGTACAATGTGAATGCATACAGCAGCAGAGAGAAAGAAAGGGTTTTGGGGAAAGAAAAAGAAAGTCTCAGAATTTCTGTATTTATATAATGCGGTGTTTTCTGTATTTAATATCTCTGTTCTTTTTATTCTGTTTTAATCCATGCCATCTCTGTCAGGAAGATAGTACATTAACAATCCTAAAAGTACAGGTAGTAAACAACATTTATCATTACTGATAGAAAACAGAGATAAAAACATTCCCAAGATCATGTCCTGGGATCCTGGCTGACTGTGATTGATACGTACAGCGTGATGAGAAATGTATCGACTCAATTTTTGTCACTTGCAATGTACAGTAGCCTTAAGTAGTCTTTAGTGTTTTTCTGAAGAGCGAGCCTCTGTTATATCTCTATATCTACTGTAATATTTCAGTTAACCCTGTCTAACCCTGTCGTTGCAATGTCATGTCTAGTCCATCATTACTGATGAACTGGTCTGGACTGGATCTAACTGCATAGATGTAGATCTGTGCTCTTCAGTTAATGAGGAGAGAAGAGACAGAGAGGTGAAATCAGTTGCAGTTCAAAACATCCTGTTAGGTTTGAGTTCCACAACGCAGTAACCAGGATGCTCCGTCTCTGAAAGGCAATTATCCATCCAGCATGCTCCCTGCAGCACAGCAATCACTCGTTGGAGTTGCACGACTTCACAGCTCACGCTGGAGGTAAATGGCAATGGCTGATGATCTAACAATCACATGGAAAGCTCTGACACCAAGTCCATTAAGAGGCTTTCAGGCCGCCTGATCACAGCTCGGGTGTGGAAACATTTCAATAATGTAGTGCCTGGCATCCATCTTGACTCAGTTCATTAAAGGGCCCCAGTGTTGGAACACACACCACCACTACTACTTTATTTGAACATGCCAATCAACGGGGCTCAGGCGAGTAAAAGGAGAAAACTCACTTCAGAGATCAGAGGAAGAGGGATATACACTGGAAGGAGGCAGACACACGCGAGGCCAAGGGAGGCCTATCCCTGTCCTCCCCTGACGGTTTGCATTAGGGCGGTGCAGAGATTATTCAGTGTTTCCAGTTGTCCCTCGAGGTAAGTGCTTGTCAACAGTTGCCGTTGACATGAAGGAAACTTGAGGAGAATCAATGTCACAGACGATTGCGTAAAGTGTAGACAACACTGTGGGGGCCTGACTGTGTCATCATCACGGAGGGAGGGGAGGACATTCAGATTGACAGTGACTGGGGATAGTACATGTATGGTTGGTATTGGGGTCATTGAAGGTGATATAGCATCTGAAGAACAGGATTTTGAAGACTCAGGGTGCTGTTTGAATTGGGGACCTCCTTAAAATGTGACACGGGACCAGGGGTTGGATGGTGGTTGTAGGAAATGTCTAGTATTTAAAATAATTTCTAAGGGAAGCCTGTTACAGAGCAAGGATGATGAAAGAGAGAGGTAAATATTAAAATGGCTCCGGTACAGAGGAACCATGGCTGAAGTGTAGCCATGAAGTGCTTTGAAAGGCTGGTCATGGCTCACATCAACACCATTATCCCAGAAATCCTAGACCCACTCCAATTTGCATACCGCCCCAACAGATCCATAGATTATGCAATCTCTGTGGCACTCCACACTGCCCTTTCACACCTGGACAAGAGGAACACCTACGTGAGAATGCTATTCATTGACTACAGCTCAGTGTTCAACACCATAGTGCCCTCAAAGCTCATCACTAAGCTAAGGACCCTGGGACTAAACACCTCCCTCTGCAACTGGATCCTGAACTTCCTGACGGGCCGCCCCCAGGTGGTAAGGGTAGGTAACAACACATCTGCCACGCTGATCGTCAACACGGGGGCCCCTCAGGGGTGCGTGCTCAGTCCCCTCCTGTACTCCCTGTTCACCCATGACTGCATGGCCAGGCACGACTCCAACACCATCATTAAGTTTGCCGATGACACAACAGTGGTAGGCCTGATCACCGACAACGATGAGACAGTCTATAGGGAGGAGGTCAGAGACCTGGCAGTGTGGTGCCAGGATAACAACCTCTCCCTCAAGTGATCAAGGCAAAGGAGATGATTGTGGACTACAGGAAAAGAAAGAGGACTGAACACGCCCTCATTCTCATCAACAGGGCTGAAGTGGAACAGGTTGAGAGCTTCAAGTTCCTTGGTGTCCATATCACCAACAAATTATCATGGTCCAAACACACAAAGATAGTCGTGAAGATGGCACGACAAAGCCTATTCCCCCTCAGGAGATTGAAAAGATTTGGCATGGGACCTCAGATCCTCAAAAAGTTCTACAGCTGCATCATCGAGAGCATTCTGACTGGTTGCATCACCGCCTGGTATGGCAACTGCTCGGCCTCCGACCGCAAGGCACTACAGAGGGTAGTGCATACGGCCCAGTACATCACTGGGGCCAAGCTTCCTGCCATCCAGGACCTCTATACCAGGCGGTGTCAGAGGAATGCCCTAAGAATTGTCAAAGACTCCAGCCACCCTAGTCATAGACTGTTCTCTCTGCTACCGCACGGCAAGTGGTACCGGAGCACCAAGTCTAGGTCCAACAGGCTTCTTAATAGCTTCTACCCCCAATCCATAAGACTCCTGAACATGGCTACCCGGACTATTTGCATATATTACCTCAATTACCTCGACTAACCGGTGTCCCCGCACATTGACTCGGTACCGGTACCCCCTGTATATAGCGTCCCTAATGTTATTTTATTTTACTGCTGCTCTTTAATTATTTGCTTTTTTAATTTTTTACTTATCTATTTTTTACTTAAAATTATTATTATTTGTATTTATTTTTTAACTGCATTGTTGGTTAAGGGCTTGTAAGTAAGCATTTCACTGTAAGGTCTACACCTTTTGTATTCGCCGCATGTGGCGAATAACATTTTATTTTAATTTTGATTTGAAGTGTAAATCAAAGTACCCATATTAACACAGCAGCCTGTGATGAGACGTATAGCGTGACGTCAGAATGTCTGAATGCCAAACAAATTCAGACAAGGTATACAAAAGCACATCACTTGGCCAGAAAAAAACAACAGCGCCAAGGTCTTGGGTTTAAGTCCACAGGGATGACAAAGACATTCTAAAAGTGTATGCACTCATTGTACTGTAAGTCAATTTGGATGTTAAAAAAGCATCTGGTAATGGCATACTATCCAACCAGCACAATAATGGGGTTCTGTGTGTGAAAGCTACTATAGCCCTATTCTTTGCTATTGTTGGCGGTATCAGGCCAGACAGCCAGGGTATACTTTCAGTGCAGTGGGGAGCCATCTCATGGGATAGTGATGAAGGACTAGATACAGTGCTTTGCAAAAGTATTCATCCCCATTGGAGTTTTTCCTATTTTGTTGCATTACAACCTGTAATTTAAATGGATTTTTATTTGGATTCCATGTAATTAACATACACAAAATAGCAGAGGTGGGACAAAGTCATTGTTATGCAAGTCACAAGTAAGTCTCAAGTCTTTGCCCTCGAGTCCCGAGTCAAGTCGAGTCAAAGATGAGGCAAGTCCCAAGTCGAGTCAAAAGTCAAAGCCATCAAGTCTCAAGTCGAGTCCAAAGTCCTACATTTTAGTTTCGAGTCATTTCAAGTCCTCTTAGCAAGCCTTTGCAAGTCATTACAAGTCCTCGTAGCAAGTCTTCTCGAGTCATAAGGCGCAAGTCCAAGTCAAGTCACGAGTCATTGATGTTAAAGTCCAAGTCGAGTTGCAAGTCTTTGTACATTTTGTCGAGTCGAGTCTGAAGTCATCAAATTCATGACTCGAGTCTGACTCGAGTCCAAGTCACATGACTCGAGTCCACACCTCTGCAAAATAGTCCAAATTGGTGAAGCGAAATAAAAAAAATTATACAAAATAAATAACGGAAAAGTGGTGCGTGCATATGTATTCAACCCCTTTGCTATGAAGCCCCTAAATAAGATCTGGTGCAACCAATTACCTTCAGAAGTCACATAATTAGTTAAATAAAGTCCACCTGTGTGCAATCTAAGTGTCACATGATCTGTCACATGATCTCAGTATATATACATCTGTTCTGAAAGGCCCCAGAGTCTGCAACACCACTAAGCAAGGGGCACCATGAAGACCAAGGAGCTCTCCAATCAGGTTAGGGACAAAGTTGTGGAGAAGTACAGATCAGGGTTGGGTTATAAAACAATATCAGAAACTTTGAACATCCCACCGAGCACCATTAAATCCAATATTAAAAAATGGAAAGAATATGGCACCACAACAAACCTGCCAAGAGAGGGCCGTCCACCAAAACTCACGGACCAGGCAAGGAGGGCATTAATCAGAGAGGCAACAAAGAGATCAAAGATAACCCTGAAGGAGCTGAAAAGCTCCACAGGGGAGACTGGAGTATCTGTCCATAGGACCACTTTAAGCCGCACACTCCACAGAGCTGGGCTTTACAGAAGAGTGGCCGGAAAAAAGCCATTCCTTAATGAAAGAAATAAGCAAACATTTGGTGTTCGCCAAAAAGCATGTGGGAGACTCCCCAAACATATGGAAGAAGGTACTCTGGTCAGATGTGACTAACATTTAGCTTTTTGGCCATCAAGGAAAACGCTATGTCTGGCACAAACCCAACACCTCTCATCACCCCGAGAACACCATCCCCACAGTGAGGCATGGTGGTGGCAGCATCATAGTTCTGCACGCTCAAGTTTTCTGTTTGTTCGCAAGCCACTGTATGTCAAGAAAGGTAACTGGGGGGCAGAAAATCCACGGAGAGTGTTCAAGATGAACTATGAATAGGGAATGTGGCATCCCTTTTACACTGAAGACATACATATTTCTGCTCTGTCATCAGAACCTGCAGCTTTGATCTTCTGTAGAGCGACTCTAACCACAGTCTCTGATAATGGTTACCATGGGGCTAATTACATTATAATATCCTACGAGACGGGGCCTGTCATGCCACATAAACTAAAGGGCATTCACGCTAAAGACTTGTTGTTGATTTGTCTTTTTGAAGTGGATATATTGTATCCGAATTTTCACTATAATGGAAATAAATAAATTTTCAAACATGTTTGTGTGTGCCCCACTGTGGTTTCCTGCACAGAGAATATTCAAATCATTTGCAGAAAACATTGATATGGAATAGTGTGAGGCACTTATATATATTTTTTTACAAATACTGTTTTGAATGAAATAAAATTTTACCTACAGACTGAATAAGGCTGTAAAGCCGAAACGTCTGTGTACACTATTCCTGATGAAGTAAAAAAATCTAATACATCTAATAATGAAGTAAGCTTTATGCTACATATTCTTTAGTGAGAACCAATTACACTTCTTTGTTGGAACTACTTCATTGCCATATAATTTTTTGCAGTGTATTTACAGGAAAATAATCAACACCCTCTTGACCAATTATAATAGAGTATTCAGCCTAGTAGTGGTATAACGTTTTGCATTGTATTATTGTATTAGTTATTTAGAAAGTATTACAGTATCTAAACAGTATGTAGAGTATCAAAGAATAAGACATTTACATGGCACAGCACATATCTCATAACTTCATTTATTGGACATATTCAGTTCAGTTCAAACTTACCTTTCATGAGAATCCATGTAAAGGAGCAATGTAACATGCATCACATTTTCATTGCAGGCATATAATCACATAGAATGTGTTTATAAAAAGCATGTACAGCAAATTTAAAGAATAATTGTACAAAAACCTATTTCATGGTCCTTCCGAGCCAGACAGGAACAATTGACCAGTGGTGGCTGTATAATAATAACAATAATAACAATAATAATAATCATATTCATATTATTAATCATCATAATGATAATTTAATTTATCACAAATATGTTGCTGCCTCTCTTGCCAAGCAGACCAGTGAGAAAACTATGAGTTAAAATATTTCATCTCTATGTAACACACATTCCATTCTGTGGGTGGTTTAAAGATGCAGAGCTCATAGATGACTAGTTTAATATTATCAGGTTTAATACTGAGATGAACACTGATTTGTTGATATCTAATTGTTCTTTGCGGGATTCAGCCATTATCAAAAGACATTATATACAATATATAGGTTAAATAGGTGGCTTGCTTTAGTGTTTTTAAACACATCTTCTTGTGTATTCTTTACATTTCCTTACATGGATGGCTCTTAAGCGACAAGCACGATGGTTAAGAACAATATGACATTTCCAAGAAACAGTTCATTGATAAAGACGTTATTCCTCGATATACATTCATGTGGGAGAACATGAGTCCACAGAATAATCCACAAACGTCCCCATGACTTCATGTGTGGCATTTACTCAGTCTCTCCATTTCTCAAAGATCATCACTGAGATTTATGGTCATGTGCACTGTCCTCACGTGGATGAGGTATATTTTAGTAGGCTTTAAGTGACGCTTTTCTTCATTCCAGCTCCCTCCTCAAATGCCAACCTTAGCAATGCAGGATCTTGATGAAAGCTTTTCTGAACTCTATATTGAAAGTGGTGTATATGATGGGGTTCACAGCACTGTTCACATACCCCAGCCACGTGAAAGCGTTATACATCTCCGCAGGAACCTTGCATGTGGTGCAGTGGGTGTTCAAGATATGAGTGATGAAAAAAGGAAGCCAGCATATGATGAATACACCTGAAAAGAGAGAGAGAGAAGACAAAATGTGAAAAGATCGGAGTAACCAGCGCGTACCGTGTTACTGGATTGATGTCAACATTGAATCATGTCCTGAAGTTAAACTTGATCAAAATTGATTTATCCTCAATGCTGCATCATTGTCTGACTTTCTGCCTGTAAGCTCTTTTCAAGTTAAGGATTACTAAGTGAATAACATATACCTATACAGGGCATCAGAAAACTACAGCTAGTCAAATAAAGATATCAGCTACTTTTTTATTGAGTTGTCTTATTGCTTATGATGTGTGAAAGTAAAATAGACTTTACCCCAATGTCTGTATCCCTCCTCTCTCCTGAAAAGTTCAACAGTACTTTCAAACATTCAAAGTAGTATTCGTGTTAACGGCTTACCCAGGACTATGGCTAACATTTGAGTGGCTTTCTTTTCCTTCTGTTGGGAGATCTTCCTCTTACTCATGAGAGTGGGTTGCTGCTTGATAGACGTCTGGGTTTTGCCGTTGGGTAAGGCCTCGGTCTGAAACGCTTTAGCCACTTTGGGTACCTCTGCCAGTATGTCCTTCGAGTCGCCGTTCTTCTCCACTTTGAGTGAGCCCTCAGGCGGGGAGTGGGGCACGGAGGTGGGGCTGGCTTTGGCCTTGGTTG
This sequence comes from Coregonus clupeaformis, assembly GCF_020615455.1. Lineage (NCBI taxonomy): Eukaryota > Metazoa > Chordata > Actinopteri > Salmoniformes > Salmonidae > Coregonus > Coregonus clupeaformis. Next base: position 8,661,882 of record NC_059196.1, read on the forward strand.
GCAGGAGGAGTTGGTGGCTGACAGGCGTGGCGGTGGCATTGTCCACGTTCTTCTGTTTCTGAGGTTTGCAGTTGGTCATCTCGTCCAACTCCATGTCGTCCCCTTCGTGGGCCACCTCTTTGATGAAGACCTGCTGACAGAGATCAACAACGATGTTAAAGCAGTAGTAGTGGTAGTAGTAGTAGTAGCAGTAACGTAGCAGTAACTTCTATATCTTGCTTACAGGGAGAAATGGGAACAATAGAGGTGACACCTTGTTAACTGCCTTTGAAAGTAAAGACATTCCCTTATGAGAGTTATTCTGTAAAAATAGCACTACAAATACTTGACACACCACTTTTTTCTTGTTGACAGGAAAGCTCCCATTAGGTTTCACAATCACAGTGCACAGCCTCACATCTCCTGGGTGACTGCACTTCTCCTGAAACAACAACAGGGGAGAGAAGCTATCACACAGTCACTGCACAGGCACCAAATGGTCTCAGAGTCACTCTTAACAAAACAAACTGTAATTCTATTGAGTGTACGCTGTTATTTGATTCCCATTGGAATCATTACGTCTATAACACTCAATAGCGCAGAAATAAAAAGTCCACAGAGTTAAACTGACAATATTGTTTCAGAAATGGTTTATTGACTCACAGTACAAAGGTGATGAGGACAATTTGCCTTGCAATTGCCTAATACTTTGTGAATGTATTTTCTCTTCTCCATCTCTTCCCCACACCAAGACAAAGGTATGCATGTACATGAAAAATGTAGAGGTCTGAGAGAAACACTGCTTTTTTTCCTGTATTGATATGCTTTAATGCCACTAAAATCAATATCCAGAAAAGGAAAAGGTCACTTAAAGGCACATCATAATTACTGTTGCATTTCAGCTCTCCTGCCAATCTAGTAGGCCAATGTAACATGACCAAGTGGGATTTGTCGTGTGAAATGACCAATTACAGCAGAATATGTTGCTAACACGAAGAGAACCCTCTTAAAACGCCTTAGGATAATTGCGTGTGCCCTTTTCAATCCCGGCTAGAATGCTATCTCGTGTGTTTTTCTTGCCCCCTCCAACAAAATCATGATCTATGTGTTTGGCCTCTCATGTCTGGAAATAGCAAACACTTTGTGGACAATATTTAGCTTCCTCATGTTTGATTACATTCTCCAAAAACACGACACGTTGTTGACAATGGATTTAATTGAATTGGCTCTCCTAAGTGTGTCGAGCAATTTTGAAAAACATGATTTGCAGCCTAGTCACCTTTAACGTGGTGCCTGTGTCGTGGTCGCCTGTCCCTTGACACGAGCGCTTTGTGTTCACCCGTTTCCGCCGCTTGCGAAGCACCACATAAATCTGCACGTAGACCAGCAGAGTGATGATGAAGGGGATGTAGAAGGACACAATGGAGGAGTACACCACAAAAGCCGGGTTGGCGATGATGCACAGGGCCTCGTCGCGAGTCGCTAGGGAGGAAAACAAAATGATTGCGGCGGTCAAAAACAACAATACCAGTCAAACCAGTAGCCATTCTCTGTAGCATGACGTACAAGTACAACCCCTGGACAGGACGCTAGTCTATTGCAGAGTCTTATCTTCGGTGTACCTCCTTAATTCTGTGTGCCAAGCTGAGACGCATCGGGTCCCGTTTATACAGGCTTTGGTATGACTCTGCCAGGGATCGAACTCCCAACCTTTCAATCTCAAGGTGGACACTCTAACCACAAGGCCACTGAGTTGCTCAATACAGTGCAAAATTCCCAAAAGGGCCATTATGGATGAATATACTATGTGTATGAAAGAGGAGCATTCAAACTAACCACCACACTGTTTGCCCCATTCACAGCAGTCATACAGTTTGGTATCACCTATAATTATCATACTGAGTCTACTCCTTAGTGCCATAAAAGCCAAAATACTGTGGAAGCACTGAGCAATAGTAAAGATTACAGTGCAGCAGAGCAAGGTAGCTCAAAGTTCCTGCTATTACCTGTGTTATTTAGGCCGAACAACAGGGGGCATGATATTGCAAAGGACAGAACCCACACCACTGAGATCATAACAGTGACTCGTCTTCTGGAGCTGTAGCGTGTGTTGTACAGCATGGGCATGGCGACTGCTGTGTATCTGTTGTGGAAGGAAGCAGAGGGAAGGAAAGACAAGGGGAAAACACCGTAGGGTTAGATAAACTGCCAGACATGATCCGATTGCACAAGTACACACAGATATGCCACATTTGAATATGGCTTTTCTACTGTGCAGACTAGACGTGGAGCGACAGCAAACACCTTTCTCTATATTGTCTTGGTAGGGACATCAGGGATGTAGGGGTAGAAAAAAAAGGTGGGTAAACTCTGAGATGACGGTAGACGACTAACGTACAGTAAACGCTAAGAAAGTATAATTTAGCGTAACAGGTGTGTAAATGCTATTCAGGAAATAAAAAGGTGCATTAACCCTTAAAGTGCATTTAATGTGTTTATATGCATTACCCTCCACTACATCCCTGGTAGGGGACCTTATCAATTAACCTCTAGCCTGCTGTGTGACCTTATTATTGAGTGAGCTGACATCCATAGGAAGTAAACAAATATTTTACAGGCTTACTTTATTTTATTGTAATTTAGTTGGGAACCTTTAGGTACGAGGCCTAAGGCAACTTAAGCACTTAAAGTTAGAATCCTTAGTTGTTATATCAATTTTTGGACTTATAAATTAATGATATACAGTATACACCCATTGATTCTTGAAGAATAGAACTTATAAATGCCTCATGAGCTTAGTTCAACTGTCGTACTCCATCAGAACACAAACTATACATTTGTTTTACTCCAATGTTTGTAAACAATGTAAATGTAAACACACACTATATAGCCTCAAAAATTATAATTTTGATATCATGGATGGACAGTCCTTGCATCCATAGCTCTGTCTATGAATTTGACAGTGGTTACATTTCTCCAGGCCCATCCATCAGCTGTTTACCAAAACAGAGGCAGTTGGCCACTTTGTTATTGTTTCAATTAAGGACTCTAACTTTCAGGGTACTCTTTATTCAATAGTACAGATTTAATTATGAAACATGCGTGAGTAATATCTTAAAAACCTAAAATAAGCATCTGCAGTATAAACAACTCAAAGATACTCTCCACACATACAGAATGTGCAGACATTTTGTATTCAAATACAAATTACTTTAATAAATATTTAAATGACCTCTGAGGTAAGTATTCGCATAACCAAGGTTAATTTTTGTTCTATATATGCATTTAGTGACATGAAATTCAGTGAAGTGGAAAATCATGCAAAATGAAAATGGCATACTGCATAGTCCATAAATAATGGAATTGGTATTCAATAGAAAGTACCAGATGGGTTTGCAAGTAGACCTTCTAGGCCCAGACTCCAATGAATTTGCTTAAAGATTTTTTATCTAAAGCTTTTCATTACAAATCCACAATGGCACCTGCCTCCAGCCAAGATTCAACTATTTCAAGGGCACTTACCGATCAATGCTGATGGCACAGAGATTGAGGATGCTAGCAGTGCACATCATGACATCTAGGGTGACAAAGATGTCACAGTGGATTTTACTAAACCTCCACTCTCCCACCACCTGAAAGAAAGATGTTCCAAAATTTAGAGACAACAGAACTGTTTGTTTTATCCCCCTCAAGCACTGACTCAAGCACTGACTGGTTTTCAACAGATGTTTTTTCCCTAAATGTTCCTCAATAGATGTTCTTATCTTTCCATCTGTTCTCATGAATCTTCCAATGCCTGCTCCATTAACCATCATTTCCCTGTCACTTATATCGGAATCAATCAAAAAATCAGTGTATACAGTATATACTGAGTGTACACAGATCTTTCCATGACATAGACTGACCAGGTGAATCCAGGTGAAAGCTATGATCCCTTGTTGATGTCACCTGTTAAATCCACTTCAATCAGTGTAACTGAAGGGGAGGAGACAGGTTAAAGAAGGATTTTTAAGCCTTGAGACAGTTGAGACATGGATTGTGTATGTGTGCCATTCAGAGGGTGAATGGTTAAGACAAAATATTTAAGTGCCTTTGAATGAGGTATGGTAGTAGGTGCCAGGCGCACCGGTTTGAGTGTGTCAAGAACTACAACGCTGCTGAGTTTTTCACCCCCAACAGTTTCCCGTGTTTATCAAGAATGGTCCACCACCCGAAGGTAATCTAGCCCACTTCTTTCAGCAAAAACACTGGACACTGGAGAATTGGAAAAACATTGCCTGGTCTGATGAATCCCGGTGCCTGCTGTTTCATGCTGATGGGAGGACAAGGGTATGGAGAAAACCACAGGAGTACATGCATCCATCATGCCGTGTGTCAACATTGCAGGCTGGTGGTGGTGGTGTGATGGTGTGGGGTGTGTTTTCATGGCACACACATTGGGCCCCTTGATAAAAGTGGAGCAATGTTTGAATGCCACAGGATATCTGAACATCATTGCCAATCAGGTGCATCCCTTTATGGCAGCAGTGTATTCATCTGCAAATACATTTTTTCAGCAGGATAATGTCCTATGACAGAAGGCTAGGATTGTCCAGGAATGGTTCCACGAACATGACAGTGAATTCAGCTTAATGCAGTGACCTGCACCAGATCGAATTCAATTGAGCATCTGTGGCATGAGATGGAACGAGCTATCTACTACCAGCCAACTTGACACAACTGTAGGAAGCATTGGAGTCAACATGGGCCAGCATCCCTGTGGAACGCTTTTGACACCTTGTAGAGTCCATGCCCAGACAAATTTAAGCTGTTCAGAGGGCAAAAGGGTGTGCTGGCCCATGTTGTATATACACTCAGTGTCCAGTTTATCAGGTACAGCCAACTAGTACCGGAAGTTCCTCCTTGTGTTATTATTTTTCTATATATTCCTCATGTTATTTTTTGATTTTCTCTACAATTTATTATAATATTTTTTTTTTTGCATTGTTGGAAAGGGCCCGTAAGTAAGCATTTCACAGTTAGTCTACACCTGTTGTTTACAAAGCATGTGACAAATACAATTTGATTTGAACAGCCTGAATTCTTCGGGAATGGATGCTATTTTCAGATACGCTGTGGCATTCAAACGTTGCTCAATTGGTATCATGGGACCTAACGTGTGCCAGGAAAACATTCCCCACACCATTACACCACCGCCACCAGCCTGTAACATTGACACCAGGCAGGATGGGGCCATGGACTCATGCTGCTTACGCCAAATCCTGACTCTGCCATCAGCATGACGCACAGGAACCGGGATTCGTCGGACCAGGCAATGTTTTTCCACTCCTCTATTGTCCAGTGTTGGTGATTTCGAGCCCACTGGAGCCGCTTCTTCTTGTTTTTAGCTGATAGGAGTGGAACCCGGTGTGGTCGTCTGCTGCAATAGCCCACCCATGACAAGGACCGACGAGTTGTGCGTTGCGAGATGCATTTCTGCACACTACTGTTGTACTGTGCCGTTATTTGCCTGTCTGTGGCCTACCAGTTAGCTTGTCCGACTCTTGCCATTCTACTTTGACTTCTCTCAACGAGCTGTTTTCAGACCACAGGACTGCCACTAACTGGATGTTTTTTTATTTGTTGCACCATTCTCGGTAAACCCTAGACATTGTCATGCGTGAAAAGCAGAGGATGCCAGCCGTTTCTGAGATACTGGATCTGGTACACCTGGCACCGACGATCATACCACGCTGAAAGTCGCATAGTTTTTCTAGTTTTGCCCGTTCTAACGTTCAATTGAACAGTAACTGAATGCCTCGATGTGTGGCTGCCTGCTTTATATAGCAAGCCACATGACTCACTGTCTGTAAGAGCAAACCATTTTCGTGAACAGGGTGGTATACCTAATAAACTGGCAACTGAGTGTATATACACTACAAAAGTATTTGGACACCCCTTCAAATTAGTGGATTCGGCTATTTCTGCCACACCCGATGCTGACAGGTGTATAACATTTTGCACAAAGTCATGCAATCTCCATGGACAAACATTGGTAGTAGAATGGCCTTAATGAAGAGCTCAGTGACTTGTACTGTGGCACCGTCATAGGATGCCACCTTTCCAACAAGTCAGTTCGTCAAATTTCTGTCCTGCTAGATCTGCCCCGGTCAACTGTAAGTGCTGCTATTGTGAAGTGGAATTATCTAGGAGCAACAACGGCTCAGCTCGTCTGTCCTCGGTTGCAACACTCACTATTGAGTTACAAACTGCCTCTGGAGGAAATGGGTTTCCATGGCCGAGCAGCCGCACACAAGCCTAAGATCACCATGCGCAATGCCAAGTGTCGGCTGGAGTGGTGTAAAGTTTGCCGCCATTGGACTCTGGAGCAGTGGAAACACGTTCTCTGGAGTGATGAATCACGCTTCACCATCTGTCAGTCCGACGGACTAATCTGGGTTTGGTGGATGCCAGGAGAACGCTAACTGCCCAAATGCATAGTGCCAACCAATGCTCCCTCAATTTTTGGTGGGCAACATTTGAGGTAGGCTATATGATCACACCGGTAATAGATCAGTTGTTGTATTAATTGTGAAGCACAGTTGAGTGAGCATACATTTAAATAATTTATACTGAACAAAAATATAAACGCAACATGTAAAGGTTGGACCCATATTTATTGAGCTGAGGGGTGCTGAGGAGTATTTCTGTCTGTAATAAAGCCATTTTGTGGGGAAAAACTCATTCTGATTGGCGGTGCCTGGCTCCCAGGTAGGTGGGCCTGGCTGCCAAGTGGGTGGGCCTGTGCCCTCCAAGGCCCATCCATGGCTGCACCGCTGCCCAGTCATGTGAAATCTATAGATTAGGGCTTAAGGAATTTATTTCAATTGACTGATTTCCTTATATGAACTGTAACATGTTGTGTTTATATTTTTATTTTACTGGGTTGATGGTGCCTGCATCTGTTGGTCAGTCTCAGCGGAGGGAGAGAGCAGCAGACTGAGGGTCCGCCTCTCAACATCTCTCCGCTCTCCCTTTCCTCCACTGATACTGACCAAAAAGGGACACCGTCTTCCAGCTGATGGAGAAACTCGAGTCGCACCGCATTATTTCTGCCTCATGCACAAATAAATGTTGTTACTCAGATGAACAGAGAAAGATAAATAAATCCTCAATATTAAAAAAGACCCAAGCCGCTAATAATGATAACAACGCAAGTGTCAAGGTGCGATGTGTATGCGGCGAGTGAAGTCAAGCGCAGGACACAGAGATACTAGCAGACTTACTTTACTGAATGTAAAGCACAAAACAAAACCTCCGAACCTGGAGGGAAAAACACCATACACGTAATATGGAAAATACAGCAATGCCGATACCGACTAGACACAAAATAATAACACACAAATACCAAACGTGAGACAAGGGTAATTATAGGCTATACAATCAAACATAATAGACAACAGGTGTAACTACTCATGACAAAACAAGACAAACAACGAAACATCGATCGGCAGTAGCTAGTACTCCGGGGACGACGAACGCCGAAGCCTGCCCGAGCAAGGAGGAGGAGCAGCCTCGGCAGAATCCGTGACAGTACCCCCCCCCCCCTTGACGCGCGGCTCCAGCCGTGCGCCGACCCCGGCCTCGGGGACGGCCAGGAGGACGCGGAGCAGGGCGAGTCGGATGACACCGGTGGAACTCCGTCAAGAGGGAGGGATCTAAGATGTCCCTCCTAGGGACCCAGCACCGTTCCTCCGGACCGTACCACTCCCACTCCACGAGATACTGCAGACCCCCCATCCGACGTCTCGAATCCACGATGGACCGGACTGAGTACGCCGGAGCCCCCTCGATGTCCAGTGGGGGCGGAGGAGCCTCTCGTATCTCATTCTCCTGGAGTGGACCAGCTACCACCGGCCTGAGGAGAGACACATGGAACGAGGGGTTAATGCGGTAATTTATGGGCAGTTGTAACCTATAACATACCTTGTTCAATCTCCTCAGGACTTTAAATGGCCCCACAAACCGCCGACCCAGCTTCCGGCAGGGCAGGCGAAGGGACAGGTTTCGAGTCGAGAGCCAGACTCGATCTCCAGGTGCATAAACTGGACCCTCACTGCGGTGGCGATCGGCGCTCGCCTTATGCCTACTGATAGCCCGCTGCAGATGGACATGCGCAGCGTTCCATGTCTCCTCCAAGCGCCGAAATCACTCATCCACCGCAGGAGCCTCGATCTGACTCTGATGCCAGGGTGCCAGGACCGGCTGATACCCCAACACACACTGAAAAGGAGTAAGATTAGTGGAGGAGTGGCGAAGTGAGTTTTGGGCAATCTCTGCCCATGGGGATATACCCCGACCACTCCTCCTGCCGGTCCTGGCAATAGGACCTCAGAAACCTACCCACATCCTGGTTTACTCTCTTCACCTGCCCATTACTCTCAGGGTGAAAACCCGAGGTAAGGCTAATCGAGACCCCCAAACGTTCCATAAACGCCCTCCAGACTCTAGAGGTGAACTGGGGACCCCGATCAGACACTATATCCTCAGGCACCCCGTAGTGCCGGAAGACGTGTGTAAACAGGGCCTCAGCAGTTTGTAGGGCAGTAGGGAGACCTGGCATTGGAATGAGACGGCAGGCCTTAGAAAACCGATCCACAACGACCAAAATCGTGGTATTCCCCTGGGAGGGGGGAAGGTCCGTGACAAAGTCCACCGATAGGTGAGACCAAGGCCGTTGTGGAACGGGTGGGGGTTGTAACTTCCCCCTGGGCAGGTGTCTAGGTGCCTTACACTGGGCGCACACCGAGCAGGAGGAGACATAAACCCTCACGTCCTTAGCTAAGGTTGGCCACCAGTACTTCTCACTAAGGCAGTGCACTGTCCGGCCAATACCAGGATGACCAGAGGAGGGTGACGTGTGAGCCCAATATATCAGTCGATCACGGATCTCGAGCGGCACGTACTTCCGCCCCTCTGGACACTCAGGAGGAGTAGGGTCTGTACGTAACTGTCACGATCGTCAGGGAGAGACCAATGCGCAGCGTGATGAATGAACATGTTTACTTTATTAAATTAAAGCACGAACAAAACAACAAACGACTCGTAACGTCCACGGTGACAATGACCGAACACGGAACAAAAACCCACAAACACAAAGTGAAAAACAGACAGTTAAATATGGCTCCCAATCAGAGACAACCAGCCAACAGCTGACACTCGTTGCCTCTGATTGGGAGTCACTAAGGCAAACATAGAAAACAACAAACCAGAACCCCCAACATAGAAATAAACCACATAGAATGAACACACCCTGGCTCAACATATAGAGTCCCAGAGCCAGGGTGTGACAGTAACGCCCGCTCAATCTCCGCATCGACCTCCCACACCACCGGTGCCACCAGACAAGACTCTGGAAGTATGGGAGTGGGCTCAATGGACCTCTCCTCTGTGTCATATCGCCGGGACAGGGCATCTGCCTTCACGTTCTGTGACCCTGGTATATACGTGAGCTTAAATACAAACCGGGCCAGAAACATGGCCCACCTAGCCTAACGAGGGTTCAGTCTCCTCGCTGCCCGGATGTACTCCAGGTTACGATGGTCAGTCAGAATGAGGAAAGGGTGTTTAGCCCCCTCAAGCCAATGCCTCCACACCTTTAGGGCTTGAACCACCGCTAGCAGCTCCCTGTCCCCCACGTCATAATTACGTTCCGCCGGACTGAGCTTCTTAGAATAAAAGGCACAGGGACAGAGTTTAGGAGGCGTGCCCGAGCGTTGAGACAGTACAGCACCAATCCCCGCCTCTGACGCATCCACCTCCACTTGGAACGCCAAAGAGAGGTCCGGATGTGCCAGCACCGGAACTGAGGTGAACAGGTCCTTCAGATGTCTAAACGCCCTGTCCGCCTCAGCCGACCACTGCAAACGCACCGGGCCCCCCTTTAGCAGGGAGGTGATGGGAGCTGCTACCTGTCCAAAACCCCAGATAAACCTCCGGTAGTAATTGGCAAAACCCAAAAACCGCTGCACCTCCTTAACCGTGGTGGGAGTCTGCCAATTACGCACGGCTGAAACGCGGTCAATCTCCATCTCCACCCCTGACGCGGACAACCGATGTCCCAGGAAGGAGATGGACTCCTGGAAAAACAGGCATTTCTCCGCCTTCACATACAAGTCATGCTCCAACAGCCTACCCAACACCCGACGCACCAGGGACACATGCTCGGCTCGTGTAGCGGAGTATATTAGAATGTCATCAATATACACCACTACACCCTGTCCATGCAAATCCCGGAAAATCTCGTCCACAAATGATTGGAAGACTGAAGGAGCATTCATTAACCCATAGGGCATGACGAGGTACTCATAGTGACCCGAGGTGGTACTAAATGCTGTTTTCCATTCATCTCCCTCCCTAATGCGCACCAGGTTGTAAGCGCTCCTGAGATCCAATTTTGTGAAGAATCGCGCCCCGTGTAATGACTCCGTCATACTCGCAATCAGAGGGAGAGGATAACTGTATTTAATGGTAATCTGATTGAGACCACGGTAATCAATACACGGGCGCAAACCTCCATCCTTCTTCTTCACAAAAAAGAAACTCGAGGACCGTATGTATCCCTGTCCCAGAGATTCGGTGACGTATGTCTCCATAGCCGCCGTCTCCTCTGGAGACAGAGGATACACATGACTATGCGGAAGTGCAGCGCCTGCCTGGAGGTCTATCGCACAATCCCCCTGTCTATGAGGTGGTAATTGAGTCGCCCTCTTCTTACTGAAGACGAGTGCCAAATCTGTATACTCAGGAGGAATGTGCAGTGCGGGCATTTGGTTCGGACTTTCCACCATTGTCGCCCCTACGGAAACACCTATACAACGCCCGACACACTGATCAGACCATTCCCTGAGAGCCCTCTGTTGCCATGAAATGTTGGGGTCATGAGATATTAACCAAGGAAGCCCCAACACCAAGGGAAACGCAGGAGAGTCGATCAAATACAACTGTATAATCTCCTCATGACCCCCCTGCGTCTTCATCTTAAGTGGCGCTGTGACCTCCCTAATCAATCCCGACCCCAAAGGGCGGCTGTCTAGGGCATGGATAGGGAAGGGCACATCGACTGGTATGAGGGGAATCCCTAACTTATAACAGAAACTGCGATCAATAAAATTCCCAGCTGCGCCTGAATCGACTAGCGCCTTATGCTGGGAGTGAGAAGAAACCTCGGGAAACACAACTTGGATACACATGTGGACAACAGAGAGCTCTGGGTGAGTTGGGCGCTTACTCACCTGGAATGACTCATCAGTGCGTGACCTGCTGCCTCGATCCCTAGGAGACCCTCCCGAGCACCGAACCGCAGTGTGTCCTCTGCGGCCACAGTTGGTGCAGGGGACGGCCTCTCTCCTGGTCTCTCTCCTCCTCTCTCTAGCACCAGCACCCCGAGCTCCATAGGGCTCGGCTCGGAGGTGCTGGGGGGATGGAATGGACGGCCCCAGCTCCGGACGTCCGCGGGTAGCCAACAGGGTATCCAGACGAATCGACATGTCCACCAACTGATCGAAGCTTAGGTTGGTGTCCCTGCAGGCCAACTCTCGGCGAACGTCCTCCCGTAGGCTGCACCTATAGTGGTCGATGAGGGCCCTCTCATTCCATCCCGCATTGGCCGCCAGAGTCCGGAAATCCAGTGCGAATTCCTGCGCGCTCCTCTTCCCCTGTCTGAGGTGGAACAGACGCTCCCCCGCCGCTTTCCCCTCTGGGGGATGATCGAAAACCGCCCTGAAGCGGCGGGAGAACTCTGCATAACTGACTGTAGCGGCGTCTATTCCCCTCCATTCGGCATTGGCCCACTCCAGTGCCTTGCCGGACAGACAGGAGATGAGGGCGGAAACGCTCTCGTATCCCGAGGGCGCCGGGTGAATGGTTGCCAGGTAGAGTTCTACTTGGAGCAGGAAATCCTGACACCTGGCCGCGGTGCCATCATAAGCCCTCGGGAGCGAGAGCCGAATCCCACTGGACTCCGGAGATGGAACGATGGGTATGGCTGCGGGTGGTGGTATTGTTGGAGGAGGTGTGGGCAAACCTCCTCTCTCCCATCGGCTCAAAGTGTTCATAACATCCTGCATGGCGGTGCCCAGTCTCTGGATCATGGCGTCTTGGCTGCTTACGCGCTCCTCCAATGATCCCGTTGGTACCGCTGATCCTGCTGACTCCATGGTGTGGTGTGTTATTCTGTCAAGGTGCGATGTGTATGCGGCGAGTGAAGTCAAGCGCAGGACACAGAGATACTAGCAGACTTACTTTACTGAATGTAAAGCGCAAAACAAAACCTCCGAACCTGGAGGGAAAAACACTATACACGTAATATGGAAAATACAGCAATGCCGATACCGACTAGACACAAAACAATAACACACAAATACCAAACGTGAGACAAGGGTAATTATAGGCTATACAATCAAACATAATAGACAACAGGTGTAACTACTCAAGACAAAACAAGACAAACAACGAAACATCGATCGGCAGTAGCTAGTACTCCGGGGACGACGAACGCCGAAGCCTGCCCGAGCAAGGAGGAGGAGCAGCCTCGGCAGAATCCGTGACAGCAAGCCTATAGATACACTTTCCTACTCATGTAAATAGGAAGAACGCGCATTTTATGGCTTATAAAAGTGTTGAATACAAAGTGTTGACAGTGCTGAGTAAGAACTTAAACATGAACTCACTCATAAAAACAGCATCTCTTTGCTGTACTCGTTGACAGTCTCTCTCTAGTCATGGTTTTAAACGTTGTGAAATCTCACAGTATCAACTTTGCTGTAGCTTTCTTTTATGCCTGCTACGTTACTGCAGTCACGGTCATCTGAGCCATCCGATTGGCCAGCTGTAGGCCTATAGTGCACTTTATTTGCTCTCTGGGCCCTCCGGGAAGGCAGAGTTCGTACCTTCAGACGCATGAAATGGTTAAAAATGGCAACAGTTGGCCTACCCGGCGCGCAGGGCAGCTGAATCAGGTGTACCTACCACCAACAGCCCGAGATGAAAAAAATAGGAACACAAGGCTTTATCGTTGGGTTTTTACAGAAATGTTTGGCGATCGACCAGGAATGCCTTGGAGATCGACCAGTCGATCGCGATCGACCAGTTGGTGACCACCGCTCTAGAAAGTTGAGTGAAGTTTAATCTCGTGCTTCTCTCTGTGGGCTGATATTTCTGCATGGGAGTCCAGGAGGGAGCTGCATGATAGTCGATTCTGTGCTTCCAACTTTGTAGCAACAGTTTGGGGAAGGCCCTTTCCTGTTTCAGCATGACGATGCCCCTGTGCACAAAGCGAGGTCCATACAGAAATGGTTTGTCCAGATCGATGTGGAAGAACTTGACTGGCCTGCACAGAGCCCTGACCTCAACCCCAGCGAACACCTTTGGGATGAATTGGAATGCCGACTGCGAGCCAGGCCTAATCGCCCAACATCAGTGCCCGATCTCACTAATAATCTTGTGGCTGAATGGAAGCAAGTCCCCGCAGCAATGTTCCAACATCTAGTGGAAAGCCTTCTCAGAAGAGTGGAGGCTGTTATAGCGGCAAAGGGGGGACCAACTCCATATTAATACTCATGATTTTGGAATGAGATGTTCGACAAGCAGGTGTCCACATACTGTTGGTAATGTGTATATATACAGTATATATATATATATATATATATATATATATATATATAGAGAGAGAGAGAGAGAGAGAGAGAGAGAGAGAGAGAGAGAGAGAGAGAGAGAGAGAGAGAGAGAGAGAGAGAGAGAGAGAGAGAGAGAGAGAGAGAGAGAGAGAGAGAGAGAGAGAGAGAATAGCCAAAATAATGGAAACACTTGAGTAAATGAAGGATACGAAGTATATTGAAAGCAGGTGCTTCCACACAGGTGTGGTTCCTGAGTTAATTAAGCAATTCATATCCCATCATGCTTAGGGTCATGTATAGAAATGCCCAGTTACCTATTATTTTGGCTACCATGGCTTAGGGCTGGGCAATATATCTAATTCATTTGATTAATTCAAATGTATGTTTTTGCGCGGTATTACAAATGCCTTTATCGCAATAATCTAGTTTTTGTTGTATTTTTTATGAGCGTTTATGTCCATTTGTTCTCATGTCTTTTTGGTCTCGTCTCATTCGCTTCTTCTGTGCTGTGTGCACCTTCCAGTTTACACCAGAGAGCTGTATATAATGAAGAGATGTACGTCTCCACCCTAACAATGGGAGTCGTTGTCCCAAAGGCGGGAAGAGAGGCGACAAGCTTAGGTCCAAAATAAGCCCATAGAAACAAACTGTCCTTATTTTGGGCATATTTTAGCGAGAGGTCTCGCTTCGCCTCTTCCTCTGGTTTACACACACACACACCAAGTCCTCATCCTTCCACTCACAACAAAGAGAGAGAGAGAGAGATTTTAACGTATAATGAGTAGCCTATTCTTCTACTTCATTCCCAAGAGCCTGATGAACCCATTCTTATTCACAAACCACCTCCACTCTCCACAAGAACAGGGCTCCCATTGGTATCTACTAGATAACATCCCTGCATGACTGACAGTGCGCTTCAAAGCCCGCCCATCGTGGCAGATCCTCATTTCCCCACTACTGAGAGTGGTGCTTTGCATCTCACTCAGTTTCTCACTGAATTTTATTAGAGTTGTCAAGCCCAGAGATATCTGCATCTCACCCTTTCCTTTTTTTTAAACAGCCAGAGCTGCGAGGCTGGGCTCAAGGAGACCTGTCTGATTGATCTCAGTCCTGAGGCAGTGTGTTATTAATTATGCCAAGCTCAGGCTTGAAGAGGGTTATGTCTTTGCTTCTGGTTGTCTGTCTGCAGCCCTGCCAGTGATTAAAGAATGATCTGACAAGCCTAATGAAAGTTCCTCTATACCAGGCTCCACACATCAGCCTATTAACACTCCTCTCTAACTGGTGGGAATAGAGCTCATGACTAACACCCATAGACATCTTGGATCATGGCTTATTGGAAACATATATCTACTTCCACCATGATGTTAGTGATGCTGGCAAACGTAGGATTGATTTGGTCGAGGAATGCCCTAACATCGGTGACATCGTAAATGCAACACAGCGAGAAATCCAATTGCTATGTTAATGTTGACTGCGGCCCGATACATCTTTTCTCATTTGGTCCGAATGTTTTGGTTTTCTCATTTTGCGTTGAGATTGTACATTAGATATCGCACGTTCTCAGAAATGCCAACATTTCATTTGCTGTCTGCACAGACACTTTGTTTAACACACTGTGAGGGAGAGAGGCATCTTTCCCAGCTGCTCATCAAAGCCAATAAACGTCTGAAGATCTAAGGTCATCTAGCATATGACAAGAAGATGCTCTCAATATACCACTTTTGGCATGGTCGAATGAAAGCAAAATGTATTCATAATTCATGCAAATTTAGCATTTAGCAAGAAAGGGCAACAGTGCTCCTGCAGCAGACTGTGACCAGTACATTACCACGGCTTGTTCTTAGACTAGGCAGATAAATTAACCTGAACCTGAACAAGATCTCACCAAAATGAAAAAGATAGACAATGGTCTCGCAGCAATGTTTTCCCGGGAGAGGGATGGTGACCCAAACACGACATTGTCACAACAAAAGATCAATGTGTTTATTTTGGTCGTGTCGAAGCATAATCCTACATGACATCTCTTTTCTCCGCTAGAAATCGAATGTTTCAAGAGTGTGAATCATCCAAACAAACGCAAAGACGTTGCCAAAAAAATTCACCCATTTCACTTGAAGGCAGTGCTTATTCTCATGTTAACAATAAGCCCTTATAATGTTGCCAAGCTGCAGCCTACCACGTAAGAGGCACATATTTTAATTTGTGCCATTTCCAAAGCATTGTAAAGGCTGGTTATGCTACTATTAGTCGGTAAGACAAACTGAATGGGATTTGTGCACAACAAACCTTCAAATCTCATTCGGTATATCCTTAACTTCTTGTTAAGCGTGTACTAATCCACACATGACCTTAAACTTGGTATCCTTTGTAATACAATTGAGAGGCCCGTTTGAAGAGAGCTGAGGGTCACTGTGGAAAGGTTGTGTAATGAGTTAACCTACTGTGTGGCATTTCTCAACCTTTTGTCAGAAGTAGCCTAGCGGTTTAGAGCATTGGGCCAGTACCGAAAGGTCGCTGGTTCGAATCCCTGAGCCAACTAGGTGAACAATCTGCCGATGTGCCCTTGAGCAAGGCACTTCATCCTAATTGCTCCTGTAAGTCGCTCTGGATAAGAGCATCGGCTAAATGTCTAAACATTTAAACAAATGTAAAATGTAAGTAGACCATATAAACACAGGAGAATCATTGAGGTTTTCTTGGATGCTAGAGCAAGAGATCAAGTCAGTTTTTCTCCAAAGCACATGACAGGCTATCGATTTCAGTGTAATTTGATAGCCCTGGTAATCAGGAGACGGGCTCATTGATACACACACAGGAGGATTATTTCACTGCAGTCTTGGATGGCCTCTCACATCACTGGCCAAAGACCACGGTCAAAAATAACATCCTAACACAGCGAGGTAAGGCAAGGGGTTTTTCTCCGAAACCTGTTCTACTTCCTGCCCTCAATTGCTTTGCTGGAATGAGGTTGATTGTGTTGTTGCCCAAGGCTACCGTTCTGCTGCTTTACGTCGCAAATGTCACTGGGCATTGATTCAACCTTACGTGGTTCACACAGCACACACCTAGATCACACAAGACAGTTTTAAAAGTCACATCACAAAATAATACATAATAATTCACCGATGTTGTCTAACCTAGCTACAGTATATCTGGGGAATGAGTACATACGTTTTACATTTTGACATTGCCAGTGCTGCTGCTCCACATACTAAGCTAGATACAGTGTTATGAAAAAGTATTTTCTCCCTTTCTAATTTTCTCTACTTTTGCATATTTGTGATACTGAATGTCATCAGATCTTCAACCAAAACCTAATAACTTTTGGGACGAGATGGGTCCCATTATGCCTGGCGAAAACCAAACACTGCATTCCACAGTAAGAACGTCGTACCAAAGGTCAAGCATGGTGGTGGTGGTGTGATGGTTTGGGGATACTTTGCTGCCTCAGGACCTGGACGACTTGCCTTAATAGAAGGAACCATGAATTCTGCTCTGTATCAGAGAATTCTACAGGAGAATGTCAGACAATCTGTCTGTGAGCTGAAGCTGAAGCGCAGCTGGGTCATGCAGCAAGACAATGATCCAAAACACACAATCAAGTCTACATGAAAATTGCTAAAAAGCAACAAATTCGAAGTTTTGGAATGGCCTAGTCAAAGTCCAGACCTAATCCCAATTGAGATGTTGTGGCAGGACTTGAAACGAGCAGTTCATGCTTGAAAACCCACATGTCACTGAGTTAAAGCAGTTCTGCATGGAAGAGTGGGCCAAAATTCCTCCACAGCGACGTGAGAGACTGATCAACAACTACAGGAAGCAATTTGGTTGGAGTCATTGCAGCTAAAGGTGGCACAACCAGTTATTGAGTGTAAGGGGGCAATTACTTTTTCACACAGGGGAATTGGGTGTTGCATAACTTTGTTTATGAAATAAATATGTAATTGTTGTGTTATTTGTTCACTTATGTTCCCTTTATCTAATTTTAGGATTTGGTTGAAGATCTGATAACATTCAGTATCACAAATATGCAAAAGTAGAGAAAATTAGAAAGGGGGCAAATACTTTTTCATAGCACTGTAGCTTTCAAGGTACAGCGCCATTCTTTTCATGATGTGAATTTATTAATTTTCTCACTTTGTTTAGACTTAATCGTCTGACCTCCTGTCTACAGTAGACATTTTATCAACATTACAGCCTATTTGCTAGAGTGATTACTTTTTTATTGAGTGACTCATTAAACTGTCAGTTATAATATGCAATGCTATTTCCCACAATTTAATGCTGATGCCATCTTAATTCTTATCTATTAAATTCCACAATTACATTGCATGGAACCATAATTACTTACATATATTTTTTTTCATGGATTTAAACTTTAATCTTTTATTGCGTGGTAAATTGGCATCATAAAACGTGATGACGTGTATGTATTTTTTTTTTAACGGCAGAGCTATTAGTTCTCATGCTCTTTAAAGCCATGTAGTACATTTTTTAAAATATATTTAAGTGTATTTATTATTCATTTAGTTAAAATTAATATCTTGAACCAGTTATGTGGAGAAGATACACAATAAAAACAGACACACATTCCATTCACGTTGTTCCAGCAATTGTAGCCTTTTCCTTTCATTTGCAATTTCTTGTCAGAACAATTAGGCTTCTGTTTGCATAATGCTAAAAATGCTTCAATGACAGACAACTTGGGAAAGTTGTTCCATAACCAGACCATTAATAAAGGAGCACTTTGAATGTATTATTTTTCAGATCAACAATGGTGGCCCTAATGGTTTGTTTTCATTTTGGAGGACTGAGCAGGAGGGTCAATGCAAGAGCAAAATCAAAGAGGAAGGGTAAAAGAAACCCTGATTGGCATAAGTGTAATCAAACAACCTGTTGTTTGTGTGTGTTTATTTTGCTTCAGCTATGATTATGTACGCAATCTGCTGTGCATCCTCATTGGAAAGAAAACTACACTGCATCTTTTAGCCAATGACAAAGATGCATGGGTGTACAGCCTACCTCCAACAACCACAGGGTAAAGAAAAACGACACTGTATCTTTAGCTTCAAGCCTTTCTGCCAATGAAAGAGCATGCGTGGGTGTGTAGGTAACCTACCTCCAGATAGACCACCCAGGGCATAACCAAGGTGGCCACCAGCAGGTCAGCCACGGCCAGGCTGACGATCAGGTAATTGGTGGTGGACTGGAGGGCCTTCTCCCTGGACACGGCCATGCACACCAACACATTGCCAAAGACGATTACGAGGATGAGCAGTGTCAGGAGCATGGCATAGTAATTGTACGGGTGCTTCTGCCCACTCTCCGTGTCATTGAAGCTCCCATTCCCATTGTCCCAGAAACTCTCATTGTAGGCATACTGTGTGAGGACATCCATTAGCTGTGAGTGACGAAGGCCGAGAACGGGCCCTGAAACGGAGACAAAGAAAAATAGAGATAATTTACATATTCAGCTTTAATTACAAGAGCTGTGTGTGTGTATGTGTGTGTGTGTATGTGTGTGTCAGCTAAAATACAAAATTGATGATTGCGCATTTACATGATTGTCTTTATCTCTCTCTCTCGCTCTATGCGTGTCTGCATTTTTTTGTGAGTATGTGTGCGTGCATTCGTGTCTGTGTGAATGCACACATCTGTGTGTACGACGGTGTGCACTCTACATGAGGAACTTTCTTTAGACTCAGCAGCCGAGAGGTTAGCTCAGGGATTCTATCTCCCTCTCTCGCTCCCTTCATCACGTGCTCCTGCCTCCTGCCTATTTGAAAGCATTGCCCCGGGGGACCCAGGCCTGTGCCTTTACCCTGCAGATGCCCTGTGCTGTCTGATCTAATTTATTGCCCGCTCCAATTCTTTATTTATGTGAGATTGTTCTCACTGCTGTGCTGAAAGCTTGTGTTTGAACTGATTGTCCTTGCAGTGCTCACTGGGGCTATACCAGCATCCAGCCTTATCCTTTTACCTGCTGTGCATCATGTACGCTTATCCCAAGATGCGAGATAATAGCAACGGCTAGCTATCTCCCAATCGCATACACAGTTTCAGATACTCGTTGAGCTCGGGGTGTGGTAAGAAGTTGAAGTCAGAGGGATACTCCTGTAGGTCATACAGATGAAACTATTGGAGTTTGTTTTGTGTCAAGATATAACCAGATATTGAGGCCCTATGCTCCACTAGGAGCTAAAATGAATAAGCCAAGTCAGATATGACAATTGACAATCCATGGATTTACAGAATGATTAAAAAACACAGGCTGAAAGCCATAGAGATACAATATCATACATTCTATTTAATTTTATTGCTGAAAACCTTTATAAGAAACACACATTACACAATAGCCTATTATCTCATTGTCTGCCAGCTCACTGAGAGGCTATTAGTGTCTTCTCCCATCATAAGCTGACCTCATAACCCTGACTTCCATCATCCATGAGCAGGTGACCTGCGCTGAAGTGCAGACCTGGATGAATACTCAACGACCCCCTTCTAGCCACAAGCATCCATACGCACTGCATAGTCTATGTCATACTCCCAAAGCAGCACAGCTGACTGAAGCCTAGATGGAAGATGATGATTGGAATGTGTGTGTGTGTGTGTGTGTGTGTGTGTGTGTGTGTGTATGTGTGTGTGTGTGTGTGTGTGTGTGTGTGTGCGTGCGTGCGTGTGCGTGCGCGTGTGTGTGTGCTTGTGTGTCTATATGGAATACAAGTGTCTGAGACTGGGAGAAACCTCCAGTAGATACCACCTCTGTCAATAAGGAGTAAAAGTGTTTGATCTTATTCCTTGATAGCAGCTATTTTTATTTGTTTTCTATCTGCCGTAGGCCTCTTAGATGGTTGGTTGAAATCATTGATGGCAACTAGCCAATTACAGGCTGTGAATCTTAGATTGGCATCTGTTATCATAGTCCAACTACCTACTGACACATAAGTATTGTAGGTAATGTGGAGAGGGAAGCCTCCGCACACTTTGACCCATGCACATTTGAAGTTCACAGTACAGCATAGACAAACACAGAACACAGTCTTTTTCACAAAAACGGATTGGCTGTAGGGCAGTTAGGGCAAATGCCAGATGGGTTGATCTTTAGCCCAGTGGGACTGCAAAAGTTTTTTTAGTTTTCTTTGCAGAATGATCATTATTTGGCCAATAATTGGGGCCTCAATGAAAAAAATTGAACAGTAATAAAATGGTCCGGTGTGTTAGAAATTCCCGGGTTGATTTCTGGTTCCAGTCCACCCTTGTCCTAGATAGTCAGTGATAGTGATAGTGCCGGAGGGGATGGCTGTCGTTTTATGGACTCTTATCCAACCGTGCTATTTTGTGTGTTTTTTCGCATTGTTTGTAACTTATTTTGTATATAATGTTGCTGCTACCATCTCTTATGACCGAAAAGAGCTTCTGGACATCAGGACAGCGATTACTCACCTTGAAGTGGACGAATAATTTTTCTTTTATGAGTCCGACGAGAGGGATTTGCTCCAGACACCCGACAGAGCCCTCATCCCCATCATTCGCAGTAGAGAGAAAAGGAGATATAGCGGAAGGAGATCGAGGTGCTTGGTAAGGAGCCGGCGATGAGTGGCTAATCTGCCTTTGCCATCGATACTACTGGCCAACATACAATTGCTTGATAATAAAACGGACGAACTACAGGCACGAATATCCTACCAACGGGACATTAAAAACCGTAATATCTTATGTTTCACAGAGTCGTGGCTGAACGATGACATGAATAACATACAGCTGGCAGGTTATACACTGTATCGGCAGGATAGAACAGCAGCCTCTGGTAAGACAAGGGGTGGCGGTCTATGTATATTTGTAAACAACAGCTGGTGCACGATATCTAAGGAAGTCTCAAGGTTTTTCTCGCCTGAGGTAGAGTATCTCATGATAAGCTGTAGACCACACTATTTACCAAGAGAGTTTTCATCTATATTCTTCGTAGCTGTCTATTTACCACCACAAACCGATGCTGGCACTAAGACCGCACTCAATGAACTGTATATGGCCATAAGCAAACAGGAAAACGCTCATCCAGAGGCGGCGCTCCTAGTGGCCGGGGACTTTAATGCAGGGAAACTTTTACCTCATTTCTACCAGCGGGAAAAAAACTCTAGACCACATTTACTCCACACACAGAGACACGTACAAAGCTCTCCCTCGTCCTCCATTTGGAAAATCTGACCATAATTCTATCCTCCTGATTCCTCCTTACAAGCAAAAACTAAAGCAGGAAGCACCAGTGACTTGGTCAATAAAAAAGTGGTCAGATGAAGCAGATGCTAAGCTACAGGACTGTTTTGCTAGCACAGACTGGAATATATTCCGGGATTCTTCCGATGGCATTGAGGAGTACACCACATCAGTCACCGGCTTCATCAATAAGTGCATCGATGACGTCGTCCCAACAGTAACTGTACATACATACCCCAACCAGAAGCCATGGATTACAGGCAACATCCGCACTGAGCCGGAAGCTTATAAGAATTCCCGCTATGCCCTCCGACGAACCATCAAACAAGCAAAGCGTCAATACAGGACTAAGATCTAATTGTACTACACCGGCTCCGACGCTCGTCGGATGTGGCAGGGCTTGCAAACTATTACAGACTACAAAGGGAAGCACAGCCGCGAGCTGCCCAGTGACACGAGCCTACTAGACGAGCTAAATTACTTCTATGCTCGCTTCGAGGCAAGTAACACTGAAACATGCATGAGAGCATCAGCTGTTCTGGATGACTGTGTGATCACGCTCTCCTTAGCCGATGTGAGTAAGACCTTTAAACAGGTCAACATTCACAAGGCCGCAGGGCCAAACGGATTACCAGGACGTGTACTCCGAGCATGTGATGACCAACTGGCAAGTGTCTTCACTGACATTTTAACCTCTCCCTGTCTGAGTCTGTAATACCAACATGTTTCAAGCAAACCACCATAGTCCCTGTGCCCAAGAACACTAAGGTAACCTGCCTAAATGACTATCGACACGTAGCACTCACGTCTGTAGCCATGAAGTGCTTTGAAAGGCTGGTCATGGCTCACATCAACACCATTATCCCAGAAACCCTAGACCCACTCCAATTTGCATACTGCCCCAACAGATCCACAGATAATGCAATCTCTATTGCGCTCCACACTGCCCTTTCACACCTGGACAAAAGGAACACCTATGTGAGAATGCTTTTCATTGACTACAGCTCAGCGTTCACTAAGCTAAGGACCCTGGGACTAAACACCTCCCTCTGCAACTGGATCCTGGACTTCCTGACGGGCCGTCCCCAGGTGGTAAGGGTAGGTAACAACACATCCGCCACGCTGATCCTCAACACAGGGGCCCCTCAGGGGTGCGTGCTTAGTCCCCTCCTGTACTCCCTGTTCACTCATGACTGCATGGCCAGGCACGACTCCAACACTGTTTGCCGATGACACAACAGTGGTAGGCCTTTTCACAGACAACGACGAGACAGCCTATAGGGAGGTCAGAGACCTGGCCATATGGTGCCAGGACAACAACCTCTCCCTCAACATGATCAAGAGAAAGGAGATGATTATGGACTACAGGATAAAGAAGAGGACCGAGCACGCACCCATTCTTATCGACGGGGCTGTAGTGGAGCAGGTTGAGAGCTTCAAGTTCCTTGGTGTCCACATCACCAACAAACTATCATGGTCCAAGCACACCAAGATAGTCATGAAGAGGGCACGACAAAACCTATTCCCCCTAAGGAGACTGAAAATATTTGGCATGGGTCCTCAGATCTTCAAAAGGTTCTACAGCTACACCATCGAGAGCATCCTAACTGGTTGCATCACCGCCTGGTATGGCAACTGCTCGGCCTCCGACTGCAAGGCACTACAGAGGGTAGTGCGTACGGCCCAGTACATCACTGGGGCCAAGCTTCCTGCCATCCAGGACCTCTATACCAGGCGGTGTCAGAGGAAGGCCCTAAAAATTGTCAAAGACTCCAGCCACCCTAGAAATAGACTGTTCTCTCTGCTACCGCACGGCAAGAGGTACCGGAGCGCCAAGTCTAGGTCCAAGAGGCTTCTAAACAGCTTTTACCCCCAAGCCATAAGACTGAACATCTAATCAAATGGCTACCCAGACTATTTGCATTGTCCCTCCACCCCTCTTTTACGCTGCTGCTACACTGCATAGTCACTTTAATAACTCTACCTATATGTACATATTATCCCAATTACCCCCTGTATACAGCCTCGCTATTGTTATTTTTACTGCTGCTCTTTAATTATTTGTTACTTTTACTTCGTATTATTTTATATTGTATTTTTTTGTGATAAAAAAAAAAAAATCTTAAAACTGCATTGCTGGTTAAGGGCTTGTAAGTAAGCATTTCACTGTAAGGTCTACACCTGTTGTATTCGGTGCATGTGACAAATACAATTTGTCCCGTGTAGCCCAGTTGGTAGAGCATGGTGTTTGCAACGCCAGGGTTGTGGGTTTGATTCCCACGGGGGGCCAGTATGAAAATGTATGCATTCACAAACTGTAAGTCGCTCTGTATAAGAGCGTCTGCTAAATAATGTAAATTATTTGATTATATACCCATTTTGCCTCGGTCTGGCTACCTACTGATATGCTTTGGGTAGGTAGTCATCATTTAGCCATTTTCTAAGCAGAGTGATTGTACCTCTGTTGTGCAGAGAAGAGAAAGCCCTCCCTGGCCTGCATACAGTAGCAATTACAGTGTCTTCCCTTTATCTTCTTTGTGCAATTATTTCCTTCAATAGTTACATCCCTAAGATTAATTACCATCCTTGCCCTCTAAATGTGAATCTATTTCTGTTTGGAACATTTCCCAGATAAGTTTTTTTTTTAAACAAGATAAAATTGGAAAAATAGAGAATTGATTGAGTTAATAAAATAATATAAGCTGTTCCAGATACAAAATTAATTCTAAAACAGTGGGGCCTCGATCTGCACAAGGACAGGGGAGTGTGTTTCTACAGTCATAATAATTCAGCATTTCTCAGGCTCCAACTAAAGTACGATCTGCAATTGCAATTGATTCGGATCCAAGAGGTATTCCTGTGTAGGGTTAAGGAATCAAATACAGGTGGTCAGATATGGGTGAGTAACTGTTTAAGCCTTTGAGGGGATGTTTGAGGGGGTGATTCAAATGACAGTTGATAACATCAACAAACCTCCCTTTGATACATTGAACATGAAGTATCACTCTATAAATGTTTACGGAAGAGACTTGCAGGTCACATATTTTACAGCTCGGGCAATTGTTTGTTTACCTGTTCGAGTTGCTAACATTGGTGAATGCTGCAAACATTGAGGAAGAAAAATGCTCATATGAACGATTTACATTACTCACGATTGATACAAAGTGTGTTCAGTGAAGGCCAGTAAACAATCCAATACATTGACAGCTAACATTTAATTTTGACCATATTGTGAGAAGACAACACTTTTGATAGAATCCTACTAATGAAATATTTACAAACCTCCAGATGGGTTCAAGAAGACAACAGTCAAAGTTCACACCAGTTGAACTGACTCATAGATTATATGTCCATCCATAAACTGTAATGTAAGCATTGGGAACCAATAGCCTTCTAAAAACAATCCTAACTTTAGACATGCCCAGACATGCTATCAGAATATAACATACCAGGTAGTAGTTCTACTGATTCTAGCTACTAGCTACTCAAATAAAGTCATGTGGGAAGCTGTGGAGCATCTGCCTGTTGGAGGAAGCAGAGAAGGGGAACGTTAACAAGCCTCCAACTGCCTCATTAGGTTGTGGGGAAGCTCTTTCCTAACAACCAGCCACGTCTCTGGTGAGGTCATTTTCCTACTTTCCTACTCAGCTGTCTGCATATGAGACCCAGGTGAAGCTCATGCTTGTAGGTAAAGCCCTACCTGAAGCAGCTAGCAACAGAGAATGACAGGACAATTTTTTGAATTCTGCCTTCAACCTGTTAGAGATGTTTAGATGTTTGCCATGGGTTTGTGACTAACATAGGTCATTTTTGTTACTAAAGAGATTAATTTGTGTATGAATTCACGCTGCTACAATACATTTATCTTTAAAAGCTTTTCTAAGACGGTTTTCCCTTTGATAACTTTTAAGTTTGTGTTTTTTCAATCTTCCTCGATGCAAATTCCATAAATACCCAGCATTCTATGATAAATTCATTGCATCTTGCGACTTGTACATCAAAACTCACTCAATTGTCTTGCAATGTTGGAAGAAAATCAGATTTGCAATTGTGCTTGATGCCACGGTGCTCTCCACAAGTCGCATCAAAGACAAAATAACTGAACAGCGTAGTCGCTCTACCTGGCGGCAGGTAGCTTAGTGGGTAAGAGCGTTGTGCCAGTAACCAAAAGGTTGCTGGTTCTAATCCCCGAGCCGACTAGGTGAAAAATCTGTCGATGTGCCCTTGAGCAAGGCACTTAACCCTAATTGCTCCTGTAAGTCGCTCTGGATAAGAGTGTCTGCTAAATGACTAAAAATAAAATAAATAAAATATCTAAAGGGTAATTTGTAGTCTTTCATATCTAAACAAAATAGCTGCACTGACTATTTGAGTAAACCTTGTATCTTTATTGACCTTTTATTTTTATTTTTGCACCGTCTCTATGTACACTCACAGGGCCCTATACGCTCACACACACACACACACACACACACTCCATCATCCTCTCACTCACACATAATATGCACATACATTTATACTGACTCAACACACACACACACACACACACCAACTCCCATACAAGCTGTTGCTACTCTTTTTATCTTATATCCTGTTGCCTAGTCACCTTACCCCTATACATATCTACCTCCATCACTCCAGTATCCCTGCACATTGAGTGCCTGTGTGACTGGAGCACATTGTCTCGATCTCCTCTCTACTGCAGCGAAAAGGCACCACAGCACAGCAAGTGTTTATTGCGCTGTCTGCACTGAAGCTGCAACATCCTTTCAGCCATTTAGTTTCTTACACAGTATGCCTACAAATCCCTAATTTGTTTAGGAAAAACATTTGCTATTCCCTCAACCTTTGCTCTCTTTACGTGAACCATAGGGCCTGATCTATAGCCTATCATAATCACACCAATGAATTGGTTATAACAAACTCCAAACACAGTTACACATGACAGCAAAATGGATGCGGAGGAAGTGAAAAAGAAACTCGAAACAGGCTAAAGTTTACTGGTTGCTCAGGTGGGAAAGGGGAAGTCAGATCTGTGGAAGACATTTGACTTAGTTGTGGAAACTACTGGAGATAAAAAAAAAGGAGGGTATAGGAGCAAGCATTTCGTGAGTATTATGTGTGCCAAACAGTTGCTGTTAGATTACAATGTTTTTCTTTTTTTCGGACCATTTGGAACAGTGTAAACAACGCTAAATAAATAAGTGTACCAGAGAGTCTGTTTTAACAAAAAATATATATTTATAAAGCCTTTATTATAGCAGACTAAAAACAGTTGCATGCATTCGTGAATTGCGGTTTATTTATTGTTTAGGCTAATTATTCACAGCTCCCTTTGTTATTTAATTTTAAAACTAAAATGCTTCATTGCATTTCAAAGCATGAATGTCTCGTATGCTGTGTGATGGCATGAACGAATGAATGATTGATTGATACAGTAGCCTACAGTGCCTTGCAAAATTATTCATCCCCTTGGCGTTTTTCCTATTTTGTTGCATTACAACCTGTAATTTAAATGGATTTTTATTTGGATTTCATGTAATGGACATACACAAAATAGTCCAAATTGGTGAAGTGAAATAAAAAAAAGAACTTGTTTCAGAAAATTCTAAAAAATAAATAACAGAAAAGTGGTGCGTGCATATGTATTCACCCCCTTTCCTATGAAGCCCCTAAATAAGATCTGGTGCAACCAATTACATTCAGAAGTCATATAATTAGTTAAATACAGTGGGGGGAAAAAGTATTTAGTCAAATCAAATCAAATCAAATCAAATTTTATTGGTCACATGCGCCGAATACAACAGGTGCAGACATTACAGTGAAATGCTTACTTACAGCCCTTAACCAACAGTGCATTTATTTTAAACAAAAAAGTAAGAGTAAAACAACAACAAAAAAGTGTTGAGAAAAAAAGAGCAGAAGTAAAAATAAAGTGACAGTAGGGAGGCTATATATACAATAGAATAAAGTGACAGTAGGGAGGCTATATATACAGGGGGGTACCGTTGCATAGTCAATGTGCGGGGGGCACCGGCTAGTTGAGGTAGTTGAGGTAATATGTACATGTGGGTAGAGTTAAAGTGACTATGCATAAATACTTAACAGAGTAGCAGCAGCGTAAAAAGTATGGGGTGGGGGGGCAGTGCAAATAGTCCGGGTAGCCATGATTAGCTGTTCAGGAGTCTTATGGCTTGGGGGTAGAAGCTGTTGAGAAGTCTTTTGGACCTAGACTTGCCGTGCGGTAGCAGAGAGAACAGTCTATGACTAGGGTGACTGGAGTCTTTGACAATTTTGAGGGCCTTCCTCTGACACCGCCTGGTATAGAGGTCCTGGATGGCAGGGAGCTTTGCCCCTGTGATGTACTGGGCCGTACGCACTACCCTCTGTAGTGCCTTGCGGTCAGAGGCCAAGCAGTTGCCATACCAGGCGGTGATGCAACCAGTCAGGATGCTCTCGATGGTGCAGCTGTAGAATTTTTTGAGGATCTGAGGACCCATGCCAAATCTTTTTAGTCTCCTGAGGGGGAATAGGCTTTGTCGTGCCCTCTTCACGACTGTCTTGGTGTGTTTGGACCATGATAGTTCGTTGGTGATGTGGACACCAAGGAACTTGAAGCTCTCAACCTGTTCCACTACAGCCCCGTCGATGAGAATGGGGGCGTGCTCAGTCCTCTTTTTTTTCCTGTAGTCCACAATCATCTCCTTTGTCTTGGTCACGTTGAGGGAGAGGTTGTTGTCCTGGCACCACACGGCCAGATCTCTGACCTCCTCCCTATAGGCTGTCTCATCGTTGTCGGTGATCAGGCCTACCACTGTTGTGTCGTCGGCAAACTTAATGATGGTGTTGGAGTCGTGCCTGGCCATGCAGTCATGGGTGAACAGAGAGTACAGGAGGGGGACTGAGCACGCACCCCTGAGGGGCCCCCCGTGTTGAGGATCAGTGTGGCAGATGTGTTGTTACCTACCCTTACCACCTGGGGCGGCCCGTCAGGAAGTCCAGGATCCAGTTGCAGAGGGAGGTGTTTAGTCCCAGGATCCTTAGCTTAGTGATGAGCTTTGAGGGCACTATGGTGTTGAATGCTGAGCTGTAGTCAATGAATAGCATTCTCACGTAGGTGTTCCTCTTGTCCAGGTGGGAAAGGGCAGTGTGGAGTGCGATAGAGATTGCATCATCTGTGGATCTGTTGGGGCGGTATGCAAATTGGAGTGGGTCTAGGGTTTCTGGGATTATGCTGTTGATGTGAGCCATGACCAGTCTTTCAAAGCACTTCATGGCTACAGACGTCAGTGCCACGGGTCGGTAGTCATTTAGGCAGGTTATCTTAGAGTTCTTGGGCACGGGGACTATGGTGGTCTGCTTGAAACAGTCAGCCACCAATTGTGCAAGTTCTCCCACTTAAAAAGATGAGAGAGGCCTGTAATTTTCATAATAGGTACACGTCAACTATGACAGACAAAATGAGATTTTTTTTCCCAGAAAATCACATTGTAGGATTTTTTATGACTTTATTTGCAAATTATGGTGGAAAATAAGTATTTGGTCAATAACAAAAGTTTCTCAATACTTTGTTATATACCCTTTGTTGGCAATGACACAGGTCAAACGTTTTCTGTAAGTCTTCACCAGGTTTTCACACACTGTTGCTGGTATTTTGGCCCATTCCTCCATGCAGATCTCCTCTAGAGCAGTGATGTTTTGGGGCTGTCGCTGGGCAACACAGACTTTCAACTCCCTCCAAAGATTTTCTATGGGGTTGAGATCTGGAGACTGGCTAGGCCACTCCAGGACCTTGAAATGCTTCTTACGAAGCCACTCCTTCGTTGCCCGGGCGGTGTGTTTGGGATCATTGTCATGCTGAAAGACCCAGCCACATTTCATCTTCAATGCCCTTGCTGATGGAAGGAGGTTTTCACTCAAAATCTCACGATACATGGCCCCATTCATTCTTTCCTTTACACGGATCAGTCGTCCTGGTCCCTTTGCAGAAAAACAGCCCCAAAGCATGATGTTTCCACCCCCATGCTTCACAGTAGGTATGGTGTTCTTTGGATGCAACTCAGCATTCTTTGTCCTCCAAACACGACGAGTTGAGTTTTTACCAAAAAGTTATATTTTGGTTTCATCTGACCATATGAAATTCTCTCAATCCTCTTGTGGATCATCCAAATGCACTCTAGCAAACTTCAGACGGGCCTGGACATGTACTGGCTTAAGCAGGGGGACACATCTGGCACTGCAGGATTTTAGTCCCTGGCGGCGTAGTGTGTTACTGATGGTAGGCTTTGTTACTTTGGTCCCAGCTCTCTGCAGGTCATTCACTAGGTCCCCCCGTGTGGTTCTGGGATTTTTGCTCACCGTTCTTGTGATCATTTTGACCCCCACGGGGTGAGATCTTGCGTGGAGCCCCCAGATCGAGGGAGATTATCAGTGGTCTTGTATGTCTTCCATTTCCTAATAATTGCTCCCACAGTTGATTTCTTCAAACCAAGCTGCTTACCTATTGCAGATGCAGTCTTCCCAGCCTGGTGCAGGTCTACAATTTTGTTTCTGGTGTCCTTTGACAGCTCTTTGGTCTTGGCCATAGTGGAGTTTGGAGTGTGACTGTTTGAGGTTGTGGACAGGTGTCTTTTATACTGATAACAAGTTCAAACAGGTGCCATTAATACAGGTAACGAGTGGAGGACAGAGGAGCCTCTTAAAGAAGAAGTTACAGGTCTGTGAAAGCCAGAAATCTTGCTTGTTTGTAGGTGACCAAATACTTATTTTCCACCATCATTTGCAAATAAATTCATTAAAAATCCTACAATGTGATTTTCCGGATTTTTTTTCCTCAATTTGTCTGTCATCGTTGACGTGTACCTATGATGAAAATTACAGGCCTCTCTCATCTTTTTAAGTGGGAGAACTTGCACAATTGGTGGCTGACTAAATACTTTTTTTCCCCACTGTACTTTGTTATCTTGTTGTTATTAGTTGTTGTTAGTTGTTATTAGTCCCATCCTTCAGCTGCATTCAACACCTCCCATCTCTCTTAACACCATTCATATTGGATTTCTATTTGCCATATATTTTTCAACTGTACTGTGATGTTTCACAAAAGTTCTGAACCGTTCTGTTCTCATTGTTTCTACAGATTGTACATTTAAAATAATCATTTTTGCTAAAAGTATTATTATATTATTGATCGATTGACTATGACTTTTCAGATCACCCAGTAGTACTATCTGCAGGGTTAGCTCCAGGTAAATATTGCAATCCTTTAGCCATTCCTGGATCTGTGACCAAAAACAAGCTACAAATGGACAGTACCAAAACAAATGATCTAATTATTCTGTCTCTTCGCAGCAAAATCTGCAGAGCTGGGAAGATTGTATATATAAATAACATTCTATTGGTAAATTGAACAATTCTAAGTTTTGAATCCGGCGTCGTTTTGCGAATCAGTTCATAAACACTATGCCATGGAATCGGTACATCAAAAATCTCTTCCCAACTATTTTGCAATCCACATGGGACAGCTGTCAATCCTTTGGTCCTTAAATGAAACTGGTATACTTTTTTATTTATCACAATTTTCTTTAACCAATTATGTTCTTTAATGCAGGGCCGACAGTCAAGTTCCTTACTTTTTCCCCCTTCCTCTTTCCGCTTCCATTTTGCCGGTAATGTTGCAATTATTTGGTGTTTTCTTTGCGACTTGCAGTAACTCTCCGTGGTTCTAAATCAATGGTTGTTTAGTAGTCCGAAAATGTCGGAAACATGAACTTGCTTGACCATGCTGTAGGTCATGTAACTGTTTGTTACATGCAAAATGTTTGTGGACTTCACCGGACAGATGTTGCTCTCCGGTTTTGTGATGAAACAAAGGCATGGTTGAATTTATTCTGCCTCTGTGTCTTCTTATTGTCTCTGCCTTAGGCCTATATATCACGGTGTCAAGGCATATGAACTAACATGTTATAGAGCAAACAACGTCATATGGAATTTTTTCCTGGCTTGGCTTCCCCTGTGATTTTACCCATGCACCACTACTGTACCTGTGATACTTTATCTTGCCATGCAGAAGTAACCATAGAGGACATCCCCATGAATGTGTGTATGCCTGTGTGCATGGTTGTGCGCACGCGTGTGCGTGTGTGCATGTGTGTGCATGTCTATGGAGAGAGCTTTGACAATTTAGCCTGACTGTGACTAAAGGAGTTAAACGTCTCCCAGGGGAGCATTGTCTCTTTATAATCCTGCAGTGAATGAGAGAGAGATAGAGGGGGAGAAAGGATCTCCGCTTCTAAGCATCCAAAATAACCAAGACTGCTTACTTACGATAAGGCGAGGATTTCACCATGGACCATTTGTTTAGATAAGGTTTGTCAGGAAGCATTTCAATCAAATGTGACGCCAGATGTATGACGTTTTGATCAGCTTAGGTTAAGAGTTCAAAGGGACTAAGGGCCAACTGAAGGTTTATTCGGGCATTTGCTCAGTAGGGAAGATTATCATGGCAAGATCTCAATTGCATACTCCTCCGGTCCGCTCTCTTCTCTCCTTGTCTCCTTCTCAAAACCCATTGGACGAGAAAGCCAGAGGTCCCTCCCCTCTGACCTTCTCCTCCAATGGGTTTTGAGAAGGAGCCTAGGAGAGAGGACGTGAGGAGTATGCAATTGAGATCTTACCTATGTTATTACGTAAAGATGTATTCCTCTGTGTTTCAATAAGAAGGGGTGTTATCCAGACAGTATATAGTAGATGGTATTTTGGATGCAACAAATACAAGGGATACCCTACATCAGACCTGGGTTCAAATAGTATTCATTTTCTATAAAATAATTGAGCTGTGCTTGATTGAACTTGCCTGACACAATTGAACCAATGGAATAAGTCCTAAAAGTGCAAACCCTGCCCAACTGGCACTCCAGACAATCAAACACTTTGAATTTGGAAGAAAATAAATGCTATTTGAACCCAGGTTTGCCTGAACATATCACACATGCCGTAAAATACCATCTAAAATACATAACATGCTCATTCCTGGTCAGACACTTTACACCCCTTCATTATGTTGAACCCAACAGCCCATTAATGACCAGACACACCAGAAGACTGTAACCTGCACCATCATAAGTAGACCTACTACATCTCCTCTCCTTTTAGTGAGTATTGCTCACAAGAAATGTCCGGCAGTTGACACACTCGGAAAAAGGGACTTGAAGTGGGAATATCATTCCAGTTGTTGGTTACAAATTCCAATGTAATGAGCTTTCAATGTCACATAATGACTAACCACACCAGAAAACTATGCCTTTAATGTGTTGTTATTTGAAGGTTGTTGTTATCGAAACTGAAGGTATGCAAACATAAGCCATGGTGTATTGGCAGACTACACCACAAGTGTGGGGGTGTCTCAACTATGCAATGGAGTTCTTCATAAATAATGGGAGACAGCTAGCTATCTGCCAGTGGGACATCTGCTGAAGCCTACAGTCTACCTCCAAACAAACCAACCATGACTCAGGCATGTAAACAAAGCCTGATTGTTCTACTTCTTCAAATGATTCTTGTTCAGAAACAGCTAGGGTAGGCAATCTATAAGCAGGGTTTCCCAAACTCAGTCCTGGGACCCCCGGGTGCACGATTTGGTATTTGCCCTAGCACTACACAGCTGATTCAAATAATCAACTCGTCAAGCTTTAATTATTTGAATCAGCTGTGTAGTGCTAGGGCAAAAACCAAAATGTGCACCCAGTGGGGGCCCAAAGACTGAGTTTGGGAAACCGTGATCTATAGCGTAATTTCAGCAGCTTGGATTGCCATCAGCAGCACAAGAGTGAGATACAGACTAACCAGAGAGCTGAGAGGATCGTATTGAGATGGTATGGGGCTATAGGCTTCCGACCTGCCAGTAAGCAAGGCAATGGACAGCACAAACAGAAATAATCATAAAATAACCATAACATAGCTTAATCAGACCAAAAATCACTGCAATTCAGTTGCAATAATAATTGTTATTTTCTGTGGCTCAAATAATTATAGCACACGTGTCTATGTGTACATTTATTCCCCTGTCTCTCTGCAGTTTGCATTTAAGGATGTTCATCTGCAGTTGGAGAGTTTTGAGTCATTTTAATTTTTGTCACCATTCAGGCTAATTGGTATTTCTCAGTAATTGTGTAATTGCTTTAAATTTGTATCAAACGCCTGCCAGCATTTTTTGCTAAAAAAGTAAATTATTAGATGAGCAATGATGAAAATATCAGTTATTATCATCACCATCTTTGGTCATGAGTACGACTGCCGGCTGTGGATCACACCTTGTTATTTTCATCATTGTTCATCTAATAATTTACTTGCGAGGGACCAAACACTGTTTTAGCTAAATCAGATTATTATTTTTAAACAGATAAAAATACAACTTTTGGAACAACGGGGACTGTGAAGAGACATACACACAGGCACAGACACATGCATACACACACACACATATGATAACATACACACTATACACACATTTGTGTTGTAGATATGTGGTAGTAGAGTAGTGGCCTGAAATCTGTTGTGAAATGTATTGTAATGTTTTTAAAATTATATAACTAAATAAATACAAATACAAAAATAAAGTATGGTCAAAACACAACCCCTTACATGTATAACCCTCATTGATTTAGGTATAGCCTACTGTATAATGTATGTACTAGTAGTTTATATGCTAAGGCAACACATTTAAGACATATTAATGATGGTGCTGCTATTCTTAGAGGATGTTGATAGGAAAAATAAGCTGCATGAGAAGAACAGGCAGTTCCCTCATAGGATCACAAACACACACACCATCACTGGAGCAGAGCAGACCATAAACATTCAATAAGTCTTTAAATCTTACTAGTGGTGAGTGTGTGTACATTATCATCTGTTTGCATTGCCCTATCATCAAGGCCTTTGTAGAAGACCAATAGGTAACCTTTTCATGTTGTATTATACCTGTGACATATTACACAGAAATTATCCCTAAATCTACAAAAGTCCACGTTGATGCAGAGAGCATGCAAACAAACAAACACACATATGCACGCATGCACACACACAAACTTAAGCAAGCAGACACATACATATTTATGCATGCACGCAGGCACGCACGCAAAAACACACACATATTAACGCACGCACGCACGCAGGCACACATGCAAACACACATGTAAAATGGTAAAGCCTGGAGCACATCATTTAGTTGATCATGAAATGATCACTGCCATTCAGCATATGCTCCAAAGTAATAAATGACTCAATTCCTCATACATTTAGCAAATTCAGTCGTGCGCAAATTGTTACCAATTGAAAATGTATATGGGAGAATGTTTCATTACATGAAAAAAACGAATAACTATATTATGATCTTGAAATATCACTTTAAGCAACTGGATCTAGCCTACACTTTACTTCATAGTGCAGGCATCCGGTAGCCTATGTCTACTTTTCAATGTGGACACAGTGTCAATTTCATCTCTAGAGATGTTTATAGTCCCCTCTCCGTTGGTAGAGCATGGCGCTTGCAACGCCAGGGTTGTGGGTTCGTTTCCCACGGGGGGCCAGTATGAAAATGAAAATGTACGCACTCAATAACTGTAAGTCGCTCTGGAAAAGAGCGTCTGCTAAATTACTAAAATGTAAATGTTTAGATGTCAGAGCAAGATATGCTCTTACCTTCACGCCATAAGTTTGATTGAATCACTGCTCTTATAAGGATCCGTCTTTTAAATCCAAAGATATCCAAATTCACCGCTTTTGATGTCCTCTGTTTGGCATGAACATTTTTCTCACAGTTCTCAACTTGTTCATCGATTCTGGTTGTTCAGAAGCAAAGGAGAAGTTGTGCCACCAAAGGCATTGCCATATGGTCTGATGAACGCTCTTCACAAAAACATTGTTTTATAATATCCTACTCATGTTTTTTTTTTTTTTTACTTGAAAACCTTAGATAAGATTCAGGCTAACTTCATTCAGCGTCGTTGATGAAGCGTAGCCTATGTGTGAGAGCAGCGAAATATCCGTCTCCTACCCGCACCATTTACGCACTACGCACGAGGTAACCTTCAACACTGCCAGTGGAACAGTCGGTCCAACTATTACGAGCAGAAATACAGACTGTGCAACATTAAGGCGGGGCTAGTTGTTAAACCTTTTTTAAAAAGCATAATTGCATTTTTCTACTAAAATGGCACAGTTATCTTGAGTTTATGTAGTCTGCCGGACATATCTGACTTATTTCAATTTGAATGACAGTGGAATTCTCGGCCCGACTATTGGTGGGGAAAATTCTATATCATTTTTAAGGAGATGTATAGGCTATCCAAAATTAGGCAAATAAATCATGACCTTTCATTTATCCAACAATGGATATCACACACATTTTGGTGTAAATATTTTGAAAAAACGGACTTATTGCATCTTTAAATATATGTTAAGGAGTTCCAAATAGCATTATGTTAGACAATGATAGAGATGCCTGCAAGTTGTTTATCACTATTCAGCAATTGAAGTTGTCATGGTGAAACAAGTTTAACATGACCAATGATCTGTTCACACCTGAATTGACAGACAATGCAAACATTTACAGATAGTGGGTGTCTTGGATCACAACGTCAGCTTTCATATTTCATGTGAAAATAAAAGTGCATATTTACCAAACTATACCAGGTATTAACAAATTACATTCATAAAAGGGGCCAGGTGAGTATTTCAACAAAGTTGAAAAGTGCCTAAAACCCCTTTAGAGAACCATGCTCCAGTCAGCTGTACTCTTTCCACACATCTAAAACGAAACTTATGCATGCACACACACACACACACACACACACACACACACACACACACACACACACACACACACACACACACACACACACACACACACACACACACCACACACTAGTAAGGCAACTGGAAGTATTCTCTAAAGAACAGAATAAAGCCTTTTTCTAAAGATTTCAATTGCTTTCTAATATGCCACTCTTACCGTAAAAGGCTTTTGCCATCCCATAGGATTACAGAGGTTCCTACATGTAGATTATATGGCTGAGCTGTATTTTGAATGCTTATGTATATGTATATTTTCCTACATTCAATTACAATCTTTCTATCCAGATGTCTATTTTTTATACCCCTAAGCATCTATTTTTGTAGGCTTTACTGTGCAATAGGAAGTAACTAAATGCACCAAAAATGCTATTTATCAAGTTTATTCAGCTGATCTGTGTATTTGAAGATGTATTTGTGTCACAATCATCATAATGAGCGGACCAAGGCGCAGCGTGATATGCGTACATCTCTTTAATAGTGTACTTCAAACAACAATTACAACAACAACAAAACGAAACGTGAAGTCCTCGGTCATACACAAACCTACACGGAACAAGATCCCACAAAACACAAGTGCACAACAGGCTGCCTAAGTATGGTTCCCAATCAGAGACAACAAGCAACAGCTGATTCTCATTGCCTCTGATTGAGAACCACCACGGCCAACCTAGAAAACACATGAACTAGAAACAGAACATAGAACAAAAAACATAGACCCTACACACCCTGGCTCAACATATAAGAGTCCCCAGAGCCAGGGCGTGACAGTACCCCCCCCAAAGGCGCGGACTGCGACCGCGCCAACATAAACCCAACAGGGGAGGGGCCGGGTGGGCATTCCGCCTCGGAGGCGGATCCGGCTCCCGGGCGTGACCACCACCCTCTAACAACCCCCCGTAGCGCCCCTGGTCTGGTCTGGCCCTGCTGGCTGGAGCTGGACTGGACATCGGTGGAGCGGATTGCTTAGGCTCCGGTGTGGAGCAGCTGACCGGTACCTGACCAGGCACCGGTGAAACAGGCACGGGCTGTGCCGGAATGACGACGCGCACCATTGGCTTGGTGCGGGGAGCAGGAACGGGCCGGACCGGGCTGACGGGCGCACCACTGGCTTGGTGCGGGAGCAGGAACATGCCGGGCCGGGCTGACGACGCGCACCATAGGCTTGGTGCGGGGAGCAGGAACAGGCCGGGCCGGGCTGGCGACGCGCACCATTGGCTTGGTGCGGGGAGCAGGAACGGGCCGGACCGGGCTGACGAAGCGCACCACTGGCTTGGTGCGGGGAGCAGGAACGGGCCGGGCCGGGCTGATGACGCGCACCATAGGCTTGGTGCGGGGAGCAGGAACAGGCCGGGCCGGGCTGGCGACGCGCACCATTGGCTTGGTGCGGGGAGCAGGAACGGGCCGGGCCGGGCTGATGAAGCGCACCATTGGCTTGGTGCGAGGGGCAGGAACATGCCGGACCGGGCTGACAAAGCGCACCACTGGCTTGGTGCGGGGAGCAGGAACAGGCCGGGCTGGGCTGACGACGCGCACCATTGGCTTGGTGCGGGGAGCAGGAACGGGCCGGACCGGGCTGATGAAGCGCACCACTGGCTTGGTGCGGGGAGCAGGAACATGCCGGGCCGGGCTGACGATGCGCACCATAGGCTTGGTGCGGGGAGCAGGAACAGGCCGGGCCGGGCTGGCGACGCGCACCATTGGCTTGGTGCGGGGAGCAGGAACGGGCCGGACCGGGCTGACGACGCGCACCATAGGCTTGGTGCAGGGAGCAGGAACAGGCCGGGCCGGGCTGGTGACGCGCACCATTGGCTTGGTGCGGGGAGCAGGAACGGGCCGGGCCGGGCTGATGACGCGCACCATTGGCTTGGTGCGAGGGGCAGGAACAGGCCGGGCCGGGCTGGCGACGCGCACCATTGGCTTGGTGCGGGGAGCAGGAACATGCCGGACCGGGCTGACGAAGCGCACCACTGGCTTGGTGCGGGGAGCAGGAACAGGCCGGGCCGGGCTGACGACGCGCACCATTGGCTTGGTGCGGGGAGTAGGAATGGGCCGGACCGGGCTGACGAAGCGCACCACTGGCTTGGTGCGAGGAGCAGGAACAGGCCGGGCCGGGCTGACGACGCGCACCATTGGCTTGGTGCGGGGAGCAGGAACGGGCCGGACCGGGGTGACGAAGTGCACCACTGGCTTGGTGCGGGGAGCAGGAACATGCCGGGCCAGGCTGACGACGCACACCATAGGCTTGGTGCGGGGAGCAGGAACAGGCCGGGCCGGGCTGGCGACGCGCACCATTGGCTTGGTGATGGGAGCAGGAACGGGCCGGACCGGGCTGACGAAGCGCACCACTGGCTTGGTGCGGGGAGCAGGAACAGGCCGGGCCGGGCTGACGACGCGCACCATAGGCTTGGTGCGGGGAGCAGGAACAGGCCGGGCCGGGCTGGCGACGCGCACCATTGGCTTGGTGCGGGGAGCAGGAACGGGCCGGGCCGGGCTGATGACGCGCACCATTGGCTTGGTGCGGGGAGCAGGAACGGGCCGGGCCGGGCTGATGACGCGCACCATTGGCTTGGTGCGAGGGGCAGGAACAGGCCGGGCCGGGCTGGCGACGTGCACCATTGGCTTGGTGCGAGGGGCAGGAACAGGCCGGGCCGGGCTGGCGACGCGCACCATTGGCTTGGTGCGAGGGGCAGGAACAGGCCGGACCGGGCTGGCGACGCGCACCACAGGCTTGGTGCGAGGGGCAGGAACAGGCCGGGCCGGGCTGGCGACGCGCATCACAGGCTTGGTGCGAGGGACAGGAACAGGCCGGACCGTACTGGGAACACACACCACTGGCCTTGGGTGGGGATCAGGAACGGGCCGGACCGGACTGGTAACACACCTCAGTACATCTCGCCGTGCCTCTACACTCTCCTTCCCTCTACTGACCAATGGCCCCCGTAACCTGGTGGCCTTCTCTCCTCGTCCACAAACTCGCCCTTTATCTGCCTCCAGCAGCCCCGTCGTCCATGCCGTGTGCCCCCCCAAATTGTTTTATTGGGGGTGCCTCTCACCTGTCCGACGACGGCCCGGTTGGCGCCGCTTCTCCTCTCCTGCCTGGGTCTCCCCCTTCATCCCCCTCCGGTAACGGAAGGCCTCCTCCTCCGTGATCTGCCCCCAACCGAGGAGGACATCCACTAACGTTACCTCCGGCGTTTGCTCCTGGACACGCTGCTTGGTCCTGTATTGGTGGGATCTTCTGTCACGATCGTCATAATGAGCGGACCAAGGCACAGCGTGATATGCGTACATCTCTTTAATAGTGTACTTCAAACAACAATTACAACAACAACAAAACGAAACGTGAAGTCCTCGGTCATACACAAACGTACACGGAAGAAGATCCCACAAAACACAAGTGCACAACAGGCTGCCTAAGTATGGTACCCAATCAGAGACAACAAGCAACAGCTGATTCTCGTTGCCTCTGATTGAGAACCACCCCGGCCAACCTAGAAAACACATGAACTAGAAACAGAACATAGAACAAAAAACATAGACCCTACACACCCTGGCTCAACATATAAGAGTCCCCAGAGCCAGGGCGTGACAGTACCCCCCCCAAAGGCGCGGACTGCGACCGCGCCAACATAAACCCAACAGGGGAGGGGCCGGGTGGGCATTCCGCCTCGGAGGCGGATCCGGCTCCGGGCGTGACCACCACCCTCTAACAACCCCCCCGTAGCGCCCCTGGTCTGGTCTGGCCCTGCTGGCTGGAGCTGGACTGGACATCGGTGGAGCGGATTGCTTAGGCTCCGGTGTGGAGCAGCTGACCGGTACCTGACCAGGCACCGGTGAAACAGGCACGGGCTGTGCCGGAATGACGACGCGCACCATTGGCTTGGTGCGGGGAGCAGGAACGGGCCGGACCGGGCTGACGAAGCGCACCACTGGCTTGGTGCGGGGAGCAGGAACATGCCGGGCCGGGCTGACGACGCGCACCATAGGCTTGGTGCGGGGAGCAGGAACAGGCCGGGCCGGGCTGGCGACGCGCACCATTGGCTTGGTGCGGGGAGCAGGAACGGGCCGGACCGGGCTGACGAAGCGCACCACTGGCTTGGTGCGGGGAGCAGGAACGGGCCGGGCCGGGCTGACGACGCGCACCATAGGCTTGGTGCGGGGAGCAGGAACAGGCCGGGCCGGGCTGGCGACGCGCACCATTGGCTTGGTGCGGGGAGCAGGAACGGGCCGGGCCGGTTGATGACGCGCACCATTGGCTTGGTGCGAGGGGCAGGAACATGCCGGACCGGGCTGACAAAGCGCACCACTGGCTTGGTGCGGGGAGCAGGAACAGGCCGGGCTGGGCTGACGACGCGCACCATTGGCTTGGTGCGGGGAGCAGGAACGGGCCGGACCGGGTGATGAAGCGCACCACTGGCTTGGTGCGGGGAGCAGGAACATGCCGGGCCGGCTGACGATGCGCACCATAGGCTTGGTGCGGGAGCAGGAACAGGCGGGGCCGGGCTGGCGACGCGCACCATTGGCTTGGTGCGGGAGCAGGAACGGGCCGGACCGGCTGACGAGGCGCACCACTGGCTTGGTGCGGGGAGCAGGAACAGGCCGGGCCGGGCTGACGACGCGCACCATAGGCTTGGTGCAGGGAGCAGGAACAGGCCGGGCCGGGCTGGTGACGCGCACCATTGGCTTGGTGCGGGGAGCAGGAACGGGCCGGGCCGGGCTGATGACGCGCACCATTGGCTTGGTGCGAGGGGCAGGAACAGGCCGGGCCGGGCTGGCGACGCGCACCATTGGCTTGGTGCGGGGAGCAGGAACATGCCGGACCGGGCTGACGGAGCGCACCACTGGCTTGGTGCGGGGAGCAGGAACAGGCCGGGCCGGGCTGACGACGCGCACCATTGGCTTGGTGCGGGGAGTAGGAATGGGCCGGACCGGGCTGACGAAGCGCACCACTGGCTTGGTGCGAGGAGCAGGAACAGGCCGGGCCGGTCTGACGACGCGCACCATTGGCTTGGTGCGGGGAGCAGGAACGGGCCGGACCGGGTGACGGTGCACCACTGGCTTGGTGCGGGAGCAGGAACATGCCGGGCCAGGCTGACGACGCACACCATAGGCTTGGTGCGGGGAGCAGGAACAGGCCGGGCCGGGCTGGCGACGCGCACCATTGGCTTGGTGATGGGAGCAGGAACGGGCCGGACCGGGCTGACGGGCGCACCACTGGCTTGGTGCGGGGAGCAGGAACAGGCCGGGCCGGGCTGACGACGCGCACCATAG
Source organism: Coregonus clupeaformis (assembly GCF_020615455.1). Lineage (NCBI taxonomy): Eukaryota > Metazoa > Chordata > Actinopteri > Salmoniformes > Salmonidae > Coregonus > Coregonus clupeaformis. The sequence goes on from NC_059196.1 coordinate 8,703,857, forward strand.
GCTTGGTGCGGGAGCAGGAACAGGCCGGGCCGGGTGGCGACGCGCACCATTGGCTTGGTGCGGGGAGCAGGAACGGGCCGGGCCGGGCTGATGACGCGCACCATTGGCTTGGTGCGGGGAGCAGGAACGGGCGGGCCGGCTGATGACGCGCACCATTGGCTTGGTGCGAGGGGCAGGAACGGGCCGGGCCGGGCTGGCGACGTGCACCATTGGCTTGGTGCGAGGGGCAGGAACAGGCCGGGCCGGGTTGGCGACGCGCACCATTGGCTTGGTGCGAGGGGCAGGAACAGGCCGGACCGGGCTGGCGACGCGCACCACAGGCTTGGTGCGAGGGGCAGGAACAGGCCGGGCCGGGCTGGCGACGCGCATCACAGGCTTGGTGCGAGGGACAGGAACAGGCCGGACCGTACTGGGAACACACACCACTGGCCTTGGGTGGGGATCAGGAACGGGCCGGACCGGACTGGTAACACACCTCAGTACATCTCGCCGTGCCTCTACACTCTCCTTCCCTCTACTGACCAATGGCCCCCGTAACCTGGTGGCCTTCTCTCCTCGTCCACAAACTTCGCCCTTTATCTGCCTCCAGCAGCCCCGTCGTCCATGCCGTGTGCCCCCCAAATTGTTTTATTGGGGGGTGCCTCTCACCTGTCCGACGACGGCCCGGTTGGCGCCCTTCTCCTCTCCTGCCTGGGTCTCCCCCTTCATCCCCCTTCCGGTAACGGGAAGGCCTCCTCCTCCGTGATCTGCCCCCAACCGAGGAGGACATCCACTAACGTTACCTCCGGCGTTTGCTCCTGGACACGCTGCTTGGTCCTGTATTGGTGGGATCTTCTGTCACGATCGTCATAATGAGCGGACCAAGGCACAGCGTGATATGCGTACATCTCTTTAATAGTGTACTTCAAACAACAATTACAACAACAACAAAACGAAACGTGAAGTCCTCGGTCATACACAAACCTACACGGAAGAAGATCCCACAAAACACAAGTGCACAACAGGCTGCCTAAGTATGGTACCCAATCAGAGACAACAAGCAACAGCTGATTCTCGTTGCCTCTGATTGAGAACCACCCCGGCCAACCTAGAAAACACATGAACTAGAAACAGAACATAGAACAAAAAACATAGACCCTACACACCCTGGCTCAACATATAAGAGTCCCCAGAGCCAGGGCGTGACAATTTGTATGTACAGTGCATTCGGAAAGTATTCAAACCCCTTGACATTTTTCAAAATTTTGTTACGTTACAGCCTTATTCTAAAATTGATTAAATCATCCCCCCCCTCCCTCATTAATCTACACACAATACCCCTTAACAACAAAGTAAAAGCCTGTAACTTCTTCTTTAAGAGGCTCCTCTGTCCTCCACTCGTTACCTGTATTAATGGCACCTGTTTGAACTTGTTATCAGTATAAAAGACACCTGTCCACAACCTCAAACAGTCACACTCCAAACTCCACTATGGCCAAGACCAAAGAGCTGTCAAAGGACACCAGAAACAAAATTGTAGACCTGCACCAGGCTGGGAAGACTGAATCTGCAATAGGTAAGCAGCTTGGTTTGAAGAAATCAACTGTGGGAGCAATTATTAGGAAATGGAAGACATACAAGACCACTGATAATCTCCCTCGATCTGGGGCTCCACGCAAGATCTCACCCCGTGGGGTCAAAATGATCACAAGAACGGTGAGCAAAATCCCAGAACCACACGGGGGGACCTAGTGAATGACCTGCAGAGAGCTGGGACCAAAGTAACAAAGCCTACCATCAGTAACACACTACGCCGCCAGGGACTCAAATCCTGCAGTGCAAGACGTGTCCCCCTGCTTAAGCCAGTACATGTCCAGGCCCGTCTGAAGTTAGCTAGAGTGCATTTGGATGATCCAGAAGAGGATTGGGAGAATGTCATATGGTCAGATAAAACCAAAATAGAACTTTTTGGTAAAAACTCAACTCGTCGTGTTTGGAGGACAAAGAATGCTGAGTTGCATCCAAAGAACACCATACCTACTGTGAAGCATGGGGGTGGAAACATCATGCTTTGGGGCTGTTTTTCTGCAAAGGGACCAGGACGACTGATCCGTGTAAAGGAAAGAATGAATGGGGCCATGTTTCGTGAGATTTTGAGTTAAAACCTCCTTCCATCAGCAAGGGCATTGAAGATGAAACGTGGCTGGGTCTTTCAGCATGACAATGATCCCAAACACACCGCCCGGGCAACGAAGGAATGGCTTCGTAAGAAGCATTTCAAGGTCCTGGAGTGGCCTAGCCAGTCTCCAGATCTCAACCCCATAGAAAATCTTTGGAGGGAGTTGAAAGTCTGTGTTGCCCAGCGACAGCCCCAAAACATCACTGCTCTAGAGGAGATCTGCATGGAGGAATGGGCCAAAATACCAGCAACAGTGTGTGAAAACCTTGTGAAGACTTACAGAAAACGTTTGACCTGTGTCATTGCCAACAAAGGGTATATAACAAAGTATTGAGAAACTTTTGTTATTGACCAAATACTTATTTTCCACCATAATTTGCAAATAAATTCATAAAAAATCCTACAATGTGAATTTCTGGATGTTTTTTCCTCATTTTGTCTGTCATAGTTGATGTGTACCTATGATGAAAATTACAGGCCTCTCTCATCTTTTTAAGTGGGAGAACTTGCACAATTGGTGGCTGACTAAATACTTTTTTCCCCACTGTACATATTTATTTTTAAAGGTTCCCACTCTTTATAAGAAATCATTTTCTATAACTTTTCCACTAACATTTTTACCATAACTTAAGGTAGACAGTACTCACTAGAGGGCAAAACACAATAACTACACACCCAAGTAAGTAGGGATCATACATGTGTACCAGAGGAGGCTAGTGGGAAGAGCCACAGGAGGACCGGTCCACTGCAACTCAGTACTTTGTTGAATCACCTTTGGCAGCGATTACAGCCTCGAGTCTTCTTGGGTATGACGCTTCAAGCTTGGCACACCTGTATTTGGGGAGTTTCTCCCATTCTTCTCTGCAGAGCCTCTCAAGCTCTGTCAGGTCGGATGGGGTGCGTCGCTGCACAGCTATTTTCAGCTCTCTCCAGAGATGTTTGATTGGGTTCAAGTCCGGGCTCTGGCTGGGCCACTCAAGGACATTCAGAGACTTGTTCCGAAGCCACTCCTGCTTTGTCTTGGCTGTGTGCTTAGGGTCGTTGTACTGTTGGAAGGTGAACTTTTGCCCCAGTCTGAGGTCCTGAGCGCTCTGGAGCAGGTTATCATCAAGGATCTCTCTGTACTTTGCTCTGTTCATCTTTCCCTCGATCCTGACTAGTCTCCCAGTCCCTGCCGCTGAAAAACATCCCCGCAGCATGATGCCTTTACCACCATGCTTCACCGTAGGGATGGTGCCAGGTTTCCTCCAGACGTGACGCTTGGCATTCAGACCAAAGAGTTCAATCTTGGTTTCATCAGACCAGAGAATCTTGTTTCTCATGGTCTGAGAGTCCTTTAGGTGCCTTTTGGTAAACTCCAAGCGGGCTGTCATGTGCCTTTTACTGAGGAGTGGCTTCCGTCTGGCCACTCTACCATAAAGGCCTGATTGATTGAGTGATGCATAGATGGTTGTCCTTCTGGAAGGTTTTCCCATCTCCACAGAGGAACTCTGGAGCTCTGTCAGAGTGACCATCGGGTTCTTGGTCACATCCCTGACCAAGGCCCATCTCCCTCGATTGCTCAGTTTCGCCAGGCGGCCAGCTCTAGGAAGAGTCTTGGTGGTTCCAAACTTCTTCCATTTAAAAATGATGGAGGCCACTGTGTTCCTGGGGATCTTGAATGCTCCAGAAATGTTTTGGTACCCTACCCCAGATCTGTGCTTCGACACAATCCTGTCTCTGAGCTCTACGGACAATTCCCTCGACCTCATGACTTGGTTTTTGCTCTGACATGCACTGTCAACTGTGGGACCTTATATAGACAGGTGTGTGCCTTTCCAAATCATGTCCAATCAACTGAATTTACCACAGGTGGACTCCAATCAAGTTGTAGAAACATCTCAAGGATGATCAATGGAAAAAGGATGCACCTGAGCTCAATTTCGAGTCTCAAAGCAAAGGGTCTGAATACTTATGTAAATAACGTATTTCTGTTTTTAATTTTTTATACATTTGCAAACATTTCTAAAAACCTGTTTTCACTTTGTCATTTTGAGGCATTGTGTGTAGATTGTTGAGGAAAATGTTGTATTTAATCAATTTTAGAATAAGGCTGTAACGTAACAAAATGTGGAAAAAGTCAAGGGGTCTGAATACTTTCCGAATGCACTGTTGTTATTTTATGCACTGTATATTGTAATAATTGTTGGTTCACTAATGTTTTTATTACGACTATGTACCGCCCTCCCACAGGTGTTGGCAATTGTAATTATCACCTAGGCACCTGCATATAAAAAAACTATTGCTTTGGCACTTTTTTTTTATGCTCTGATGAAGGCATAACTGCCGAAACGCGTTAGCCTGTCTGGAAAAAAAATAAAAGGTGAAATGAGGGGACGTCTTTTTGTCCTTTTTTAAATACACTTTTTGGAGTGCTGCTGTTTCCCAATGTTTCTTAAACTTGGGATTTCTTTTGAAGTCAACACCTACACGTAGCCTTTGCCTACAAATACAATGACTGGCATATAATATTAGAAACCGTAGAATTGAGTCTTCACTTCATTAAACAGTATAGTAAGTATGTGTTTTCCTCCCAGTGCCAGATATGTGCTCCTCCACAGTTGCAGTAACTGTGCTTTGCAGACATCACATCAGATACTATACTGATGACAGTACATCAAGCAGCCCAAATACTTTCAGCCGCTGAACTGAAATCGAATAGGCGAACATATTACCAAGGAGGTAGTTGAGATAATATGTGCCATTCTTTGTATAGATTACATAATGCTGTCAGGACTGTTATGTATGCAGCACTGCAAATGCACTATAGAACAATCACATATGAAAATGTTCATGTCAGAACAAGCACATGATCCAAAAGATTGTCAAATCAATCACAATCAGCCAATAGAATATAAAGAAAAAAAGTGAGAAAGAGATCATTGCTTATATATGACATCCATCCATCTCCCAGGGGGTGTAAAGGGCAGAGAGGACAGAGATGGCCTGCGCCCCTTATGCCACCCTGTTCCTTACGTAATGCACTACTTTTGACCAGGTCCCATAGGGCTCTGGTCAGAAGTAGTGTACTATATAGGGAATAGGGTGCCATTTGGGACGTACACATGATCAGAAACACCTCATTACTTTTAATGTCCTTGTCATGAGAAGAACAGCGTTCCTATCAATCCACCTGTCTTCTCCAGTTACATCCCTGGCCATGGGCACTAACAGCTCACATCCGGCCATAGTGCCACGGGGCAGCTATTAAAGCTAGGCACTGCCACCAACAACCTCTATTAACTTGGGCTGATGAGATGGCAACTGTAGAATGCAAAAGATAAATCACGGCAACTTCGGACTTCAAGCATCAGCTCCTTATTTATTTATATATATTTTATTTGTTTATATATATTTAAGGATTTTGTATGTTTATTGGATAGAGAGAGAGACAGAGGTGAAAGAGTGCTGAAAGAGTAGCGGGTCAGATTTGAAGCCATGCTGGCAGCTGGACTTTGTACATGTGCTCCAGAGGCAGCGCCTTAGACCACTTGACCACCCCAAGCCTCTTCTTAGGCATATTTGAAATTGATTTACTACTTGAGTACGAACCAGCAAAATCATGCCTGGAATAGAATGTAATAATCATCATTACTTCTCACTCTATTTTTCTATTGAACAGTTCAATCTGCTAGCCTGACTGACATTCATCTCCTTATTTAAAAACGGACACAGACACAAAGTAACTCCAGGCAATTCTGATGCGATGATACTCACTATATCTTTTGGCTCAAAGCCTGCCTGTCTAGTCACAAGGGACTGTAGTGTGTCTTATAAAGGCAGTTGCTACGATGTGACATAAAATAATGCAGTCCTCTGAAAGGACTCATTTCTACATCTTCAGCCCAGCACTCCATCTGTCTATCTGCTGCACTGTCACGAAATGTTATTGGCCTGCCCATATTTCATGGGCGCACACTTTGCATGAACTCTCTCACAAAGCATTTATAATATATTCAACAGTGCTAAATAAATGTGTCACAACTGCTAGATACCACAATATTTAAGATGTATGTATTGTATGGAATATGTTGTTTGCAAGCAGCCATTTGTGTTGTGCTACACATAGAAAGTCACATGAGAGAGAGAGAGAGAGAGAGAGAGAGAGAGAGAGAGAGAGAGAGAGAGAGAGAGAGAGAGAGAGAGAGAGAGAGAGAGAGAGAGAGAGAGAGAGAGAGAGAGAGAGGTGGAGAAAATGAGAGACAGTGAGAGAGATACAGAAATATACAGAGAGAGAGAAACAGACTAGATAGATAGATAGATAGATAGATAGATAGATAGATAGATAGATAGATAGATAGATAGATAGATAGATAGATAGATAGATAGATAGATAGATAGATAGATAGATAGATAGATAGATAGATAGATAGATATATAGATAGATAGATAGATAGATAGATAGATAGATAGATAGATAGATAGATAGATAGATAGATAGATAGATAGATAGATAGATAGATAGATAGATAGATAGATAGATAGATAGATAGATAGATAGATAGATGATAGATAGATAGATAGATAGATAGATAGATAGATAGATCTGGGCCCCGAAGACAACAATGGAAATATTTGCGTGGCTGCTTCCTCTTGGGACTAGAAAATGATCAATAATAACACAAGCTGCTATGAAAGTGTGGTGCAACCAACCACTGGGGCTTACAGCCATATGAAGTCCCCTTCTGCATAGTCATTAGATGCGTCGTTGTAGGGTGATACATTGCCTCTGTCTTTCTTCATATAGAGAAGTTTAGCCCACATTAATAAAGAGGCAGAGATAAGGACTGTCTTAATAAGGCAGAGGAAGGCATTACATCTGGTGCTGGTTAAGGGAATTCAGATTAGAAAAATACTCCAATTAGTTAGAAGGGAAATGAACCAAGTAAAGGAAAGAGGTGTACTACAAACATCTTAGCCCTTGAGCCCTTCGCAATTTCAGAGTACTTGCTCACTCAGACAAAACAATAATTTGTCTTCCATATATCAAAAGAGAAACAAGTAGCAGGTGAAAGCAAATGCCAAACTCAGAGTTGAATACCAGCATACAGACATGTTTCTCATTTTTGGGGGATGTTTTAAGTATTGATGGTTGTTCTATTTAGTCCGTCTGTCACGTCTGCAGATTTTGTTTATGACACCATTTTCTGCACCGTTGGTCTATGTTAAAAGTCATATGGAAGTGTGGGTGTTTTTGAAGGGGAGGGCTAAATGAAATATAATGCTGCAAACTGTAGAAGGAAGGGAAATATACTAAATCATTGATGGAGCATATCTCAAAATCGTACATTTTAAGCTATATCTCTCAATGTGTGGTGGAGGAACGCAGAAATACAGTCCATTAATAGGAAAGGAGTTGTGATATATTGATGTAAACACACAGGAAACAGCGAGGGAGGAATAACTACTAATCATAATGCTCAAAGACCTTTGCTATTGAATTGGCTAAAGGTGAACAGCAGGTTAACCCTTCAAGGTCCTATAAGTCATAATTATGACTAGATAATTTCATAATTTTGATGAGTTGATCCGTTTGATTGACGTTTGTGACAGTGTACTAAAACAATGTATTTTTGAATACACATTTCTTTCCTTTTGGAGGTTGTGTTATGAAAGTAGGATATAATACTCTTCTGTAAATGATTGTTCTGTAATAGAGGTGAAGCCTGAAACTGATGTTTTGTTCACCTGTGGATGCACAAGGGTAACAGCTTCATTTGAGTTTAAGACTTTTTAGGGAGACACAGGTCGTGTTATAAATAATAATAATAATAATAATTAGTCATTTAGCAGACGCTCTTATCCAGAGCGACTTACAGTTATCTTAGACGGCTTCAGTAATGCCTCCTTTGGTACAGCTGTTCTTAGTTGAGCCTGCGTCTGGGAGAGTTACATGAATCATAAATGCAGTTTTTATTAAATCATAGTGAAAGTTTGCACGTTTTCTGTTCTGTCTTACCCTTTTCTCACAAGGCCTTTTAGAGATCCTTGAAAATCCTTTACCTGCTCCATTCACATGAAACACATCAACAGGACGGAATGTCTAGGACTAGCTTTGCTATTCTTCATGTGTACATCTGCCAGCACTAGTTTCCCCAGGTCCTGAGTGTCATGCAGACACGCACTGCTCTTTGACCTAGAAAGCTGGCAATGTTCAAGCTTTTCTTTGTTCAACACCATTGCACTGTGTTCCAGAGCATGGCAACTGCACTCAGCTAAAAATGTCAAGTGAAGGCTAGTTTAGTATTCCAGAGAGACATACAAAGGCTGCAACACATCATTTTTTAAAGCTTTAACGTGCCTGTTCCGACTAGGCCTCTATAACGCACAAGGGCATCTCACTCATGACAATAAAGGTCGGAGGTTAGTGCTTATGTAAATTGCGGCTTGCGCAACATCATCACTCAACTACTTTTCGGTTTTAATCCGTTTGCAAATGCATGAATTGTGCTTATCTAAAAGCTGTTTCTTTTTAATATTTTAGCAGACGTGCTTATCCAGAGTAAATTACAGTAGTCCCGTATAGCTCAGTTGGTAGAGCATGGTGCTTGCAACGCCAGGGTTGTGGGTTCGATTCCCACTGGGGACCAGTTTGAAAATGTATGCACTCACTAACTGTAAGTTGCTGTGGTTAAGAGCGTCTGCTAAGTGACTGCTAAAATACATATTTGTACTGGTCCCCCATGGGAATTGAACCCAAAACCCTGGTGTTGAAAGCGCCATGCTCTACCAACTGAGCCACACGGTACTAAAATAAGTTATTAATCCTAACAGCGTAGCAATTTGAACAGGCCCTCTGGACCAAAGTGACTTTCCATGCTAATGTTGGAGTCATTAGGCAGATCTACTCATTTTTCCTCTCATATTCTCTTTGGCAAATAAAATGTTCCATAAGTCTTCAGCATCTTCTTATATAATGCTCAGAAAGAGTAAAATAAGGACCTGGGGTATAGAACTTTATGTGAGCTCAGCATTTTCAGACCATTATGATAAACATTGTTTTAATTTTCCTGAGGTAATGAATGGTCTCACCATTTCAACTAACTCTTTAAAAATGATGTCTAACACAATTAGAAAATGTACGGCATTTTGGTCAAATAGGATCACCTTTTTATGACTTATTCTCAACAAAATAGCCTAGTGCTTTTTTGCAGGACTTGGCCTTTATCCCCCTAAGTTCGATGTCGGCGCTAGAGATATCCATTTTTTTGCATTGGATGTGTCTTAATCCACCGCATCCGCCTATATTGCACTTCTGCATCCGTGGTGAAAGGTGACAGAGCTAGAGCAGTGTTTGTCAGACCATGAGACATCCCGAAAATCGGTCTTCTCACAAAATAGTCTGTAGTGTCCGAATGGCCTAAAAACTATTATGACCTCTCTAAGGAAAGATGAGACTCTCACGAACACGATGGTGTTCCTTGTTTTGCTCTACGACCCCCACATGCGTCTTTGGACTCGTCTGAAGTTGGTACAGCCGATCTGCCAACTTCTGTCTGTAGCATCCGAACCATTTGGGCTACACACTGATATGACCCCTCTGGAAAAGTGAGACTTTCACGAATACGTACACGTCAGTTGTTTTGCTCTAGGACGCTCTCATGCCTCACAAGACTTGTCTGAAGGTCCCCCGGTGCCAGTTGAAAAAAATTATGGAAGTATACTGCATATGGACACTGTTTAGTGCCAAAAATAAGGAGTTATATGTTGTTCCATGTTGTGAATCTGTTATTCAATGCGTTAGTATGGACTAATAGCACCATGGCCAAATACAATTTTTCATTTAAAAAATATATAGATTTTTTTTATACTTCAAGGGGTCTTAAAATTCAAAATAAAATAGCAAAAATGATCCTTGGTATGACATTCTTAAAACAATTCCATATGGCTTAGTAGAACCTTCCTACCTGGAACAAAAAGGGTTCTACCTGGAACCAAAAGGGTTCTTCAAATGGTTCTCCTAAGGGGACAGCCGAAGAACCCTTTTAGATAGCACCTTTTTTTCTAAGAGTTTAGCATTGTGTCAACACCAGAAGACGTGCACATTTGGAGTGTGGAGAGTATAGAGACAAAGGAGAGGAACTGACTGAGCGCTTCTGAATTAATGAAGGGGATGAGGTTGGAGTGTGTCCTGAGAATTAGGCGGGCCAGGGTTCTTTATTCTCAACAAGCCAACTCTTGGCCTAATTGGGAGCTAGTGAGGGCCAGTACAGTGAGTGGAGGATGTGTTCATTAAGCTGGCGAGGAGTTGGAATTCACTTCACAGAGGGAAAAGGGTGATTTATTCATGACTCCCGCTGACACTCCAGTCAACGGCGCGCGATGGGACAAAGTCCTATAATAATTCATTGGTGTCAAAGATCCAAAGAGGGTACAAAGGGCAACCGTTCTCTATAGGTTTGAGTGGGTTAAACTTAAAGACGGATATTAGTACCCAAGGGATTGGTTCCTTGAGATCCAGACAATGCATGGTATTCAGAGAATCTGGTAATGGCCAGGTATTTGGTATTTTATTAGGACCCCCATGAGCTGCTGCAAAAGCAGCAGCTACTCTTCCTGGGGTCCACACAAAACATGAAACATTACATAATATAGAACATTAATAGACAAGAACAGAACTACATCAATAAAAAAAAGATACATGCAGCCTACATATCAATACATACACACAAACTATCTAGGTCAAATAGGGGAGAGGCGTTGTGCCGTGAGGTGTTGATTTATCTGTTTTTTGAAACCAGGTTTGCTGTTCATTTGAGCAATATGAGATGGAACTGAGTTCCACGCAATAATGGCTCTATATAATACTGTAGACTTTCTTGAATTTGTTCTGGATTTGAGGACTGTAAAAAGACCCCTGGTGGCATGTCTGGTGGGGTAAGTGTGTGTGTCAGAGCTGTGTGTAAGTTGACTATGCAAACTATTTGGGATTTTTAACACAATATTTATTTAAAAAAGAAGAAGTGATGCAGTCAGTCTCTTCTCAACTCTTAGCCAAGAGAGACTGGCATGCATAGTATTTACATCAGCCCTCTGATTACAATGAAGAGCAAGACGTGCCGCTCTGTTCTGGGCCAGCTGCAGCTTAACTAGGTATTTTCTTGCAGCACTCGACCACACAACTGGACAATAATCAAGATAAGACAAAACTAGTGCCTGCAGGACATGCTTTTTGGAGGGTGGTGTCAAAAAAGCTGAGCATCTCTTTATTACGGACAGACCTCACCCCATCATTGAATCTATATGTTTTGACCATGACATTTTACAATCTAAGGTAACACCAAGTAATTTAGTCTCCTCAACTTGTTCAACAGCCACACCATTCATTACCAGATTCAGCTGAGGTCTAGAACTTAGGGAATGTACCAAATACAAAGCTCTTAGTTTTAGAGATGTTCAGGACCAGTTTATTACTGGCCACCCATTCCAAAACAGACTGCAACTCTTTGTTAAGGGTTTCAGTGACTTCATTAGCTGTGGTTGCTGATGTGTATATGGTTGAATCATCAGCATACATGGACACGCATGCTTTGTTTAATGCCAGTGGCAGGTCATTGGTAAAAATAGAAAAGCGTAGAGGGCCTAGAGAGCTGCCCTGCGGTACACCACACTTTACATGTTTCACATTAGAGAAGCTTCCATTAAAGAAAACCCTTTTGAGTTCCATTAGATAGATACAGTTGAAGTCGGAAGTTTACATACACTTTAGCCAAATACATTTAAACTCAGTTTTTCACAATTCCTGACATTTAATCCTAGTAAAGAGTCCCTGTCTTAGGTCAGTTAGGATCACCACTTTATTTTAAGAATGTGAAATGTCAGAATAATAGTAGAGAGAATGATTTATTTCAGCTTTTGTTTCTTTCATCACATTCCCAGTGGGTCAGAAGTTTACATACACTCAATTAGTATTTGGTAGCATTGCCTTTAAATTGTTTAACTTGGGTCTGTCACGCCCTGGCTCTGGGGACTCTTAAATGTTGAGCCAGGGTGTGTAGTTTCTATGTTGTGTTTTCTATGTTTAGGTTCTAGATCGTTTAGATCTATGTTGGCCAGGGTGGTTCCCAATCAGAGGCAGCTGTAGCTCGTTGTCTCTGATTGGGGACAATACTTAGGTAGCCTGTTGGCACTAGTGGGTTGTGGGATCTTGTTCCGTGTAAGGTATAGGTTTGTTGTGTGTAACCTTAAGACTTCACGTATTGTTTGTTTGTTGTTTTGTCGTGTTTGCACAGTTATAATAAACATGTACGCTTATCACGCTGCGCCTTGGTTCGACCAATCTTAAACGATCATGACAGAAGATCCCACCAACTAAGAACCAAGCAGCGTGTCCAGGAGCAGACAGCCTGGACCTGGGAGGAGATCCTGGACGGGAAGGGATCCTGGACTTGGGAGGAGATTCAGGCCGGAATGGATCGCCGTCCTTGGGAGGAGACAGTGGAGGCGCGCTATAGAGAGGAGCAGCGGCAATGCAGAAGGTGCCGGCCGAGGAGGAAGCCCGAGAGACAGCCCCAATAATATTTTTTTGGGGGGGCTAAAAGGGTGGTTGGCGGAGCCTAGTGTTAGAGCAGAGCCAACTCCCCATACTCATGCAAGGAAGCGTGTGACTGGGCAGGCTCCGTGTTATGCGGAGCTACGTACTGTGCCGCGAGTGTTCCGGCACAGTCCTGTACGTCCTGTGCTAGCACCACGCACGTGTCGTGCGAAGATGGGCATTCAGCCAGGACGGGGTGTGCCGGCTCAACGCTCGTGGTCTCCAGTACGCCTCCTCGGTCCCGTACATCCTGCGCCGGTGCTACGTACTGTATCGCCAGTACGCGTGCACAGCCCCGTACGTCCTGTGCTAATGCCTCACACATATTGTGTGGAGGTAGGCATCCAGCCAGGACGGGTTGTGTCAGCTCTCCGCTCCAGACCTCCAGTCCGCCTCCACAGTCCGGTACGGCCTGTTTCTGCTCCCCGCACCAAGCCAGGGATGCGTGTTCCCAGTCCGGCCCGGCCCGTTCCTGCTCCCCGCACCAAGCCAGTGGTGCGTGTTCCCAGTCCGGCCCGGCGCGTTCCTGCTCCCCGCACCAAGCCAGTAGTGCGTGTTCCCAGTCCGGCCCGGCCCGGCCCTGCTCCCCGCACCAAGCCAGTGGTGCGTGTTCCCTGTCCGGCCCGGCCCGTTCCTGCTCCCCGCACCAAGCCAGTGGTGCGTGTTCCCAGTCCGGCCCGGCCCGTTCCTGCTCCCCGCACCAAGCCAGTGGTGCGTGTTCCCAGTCCGGCCCGGCCCGTTCCTGCTCCCCGCACCAAGCCAGTGGTGCGCGTCTCCAGCCCGGTCCGGCCCGTTCCTGTCCCTCGCACCAAGCCAGTGGTGCGCGTCGCCAGCCTGGTCCGGCCTGTTCCTGCTCCTCGCATCAAGCCAGTGGTGCGTGTGTCCAGTCCGGCACGGCCCATGCCTGTTCCACCGGTGCCTGGTCTGGCACCGGTCAGCTGCTCCACTCCGGAGCTAGAGCAGTCCGCTCCACCGGTGCCTGATCCAGCTCCAGTCAGCGGCTCCACGCCGGAGTCAGAGCAGTTCGCTCCACCGTCGTCGGGTCCAGCTCCAGTCAGCGGTTCCAGTCCAGACCCAGACGTCAGCCCCTCTCTAGGTTCGGGGTCTCCCACACCAGGGTCCAGACAGGGCTTGGTACTTCGTGGGAGGAAGGAGAGGGGAAGCAGCGCGCCGAGGTCCAGACCAGACCAGGGGCGCAACAGGGAGGCGGATAATGGGTGGTGGTCACGCCCGGAGCCGGATCCACCTCCGAGGCGGAATGCCCACCCGGCCCCTACCCTGTTATGTTTAGGTTGCGCGGTCGGAGTCCGCACCTTTGGGGGGATACTGTCATGCCCTGGCTCTGGGGACTCTTAAATGTTGAGCCAGGGTGTGTAGTTTCTATGTTATGTTTTCTATGTTTAGGTTCTAGATCGTTTAGATCTATGTTGGCCAGGGTGGTTCCCAATCAGAGGCAGCTGTAGCTCGTTGTCTCTGATTGGGGACCATACTTAGGTAGCCTGTTGGCACTAGTGGGTTGTGGGATCTTGTTCCGTGTAAGGTATAGGTTTGTTGTGTGTAACCTTAAGACTTCACGTATCGTTTGTTTGTTGTTTTGTCGTGTTTGCACAGTTATAATAAACATGTGCGCTTATCACGCTGCGCCTTGGTTCGACCAATCTTTAAACGATCGTGATAGGGTCAAACGTTTCGGGTTGCCTTCCACAAGCTTCCCACAATAAGTTGGGTGAATTTTGGCCCATTCCTCCTGACAGAGCTGGTGTAACTGAGTCAGGTTTGTTGGCCTCCTTGCTCGCACACGCTTTTTCAGTTCTGCCCACAGATGTTCTATAGGATTGAGGTCAGGGCTTTGTGATGGCCACTCCAATACCTTGACTTTGTTGTCCTTAAGCCATTTTGCCACAACTTTGGAAGTATGCTTGGGGTCATTGTCCATTTGGAAGAGCCATTTGCGACCAAGCTTTAACTTAAAGAACTGATGTCTTGAGATGTTGCTTCAATATATCCTCATAATTTTCCTTCCTCATGATGCCATCTATTTTGTAAAGTGCACCAGTCCATCCTGCAGCAAAGCACCCCCACAGCATGATGCTGCCACCCCCGTGCTTCATGGTTGGGATGGTGTTCTTCAGCTTGCATGCCTTCCCCTTTTTCCTACAAACATAACGATGGTCATTATGGCCAAACAGTTCTATTTTTGTTTCATCAGACCAGAGGACATTTCTCCACAAAGTATGATCTTTGTCCTCATGTGCAGTTGCAAACCGTAGTCTGGCATTTTTATGGCGGTTTTGGAGCAGTGGCTTCTTCCTTGCTGAGCGGCCTTTAAGGTTATGTCGATATAGGACTCGTTTTACTGTGGATATAGATACTTTTGTACCTGTTTCCTCCAGCATCTTCACAAGGTCCTTTGCTGTTGTTCTGGGATTGATTTGCACTTTTCGCACCAAAGTACGTTCATCTCTAGGAGACAGAACGCGTCTCCTTCTTGAGCGGTATGACGGCTGCGTGGTCCCATGGTGTTTATACTTGCATACTATTGTTTGTACAGATGAACATGGTACCTTCAGGCGTTTGGAAATTGCTCCCAAGGATGAACCAGACTTGTGGAGGTCTACAATTTTTTGGCTGATTTCTTTTGATTTTCCCATGATGTCAAGCAAAGAGGCACTGAGTTTGAAGGTAGGCCTTGAAATATGTCCACAGGTACACCTCCAATTGACTCAAATGATGTCAATTAGCCTATTAGAAGCTTCTAAAGCCATGCCATCATTTTCTGGAATTTTCCAAGCTGTTTAAAGGCATAGTCAACTTAGTGTATGTAAACTTCTGACCCACTGGAAATGTGATACAGTGAATTATAAATGAAATAATCTGTCTGTAAACAATTGTTGGAAAAATTACTTGTGTCATGCACAAAGTAGATGTCCTAACTGACTAGCCAAAACTATAGTTTGTTAACAAGATATTTGTGGAGTGGTTGAAAAACGATTACGCCAACCTAAGTGTATGTAAACTTCCGACTTCAACTGTAGCTCTGAATTCACGATATGGCAGAGGTTGAAAAGCCATAACACATACGTTTTTTCAACAGGTTATGGTCAATAATATCAAAGGCTGCACTGAAATCTAACAGTACAGCTCCCACAATCTTCTTATTATCAATTTCTTTCAACCAATCATCAGTCATTTGTGTCTGTGCAGTATATGTTGAGTGCCCTTCTCTAAAGGCATTCTGAAAGTCTGTTGTTCATTTGTTTACAGAGAAATAGTGTTGTATTTGGTCAAACACAATTTTCTACAACAGTTTGCTAAGAGCTGGCAGCAAGCTGATAGGTCTGCTGTTAGAACCAGTAAAGGCCGCTTTGCCACTCTTGGGTAGCGGAATTACTTCGGCTTCCCTCCAGGCCTGAGGACAAAGACTCTCCTCTAGGCTCAGATTAAAGATATGACAGATAGGAGTGGCTTAGGGTCAGCTACCATCCTCAGTAACTTTCCATCTACTGTCACGTACGTTAAGAAACGGGTCGGACCAAGGTGCAGCGTGAAAGGCGTACATGTTTATTAACTAATAAACACACGACACAGTAACCAAAATAATAAACTTAACCGTGACGGTCCAATGGGCTAACACACAAGCCTAAACAGGAACACAACAAAATCCCACAACACAGGCAGGAAAACTGGCTGTACCCCCCCCCAAAGGTGCAGACTCTGGCCGCACAAACCTGACTGAATAGTGGAGGGTCCGGGTGGGCTTCCAGCCTCTGTGGCGGCTCCGGCTACGGAGTGGAGCTGCTGACCGGAGCTGGCTTGGGCACTGGTGGGGGGGACTGCTCTAGCTCCGGAGTGGAGCTGCTGACCGGAGCTGGATCAGGCACCGGTGGAGCAGACTGCTCTGGCTCCGGAGTAAAGCCGCTGACCGGTGCCGGACTAGGCACCGGTGGAACGGGCACGGGCCGTGCCGGACTGGCGACGCGCTCCAATGGCTTGGTGCGAGGAGCAGGAACAGGCCGGGCCGGACTGGCGACGCGCACCACTGGCTTGGTGCGAGGAGCAGGAACAGGCCGGACTGGCGACGCGCACCACCGGCTTGGTGCGAGGAGCAGGAACAGGCCGGGCCGGACTGGCGACGCGCACCACCGGCTTGGTGCGAGGAGCAGGAACAGGCCGGGCCGGACTGGAAACTGGCGCTGGAGGTCTATGACTGTCTCCGTCCTTTACACTCCGCGCCCCGTCCTCCTCCAGTGAGGACTCCTCCCTGAGCCCCCACGAGTGCAGTGGTCGGGGCTCCTCTCTGTCGCTCCCCGACCACCCTTTTAGCCCCCCCAAAAAATGTTATTGGGGCTGTCTCTCCTTCTCCACCCTGATCCCTTTCAGGGCCTCCATCTGCCTTGCCAGATCCTCTCTTATCTCCCGCCAAGTCCATATTCTCTGCTCCTCCTGGGCACGCTGCTTGGTCCATTGGTGGTGGGATTTTCTGTCACGTACGTTAAGAAATGGGTCGGACCAAGGTGCAGCGTGAAAGGCGTACATGTTTATTAACTAATAAACACACGACACAGTAACCAAAATAACAAACTTAACCGTGACGGTCCCAAGGGCTAACACACAAGCCTAAACAGGAACACAACAAAATCCCACAACACAGGCAGGAAAACTGGCTGCCTAAGTATTATCCCCAATCAGAGACAAGGAGCGACAGCTGCCTCTGATTGGGAACCACACCCGGCCAAACATAGAAATACAAAACCTAGAATATTCACAACCTGACCAAACTAGCTAGAGTTCTATAGGCCAGGGCGTGACATCAACAGTAAATTGTCAATGCCAGGAGGTTTGTCATTATTGATCGCTTACAATAATTTTGACACCTCTCCCACACTAACAAAATTCAAAATTGCAAAGCTTTTCTTTCATTATTTGTTTTTTATGCATGAATACGATGGCTAACTGTTTGTTGTTGGCATTTCCTGCCTTAGTTTGCCCACTTTGCCAGTAAAGTAATCATTGAAATAATTGGCAACATCAAATGGTTTTGTGATGAATAAGCCATCTGATTCGATGAAAGATGGAGTTGAATCTGTCTTTCTGCCCATCATTTTAATTTTCCATTATTCTTTGATCTTGGCTTCATAATACAGTTTCTTCTTCTTTTTGTTGAGTTTAGTCACGTAATTTCTCAATTTGCAGTAAGACAGCCAGTCAGATCCCATCTCTTTGAACCATACAGTTTTTAAAATCCTCATCAATCCATGGAGCCTTAACAGTTCTAACAGTCAGTTTCTTAACAGGTGCATGTTTATCAATAATTGGAAGAAGGAATTTCATAAATTCATCAAGTGCAGCATCTGGATGCTCCTTATTATCAGACCAACAAAATGTTTTAACATCATCCACATAAGAGTAACTGTCACGATCGTCAGGGAGAGACCAATGCGCAGCGTGATGAATGAACATGATTACTTTATTAAATTAAAGCACGAACAAAACAACAAACGACTCGTAACGTCCACGGTGACAAAGACCGAACACGGAACAAAAACCCACAAACACAAAGTGAAAAACAGACAGTTAAATATGGCTCCCAATCAGAGACAACCAGCCAACAGCTGACACTCGTTGCCTCTGATTGGGAGTCACTAAGGCAAACATAGAAAACAACAAACCAGAACCACCAACATAGAAATAAACCACATAGAATGAACACACCCTGGCTCAACATATAGAGTCCCAGAGCCAGGGTGTGACAGTACCCCCCCCTAAAGGCGCGGACTGCGACCGCGCCTCAACCAGAGAAAAAATAGGGGAGGGCTGGGTGGGCACTCCTCCTCGGCGGCGGTTCTGGCTCCGGGCTTGCCCACCACCCTCCAATAAACCCCCCATAGCGCCCCTGGTCCGGTCTGGCCCCGCTGGCTGGAGCTGACCTGGACGTAGCAGGAGCGGCTAGCTTCAGCTCCGTTGGGGAGCAATAAAGCGGTACCTGATTTGGCACCGATGACCCAGGCACGGGTTGTGCCGGACTGACGACGCGCACCCCAGGCTTGGTGCGTGAGGCAGGAAAGGACCGGACCTGGCTGTCGATGCGCACCCCTGGCTTGGTGCGTGGAGCAGCAACGGGCCGGACCGGGCTGACGATACGCACCCCTGGCTTGGTGCGTGGAGCCGGAACGGGCCTCACCGGACTGATGACTCGCACCCCTGGCTTGGTGCGTGGAGCAGCAACGGGCCGGACCGGGCTGACGATGCGCACCCCTGGCTTGGTGCGTGGAGCAGCGACGGGCCGGACCGGGCTGACGATGCGCACCCCTGGCTTGGTGCGTGGAGCCGGAACGGGCCTCACCGGACTGACGAAGCACACCACTGGCTTGGTGCGTGGAGGAGGAACGGGCCTTACCAGGCTGACGAAGCGCACCACTGACTTGGTGCGGGGAGCAGGAACGGGCCGAGCCGGGCTGACGAAGCGCACCACTGACTTGGTGCGGGGAGCAGGAACGGGCCGAGCCGGGCTGACGAAGCGCACCACTGACTTGGTGCGGGGAGCAGGACCAGACCGGACCGTACTGGGGAAACACCACTGGCCCTACATCGGGATCTGGAACGGGCCGGACCGGACTGGTAACACACCCCAGTACCTCTCGCCGTGCCTCTCCACCTTCCATCCCCTCTTCGACCAGTGGCCCCCGTAACCTGGCGGCCTCCTCTGCTAACCCGCTGGACCGCTCTATCGCGGCCTCCTGCTGCCCCGACGTCGTGAGCCCCCCCCTAAAAAATTTCTGGGGGTCTCTCCTCCCCGTGGGCCAGGCCTCTATCGTTCTCGCCCAACTCTCGCTCTTCTGCCCCCAATTCCAGCCATTCTGCTCTTCATTAGGCTTGACCCAGTCTAGACTCTTCCTCCACTGTTCCCAAGTCCATCCACTCTGCTCTTTACAAGGCTGGACCCAGTCGAGGTTGCCACGGAGATCTGCAAGCGATTCCCCTGGCGATGGCTCCTGGACACGCTGCTTGGTCCAGTTTTGGTGGGTTTTTCTGTCACGATCGTCAGGGAGAGACCAATGCGCAGCGTGATGAATGAACATGATTACTTTATTAAATTAAAGCACGAACAAAACAACAAACGACTCGTAACGTCCACGGTGACAAAGACCGAACACGGAACAAAAACCCACAAACACAAAGTGAAAAACAGACAGTTAAATATGGCTCCCAATCAGAGACAACCAGCCAACAGCTGACACTCGTTGCCTCTGATTGGGAGTCACTAAGGCAAACATAGAAAACAACAAACCAGAACCCCCAACATAGAAATAAACCACATAGAATGAACACACCCTGGCTCAACATATAGAGTCCCAGAGCCAGGGTGTGACAGTAACAGCAAAATATTTTGTATGATCTCTTATACACTATTTTAGGCCCAGCTTTTGGAATTTTGGCTTTCCTGGATATAGCCACTATATTGTGATCACTGCATCCAATGGGTACGAATACAGCTTTAGAACAAAGTTCTAAAGTATTAGTAAAAATGTGATCGATACATGTGGATGATCTTGTTCCTGTAGTGTTCGGAAAACATAGTACGATTATACGACATATACAGGGACGTCTGAAGTAGAAACCCCTGACATTTGCCAGGTTCCCCGTCGTACCTAGTCGGTAGAGAAATCGGAGGTGTAGGACGAGGACTGACCGTGCTCGGGGTGGTGCCTTCAGCCGCACCAGCGTTGAATAGCTGCAGGAGTTCATCCATCCGTTTCTCCTGTATCTCCCATCGCCTCTGTAATTCCGCTGGATCCATGGTAATGGCGAGGTATTCTGTAATGAATACTCGGACAGAGTGGTAAGATCCAATCGCAGAATAGCGATGCTTTATTAGAGTACAGACAAGGGAATAGCTTAATCGTGGTCGGGCGGGCTGTGGTCAAAACCGGGCCAGGCATAGACAGGCAGAGGTAATCACTGGGGTAGACAAGCAGAGGATTAAGCAATTCGGGGAGTCAAACAACAAGGCACAGGTCGGATACATGGGTAAACAAAAACAACAAACTCTCTCTCTCTCTCGGAACAAAACGCTTAGCAAGTCACAATGGAACAATACCTCGCACCGACTGAACTTCTGAGCACACCTATTATCCTACCCTAATTACGGACAGGTGTGCTCAGAACTCAGGTGAACCAGATCGAGTCTGATGACTCCCCCTCTCAGTAGATCGGGGAAGTGTCAGACTCTGTCTAGACCCAGCCAACCCCCGATCCCTTACAGTTTGTAAACACCCTGGTAGGTTGATTAATAATGTATCTTCTATAGATGTTATATCCTTGTATTGCTACTGCTGTATCATCAAATGAATTATCTAAGTGAGTCCCAGAAATGGCTAATATATTAATGTTAGCTGATGTAAGCAAGTTATTGATTTTATTAACCTTATTTCTAAGGCTACATATATTAATATTTTCAGAATTTTCATGAACATCTTCTAATCTGGCACGGTGTGGAGATGACGATTGGCTACTACTGTCTTGCCAACATGTGCTATCCTTTTCCTGGTAAAATGTTTGTAGCTTTATTACTGACAGTGTTTTATCTGTTTTGTATCATATCTCTTCAGTGTTCCCCAGAAAACAGAACATTGCATTAAACACTTTAAGACATAATCAAGCAATAACTACCTGTAATTATGGGCTTAAAATCTTCTTATTTGACTTCTATCTCTTGGTTCCGGGAGAAAGTGGAGTGCTACTTTAATGAGCAAGCTATCATAACTCTAACAGATGAACGGGGCCACATACCCTGACAGACCAGCACCCGATATGATGATAAATATGCATGCTTTGCTCTAACTAGTTACAGTGCATTCAGAAGGTATTCAGACCCCTTGACTTTTTCCACATTTTGTTACGTTATAGCCTTATACATTTTTTTCCCCTCATCAGTCTACACACAATACCTCATAATGACAAATCAAAAGCAGCTTTTTATAAATGTTTGCTAATTTATGCTTTTTCTTAAAGGAAAAATTACATTTATATAACTATTCAGACCCTTTACTCAGTACTTTGTTGAAGCACCTTTAGCAGCGATTACAGCCTCGAGTCTTCTTGGGTATGACGCTACATGCTTGGCACATCTTTATTTGGGGAGTTTCTCCCATTCTTCTCTGCCGATCCTCTCAAGCTCTGTCAGGTTGGATGGGGAGCGTTGCTGCAGAGCTATTTTCAGGTCTCTCCAGAGGTGAACCTTCACCCCAGTCTAAGGTCCTGAGCGCTCTGGAGCAGGTTTTCATCAAGGATCTCTCTGTACTTTGCTCTGTTCATATTTCCCTCGATCCTGACTAGTCTCCCAGTCCCTGCCACTGAAAAACATCCCCGCAGCATGATGCTGCCACCACCATGCTTCACCGTAGGGATGGTACCAGGTTTCCTCCAGATGTGACGCTTGGCATTCAGGCCAAAGAGTTCAATCTTGGTTTCATCAGACCAGAGAATCTTGTTTCTCATGAACTGAGAGTCTTTAGGAGCATTTTGGCAAACTCCAAGCAGGCTGTCATGTGACTTTTACTGAAGAGTGGCTTCCGTCTGACCACGCTACCATAAAGGCCTGATTGGTGGAGTGCTGTAGAGATGGTTGTCTTTCTGGAAGGTTCTCCCATCTCCACAGAGGAACTCTAGAGCTCTTTCAGAGTGACCATCAGGTTCTTGGTCACCTCCCTGACCAAGGCCCATCTCCCCCAATTTCTCAGGTTGGCCCGGCATCCAACTCTAGGAAGAGTCTTGGTGGTTCCAAACGTCTTCCATTTAAGAATGATGGAGGCCACTGTGTTCTTGGGGACATTCAATGCTGCAGACATTTTTGTTACCCATCCACAGATCTGTGCCTCAACAAAATCCTGTCTCGGAGCTCTAAGGACAATTCCTTCGACCTCATGGCTTGGTTTTTGCTCTGACATGCACTGTCAACTGTGGGACCTTATATAGACAGGTGTGTGCCTTTCCAAATCATGTCCAATAAATTGAATTTATCACAGGTGGACTCCAATCAAGTTGTAGAAACATCTCAAGGATGATCAATGGAAACAGGATGCACCTGAGCTCAATTTCGAGTCAGATAGCAAAGGGTCTGAATACTCATGTAAATAAGGTATTTCTGTACATATGAAGTCTGCCAACCTTTAAATATTTCATTGGGAATTGAAGGTCACCGCTTCTCTCAGGATGGTGTTGCATAATGCTTTGCTCCTGCAAGTACTGGAGTCTGGGACTGTGACCAAAACAGACTTTTCCACAGAAGGAGAAGGCGGACAACATTTTATGTTCTAAACGAGCCACGGAACCAAGCTCATGTGAAGGATGGACCCTGTGACACATTAATCATTGCCTACAGACATGAATCAGAATCTCTGAGAATTCAGAAGTGACTTTCAGGGGCAATGGATGCTGTCTAACAGGAGGTGAATATCACTGATAATATACTGCACTCTTTGTGTGATCACGCTCTCCGTAGCCGATGTGAGGTCAAAATTCACAAGGCCGCAGGGCCAAACGGATTACCAGGACGTGTACTCCGAGCATGCACTGACCAACTGGCAAGTGTCTTCACTGACATTTTCAACCTCTCCCTGTCTGAGTCTGTAATACCAACATGTTTCAAGGAGATCAACATAGTCCCTGTGCCCAAGAACACTAAGGTAACCTGCCTAAATGACTACTGACCCATGGCACTCACATCTGTAGCCATGACGTGCTTTGAAAGGCTGGTCATGGCTCACATCAACACCATTATCCCAGAAAACCTAGACCCACTCCAATTTGCATACCGCCCCAACAGATCCACAGATGATGCAATCTCTATTGCGCTCCACACTGCCTTTCACACCTGGATAAAGGAACACCTATGTGAGAATGCTATTCATTGACTACAGCTCAGCGTTCAACACCAGAGTGCCCTCAAAGCTCATCACTAAGCTAAGGACCATGGGACTAAACACCTCCCTCTGCAACTGGATCCTGGACTTCCTGATGGGCCTCCCCCAGGTGGTAAGGGTAGGTAACAACATATCTGCTACGCTGATCCTCAACACGGGGGCCCCTCAGGGGTGCGTGCTCAGTCCCCTCCTGTACTCCCTGTTCACTCATGACTGCATGGCCAGACACGACTCCAACACCATCATTAAGTTTGCCGATGACACAACAGTGGTAGGCCTGATCACCGACAACGACGAGACAGCATATAGGGAGGAGGTCAGAGACCTGGCCGTGTGGTGCCAGGACAACAACCTCTCCCTCAACGTGATCAAGACAAAGGAAATGATTGTGGACTACAGGAAAAAGAAGAGGACCGAGCATGCACCCATTCTCATCAACAGGGCTGTAGTGGAGCAGGTTGGGAGCTTCAAGTTCCTTGGTGTCCACATCACCAACAAACTAACATGGTCCAAGCACATCAAGACAGTCGTAAAGAGGGCACGACAAAACCTATTCCCCCTAAGGAGACTGAAAATATTTGGCATGGGTCCTCAGATCCTCAAACAGTTCTACATCATCAAGAGCATCCTGACTGGTTGCATCACCGCCTGGTATGGCAACTGCTCGGCCTCCGACCGCAAGGCACTACAGAGGGTAGTGCGTACGGCCCAGTACATCACTGGGGCCTAGCTTCCTGCCATCCAGGACCTCTATACCAGGCGGTGTCAGAGGAAGGCCCTAAAAATTGCATACATTTTTCATACTGGTCCCCTGTGGGAAACGAACCCACAACCCTGGCGTTGCAAACGCCATGCTCTACCAACTGAGTTACAGGGTACTACTATGATCTATGCATAGTCACTTTAATAACTCTACCTACATGTACATATTACCTCAATTACCTCGACTAACCGGTGCCCCCGCACATTGACTCGGTACCAGTACCCCCTGTATATAGCCTCGCTATTGTTATTTTTGCTGCTGCTCTTTAATTATATGTTACTTTTATTTTTTATTTTTTTGTATGATTTTATTTGGTATTCTTTCTTAAAACTGCATTGTTGGTTAAGGGCTTGTAAGTAAGCATTTCACTGTAAGGTTTACACTTGTTGTATTCGGCGCATGTGACAAATACAATTTGATTTGATTTGATGTTCCATGACTGCATATAACCAGGTTATTGTGATATGTTTTTTCTGAGAAAGCAGATTTGTTGTTGTTGTTGTCCCCATTCTTTTCAATGGGATCCGGATCCCATTAGGAATTGAAATGTGCAAGGGGAACAAAAACACACCGATGAAAACAGACGATTGGAACGCAGCCACTGGGAAGATCTCAATTGCATACTCCTCGCGTCCTCTCTCCTCGTCTCCTTCTCAAAACCCATTAGATAAGAAAGCCAGAGGTCCCTCCCCTCTGACCTTTTCCTCTAATGGGTTTTGAGAAGGAGACGAAGGCAGAGGACATGAGGAGTATGCAATTGAGACTCCCAATGTAATGGATTCCTCTGCTGACATAGCAGGAGCTAGCCCCTGCATTAAACGTAGAAAACACAGCGACGCCAAAAGGATCCATGTCTAAACAGCCTGATCCCACAGAGACCCTTCCATAGAGTACATAAACCACATACACTCTATCTCTGTCCCTGGGAGTGAAAAGGTACTGAAACATCCACCGTTCAAGTCAAGGGGCCATGCATAGATTTTTCCTGACAGCAACAGCACTCTCCTGTTTGGACTCTCAGTTTCTCACGCTTAGAGCACAACTTTGATCCTTTCCGTTTTATTTATATTGTATTCTATTCCTCTATGATTCATGGATGGTGTTTTGTCAGACTTCAGACCAAAGATATATTTTTGAGGTCATTCACTTGACTCCAAAATGCAGGGAGGGAGTTGTGATATACATTTGCATAATAAGTGTGGTTCAGGCACGGGCTCTCCTTGCCCAAGGCCTGGCAGTTGGTATCTTCACACAATTTTACCTTATAACTCCACATATCTCTAGAATACATGCTGGCAGGCAGCTAATGCAGTGCACAGTGCTTGTGTAACCTGTCACCTTATGGTTTAGATCAAAGCATGGCCTGACAAACCACCACTTTCTCCTTGACTCAGTACTGTTCCGATGTCACTGTTGTGTTGAGCATTGTGTCCCATGTCTCTTCACACATCTGCAGCTCAGTGTCAGGAGTCACTGATGTCAGTGTGAGGAATGTCATCGGTGGTGACAGCAGAGGGGAACTTTCAGTATGACCTCCCATTAGGGCAAAGTTGGCAGGTTGTTTCCTAGCTGTCATCTTCAAGAGCCAGAAGATGACAAGCTATGCTTCCCTTAAACTCTGTATATTAGAGTGCATGTGTGGCAAAGCAGGTTCAATACATTCAGTAGATTCTGTGCTCTTTTGAACCTCTCAGCGATGTGGTCTTTAAAGTGAAATCTTTAAAGGGGAATTTCACCCTGTCTCTGCCACAGCATATAGTCATTACTATTATTATTACTATTATATTAACAACATTACGTTTTTATCATAAACATCACATTTATCCAAACCACAATCTAGAACTAGCACATTTTCATTTCACTGGTAGAATCGGGAAGTTTTGACTTCTTGTGTATTCGTCTGCTCATAGTGAACCACAAAGTCCGGCATTCATGGCAAACAACACAATGTAACTCCAAGTCAATCACACTTCTGTGAAATCAAACTGTCCACTTAGGAAGCAACACTGATTGACAATACATTTCACATGCTGTTGTGCAATTGGAATAGACAACAGGTGGAAATTATAGGCAATTAGCAAGACACCCCCAATAAAGGACTGGTTTTGCAGGTGGTGACCACAGACCACTTCTCAGTTCCTATGCTTCCTGGCTGATGTTTTGGTCACTTTTGAATGCTGCCGGTGCTTTCACTCTAGTGGTAGCATGAGACGGAGTCTACAATCCACACAAGTGGCTCAGGTAGTGCAGCTCATCCAGGATGGCACATCAATGCGAGCTGTGGCAAGAAGGTTTGCTGTGTCTGTCAGAGTAGTGTCCAGAGCATGGAGGCGCTACCAGGAGACAGGCCAGTACATCAGGAGACGTGGAGGAGGCCGTAGGAGGGCAACAACCCAGCAGCAGGACTGCTACCTCCGCCTTTGTGCAAGTAGGAGCAGGAGGAGCACTGCCAGAGCCCTGCAAAATGACCTCCAGCAGGCCACAAATGTGCATGTGTCTGCTCAAACGGTCAGAAACAGACTCCATGAGGGTGGTATGAGGGCCCGACGTCCACAGGTGTGCTTACAGCCCAACACCGTGCAGGACGTTTGGCATTTGCCAGAGAACACCAAGATTGGCAAATTCGCCATTGGCGCCCTGTGCTCTTCACAGATGAAAGCAGGTTCACACTGAGCACATGTGACAGACATGACAGAGTCTGGAGACGCCGTGGAGAACGTTCTGCTGCCTGCAACATCCTCCAGCATGACCGGTTTGGCGGTGGGTCAGTCATGGTGTGGGGTGGCATTTCTTTGGGGGGCCGCACAGCCCTCCATGTGCATGCCAGAGGTAGCCTGACTGCCATTAGGTACCGAGATGAGATCCTCAGACCCCTTGTGAGACCCTATGCTGGTGCGGTTGGCCCTGGGTTCCTCTTAATGCAAGACAGTGTTAGACCTCATGTGGCTGAAGTGTGTCAGCAGTTCCTGCAAGAGGAAGGCATTGATGCTATGGACCGCCCATTCCCCAGACCTGAATCCAATTGAGCACATCTGGGACATCATGTCTCGCTCCATCCACCAACGCCACGTTGCACCACAGACTGTCCAGGAGTTGGCGGATGCTTTAGTCCAGGTCTGGGAGGAGATCCCTCAGGAGACCATCCGCCACCTCATCAGGAGCATGCCCAGGCGTTGTAGGGAGGTCATACAGGCACGTGGAGGCCACACACACCAATGAGCCTCATTTTGACTTGTTTTAAGGACATTACATCAAATTTGGATCAGCCTGTAGTGTGGTTTTCTACTTTAATTTTGAGGGTGACTCCAAATCCAGACCTCCATGGGTTGATAAATTTGATTTCCATTGATAATTTTTGTGTGATTTTGTTGTCAGCACATTCAACTATGTAAAGAAGACAGTATTTAATAAGATTATTTCATTCATTCAGATCTAGGATGTGTTATTTTAGTGTTCCCTTTATTTTTTTGAGCAGTGTATATAATGTATGCACTCACTAACTGTAAGTCGCTCTGGATAAGAGCGTCTGCTAAATGACGTAAAAATTCCACAAAAAGTGTAAAACGCTAACACCACAACCATGTCTTTCCAGGAGACGTGCAGTACCAGCAAATCTTCTGCATGAGCACCAAACAATTGGTGCCACCACTTTTGGCAGAGTCTTATCCAGCTGGCCCTTCACCGCAGACAGGACAAGCCCATTGCCATAAGCACAAAGAGTCTCAGCCTCCCCAGCCCACCATTGCCAGTATACCGAAGTCGGATAAAGGACTATGGCTGTGTTTACACAGGCAGGCTAATTCTGATCTTTTTTTTTCACTAATTGGTCTTTTGACCAATCAGATCAGTTCTGAAAAAGATCTGATGTGATTAAGACCAATAAGTGGAAAAAATATCAGAATTGGGCTGCCTGTGTAAACGCAGCCAGTGTGGCCCAGCATAAGACTATGTATAACAGGGGTCTCCAACCCTGTTCCTGGAGAGCTACCCTCTTGTAGGTTTTCGATCCAACCCCAGTTGTAACTAACCTGGTTCACCTTATCAACCAGCTAATTATTAGAATCAGGTGTGCTAGATTGGGGTTGGAGTGAAAACCTACAAGACGGTAGCTCTCCAGGAACAGGGTTGGAGAGCCCTGATGTAGAACCACCTTAAAATAAATATGGATATTTTCTATCAATCTTCTAAATTTGTCTGCCTTATAGATTCACAGAAGATATTTATATAAGCTGTACAGGGCTCTGTAGCATCAAACAGATGCTATACATTCAGATATCCAAAGAATGTTTGTTTATTTGTCTAAATCTAAAATACAGGAGAGTGTACACTATTAAATGGTAACAAGAGAACTGGGTATTCAACAACAATGTTATATGGTAAAAGTAACATACCAAAAAATTGTATGAACAGTGTAGTACAGTTCAGTGTGTCCGAGTGTGTCACAGGTGTAGAGACACACAATTGCAGAGAACTGTTGTTACAGATTGTTACACAAGATAATGTGATTTACCCAAAGCTTTTGCGGACATCTTGTCTATTTCAAGTCTTCTCTCATTGATCGAGTCAGGTGGGTGTCCACCCCAAAGTGCTGCATGTCATGATGACATAGACCTGTCTCAATTAAAGAGTGAGAAGACTTGAAATAGACGCGATGGCGACGCACAAATTGTTGGATTATAACAATTATAAAAGTATAACAGAGCATTTTCTAAATTCAAACTGACCCCCTGCAACTGGACACAGACATTTTATCAGACTCCTGTTTCCCCGAATCGAGGACGAAGACGGCATCGCTAAGGTTAGTCAAAGATTCTCTGTGCTACACCAAACAGTACCTATCCTGAAACTCCCAGTAATGGATTCCAAACATATTTGGTTAGAGCACAATATGTAGCTAAGAGAACTGGTGATCAGCAGTTGATGGGAGAGGTGGTCATGTTGAAATTGCCATTCCAAATAAACATACAGTAAGTTCAGGGAATACTTGTAAAGCTGTGGGAGGAGTGTTGTCATGACCAAACTGCCATTCAGGTCCTCATGAGTCATCTGCTTGAAATCCAGGATAATGTCTAATCCCTCCAGAGGGATACAGTTCTGCTACAATTACACACGCAGGCAAAGGAATTCTGTTTCTGTATCTAGAATCCACTTCAAGAAGAAGCCCAGGAACCACACGTTATTGTCTGTAAGACAAAATAACAAAAATTATACTCTATTGTACAGTTTGAACAACAGTTCATACATTTTCCCTGACACCCAAAAGTACTCGTTACATTTTGAATGCTTAGCAGGACAAGAAAATGGTCTAATTCACACACTTATCAAGAGAACATCCCTGGTCATCTCTACTGACTATGTAAATGAAGTCTGGGTGTTGGAGCATGCCCCTGGCTATCCATAAATTTAAAAAACAAGAATGGTGCCATCTGGTTTACTTAATATAAGGATTTAAAAATTATATATACTTTTGATACTTAAGTATATTTTAGCAATTACATTTACTTTTGACACTTAAGTATATTTAAAAACCAAATACTTTTAGACTTTTACTCAAGTAGGATTTTACTGGGTGACTTTTACTTTTACTCAAGTATGACGATTGCATACTTTTTCCACCACTGCCTAATATAAATCAATATGGCATAACCCTCAACCTTTGCAGTGACCAGACCGTAAAAATGAGCCTAGGTAGGTAGGCAGGCAGTATCTACCTACAGCCATGTCTATCAGGCATGCTTAGGCAAATATTTTTATAGTAAAACCAGCTTAAATTTTAGAGATTTACAACAGTAAATAGTTGTATTATTGTTTCTCCTCACTGTTTTCTAGTAAACTTAGCTAGCTAGCTTGCTAGATATGCAATACTTACAGTGGGGGAAAAAAGTAATAATAATAATAATAATATGCCATTTAGCAGACGCTTTTATCCAAAGCGACTTACAGTCATGCGTGCATACATTTTTGTGTATGGGTGGTCCCGGGGATCGAACCCACTACCTTAGCGTTACAAGCGCCGTGCTCTACCAGCATTTAGTCAGCCACCAATTGTGCAAGTTCTCCCACTTAAAAAGATGAGAGAGGCCTGTAATTTTCATCATAGGTACACGTCAACTATGACAGACAAAATGAGAAAAATAAATCCAGAAAATCACATTGTAGGATTTTTAATGAATTTATTTGCAAATTATGGTGGAAAATAAGTATTTGGTCAATAACAAAAGTTTCTCAATACTTTGTTATATACCCTTTGTTGGCAATGACACAGGTCAAACGTTTTCTGTAAGTCTTCACAAGGTTTTCACACACTGTTGCTGGTATTTTGGCCCATTCCTCCATGCAGATCTCCTCTAGAGCAGTGATGTTTTGGGGCTGTCGCTGGGCAACACAGACTTTCAACTCCCTCCAAAGATTTTCTATGGGGTTGAGATCTGGAGACTGGCTAGGCCACTCCAGGACCTTGAAATGCTTCTTACGAAGCCACTCCTTCGTTGCCCGGGCGGTGTGTTTGGGATCATTGTCATGCTGAAAGACCCAGCCACGTTTCATCTTCAATGCCCTTGCTGATGGAAGGAGGTTTTCACTCAAAATCTCACGATACATGGCCCCATTCATTCTTTCCTTTACACGGATCAGTCGTCCTGGTCCCTTTGCAGAAAAACAGCCCCAAAGCATGATGTTTCCACCCCCATGCTTCACAGTAGGTATGGTGTTCTTTGGATGCAACTCAGCATTCTTTGTCCTCCAAACACGACGAGTTGAGTTTTTACCAAAAAGTTATATTTTGGTTTCATCTGACCATATGACATTCTCCCAATCCTCTTCTGGATCATCCAAATGCACTCTAGCAAACTTCAGACGGGCCTGGACATGTACTGGCTTAAGCAGGGGGACACGTCTCACACTGCAGGATTTGAGTCCCTGGCGGCGTAGTGTGTTACTGATTTTTTTTAAATTTTTTTATTTTTTTGTCATTTAGCAGACGCTCTTATCCAGAGCGACTTACAGGAGCAATTAGGGTTAAGTGCCTTGCTCAAGGGCACATTGACAGATTTTTCACCTAGTCGGCTCGGGGATTAGAACCAGCGACCTTTCGGTTACTGGCACAATGCTCTTACCCACTAAGCTACCAATCAGCCACTGATGGTAGGCTTTGTTACTTTGGTCCCAGCTCTCTGCAGGTCATTTACTAGGTCCCCCCGTGTGGTTCTGGGATTTTTGCTCACCGTTCACGTGATCATTTTGACCCCACGGGGTGAGATCTTGCGTGGAGCCCCAGATCGAGGGAGATTATCAGTGGTATTGTATGTCTTCCATTTCCTAATAATTGCTCCCACAGTTGATTTCTTCAAACCAAGCTGCTTACCTATTGCAGATTCAGTCTTCCCAGCCTGGTGCAGGTCTACAATTTTGTTTCTGGTGTCCTTTGACAGCTCTTTGGTCTTGGCCATAGTGGAGTTTGGAGTGTGACTGTTTGAGGTTGTGGACAGTTGTCTTTTATACTGATAACAAGTTCAAACAGGTGCCATTAATACAGGTAACGAGTGGAGGACAGAGGAGCCTCTTAAAGAAGAAGTTACAGGTCTGTGAGAGCCAGAAATCTTGCTTGTTTGTAGGTGACCAAATACTTATTTTCCACCATAATTTGCAAATAAAATCATTAAAAATCCTACAATGTGATTTTCTGGATTTTTTTTTCTCAATTTGTCTGTCACAGTTGATGTGTACCTATGATGAAAATTACAGGCCTCTCTCATCTTTTTAAGTGGGAGAACTTGCACAATTGGTGGCTGACTAAATACTTTTTTCCCCCACTGTATTATTTACATACGTTTGGAATCCTATCTTGTGTCTTGCCTATAATTTTGTGAGATTGACATGAATCCAATGTCATAATCATAACCAATGTCAACCCTTGTCAATTATGTTACACAGCTAGTTAGTAAAATTATTTACAGTTGCTGATGTTACACATCATTGCTCATAAGTTACAAATGTGAGGCATGGCGCATACAAGTTAGCAGGCACCAGACTAACTAGCTAGCCAACTCCAGTCATGTGCTAATGTTTGCTGGTATACCTA
Source organism: Coregonus clupeaformis (assembly GCF_020615455.1). NCBI lineage: Eukaryota > Metazoa > Chordata > Actinopteri > Salmoniformes > Salmonidae > Coregonus > Coregonus clupeaformis. Next base: position 8,736,353 of record NC_059196.1, read on the forward strand.
GCTTTAGGTCGCTGGTTGTAAAGTTGTAGCTTGCTCTTTAGTAGCTAGCCATATCTAAGACTAAAAGACAATCGATTGTAAAACCTCTTCTATTTTTTGTCATAGATATGGCTAGTGGTAGTTGTTTAGCTAGCGAACTTAGCTAGTTCGCTAGCTACCTAGCTAGCTAAGTTAACAAACAGAAAAATAATTTGATTTCCCCCAACTGTAACATAGTAGTATGTTAGCCAGGAATACACAATATGGGTTTCAGTAGATAAACTAAAGTTAGCTAAGTAGCTAGGTGGCTTGCAGGAAAAATAACTTGCTTAGCTAGGCACCGTATTTGTCATCTGCCCTCTTGGTGCTGGCATCGGCTGTAGCTGAACTTCTAACTTTAGCTAAATCCAACTCTTTGTTTCAAATCCTCTTCGCTATATTCCGGTTGAAACATGTATGGTTGAATGTCATCATGTAGCTAATAGATGCTCCATTGTCGAATGCATGTGGATGAGACGAATCACTGCTCAGTTCTTTCAGTTTTGTCCAAAGGATTGTTGTTAGTGTCCGCCTCCTTTAAAATAAAGCGGGGGCCAGAGCCCGACGCACCAACATAAGTTATAGTCTTTCAGAGACTGGAAAAAATGTATCTGCTTGTATATTTAGCAATGAATCTGCCAATAGGAACATCGCTGAAAGGCTCTATAGAACAAGGACAACCATATCTACACCCACAAAAACATATAGCGAAATGTTACAAAGCAGGACCACATATATTTTTAGGTCTTGCCCCGCCATCAATACACCGGAAGACGTCATAGGGTGTATCATTCAGCGCGCGAAGCCCTTACCTGCCTTCCTCCTGGGCAATTATGTGTGAAACACATCTCACTGTTCTACAAATGCCTCAGAAATGATGAAAACAAGCCCAGATTCATAGGGTGTAATTCCCCTTCAAGGTCCAATACCCAACAGCATTGCCCGCGGCATTGTATCGGACTGCAACAGTAGGCTTCATATACACTGAGTGTACAAAACATTAAGGACACTTGCTCTTTCCATGACATAGACTGACCAGCTGAATCCAGGTGAAAGCTATGATCCCTTGTTAAATTCACTTCAATCAGTATATATGAAGGGGAGGAGACAGGTTAAAGAAGGATTTTTAAGTCTTGAGACAATTGATACATGGATTGTGTAAGTGTGCCATTCAGAGGGTGAATGTGCAAGACAAAATATTTAAGTGCCTTTGAATGGGGTATGGTAGTAGGGTCCAGGCACACCAGTTTGAGTGTGTCAAGATCTGCAATGCTGATGGATTTTTCACACCGTGTGTATCAAGAATGGTCCACCATCCAAAGGACATCCAGCCAACTTGACACAACTGTGGGAAGCATTGGAGTCAACATGGGCCAGCATCCCTGTGGAATGCTTTCAACACCTTGTAGAGTCCATGCCCCGATGATGGGTGCAACTCAATATTATGAAGGTGTCCTTAATGTCTTCTACGTTCTTGTATGTTCTCCCTGTCAAACATAATTTCTTGACAGGTGTGTATTATACTCTAATCCTAATTTATTTAAAGGTGCTGAGGGACAGAACTGACAGAAGTCATTATTACGAGGGCGGTGTGGGAGACGAGGAGGAGGAGGATGATGGAGGTTACTATTACCAGCCACTAAACCAGGACCCTGATGGACTAAATGCTGCACCCAGGTACCAGCCTGCGGATATGCTCCCAGTAGCAGAGCAACTGCAAGAAGTCCAGGAGAGAATAGAGTCAATGGGCTTACATCTTCCCCAGCCCCCTCCCTTAGACAGTGATGAGGAGGAGCCAGAAGGCGCTGCTGCCCAGCGCAGCGCAGCGCAGCTTCCATCCCCATGGATGAAGACCACGTGGAGCTGGTGAAGAGGACCATGGCAGCAGTGGCCTTGCCCTCTCTGGCTATCCCGACCTGGGCTCAGGAGATCTCTGACGACCAGTGGAAGGATATGGTCCAGCAGACGCTCCAGACTCGCCAAAGCTCAGAAGGCCTGATGCTAGAGCGCAAATAAGACTGAATTGCCTCCTTCTCACAGTCTGTCTTTAACTGTGCCATGCATTTCACCATCACACTTACCCCAGGGGAGTCTGAGCTGAGGTCTTCTGAGCGGGTCATGAGTCCTAGGTGTCTCAATTCTTAAGATTTGAGAGAAATTGTGAAAACCCATCTGTCCAATTCCTATTAGATTAGGATATCTCTTCTAAATATGTGTTTGAAAGGAGCCTCTGGGTACTCACTATTTCTAACCTAGAGGGCAGCAGGTAGCCTAGCAGTTAAGAGCGTTGGGCCAGTAACTGAAATGTCGCTGGTTTGAACCCCCGAGCCGACTAGGTGAAAAATCTGTCAATGTGCTCTTGAGCAAGGCACTTAACCCTAATTGCTCCTGTAAGTCGCTCTGGATAAGAGCGTCTGCAAAATGACTAAAATGTAATGTAAAAAAATACTTAGCTGATATGATGGACTGTCACTTAGCTGTCATCACAATTCATTACTGTCTCTTTCAACGTGCTGCTACTACAGGACAGTTTGTTTCAAGGACAGAGTCTCTGATGTAGGGTTTTGTAGATTGGCCGACCAACCTATACACTAAGATGTAGGCAGGATAGATGTCAAGAATGTTGCGTGTAGATAAAAATGAAATAACATTTTATTCAAATCAAATTAGAATAAAAAAAAAAATTGGTTGTACAGTATACACTGTTTTTGCAAATGTTATTGCTGGTGTAGTGAAATGATTGTACTTGGAGCAGTCTCTGGGATAAGTGGAATTGCCTTGGGTGGTACGAACAAAGGGTCCAATTCATGAAAGTCGTACCGTGGCTTGCGAAAGTATTCACCCCCTTCGCATTTTTCCTATTTTGTTGCCTTACAACCTGGAATTAAAATGGATTTTTGGGGGGTTTGTATCATTTCATTAACACAACATGCCTACCACTTTGAAGATGCAAAATATTTTTTGGGGTGAAACAAACAAGAAATAAGACAAAAAAACAGAAAACTTGAGCGTGCATAACTATTCACCCCCACCCCCAAGTCAATACATTGTAGAGCCACCTTTTGCAGCAATTACAGCTGCAAGTCTCTTGGGGTATGTCTCTATAAGCTTGGCACATCTAGCCACTGGGATTTTTGCCCATTCTTCAAGGCAAAACTGCTCCAGCTCCTTCAAGTTGGATGGGTTCCGCTGGTGTACAGCAATCTTTAAGTCATACCACAGAATCTCAATTGGATTGAGGTCTGGGCTTTGACTAGGCCATTCCAATACATTTCAATATTTCCTCTTAAATCACTTGAGTGTTGCTTTACCAGTATGCTTAGGGTCATTGCCCTGCTGGAAGGTGACCCTCCATCCCAGTCTCAAATCTCTGGAAGACGGAAACAGTTTTCCCTCAAGAATTTCCCTGTATTTAGTGCCATCCATCATTCCTTCAATTCGGACCAGTTTCCAAGTCCCTGCCGATGAAAAACATCCCACAGCATGATGCTGCCACCACCATGCTTCACTGTGGGGATGGTGTTCTCGGGTGATGAGAGGTGTTGGGTTTGCGCCAGACATAGCGTTTTCTTTGATGGCCAAAAAGCTCAATTTTAGACTCATCTGACCAGAGTACCTTCTTCCATATGTTTGGGGAGTCTCCCACATGCCTTTTGGCGAACACCAAACGTGTTTGCTTATTTTTTTCTTTAAGCAACAGCTTTTTTCTAGCCACTCTTCCGTAAAGCCCAGCTCTGTGGAGTGTACGGCTTAAAGTGGTCCTATGGACAGATACTCCAATCTCCGCTGTGGAGCTTTGCAGCTCCTTCAGGGTTATCTTTGGTCTCTTTGTTGCCTCTCTGATAAATGCCCTCTTTGCCTGGTCCGTGAGTTAACGTGGGCGGTCCTCTTTTGGCAGGTTTGATGTGGTGCCATATTCTTTCCATTTTTTAATAATGGATTTAATGGTGCTCCATGGGATGTTCAGATATTTTTTTATAACCCAACCCTGATCTGTACTTCTCCACAACTTTGTCCCTGACCTGTTTGGAGAGCTCCTTGCACTTCATGGTGCCGCTTGCTTGGTGGTGCCCCTTGCTTAGTGGTGTTGCAGACTCTGGGGCCGTTCAGAACAGGTGTATATATACTGAGATCATGTGACAGATCATGGGACACTTAGATTGCACACAGGTGGACTTTATTTAACTAATTATGTGACTTCTGAAGGTAATTGGTTGCACCAGATCTTATTTAGGGGCTTCATAGCAAAGGGGGTTAGTACATATGCACGCACCACTTTTCCGTTATTTATTTCTTATAATTTTTTGAAACAAGTTATTATTTTCATTTCACTTCACCAATTTTTACTTTGTGTATGTCCATTACATGAAATCCAAATAAAAAATCAATTTAAATTACAGGTTGTAATGCAACAAAATAGGAAAAACGCCAAGGGGGATTGTCACGTCTCCTCCCGTTGCTCCCCTCCGGCGCTCTGATTCGACGGTCTACTGAGCCACCGGTCTGAGCGCACCACCTTGGCTACACCGGAATGGAAACCCAACGCGCCCTAATCACCTCCAGCGCACCTGCACCTCATCATCTCATCACTACCCCTATTTAGCCTGGACTGTTTTGGATGATGGTGTGTGTGATTGTTTAGCTTCGTGTCGTTTACTCTATGTTTGTTATTTCTCTTGCTCATTGTTAAGTAAACCTTGACCTTGTTAATTCCTGCGTCTGCATCCTGCCTCTTCGTATACGTGTCACAGAATCACACACCAAACGAAAATGGCAGTTGAACGCCGCCATGTAGGAAGTGCTCCAAACTCTGCATAATCTGCCCAGCGCTCCGGTTCCACCTCAGGGAGCAGCGAGTGCCCCCAACACCTGTTCCCGTGCTATTACCCACTCCTGCGGGAACCCTCGCCCTACCGGAGCGCTATGACGGTAAAACTACTAAATGTAGCGGCTTCCTGCTACAGGTTTCCCTTTATCTGGCGCGTCAGCTTGGTGCATATCCATCTGACCAAGCCAGGATAGTGCTGGTGATTTCGCTTCTTAAAGGAAAGGCACTGGATTGGGCCATGGCAGTCTGTGAAAGAGAGGTGGCAGTGGCACTTCCCTACCCCATCCTCGCTAGGTTCAGGGCGGTGTTTGATCATCCCATGGAGGGAAAGGACGGGGGTGAGCGTCTCCTCCATCTACAACAGAGAGAGGGGCCCGCGTCCGAGTACGCTCTGAGCTTTTGCACGGTGGCGGCGTCTTGCGGCTGAAACGAGCGTGCTCTAAGCACGGCCTTCAGGAGAGGCTTACGGGAGGACATCAAGACAGAACTCGCGTGTCGGGTCGACGAGATGGACCTTGATACCCTCATCACCACATTCATCCGTCTTGACGGCGTTCCCAACACCTCCCGGAGCCTCGACGCTCACTCCATCTGAGCTATGGAAGCAGCCCTGCTTCCGAGTCCTCACCCATGGAGGTGGGCAGCACCCCCTACACCACCACAGACCACAGCTCTCCTGGCGGCTCCCTATCTAGGCGGTATGATTCCGTCGCCGCTCCGTGAGTGTTACGTCAGCTCCTATCACAAAACCATTGATTTTAGTTCCCATAACGGTGACTGGTTATTCCTTCTCTTCCATTTCTAACGCAATGATAGATTCTGGATCAGCGGGGAACCTCATAAATAGGGAGCTGGTCTCTGAATGGGGGTTGCCCACCGTGCCAACGCCATCTCCGCTACACGTCACCTCACTGGACAATAAACCCCTTGGATCAGGCACCATTATGCACGTTACTCTCCCTTTCACCATCACCATTCCCACACTACCGTAGCACAACAAGGAGCTGTCATTCCACATCGTCACGTCACCCCTTCACCGGATCGTCTTGGGATTGCCTTGGCTCAGACTACACAACCCCACCATCAATTGGAGCACCAAGAGGATCACAGCCTGGTCCACCTCATGCCGGAAGACCTGCCTGCCGGTGGTTTGTTGTTCCACGCCAGTGGAGAGTCCGGAGTCCGCCCTCCAGCCCAACATTCCACATGAGTATGCAGATCTCTCCGACGTCTTTTCTTCATTCAAGGCTATGTGTCTCCCTCCTCACAGGCCCTGGGACTGTGCCATTGACCTGCTGGAGGGTCAACCCCCCCCCCCGAAGAGTTGCATTTACCCCCTTTCCATGGTGGAGACTGAGGCCATGGAAAAGTATGTGGCGGAGACCCTGAAACAGGGGTTAATCAGACGCTCTACCTCTCCTGCTTTCGCCAGCTTCTTCTTCGTGGCCAAAAAAGACGGAGGACTGAGACCGTGCATTGACTACAGGGGGCTGAACGCAGTCTCCACCAAGTACCGGTAGCCCCTCCCTCTGGTTCCATCGGCCATCGAGCAGCTACGAGGAGCCCGGTACTTTACCAAGTTGGACCTGAGGAGTGCCTACAACCTGATCTGAATCCGGGAAGGAGACGAGTGGAAGATGGTATTCAGCACTACCTCAGGCCACTATGAATACTGCGTCATGCCCTACGGCCTCGCTAACGCACCTTCTGTGTTCCAGTTCTTTGTCAATGACGTGTTCCGGGACATGCTGAGTAGACTGGTGGTGGTGTACATCGACAATATCCTGATCTACTCGGCTACGTTCGAGGAGTACCTCATGGACGTCCGAGCTGTCCTACTCCGCCTCCGGGAACACAGCCTGTTGGTGAAGGGGGAGTGCGAATTCCACCAACAGGCCATCTCCTTTCTGGGATACCAGATTAGTCCTCAGGGGGTGTTCATGGAAGGAGTGAAGACGGACGCCGTCTGGTCATGGCCAGTTCCCACCACCATCAAGGGCCTACAGAGCTTCCTGGGCTTCGCTCATTTCTACCGGCATTTCATCAGGTCCTTCAGCTGAATAGCCGCTCCGCTCACTTAAGGGTGGGCCTCAGAAGCTGGCCTGGAACCCTGAGGCTGACGCTGCTTTCAAGAGGCTGAAGGAGAGGTTCACCACAGCGCCCATCCTAAAGCATCCAGATCCATCTCATCCTTTCATCCTGGAGGTGGACGCATCGGAGGAGGGCGTGGGTGTGGTCCTCTCCCAGCGGCACGGTACGCCAGAGAAAATGTATCCCTGTGCCTTTTTCTCTAAAAAGCTTACCCCCGCAGAGAGGAACTATGGAGTTGGAGACTGGGAGCTGTTGGTGGTGGTCCTCACTCTGGAGGAATGGAGACACTGGCTGGAGGGCGCAGTCCATCCATTCCGGATTCTTACTGACCACTGGAATTTGGAGCACATACGGGCAGCGAAACGGACAAACTCTCGTCAAGCCAGGTGGGACCAATTTCTCACTCACTTCCAATTCATTCTGTCCTACCGCCCAGGATCCCAGGAATGTGAAGGCCGACGCACTCTCCAGGATGCACCATACCGGAGAAAGGATGGATCTGGGGGTCCTATCCTGCCCTCGTCTCTCATCGTTGCTCCTGTCGTTTGGGATGTGAACAAAGACATCCACCTGGTGGTGCAGGAGGGCCCAGCACTTGCCAACGCCCCTCCGGGGCGCGTGTATGTACCCACCAGTGTCCGTGACCACCTGCTGATCTGGACGCACACCACCCTTACGGCAGGGCACTCTGGTATTACGTGCACCCTACATTCTCTAGCCCAAAAATACTGGTGGCCCACCTTGTCTTCTGATGTCTCCCGCTATGTCAACTCCTGTTCCGTATGTGCCCAAATGAAGACACCTCGGAACGCCCCGGCAGGCAAACTAGTTCCTCTCCCAGTGCCTCAGCGACCTTGGTCACACCTGTCCATAGACTTTGTCACCGACCTTCCACGTTCAGACGGCTTCACAACAGTCATGGTGGTCGTAGATCGGTTCTCCGAATCATGCTGTTTTTTGCCACTAACTGGTCTTCTTTTTGCTCTCCAGGTCGCTGAGGTCCTGTTCCAACAGGTCTTCCAGCATTATGGACTTCCGGAGGACATCGTCTCGGACCATGGCCCCCAATTCACCTCCCGAGTGTGGAAGGCTTTCCTGGAGAAGATTGGGTCCACGGCCAGCCTCACTTCCGGGTATAGGAAGTGCAGGTGTAGCTTATGAACCAGGAGCTGGGGAGGTTTCTTCGTTGCCACTGTCAGGACCGGCAGGGTGAGTGGGCGAGGTTTGTTCCCTAGGCAGAATATGCCCAGAACTCCCTCATTCACTCTTCCACGGGGCTCACTTCCTTCCAGTGCGTCCTGGGGTACCAGCCGGCCCTGGCCCCTTGGACACCCAGCCAGACCGATGTGCCCACTGTCGACAAATGGTTCCACAGGGCCAGACAGGTCTGGGACACCGCCCATGTCCATCTGCAGTGAGGCCACTATATTCCAGCCTGGGGATCGTGTCTGGCTGTCCACAAAAAAACTCCCTCCCCACCTGCCCTGCAAGAAACTGAGCCCCCGGTTTGTGGGGCCGTTTAAGGTCCTACAACGGATAAATTAGGTATCATACCGGCTGCTTCTTCCCCCTCACTACCGTGTCTGACCCACTTTTCATGTGTCTCTCCTCAGGCCGGTGGTTCCTGGTCCTCTGGCGGATGCCATCCCCCGGGGTCCGGTGTATGCGGTGAGGGACCTGCTGGACTCCAGGTTCCGTGGGGGACGGCTCCATTACCTGGTGGACTGGGAGGGGTATGGTCCTGAGGAGAGGCGCTGGGTTCCGGCTGGGGACGTTCTGAACCCCAATCTAATTCGGGACTTCCACCGACACCGCCTTGACCGGCCCGCTCCTCGTCCTCAGGTTCGTCCTCCTGGCCAGTGATGTCCAGCGGCTGGAGCCGCGCATCCGGGGGGGGGGGTGGGAGTACTGTCACGTCTCCTCCCATTACTCCATTCCGGCGCTCTGATTCACCGATCTACTGAGCCACCGGTCTGAGCGCACCACCTCGGCTACACCGGAATGGAAAACCAACGCACCCTAATCACCTCCAGCGCACCTGCACCTCATCTCATCACCACCCCTATTTAGCCCTGGACTGTTTTGGATGATGCTATGTGTTATTGTTTAGCTTCGTGTCGTTTACTCTGTTTGTTATTTCTGTTGCTCATTGTTAAGTAAACCTTGACCTTGTTAATTCCTGCATCTGCGTCCTGCCTCTTCGTATACTCAGTACGCGTCACAGGGATGAATACTTTTGCAAGGCACTGTATTTCTGGTCGGAATGCTGATGAATTACCGCTGCTCTAGTATCCAAAAGTATTTTCCGGCTGTATGTAATAGTGCAAAGGAGCAAAAAATGTGAGAAATAACACAATAACAAAAAATCTATAATACTGCAAAGTTGCTAAGGAGCCATGAACAGGGTGACCTTGTCTATATTTCATATTCCATTATGTTGATTTTGCTGAAATTCGTACTTAATTCTTATATTTATTTGGGTTTGGTTGTGTACCTTTGGGTCATAACAAGATGGTGCCAAGAAGTATCCATTCGGTATTCAGCTCAAATGAGAAATATCCTTCTGGTACTCCATTATAGCTTTGAACATGTTAGTTTATCCTTGGGCTTTCTGTGCAGAAGTAAAAGGACACAGTATAATTCATTATGTGACTGGAATGAGTAATGGGTTTGGTGCCTGCCAAGCGGCGATAAAAAAAAACAAAAAATGCTCTATGACTCCTGACTTCTACCCTCAATACAAAATGTATTCCGAACAAGGAAACACTTTGTCTTTCATCAAGCCAGTATTCAGGAACAATTTGCGAGGAAATTAGTTTTTTCCTCCTATTATTACAGAACGGTAAAGGTCTATAGAATCACATTATCTGTCTCCATGGCCTGGACACACACACACACACTCACATATAGGCATGCACGTACAGACATACAGACAGACAGAGACACACACACACAAACACACACTCAGCTGGATTCTGATAAGCTTTAACTTGTTTGGGGGAATAAAAAGATTTGACTGTTTAATTTAATGATCAAATAGACATTTGAGTGTTTGCATCCAAAGCCAAGATATTTTAAGATTAATTGGATTATGGCCTCTATTGAAGTGCAATAATTCGAGTTTAGTCTATCCATCTACAGTGGGGGGAAAAAGTATTTAGTCAGCCACCAATTGTGCAAGTTCTCCCACTTAAAAAGATGAGAGAGGCCTGTAATTTTCATCATAGGTACACGTCAACTATGACAGACAAAATCACATTGTAGGATTTTTAATGAATTTATTTGCAAATTATGGTGGAAAATAAGTATTTGGTCACCTACAAACAAGCACGATTTCTGGCTCTCACAGACCTGTAACTTCTTCTTTAAGAGGCTCCTCTGTTCTCCACTCGTTACCTGTATTAATGGCACCTGTTTGAACTTGTTATCAGTATAAAAGACACCTGTCCACAACCTCAAACAGTCACACTCCAAACTCCACTATGGCCAAGACCAAAGAGCTGTCAAAGGACACCAGAAACAAAATTGTAGACCTGCACCAGGCTGGGAAGACTGAATCTGCAATAGGTAAGCAGCTTGGTTTGAAGAAATCAACTGTGGGAGCAATTATTAGGAAATGGAAGACATACAAGACCACTGATAATCTCCCTCGATCTGGGGCTCCACGCAAGATCTCACCCCGTGGGGTCAAAATGATCACAAGAACGGTGAGCAAAAATCCCAGAACCACACGGGGGGACCTAGTGAATGACCTGCAGAGAGCTGGGACCAAAGTAACAAAGCCTACCATCAGTAACACACTACGCTGCCAGGGACTCAAATCCTGCAGTGCTAGACGTGTCCCCCTGCTTAAGCCAGTACATGTCCAGGCCCGTCTGAAGTTTGCTAGAGTGCATTTGGATGATCCAGAAGAGGATTGGGAGAATGTCATATGGTCAGATGAAACCAAAATATAACTTTTTGGTAAAAACTCAACTCGTCGTGTTTGGAGGACAAAGAATGCTGAGTTACATCCAAAGAACACCATACCTACTGTGAAGCATGGGGGTGGAAACATCATGCTTTGGGGCTGTTTTTCTGCAAAGGGACCAGGACGACTGATCCGTGTAAAGGAAAGAATGAATGGGGCCATGTATCGTGAGATTTTGAGTGAAAACCTCCTTCCATCAGCAAGGGCATTGAAGATGAAACGTGGCTGGGTCTTTCAGCATGACAATGATCCCAAACACACCGCCCGGTCAACGAAGGAGTGGCTTCGTAAGAAGCATTTCAAGGTCCTGGAGTGGCCTAGCCAGTCTCCAGATCTCAACCCCATAGAAAATCTTTGGAGGGAGTTGAAAGTCTGTGTTGCCCAGCGACAGCCCCAAAACATCACTGCTCTAGAGGAGATCTGCATGGAGGAATGGGCCAAAATACCAGCAACAGTGTGTGAAAACCTTGTGAAGACTTACAGAAAACGTTTGACCTGTGTCATTGCCAACAAAGGGTATATAACAAAGTATTGAGAAACTTTTGTTATTGACCAAATACTTATTTTCCACCATAATTTGCAAATAAATTCATAAAAAATCCTACAATGTGATTTTCTGGAGAAAAAAAATCTCAATTTGTCTGTCATAGTTGACGTGTACCTATGATGAAAATTACACAATTGGTGGCTGACTAAATACTTTTTCCCCCACTGTATCATTTAGGCAGGCTATCGAAATACACAATATCAAAGCAAGAAGAATCTCCAGCAAACAAAGTACTGCACTGTTGGGTGGGTTGCTTTGCTCCATATTGAACTTTGGCCTAATCTTCTAATTCAAGGGCATAGGCAGGTTGTGTTTATAGTGGTGGATGCAACTTCAATGCACCAAAAGGTTATCTTAGCTTATCCTGTCTCTTGCCCTAAGCCAAGACAGGTAAGGTCAGCTTTTGCCACTGGTATTGCTTCTGGAATCTGAAAGCAATAGTGGCCAATGATTCAATGTGTTCATTAGCAGGCTTTCCAAATGATCACTTAAAACAAAGGAAAATGGTCGTACAGTTGAAGTCGGAAGTTTACATACACATTAGCCCAATACATTTAAAATCAGTTTTTCACAACTCCTGACATTTATTCCTAGTAAAAATTCCCTGTCTTAGGTCAGTTAGGATCACCAATTTATTTTAAGAATGTGAAATAATAATAATCAGAATAACAAAATGATTTATTTCAGCTTTTATTTCTTTCATCACATTCTCAGTGGGTCAGAATTTTACATACACTCAATTAGTATTTGGTAGCATTGCCTTTAAATTGTTTAACTTGGGTCAAACTTTTCGGGTAGCCTTCCACAAGCTTCCCACAATAAGTTGGGTGCATTTTTGGCCCATTCCTCCTGACAGAGCTGGTGTAACTGAGTCAGTTTTGTAGGCCTCCTTGCTCGCACACAATTTTTCAGTTCTGCCCACAAATGTTCTATAGGATTGAGGTCAGGGCTTTGTGATGGCCACTCCAATACCTTGACTTTGTTGTCCTTAAGCCATTTTGCCACAACTTTGGAAGTATGCTTGGGGTCATTGTCCATTTGGAAGACCCATTTGCGACCAAGCTTTAACTTCCTGACTGATGTCTTGAGATGTTGCTTCAATATATCCACATAATTTATCAATCTATTTTGTGAAGTGCACCAGTCCCTCCTGCAGAAAAGCACCCCCACAGCATGATGCTGCCACACCTGTGCTTCACGGTTGGGATGGTGTTCCTCTGCTTGCAATCCCCCCCTTTTCCTCCAAACATAACGATGGTCATTATGACCAAACAGTTATATTTTTGTTTCATCAGACCAGAGGACATTTCTCCAAAAAGTACAATCTTTGTCCCCATGTGCAGTTGCAAACCGTAGTCTGGCTTTTTATGGCGGTTTTGGAGCAGTGGCTTCTTCCTTGCTGAGCGGCCTTTCAGGTTATGTCGATATAGGACTCATTTTACTGTGATATAGAAACTTTTGTACCTGTTTCCTCTAGCATCTTCACAAGGTCCTTGGCTGTTGTTCTGGGATTTATTTGCACTTTTCGCACCAAAGTACGTTCATCTCTAGGAGCGGTATGACGGCTGCGTGTTCCCATGGTGTTCATACTTGTGTACTATTGTTTGTACAGATGAACGTGGTACCTTCAGGCGTTTGGAAATTGCTCCCAAGGATGAACCAGACTTGTGGAGGTCTACAATTTTCTTTCTGAGGTCTTGGTTGATTTCTTTTGATTTTCCCATGATGTCAAGCAAAGAGGCACTAAGTTTGAAGGTAGGCCTTGAAATACATCCACAGGTACACCTCCAATTGACTCAAATGATGTCGATTAGCCTATCAGAAGCTTCTAAAGCCATGACATAATTTTCTGGACTTTTCCAAGCTGTTTAAAGGCACAGTCAACTTACTGTATGTAAACTTCTAACCCAGTGGAATTGTGATACAGGGAATTATAAGTGAAATAATCTGTCTGTAAACAATTGTTGGAAAAATTACTTGTGTCATGCACAAAGTAGATGTCCTAACCGACTTGCCAAAACTATAGTTTGTTAACAAGAACTTTGTGGAGTGGTTGAAAAACAAGTTTTAATGACTCCAACCTAAGTGTATGTAAACTTCCGACTTCAACTGTATATACAGTACCGGTCAAAAGTTTGGACACACCTACTCATTCAAGGGATTTTCTTTATTTTTAATATTGTCTACATTGTAGAATAATAGTGAAGACATCAAAACCATGAAATAACACATTTGGAATCATGTAGTAACCAAAAAAGTGTTAAACAAATCAAAATATATTTTTGATTTTAGATTCTTCAAAGTAGCCACATTTAACATTGAACATTTAAGTCATTTAGCAGACACTCTTATCCAGAGCGACTTACAAATTGGTGCATTCAACTTTTGATAGCCAGTGGGACAACCACCCTTTTTCATTTTTTTTAATGGGGGGGGTAGAAGGATTGCTGTTATACTATTCCAGGTATTCCTTAAAGAGGTAGGGTTTCAAGTGTCTCCGGAAGGTGGTCAGTGACTCCGCTGTCCTGGCGTCGTGGGGGAGCTTGTTCCACCATTGGGGTGCCAGAGCAGCGAATAGCTTTGACTGGGCTGAGCGGGAACTGTGCTTCCGTAGAGGTAGGGGGGCTAGCAGGCCAGAGGTGGATGAACGTAGTGCCCTCGTTTGGGTGTAGGGTCTGATCAGAGCCTGAAGGTAAGGAGGTGCCGTTCCCCTCACAGCTCCGTAGGCAAGCAACATGGTTTTGTAGTAGATGCGAGCTTCAACTGGAAGCCAGTGGAGTGTGCGGAGGAGGGGGGTGACATGAGAGAACTTGGGAAGGTTGAACACCAGACGGGCTGCAGCGTTCTGGATAAGTTGTAGAGGTTTAATGGCACAGGCAGGGAGCCCAGCCAACAGCGAGTTGCAGTAATCCAGAAGGGAGATGACAAGTGCCTGGATTAGGACCTGTGCCGCTTTCTGTGTAAGGTAGGGTCGTACTCTGCGAATGTTGTAGAGCATGAACCTGCAGGATCGGGTCAGGGTGTTGTCCAGGGTCACACCAAGGTTCTTTGCACTCTGGGAGGAGGACACAATGGAGTTGTCAACCGTGATGGCGAGATCATGGAGCGGGCAGTCCTTCCCCGGGAGGAAGAGCAGCTCCGTCTTGCCGAGGTTCAGCTTGAGGTGGTGATCCGACATCCACACTGATATGTCTGCCAGACAATGCAGAGATGCGATTCGCCACCTGGTTATCAGAAGGGGGAAAGGAGAAAATGAATTGTGTGTCGTCTGCGTAGTAATGATAGGAGAGACCATGTGAGGATATGACAGAGCCAAGTGACTTGGTGTATAGAGAGAATAGGAGAGGGCCTAGAACTGAGCCCTGGGGGACACCAGTGGTGAGAGCGCATGGTGCAGAGACAGATTCTCGCCACGCCAACTGGTAGGAGCGACCTGTCAGGTAGGACGCAATCCAAGAGTGAGCAGCGCCGGAGATGCCCATCTCGGAGAGGGTGGAGAGGAGGATCTGATGGTTCACAGTATCAAAGGCAGCAGATAGGTCTAGAAGGATAAGAGCAGAGGAGAGAGAGTTAGCTTTAGCAGTGCGGAGAGCCTCCGTGACACAGAGAAGAGCAGTCTCAGTTGAATGACCAGTCTTGAAACCTGACTGGTTTGGATCAAGAAGGTAATTCTGAGAGAGATAGCAGGAGAGTTGGCTAGAGACGGCATGCTCAAGAGATTTGGAGGAAAAGGGATACTGGTCTGTAGTTGTTGACATCGGAGGGATCGAGTGTAGGTTTTTTGAGGAGGGATGCAACTCTCGCTCTCTTGAAAACGGAAGGGACATAGCCAGCGGTCAAGGATGAGTTGATGAGCGAGGTGAGATAAGGGAGAAGGTCTCCGGAAATGGTCTGGAGAAGAGAGGAGGGGATAGGGTCAAGTGGGCAGGTTGTTGGGCGGCCGGCCGTCACAAGTCGCAAGATTTCATCTGGAGAGAGAGGGGAGAAAGAAGTCAAAGCATAGGGTAGGGCAGTGTGAGCAGGACCAGTGGTGTCATTTGACTTAATACATGAGGATTGGATGTTGTCAACCTTCTTTTCAAAATGGTTGACGAAGTCATCCACAGAGAGGGAGGAGGGAGGGGTTGGAGGAGGAGGATGCAGAAGGGAGGAGAAGGTGGCAAAGAGCTTCCTATGGTTAGAGGCAGAGACTTGAAATTTAGAGTGGTAGAAAGTGACTTTAGCAGCAGAAACAGAGGAAGAAAATGTAGAGAGGAGGGAGTGAAAAGATGACAGGTCCGCAGGGAGTCTAGTTTTCCTCCATTTCCGCTCGGCTGCCCAGAGCCCTGTTCTGTGAGCTCGCAATGAGTCGTCAAGCCATGGAGCAGGAGGGGAGGACCGAGCCGGCCGGGAGGATAGGGGACATAGAGAGTCAAACGATGCAGAAAGGGAGGAGAGGAGGGTTGAGGAGGCAGAATCAGGAGATTGGAGGGAGAAGGATTTAGCAGAGGGAAGAGATGATAGAGAGAGACCGAAGGTTGCGACGGTAGAGTGAGTAATGTTGGAGGAGAGCGAGAGAGAGAGAGAGAAAAGGATACAAAGTAGTGGTCGGAGACTTGGAGGGGAGTTGCAGTGAGATTAGTAGAAGAACAGCATCTAGTAAAGATGAGGTCAAGCGTATTGCCTGCCTTGTGAGTAGGGGGGGACGGTGAGAGGGTGAGGTCAAAAGAGGAAAGGAGTGGAAAGAAGGAGGCAGAGAGAAATGAGTCAAAGGCAGATGTAGGGCGGTTAAAGTCACCCAGAACTGTGAGGCGTGAGCATTTATTATTTGGGCTGCAATTTCTGAGGCTGGTAACTCTAATGAACTTATTCTCTGCAGCAGAGGTAACTCTGGATCTTCCTTTCCTGTGGGGGTCCTCATGAGAGCCAGTTTCATCATAGCGCTCAATGGTGTTTGTGACTGCACTTGAAGAAACGTTCAAAGTTCTTGAAATGTTCCGGATTGACTGACCTTCATGTCTTAAAGTAATGATGGACTGTTGTTTCTCTTTGCTTATTACAGCTGTTCTTGTCATAATATGGACTTGGTCTTTTACCAAATAGGGCTATATTCTGTATACTAACCCTACCTTGTCACAACACAACTGAGTGGCTCAAATGCATTAAGAAGGAAAGAAATTCCACAGATTAACTTTTAACAAGGCACACCTGTTAATAGAAATGCATCCCAGGTGACTACCTCATGAAACTGGTTGAGAGAATGCCAAGAGTGAGCAAAGCTGTAATCAAGGCAAAGTGTGGCTACTTAAAATAATCTCAAATATAAAATACATTTTGATTAGTTTTACACTTTTTGGTTACTACATGATTCCATATGTGTTATTTCATAGTTTTGATGTCTTCACTATTATTCTACAATGTAGACAATAGTAAAAAATAAAGAAAATCCCTTGAATGAGTAGGTGTGTCCAAACTTTTGACTGGTACTGTATCTTTGCCAGATAAGCTTGAGGCGTAGAACAAATCTGAGATACAGTTGTGAAAATATTTGAATAATGCAAACATGTAGAAGAATTGGCTGTGCAGCTCTAGACTACAGTAGTAGAGGCTGTAGTTATTTAGCTTTATGTATTTCCAAACTAATTAGCCCCTTAAGGTTTGAAGAAAATTGTTTTAACACTGTTTAAGCAATCACTTAACGATGTACTTTTCACAAACAAGGACCTGCTTGAAGTAAAGTGGAAGACTAAAATTGTGTGGTCATTATCTTAATGTAATTATTATTAACATTATTCTCATCACATTGAACATGCAGATGATCCTTGGGTTTTAATTAATAGAATTTTGATCTTCAGTGGTGAGAACTGGGGATAGGCCTACGGGCAGTGTGTCTTTAATGTTGAAGCATGACTTGTTATTTCTCATCATGGTCCCTAATTAAATTCTGGATTTATGAATTATTTAAGTTATATTCAAGAGGAACCAGAGATAGGCAACTTTTTGAAATGTGGTTACCCGAAGGTAAAATCACGTCAGTGATTGCGTCTGATTGCGTCTAGCCTCACCTTGGGCAACTGTCCTCATGACTGCTTTATGCAAAAGTATAAGAGTGAATTCGTACTCAAAGAAAGCTTCTAAACGTTGTATTAGGACTCATAGCCTACACATTAATGTATATCTCGTTAATGTTTAATGTATATTCATAATATTATGCATCTTATTATTATTTAATTACTGTATATGTCTAAAAAGAATGCTTTGGGCAATTTAATTCATTGCATATTTTAAGTAATTGGTTCATGACGAATTATAATTTTATGTATATACATTTTATCAATAAATAAATAATCAGAAGGCCTACAGGAAAGCACCAGCAGATTGAGCACAGTGACAGTTAGAGTAATTCAAGAATGTGGTATCCAGGTGGGGCTAAACATATCCCAGTGATTTAGCACGTCGCTAACAGCCAGGTGTTCATTTCACTAACAATGGAGCTACGACGTCACTCAGAGCCGACATCAGCTCGGTTCTCTAATCACGCATGATAAAGCAGCCATTGATTCACTGTGGATTCTGACTTGTTAATGTTCTTTTTATTTAAGGCATCCCTTTGTGCGCATAATCAAAGATGCCTTGTGTTTGAAGTGCATATGAATGAAATGTTGGGGAGGGAGAGGGTGCTAGTAGAAAGTAAATATGGGTGGACAGCCTTTTGGTTAATTCATATCTAAAATTTTTGTATGGGGAGAGATGAAAGCATAGTATGGTGGCCGTAAGAGGCAAACCAGATTTTTAAATGATAGGAAGCTATCCATCCCTCTTTTGATTATAACTTCTTGAAATTAATCAGTCAAAATATCAGAATAGACCAAATCAAATGTTTGAACTTACAACATTCATTTCATGCTCAATCTTGCTCTTTGAACAGGAATCTTTTTAACTCATGTCTTTGCTAAAACCGTTTCATTATTATCCAATGCAGCCGTTTCTATCTCAATATCAAATCATTTCTGGGTAACAATTAAGTACCTTACTAGGATAAAAAAAGACAGAAAAAGACAAAAAAAAGCAAAAAACTATTCTCAAGCAAAGAATTTTGCTAGGACTGAGTAGTCTGAGTAGGGAGGGAAAACGGAAAAATAGCTGTTATTGGTCTATTAAATAACTTACCACCTGGTGATGTCACCAGGCACGCCAAAACTCCATCCGACCAAAACAGGCTGAAATTTCAGGCGGTCTTTTCAAACAGGTCTTACACTAAAAGGGCATTATCATAATTTTCACAATTTCACAGTATTATTCCAATCTCATAGTGTGGAAATATAGATAAAACACTGGAAAATCACGTTTCTGACTGCACTGGGCCTTTAAAAGTAAAACATGGATTTCGGCCCTTAGTCTTCATTTGGGTTTTTGCTCATTTTCACTCATATTCACTCATTTTCCCTCACGTTTGCTTATACAGTACTTGTAGAGTATAGTACCTAGTGGCTTTGACTCATAAGAACTCATAATAAGTCCTGGCTATTCCAAAGGTGTCCCAGACCTAATTCACTTACTTCATACCTGTCAAAACAATGGACACACTCACACTGAGAACTGCTTAAGACGCCCTTGTGACTTATTGGTCAGTACACGGCAATGACAAGTTTGATCAAATTATGGCAATGACAAGTTTGATCAAATTAACTTAAGCCCTCACCTGACTCACCTCTGAAAATGCAATCATTTGCATTCTTTCAAATCAGATTAACTTTGTGTGGATTTGAGAAGAGCTTCTGTGGGTGCTCTGTTGACTACTTAAGCATAATTTAGTGTTGCGCTGCAGACAGTGCATACTTGAACATGCTGGCATTTTGCCTGTGGGTTTATTTTCTCACGCTGACACTTTGAAGATGTCCAGGCCAGGGGAGATGTGAAGAGGAAGAACATCAACGTGTCTGTTGTCTCTTTTATGGAGTAATGGCAGTCTGGGAGAGTCAAGGAGATTCATGAAAACATTTTCAAGTATCAAAATGGAGTTGAAAGCATTCCTAGTTGAAAGCCCACATCTGCTGATATGATTTGAGGGAGGAATGTGATTTCTTATTTACTGAAGCAAGATGTAAAAGAGAGACTTAAAAACTAATGTCACCATGAAATGAGAGGCTGCAAATTCTTTCTAGGCTACAATGTCCTTTTGCTTACATTTTTTACAAACGTTCCCTCCCAACTTCAGGCAATAGTTAATTCACTTTAGATTATATAATTTTTGTTGCAGTTGCATACATTATTTATCTTCAATTAACATTTTAAAAATGTGAATGGATTACTGCTTGTGGATCTCTTGCTCTCAGATGTAATCCTAATTCTCACTAGGCTTGAAATTCCCTTCACATACTGTATATTTCTAAAAGGTAGATTTTTATCAAACCTTTAAGCAGAGTGTAATTGTTTAGCCTGTATCACACTTTGGCTTAGATAGGGATACAGTGTGTGGGTTGTAAATGGACACACACACACACACACACACACACACACACACACACACACACACACACACACACACACACACACACACACACACACACACACACACACACACACACACACACACACACACAGGGTGGGGTGTGTACTCCAATCAATAACATCAAATCAGCAAACAGGATAAAGAGATAATAAGGTAGAGTAAGGTTTAAACCAGTTATCTTCTCTCACCCTGCCACCCATACAAAATCACAGCTCCTTCAGTAAACAGGTACACTGCCCTCCTATGGCCCTAGAACCATATTGCACTGTCTCATCCTATAACTAACATCAACTCAGACAGAACTAATGCACTCAAATATTCTAGGCCTGAATGGAGACCCTAGGGGTCCCGGTTTTTGTTGATGATCCATCATGACGTTTCTTCTCCAAAAGGGATTTTTCAGAGTCATGGAGGTGCTTATTGAATATAGATCAATAAATGCATTTTGGGGGAGAAGGAACGAGGGATTGTCCATGCAGTCTCTGAGCTTAGTCAGATGTGAGGATTCGTGCGAAGTTTGGATCATTAAGGGATTTAACAACTTAATCCAGCGTGAAATAGGATACTTTATATTCTTGTAAAAAGTTGACTAAATAAACAGTTTTACTCAAGTAGGCTACTACAATAGTGATGAAACATTTACATTTTAGCAGACGCTCTTATCCAGAGCGACTTACAGTTACTGAGTGCATACATTCTTTTTTTTATACTGGCCCCCCGTGGGAAACGAACCCACAACCCTGGCGTTGCAAACATCATGCTCTACCAACTGAACTACATCCCTGCCCTACCCTGGACCAATTTGTGTGCCGCCCCATGGGTCTCCCGGTCGCGGCGGCTACGGCAGAGCCTGGATTCGAACCAGGATCTCTAGTGGCACAGCTAGAACAGCAATGCAGTGCCTTAGACCACTGTGCCACTCGGAAGATACTATAACCACAGCTCTACTTACCCTTTTTAATTGTTTGATTACCATAAATAGTATTTTATAATGCTATAGGCCTAAGGCCCATCCTAACTGTGTTATGTCAGGTTGAATAACTTGGTGTTTTATTATATATATATTTGTTCTACACTAGAGGGAGACAAAGACCCTTTGTAGATGTTATAATTGACATTACCTATCTTGTTTTCTTAGATGTTGTTATGTCCCATTCTGTAACTAAATTGAGAGTAAAAGTGAAAGGAAGTAGCATTGACAGAGCACATAATGACACATTTGTTATGTTATTGCTAAGTTCTTCTGTTATTGTTATCAAATCAAATTTGGTATTTGGTATTTCGGATACTGGCACAACGCTCTTAACCACTAAGCTACCTGCCACCCGGCTATATGCAAGGAGTACTGGTGCCGAGTCAATGTGCAGGGGTACGAGGCAGTTTATGTAATTGAGGTAATATGTACATGTAGGTAGGGGTAAAAGTGACTAGGCAATCAGGATAGATAATTAACAGGGGTTGATGTAAATAGTCCAGGTAGCCATTTGATTAACTATTAAGCAGTCTTATGGCTTGGGGGTAGAAGCTGTTCAAGAGCCTTTTGGTCCCAGACTTGGCGCTCTGGTACCGCTTGCCGTGCAGTAAAGAACAGTCTATGACTTGGGTGGCTGGAGTCTTTGATCTGAGGGCCTATGACAAACCATTTCAGCCTCGAAGAGGCATTGTCGTGCCCTCTTCACGACTGTGTTGGTATGTCTGGACCATGATAGGTCCTTAGTGATGTGGACACCGAGGAACTTGAAGCTCTCGACACGCTCGACTACAGCCCGTCGATGTGAATGGGGGCGTGATCGGCCCTCCGTTTCCTGTAGTCCACGATCAGTTCCTTGTCTTGATCACATTGAGGGAGAGGTTGTTGTCCTGGCACCACACTGCCAGGTCTCTCATCTACAGGCTGTCTCATCTTCGTCGGTGATCAGGCCTACCATCGTCGTGTTGTCAGCAAACTTAATAAAGGTGTTGGAGTTGTGCGAGGGAGTGGGTGAACAGGGAGTATAGGAGGGGACTAAGCCTGCACCCCTGAGAGGCCCCTGTGTTGAGGGATAGCATGGCGGTTGTGTTGTTACCTTCCCTCTCCACCTGGGGCGGCCCATCAGGAAGTACAGGAGGTGTTCAGTTCCAGGGTCCTTAGCTTAGTGATGAGCTTGGAAGGCACTATGGTGTTGAAGGCTGAGCTGTAGTCATTGAACAGCATTCTCACGTAAGTGTTCCTTTTGATCTGGTGGAAAAGGACAGTGTGCAGTGCAATGGCGATTGCATCATCCATGGATCTGTTGGGGCGGCATGCAAATTGTAGTGGGCCTAGGGTGTCGGGTAAGGTGGAGGTGATATGCTCCTTAACTAGCCTCTCAAAGCACTTCATGATGACAGAAGTGAGTGCTACGGGGCGATAGTCATTTAGTTCAGATATCTTGGGTACAGGAACAATGGTGGACATCTTGAAGCAAGTGGGGACAACAGACTGGGATAGGGAGAGATTGAATATGTCGTTGTGTAAAATGTTAATGAATTGCTGTGAGGGATTGGCAATATTCCAGCTCCAATAGAACATCTAGCATTGTTGAATTAATTTCTGTGATAAATGAACTTATTTCAGAGCAGTAACAGCCTGGTATAATTATAAAGTATTGAATGTGAGTCACAATAGTGGGTCGTACCCTTTGGGAGATAGGACACTTACCGAACTCCATAGATACGCTTGTAATACAGAAGAGGAGGAAACCGCATTACTGGCTGAATCAGTAGCAGCACACACATAATTAAATGTTACATTTTCATATCAATGGTGTTGGCCTATGCTTTAGGGTGCATTACTAGCTAGGGTTGTGATAACCCTTGTGCCCTGTACTGTGTAGTCATTATCAGCTAGCGCATGACCCGCACAAAACGTGCATTATGGCATAGTTACTTCGAAGCCAACCAATCTGCTCCCTGCTCGGGGCTTGCCTGGGTTGCTATAACGACAGATGCTATATCTGTCACCGGCAGCCACAGAACAAGAACATAGCTGTGGTGAGATTGCTCTCCGAGGACTGCCCCCCATCCTAAGGTGCTTTACACCAGCTGTGCAGTGTGGAGGTGGATGGATGGTGTAGATGGATGGTTGAACCTACCTAGACATGGCCTAATTCATTCACAGTCTACCTCCTCAGTCTCAATCAGCTTGGTGCGACCACCCCCCAGTCCGTCACCACCCCCAGTCCCCATTCAAGACATGTAATCGAAACCTTGTGGGTGGACTAGTCACATTGCATTTATGCAAATGGGATGATGCTCCTTTTCCCTGTGGTATTCGCTAATCAGGCAATAACAAAATAGTTATCTGTTATCTTTTTTAGTTATTTAAAAACCGTTACAATGCCTTCTTCTGTTATTAGTCAATCAGTGAGTAGGCTGACAGACAGCTTTGCGCAAATCTTATCGAGTGTTGATTTCTTTTTAGCATTTCAATGAAACCCGACCTGCTTGTCTCGTCTCTGTGCCAACTGTGTAATTATATTGATTTTCAAGATCAATGTAGAAAGACTTTACAAATTAGATAAGTATAGAGAAGGGTTCGGATACATTTGGAAAGCATTGTCCTTTAATAGCTCAATACAGAGATACAGTGA
Organism: Coregonus clupeaformis; assembly: GCF_020615455.1. NCBI lineage: Eukaryota > Metazoa > Chordata > Actinopteri > Salmoniformes > Salmonidae > Coregonus > Coregonus clupeaformis. The sequence continues at coordinate 8,759,909 of NC_059196.1, forward strand.
GTAAGATAAACAGTGGCATACAGTGGGGAAAAAAAGTATTTAGTCAGCCACCAATTGTGCATGTTCTCCCACTTAAAAAGATGTGAGAGGCCTGTAATTTTCATCATAGGTACACGTCAACTATGACAGACAAATTGAGGAAAAAAAATCCAGAAAATCACATTGTAGGATTTTTAATGAATTTATTTGCAAATTATGGTGGAAAATAAGTATTTGGTCACCTAAAAACAAGCAAGATTTCTGGCTCTCACAGACCTGTAACTTCTTCTTTAAGAGGCTCCTCTGTCCTCCACTCGTTACCTGTATTAATGGCACCTGTTTGAACTTGTTATCAGTATAAAAGACACCTGTCCACAACCTCAAACAGTCACACTCCAAACTCCACTATGGCCAAGACCAAAGAGCTGTCAAAGGACACCAGAAACAAAATTGTAGACCTGCACCAGGCTGGGAAGACTGAATCTGCAATAGGTAAGCAGCTTGGTTTGAAGAAATCAACTGTGGGAGCAATTAATAGGAAATGGAAGACATACAAGACCACTGATAATCTCCCTCGATCTGGGGCTCCACGCAAGATCTCACCCCGTGGGGTCAAAATGATCACAAGAACGGTGAGCAAAAATCCCAGAACCACACGGGGGGACCTAGTGAATGACCTGCAGAGAGCTGGGACCAAAGTAACAAAGCCTACCATCAGTAACACACTACGCCGCCAGGGACTCAAATCCTGCAGTGACAGATGTGTCCCCCTGCTTAAGCCAGTACATGTCCAGGCCTGTCTGAAGTTTGCTAGAGTGCATTTGGATGATCCAGAAGAGGATTGGGAGAATGTCATATGGTCAGATAAACCAAAATATAACTTTTTGGTAAAAACTCAACTCGTCGTGTTTGGAGGACAAAGAATGCTGAGTTGCATCCAAAGAACACCATACCTACTGTGAAGCATGGGGGTGGAAACATCATGCTTTGGGGCTGTTTTTCTGCAAAGGGACCAGGACGACTGATCCGTGTAAATGAAAGAATGAATGGGGCCATGTATCGTGAGATTTTGAGTGAAAACCTCCTTCCATCAGCAAGGGCATTGAAGATGAAACGTGGCTGGGTCTTTCAGCATGACAATGATCCCAAACACACCGCCCGGGCAACGAAGGAGTGGCTTCGTAAGAAGCATTTCAAGGTCCTGGAGTGGCCTAGCCAGTCTCCAGATCTCAACCCCATATAAAATCTTTGGAGGGAGTTGAAAGTCCCTGTTGCCCAGCAACAGCCCCAAAACATCACTGCTCTAGAGGAGATCTGCATGGAGGAATGGGCCAAAATACCAGCAACAGTGTGTGAAAACCTTGTGAAGACTTACAGAAAACGTTTGACCTGTGTCATTGCCAACAAAGGGTATATAACAAAGTATTGAGAAACTTTTGTTATTGACCAAATATTTATTTTCCACCATAATTTGCAAATAAATTCATTAAAAATCCTACAATGTGATTTTCTTATTTTGTCTGTCATGTCTATGATGAAAATTACAGGCCTCTCTCATCTTTTTAAGTGGGAGAACTTGCACAATTGGTGGCTGACTAAATACTTTTTTCCCCCACTGTATATAGTATGATTGTACACAATACAGTATATACATTAATTGTAACTATAGAAGTAGGCACATATTTGAGTCTCAATAGCAATGCTACTGTAGATGAAAAAACAACAACCTCAAAAGCCAGCATATGGTTTAGCATAGTATAGCATGATCAAGTTTTTGGCTATTGGGGCGTACAGTAGTTGTATTCTGCAGCATCATTGTTTTGAATGTCTTAAGATGCCATTGAATAAACATTATAGCTTACAAAACGCTGAGTAAAAAAGCCATATTGACCAATTACTGTGACTATGTATGTGCCATCTTTTTCCTTCTTCTTTTGTAAAATAGCCTAGTCACTCTCTAAGATCCAAATACACCACATCTTCTCATACCAGGCTCTTTCTGTGGAAGAGAATTGAACTTAAAGAGGAGCTTCTGACATAGTTGGCCTTTGAGTCACACTAAGAACCAGCGAGAGGACTCCGTGTTCATACCATAAACCACAGTCATACTGTGCATGAAACATTTTCTTTCACTAAACAACTTAAGTGAAGTAAACTTGAAAGGCTATGCAATCCAATTTCTGTAAAAAGATAATGACGAGGCACCTCAAAACCTTGAGCCGTAATCTAGTCATATTCTATCAGTAGAGTAAAAATGAATTGAAAATAATGTACCAGACATTTTTATGGGCACCCAATTATGTGCAATACAGCATAATTATTAACATTTGAATAACATTTCACGCATTTAAAAGTATGAGTAATTTACTTTGAAGTAATTCCTTGGTCCTCTGCAACAGTAGGTTCAGTTTCTTTTCTGTGGGTGACATTCAAATGGCATAAACAACTTATTAATCATCAAATAACTGCTGTCTGGCACAGAGTGGTACAGAGTGAAATAAGAAAGGAGAGTAATAATAATAAGCCATTTAGCAGACGCTTTTATCCAAAGCGACTTACAGTCATGCGTGCATAAATGTTTTGTGTATGGGTGGTCCCGGGGATCGAACCCACTACCTTGGCGTTATAAGCGCCGTGCTCTACCAGCTGAGCTACAGAGGACCACAGTATACTTGAGCATTCGAGGATTTGGCTAGCTCACACCACAAGACCAAGACAAAGTTGTTGATAGGCGTTGTGACATCTTCACTGAATGTTCCCTTCAAGGAGTTCAGTCTGTATCGTCAGGTGACCATGAACTGCTTGATACACCATTGGTCAGTACCTGAAACAGAGGACAGACTAAGCTGCTTGATGTGTTGAAAAATGCACAAGTCTCTAGCTATACCGATTAGGTACAACAATAACACATATTCTAATGCAGATTCAGAAATGTAAAACAATAACTTGCGAGAAACTTTCTTCCATTTAAAAAACAGAAAGTAGCACTCTAAAAACATGTACTGTGCCTCACACAGCCCCTTAGCAATACTAAGAAAACGTGTCTTCGTTCACTGTTCTGAGAACTCAGCAGGGGGTATGTTCAGAGTGTTCAAAGGCCTCATTTCTTTCACTGTTGCGATCGAGCCACTCTCCCTTTGAAAACGACACTTAAATCAAGTACCACGGAATCCCATGTGGAGAGAGGATTTCTTATATAAAACTATTGTTTTCACTCATTATTTTCACAATTAGGTAGACTTTTAATATTGGTACTAGTACTAAGAGTGAGAAAGAGCTGATGGTAAATGAAGATAAAGCAGAGAGATGAGTGGTTGAGGAAGGGAACGTTTTTACTATGATGTGAGTGAGTAATGTCTTGTGGAAGAAAATGGCGGATGCGGGTGCAACAGAAAGAGACTCGGTTAGTTACAGACAATGAGTTGAAGGGGAGAGTGATTTTCTGATCGAGATCAGATTGAGAGGCACATTCAAAATACCGTATTGGTGTGAGACAATCACTTTTATTCTGTAACTGGAACACCCAGGTTCTCTTTATTTTCTGAGGGAATGGCTAGGTAGTTTGTTCTGTAGATGGGTAGAAAGAGAGGTAAATCTGAGACCCTGTAGTGCATTCATGTAGAACCATACTGTGTGCATTTCATTGGGCCTTTCTTATTGAACTCCGTCAATGCAAAACAATTGAGACAATTGCAAAACAATGCAAAACAATTGAGACAATTGGGATATGTTATCATTGGGAATGTTCCAGTTTATTCATGACAATATGCCAAAAGCAATATCGACCATAAGCCTGGATACTGACTTAGAAACTATGACGCCGATTTCGTTCAACTTTGCTAATAGGATTCCCACAACCCATGAGTTAGCCTATTTCCTAGCCATTATTCTATAAGAAAAAAGTATCCAAATAAGAGGACCATGTCAAATGAAAGTGGTAAAACAGTAGGAAATCGATTAATCACAGGTGCAACTGGTGGAGATCATCCTGTCTCCTAGCCAACAGTCCATGATTGATGTGATTTAGGATCACTAATGTATCCTAAGATCCTTTAAAATGGCTGCATTATCCTGTACTGTTCAACAGCCAGTCACATATTATGGCTGGCTGCCTGCCATCGGTGTGCCTCTAATGTAGTTTATCTGCTCAAACAGCTCAATACCATGGCTGCGTCCCAAATGGCACCCTATTCCCTATATAGTGTACTACTTTTGACCAGAGCCCTATGAGCCCTAAGTCCTGTCAGCACTAGAACGGATGGAGGTCACTCCTCGCAACACACCACTGGTGGTTAAACTTAATGTGGTATTCCTGGGCATTGGGTCATTAGGTGTTGTCTCTAGACTGAGTGCAAAGTGCAAAGTGTTGTCTATTTAAAAAGCATTTGTGGAACAACTGTCACAACCCATATAATGTAGCAGTGTATACTCTCTTCATCTGTTCAGAAGTGCATTATTTTAACCTATTTCTCAATTGATTCCTTCAGGCATTCTCTCAATTTCCCAAGTAGGTTCTGTGTACATCTATCCTGCACTATTGGTACTTTCAGTGTAAGGTACAGGAAATAGTGTAATTGGATTCAAACATGCACTGTATATTACCCAATATCGTATTGTAAGGTCGAAATGTGATGGCCACAATCCACTGTACCGACTTCCATCTACCGCCCAGCACCATCACCAATCATTGGGAGCTGACACCACATGAATATATTTAAGCCTTGGCCACAGAGCACTAAATTGGTTGTTTGAAAATGGTGGAACAGGAGTCAGCAGAGCGCTCCAAACAATCCAGGGACCTCAGCAGAAAGACGACTTACTGAAACAGCTAACCGACTACTGACCGCAAAATCCCTCAGACCATTACACCTCCATTACACTCTTTCGCAGATCGCACAACCTATACATTGGATACTGCATGGCCTAACAGTAAATGTAAACTATTCACTAACCCCAATTTATTGAAGGGGTCATAAAATCAGCAGGGGTAATGTTACGCCACATTGTCAGTAATGCCTACTGTGGGTAAGGCCCAAACTCCATATGCAGTATGAGATACTTAGCATCGTATCCATACTGTACGTGCTGAAGCCAACTCTAGTCGTCTATCATTGCCCTGCACCATACATCTAGATACATGGTGCAAAGCAACAAAAGAAGACCAGAGTTGCCCTTAGTACATACAGGCTATGATATACAAGGCTACGAGATACAAGACGCGACTACAAGATATGAGGCTATGAGATCTAATGCTAAGCGATACAAGCCTACGAGGTACAAGACAAGCCTATGAGATAAAAACCTACGAGACACATGGCTAAGAGATACTCACGCGGTGTCCTGGGCCTGCTCGTCTGACCTGGAGATCTTCCTGTAGCAGTAGACCATCTCCACCAGGAGCCAGCAGGTGAGGAAGACCAGCAGGACGTACATCATGATCTCTGAGTACAGGGCAGTGGTGTCGTCACTGGCTGCCAGACAGACACACACAACCCATAGAGATGGATATAGGGTACACTTGATACAAAGTCGGTTTTAGCATTGGCAGCGCCATTAAAGGTTTTCACCATTTTAAAGTAATCAACTGGGTGAGACTACCTATGGGTTAAGGAAGGATCATAGAATTCCTTCCAAGTCAGCAGAAGGGATCAGCCAAATACTCCTGAGTAAAGATTCAAGCACCACAGGTGGCAGTTAAATCATTAACTTTTGCTTTATGCCTGTTCAGACTATACACACTAACACAGTAGGTGGAGGTATACACCTTTTTAGTTTGATTACAAACCGCCATAAAACTCACAGAAGTAGAAGAAGAAGACACTGACTACTTTGAAATTGATATAGCCCTCAATGGTTCTGCCCATGCTGTCACAGAAGTGATGAATGGCAAAGATAGGTGTGCCCTCTTTCCATCTCTATGACAAAACCCACACCGCATCTGCTTGGATAGAACACTGCAAGACAACAGAAATAGACAATGTTATAAACTGCATTGGTTTGATAGGGACTTACTGTAAATCCTGCACAGACTGTTCTACAAGTTTTTGTGAATTAAGGCATAGAGTAGTAAGGATGACTATTTGTTAGTTAGATAACTGTGTAGGCCTATTTTCTTATATGGGACGGTAAACAGATTCTCAATGTGTTTTGAGACCCAGCATATCAGCCAGAATAAATAACTGTCCTGTCGCCACTAGCAGTAAAGTGACAATTCTAATTAAAACAGTATGTAGCAATCTATTTCTGATGTATCCATTCACTCACAATCAAAACTACAAAACAGTCCCATATGTGGGCATTACAGCTTGTTCTGTTAGCCAGGTGAAGTCAATCTCATTCTGTATAGGAGGCAGTTAAGCATGCTTAGTCTGTACATATGAGAGTTTTTTTTGGAACATATTGAGAATACAAATTTGATTGGATAATGGTCCAATGATAAAGATGGTAAGATCCAATTATTGCTAGTATAATCACATGTGTAAAGTATACAGGATAGTGTTTCACGTAACCTTATTGGGAATAACCAAAAAGTCCTCTCATGATGCTTTAGTGTTTTCCTGCATGCATAATACATTCTCTACCACTCTTGACCAGGCAATTTATTGCCAGCTGATGAGATAGTTAGCGTAGCTCTATGCAAAACACGTTAGATATTGTATGTAGCACATATTGATAGGTCAAGTTCCCTCAGTTAAAAAAATTGTCATACTGTCTTGCAACACTGCAAACCCAACAGTGTATTAAACAACGATCATCTCTTCCCCTCGTTTTCGTACACACACAAGGTCTTAATTTAACTATGCATTTAATTGACCCATTGTCATCCCTCTTGCACAAGTACTACCAGCCTTAAACTGGAGCGTTTAGGCTTCATATTTGTAACATAAAAGGTTAAACCATGCTATAGCAAAACGTCTTGCTATAATACATAGAGAAAGAAATCAGCAGAAACATGTATGATAATAGCGGTTCTCAATGTTAATTTTGTGTTTTTCTCATTTAAAAAATAATACTGGCAAATAAGGAAGTCCACTCTTTATTTTTAACCTTTATTTAACTAGGCAAGTTTGTTAAGAACAAATTCTTATTTACAATGACGGCCTACACCGGCCAAACCCGGACGACGCTGGGCCAATTGTGCGCCGCCCTATGGGACTCCCAATCACGTCCGGTTGTGATACAGCCTGGAATCGAACCAGGGTCTGTAGTGACGCCTCTAGCACTGAGATGCAGTGCCTTAGACCGCTGCGCCACTCGGGCTGTATCACTGCTGTGCCACTATACTACAAGATATTGGTACAATATTATCAAATGAATAGAGCAGATTAGATTGATACGTTTTTTTTTTTACCGTTTATAAGCGGAAAGATTTTCCTTATATTTAAATAAGGTTGTCTTCCTCCCTACACGTGAGAGTTGGATCTGATGAGAACCACTGTGTCAATGAATTGGTGCCAAACTCCACGAAGCCTGAGGCACAGCATTTTCTGTGTGAAACTTCCAAATAGCTGCAGAAAGATAAACTTATCATAATCCCTTCTTATATGGGAATGAAAAATTGCCTGCTGACCCGCAGCTTTTTGCAATTGGACACTACTATGGTATGAGTTGCAAAATAAAAGTTGTACGTTTCATGTAATGTATACAAGGGCAAACTAAAATATAGTTGGTAATGACTATTATCAAATGTAGATGTATGCAGATATGAACTAGCAACTTTGATACAACTAAGTCTATCTATATGAACCCCAGCAGTCCACAATAGATAGGCAGATAGAGTAAAGTGAATGTAGGAATAATGATATACAAATATACATATTAAATAGTATATTTGAGTAAGGTGAACATCCAGTAAGCATACAGTAAATAGAAACCAAATGATGTACATTACCCCTTATAATAGATAGTAAAGTAGTTGGTTAAAAAAAACCTTCCCTTACTATAAGAGGCCTTCAATTGAGCTTTGATAATAATCAAAACTGAACAAAAACACACTCATTACTCATGCAATAACCCTTTTCTTTAATGCAAATTGTAAATACGATTAACATACCTAATAGCACCTAAGAAAAATAATACACTTTACTTTTAAGTTTTGTCAAAACACATGGCAACAACCAAGAAGAAGAGGGTTTAAGGGGAAAAGCACATATAAATACGTAAATCACACACAGCAAACCACAGACAGTTAAGCCTCCAGCAAGGAGCTTGAAAGAACAGGAAGTAAAATTACAAAATAGGAAGGAACAGGAAGTACTCTCACCTTCCTGTCTGACCACCAGGTTGATTACCAGGGTTTTGATAACCGAGGGGGAGTAGGACTCAAACTCAAACTGCCGGAACACCACACACTTGTAGGTGCCCGTGTCGTTCATTGTGACGTTGAGGATACTGATGGAGAGTTCCTGCAGGTCTCTACTTCCATTCCACACCAAGCGACCCTGCCAAGGCCCATCCAGCTCCCTGGGGTGCCCATCAAACAGGTAGATCTGAGGGGGCAATGTAGCAGGCACACACACACGCACACACACACACACACACACACACACACACACACACACACACACACACACACACACACACACACACACACACACACACACACACACACACACACACACACACACACACACACACACACACTGTAATCGTTGTTAGCTAACTTCACCAGATTTTTCCCTCATAGTTCAAAGTACTTGTAGACCATTCAGCCTGACCAGGAAAAACCTCCATGCCCTAGTTATAGGCAATAATTCCTGGTCAGGTCACATGGTCAGGAAAAATGGCTGGTCCTCTCATCAGGTGAAATAATTGTAATGATATTGTTTGTGCGAATGGATGTTAGATGGAGGAGACCTACAGGGATGGGTTCTTCGCCAGGTGGGATGTAGTACCAGTCCACGCGTGTCTCTGCGCTGACCTCCTCTCTCTTCATACAGGAGATGCAGGTCAGTTTCATGGGGTTCCCAACGACCGCCTCTGTTTCCGAGGGCACATCTACACATACTGGCCTGCTCACCTGCACTGGAGATCGTAACAAACAGAGCGGCATCACACCAGCACCACACTGTAGCATGTACAGTACACATCACCCAGAGAAACATACAGTTGAAGTCGGAAGTTTACATACATCTTAGCCAAATACATTCAAACTCTGTTTTTCACAATTCCTGACATTTAATCCTAGCAAAAATTCCCTGTTTTAGGTCAGTTAGGATCACCACTTTATTTTAAGAATGTGAAATGTCAGAATAATAGTAGAGAGAATGATTTATTTCAGCTTTTATTTATTTCATCACATTCCCAGTGGGTCAGAAGTTTACATATACTCAATTAGTATTTGGTAGCATTGCCTTTAAATTGTTTAACTTGGGTCAAACGTTTCGGGTAGCCTTCCACAAGCTTCCCACAATAAGTTGGGTGAATTTTGGCCCATTCCTCCTGACAGAGCTGGTGTAACTGAGTCAGGTTTGTAGGCCTCCTTGATTGCACACGCCTTTTCAGTTCTTTCCACAAATTTGCTATAGGATTGAGGTCAGGGCTTTGTGATGGCCACTCCAATACCTTGACTTTGTTGTCCTTAAGCCATTTTGCCACAACTTTGGAAGTATGCTTGGGGTCATTGTCCATTTGGAAGACCCATTTGCGACCAAGCTTTAACTTCCTGACTGATGTCAGTCTTGAGATGTTGCTTCAATATATCCACATAATTTTCCTTCCTCATGATGCCATCTATTTCTGTGAAGTGCACCAGTCCCTCCTGCAGCAAAGCACGCCCACAGCATGATGCTGCCACCCCCGTGCTTCACGGTTGGGATGGAGTTCTTCGGCATGCAAGCTACCCCCTTTTTCCTCCAAACATAACGATGGTCATTATGGCCAAACAGTTATATTTTTGTTTCATCAGACCAGAGGACATTTCTCCAAAAATGACGATCTTTGTCCCTATGTGCAGTTGCAAACCGTAGTCTGGCTTTTTTATGGCGGTTTTGGAGCAGTGGCTTCTTCCTTGCTGAGCGGCCTTTCAGGTTATGTCGATATAGGACTTGTTTTACTGTGGATATAGATACTTTTGTACCTGTTTCCTCCAGGATCTTCATAAGGTCCTTTGCTGTTGTTCTGGGATTGATTTGCACTGTTCACACCAAAGTACGTTAATCTCTAGGAGACAGAACGCGTCTCCTTCCTGAGCGGTATTACGGCTGCGTGGTCCCATGGTGTTTATACTTGCGTACTATTGTTTGTACAGATGAATGTGGTACCTTCAGGCATTTGGAAATTGCTCCCAAGGATGAACCAGACTTGTGGAGGTCTACAATTTCTTTTATGAGGTCTTGGCTGGTTTCTTTTGATTTTCCCATGATGTCAAGCAAAGAGGGACTGAGTTTGAAGTCAGGCCTTGAAATACATCCACAGGTACACCTCTAATTGACTCAAATTATGTCAATTAGCCTATCAGAAGCTTCTAAAGCATGACATAATTTTCTGGAATTTTCCAAGCTGTTTAAAGGCACAGTCAACTTAGTGTATGTAAACGTCTGACCCACTGGAATTGTGATACAGTGAATTATAAGTGAAATAATCTGTCTGTAAACAATTGTTGGAAAAATTACTTGTGTCATGCACAAAGTAGATGTCCTAACTGACTTGCCAAAACTATAGTTTGTTAACAAGAAATTTGTGGAGTGGTTGAAAAACGAGTTTTAATGACTCCAACCTAAGTGTATGTAAACTTCCGACTTCAACTGTAATTGTGTGTGTGTGTGTGTGTGTGTGTGTGTGTGTGTGTGTGTGTGTGTGTGTTTTTGTGTGAGAGAGGCAGGTTAGCGTTTTTTGTCATGAATATTGTTCTGGAAGCAGCTCTGCAGAGTGGTCACTAGCTGGCACAGCCACAAAGTCATACAATCAAAATTTTTAAAACCCAACCCTAACCTTAACCCTGACCTTAACCACACTGCTAAACCTAATACATAACCCTAACCTTAAATGAATACCGAAAAGCAAATGATTGTTTTCATGAAGTTTTACAATATAGACAATTTTGACTTTGCAGCTGGCCTAAGGGAAAATCGTTCAGTTCTGCCTCCAGGACAAGACTCATGACATTAAACGTCAACCTGCGTGTGAGAGCTGGCGGGAATAAAAGACTGCAAAAACATAAATGTATTATTCTATTCAATTAAATCACACCCTCCACCCATCCCCCTCTGGTCTGTTGTCAGAGCGTTCTATCTGATAACCCTGTGACCTAATTTTGCGCCAGGCTTGGATGAGCTCCCTGTTGTGCCAGTCAGACTACGATAATGCAGTGCCATAAACACCACTGTTCTCAAATCACAACTCACTCACCACATAATACACCCTCACACCCTTGAACAAAATACATTTCACACTAGACTGACAACTGTGGACACATGCAGTGAGCGTAACATCATCCACCCCACTACATAACAGCTGAATCTCAAACAGCACCGTATTCCATATATAGTGCACTACTTTAGACCAGGGCCCAGGTCAAAAGTAGTGCACTATATGGTCAAAGTAGTGCACTATATAGGGAATTGGGTGCCATTTGGGATGCGACCAAACCCTGTCAAACCCAGCCAGGCTGCTATAGTGACTGAGGGATGAAAATGTGTGGCTTTCTGCATGGAGTCTTTGTGTGACTGGCTGATGAAACGCAGGGTTAGTATTATGTAACCCAGAGCCCCAGGCTGTCTGTCAACATCGATCACATCTCCAGCTCATTCTGAAGGGTCATACATGCAGCCACATGGAAACCGGGACAGTCACAGTAGTGAAAGTGACACAGAAACGTACTGGGAAAGAGGACCAAGTAGAAACCCACTCTAAATGATATGTGTCAGTAGCCTAATGTTATGTATGAATTCATTTATTTCTTATTTCTGAAGGGCAGCACAGACAGGGCTCATCTGAGGCTTTAACTCACTGACAAGTGAGAAGAGGATCTACTGTCTGCTCTCTATTTAAGTACCTCTATTAGTTTGTTCATGTTTTTAAATGTTGCAATAATACACCACATATACAAAAGTATGTGGACACCCCTTCAAATTAGTGGATTCTGCTATTTCAGCTTGTCTGTTCTCAGTTGCAACACTCACTACCGAGTTCCAAACTGCCTATGGAAGCAATGTCACCATAAGAACTGTTCGTCAGGAGCATCATGAAATGGGTTTCTGGGTTTGGCAGATGCCAGGAGAACGCTACCTGCCCAATGCATAGTGCCAACTGTGGAGGAGGAATAATGGTCTGGGGCTGTTTTTCATGGTTCGGGCTTAACCCTTAGTTCCAGTGAAGGGAAATCTTAAACCTACAGCATACATTGACATTCTAGACGATTCTGTGCAGTTTGAGGAAGGCCCTTTCCTGTTTCAGCATGACAATGCCCCCGTGCACAAAGCGAAGTCCATACAGAAATGGTTTGTCGAGATCGGTGTGGAAGAACTTGACTGGCCTGCACAGAGCCCTGACCTCAACCCCATCAAACACCTATGGGATGAATTGGAACGCCGACTGCGAGTCAGGCCTAATCGCCCAACATCAGTTCCCGACCTCACTAATGCTCTTGTGGCTGAATGGAAGCAAGTCCCCGCAGCAATGTTCCAACATCTAGTGGAAAGCCTTCCCAGAAGAGTGGAGGCTGTTATCACAGAAAAGGAGGGACCAACTCCATATTAATACCCATGATTTTGGAATGAGATGTCCACATACTTTTGGTCATGTAGTGTATTTAAAATATTTTATATAGAAGTGTTACCAAATTCTATTTTATTTTACTTTAGAGAGTGAATACCCAAATCATGTCCTGTCTGTAGGCTTCTACATGTAATGATAATATTATACTTATACCTTCATTTTATTTTATGCAAAAGCCAAGTGAATGATACTATAGGCTTTCTATGTCACTTGACCCTGTCAAATCATGCCATACTAGCCTTAGTCAGACCTCTCAAAGTGGTCAGTTGAATCCCCACCAAAAAAGTAACGGAAATGATAACGGAACATAAAGGCCTAGCTAAGTGTTGGGATTTCAACTTGTTTGATCGTGATTTATGTTTATGTCAATATTTAATTTATGTCAATAACCGTCGCATCACAAGTCTAAGTTAGGTGTGATTTTCAACCATTCGAGACAAGTACATAATATAAGTGCAAACACTTACCTACTAAAACCAAAAGTAATAGGGAATACAATATAACCCTGGTTCGAGTTCTCATATTCGGTGTTCTCTGGGATAGCTGTCTTGGGCACTCTCTCCCTGTTCACAATCAAAGAAAGAAAACACACTTTCAGCCTCGAATAATCTCATATTTAATCTACATTATTTCTATGGCGTGGTGGCGGATTACCCTAGTTTGATTAGGCTATTTGAGGAGCGTAATTTCAGGACAATGGACAGCGCACCGCTATCCAGGAGATCAGTCCTCGATAATTATAACACATTCTCTGTAGAGATTTCACAAAGAGTGAAAAAAATCTCGCTGGTCTATCGATTTTGCGTAAAGTTTTAAAGTCGAATAGGTTACACAAAAGGCAACGGTTGGTTATTTTCCAGTGTCTGAAGAGAACATTAATTAAATATTATCATTATCAATGGCATGTTGGCTAAGAGTCATAATTTATATTTTTGTAAACTACTCCCACATTATTCCAGTAGTAGTAATTTAGTGGTGAGAAAATAAAATAACTCACACACTCACAGTCATTCACTCGATATTCCTCACAGCTTCGGCATGAATAAAACCCAAAAGAGACCTGTAGATTCCACGCTCCGGTTAGGCCACTTTCTATTGAGGGATCTGGGTGAGCGTCTAGAAATCCTCAATCATACAATGACAATGGATTGTAAAAAGTTTAATATGAAAAAAGGCCACTCCTTTGTCAGAATCTTCATAAAAGGAGGAGCAATCCGAAAATGACGTTTCTTGTTCTGCTGTCCACTGCCTTTGTTTTTCACAATAAACTGCCACTTAGCGCTCCGAGAATATTTTCGTTGATGCGCATGCGTAAAAGTCACTCCCTATATACAGTAGGCTCTTGTTGTTCACAGGCACATCGACAACAACAAGTAAATCGACCATTAAACTATGAGAATGGTTTACCAAGAAAAACTTCTAAAAGGACTAATTCGCGGAAAAAAAGGAGTTGGCTAATTCTTTTTTTTTTTTTTTACCGCGAATTAGTCCTTTTGGAAGTTTTTCTTGGTAAGCCATTCTCATGATTTTATGTCATTGTTGTTGAGCAGCTCTCCTTTCCTTTGTTTGCTGAAGTGCAAAGGCCTACCTGAACTCCGACCATTAAACAATTTGCTTTCCTATTTTTAACCATTTGACCTTTCACTCTAAATAAATAACACATTTCAAAATGGCTATTTACATGAAACATTAGTGCCCTTAAATTGTGCACGCTAATCAATTATACTTATAGGCTATTACAATTATCTTCAAATGTATATAATGTTTTTATTTTTTTAAGTATTCCAACAAGTAATCCAATTCATTGTTCGCCTAGGTAAGGGGATTTGAATGAATACAATACTAATATCACTGCTCTTTAGTTCACACAGAACTGGGCTACAAAAAAGATAAATATGGAGGACTGTTTATTATGATATACAAAGAGAGTTCAGTGCAGGTTGTTCCTCAATCTTCTTACATTTCTTTAAAGTTAGTTTTAGTCTTATTTATTTTCACAAAGGAAGACACGTAAAAGACAAAACAATGCAGATAAAAACAAGGTAAAAGTGTGCAGATGAGGTTTGAAACCCAAGAGGACTTATATGAAAACCACATCAAAAGAAAAACAATATATGTGTGTGTGTGTGTGTGTACAATACAGTTTGTTCAATCAATGAAACAAAGCATACTAATAACATTTACATTGCATTTTAGTCATTTAGCAGACGCTCTTATCCAGAGCGACTTACAATTGAACATGATAGATTCAGTGTACAAAAAAACATGTTTGTTTTTGTGTGTGTGCATGTGTGTTCATGATAGTGTGAGAGTTAGGCTACATGGAGGAGACTACTGTGCAGTTCACAAAAAATAATTAAATCCACATGAAATAACACAAGGTTCACTATAGGTCTTACTTTCAACATTGCATTGAGATCGGAGAGTTGTATAAGCCTTTTTCTTGTTCAACAGATGATTGATGATTTTCCAAGTTTACTTTATATTGTTTGAAGATTCTTGTAATTTACTAGTAAAGTATATTTTGGGGGATATCCGAAGTAGATGGGTAAATGTGTGCTTATACTATACTGAACAAAAATATAAATGCAACATGCAACAATTTCAATGATTTTACTGAGTTACAGTTCATATAAAGAAATCAGTCAGTTGAAATAAATTCAATAGGCCCTAATCTATGGATTTCACATGACTGGGCAGGGGCGCAGCCATGGGTGGGCCAGGGAGGGCATAGGCTCACCCACTTGGGAGGCAGGCCCAATCAAAATGAGTTTTTCCCCACAAATGGGCTTTATTATAGACAGAAATAATCCTCAGTTTCTTCTGCTGTCCGGGTGGCTGGTCTCAGATGATCCCGCAGGTGAAGAAGCCCGATGTGCAGGTTCTGGGCTTGCATGGTTACACCTGGTCTGCGGTTGTGACCAGTTGGACGTACTGCCAAATTATCTAAAACAAGATTGGAGGCGGCTTATGGTAGAAAAATGTACATTGAATTATCTGGCAACAGCTCTGGTGGACATTCCTGCAGTCAGCATGCCAATTGCATGCGCCCTCAAAACTTGAGACATCTGTGGCATTGTGTTGTGTGACAAAACTGCACATTTTAGAGTGGCCTTTTATTGTCCCTAGGACAAGGTGCACCTGTGTAATGATCATGCTGTTTAATCAGCTTCTTGATATGCCACACCTGTCAGGTGGATGGATTATTTTAGCAAAGGAGAAATGCTCACTAACAGGGATGTAAACACATTTCTGCACAACATTTTTGCTTTTTGTGTGTATGGAACATTTCTGGGATGTTTTATTTCAGCTCATGAAACATGGGACCAACACTTTACATGTTGCGTTTATATTTTTGTTCAGTATATTTGTAATTGGCAGAATTCAAGGGGGGTGGGACTTCTGATTTTTTTTTTTACTGAGGATCTTTAGAGACCAGTTGTAAACCCTGGTTTCCATAACCCATTTGCTGCTCTCTTATGAGGTCTGAATAAGGGAAAGCAGTGGTGAAATACAGAATTGAAGGATGTGAGAAAAGTCTGGTAAGTAGACTCCACATCGGCCTGATTAGAAACATTTCCCCATGAAATATCATCAATCAACATCTTAAAGTGCTCAATATTACTTTTGTTAAATATTCTACATTTAAAGCTACTATCCATTCCCACCTGTTCATTTCCAGCTGACAAAGAGAAGTGGAATATTTGAAAGTGTTCATAAATGCCAGTATAAAGTATACCTGTTTTTGCCACATTATTCAATGAATCAGTGAAGATATTATCAATAAGGATGATCAATGAACTGGTCACTTTTGTGGGCTTCTAGATGAGGGGATATACAGTAGATAGCTAGAGTATAAAGTAAGTAAAATGTATTCAGACCCCTTGACTTTTTTCACATTTTGTTACGTTACAGACTTTTTCTAAAATGGATTACATTGTTTTTTCCCCTCATCAGTCTACACACAATACCCCATTATGACAAAGCGAAAACAGGTTGAAATACATTTTTGCAAATGTATTAAAAATAAGAAACAGAAATACCTTATTTACATAAGTATTCAGACCCTTTGCTATGAGACTCGAAATTGAGCTCAGGTGCATCCTGTTTCCATTGATCATCCTTGAGATGTTTCTACAACTTGATTGGAGTCCACCTGTGGTAAATTCAATTGGTTGGACATGATTTAGAAAGGCACACCTTTCTATATAAGGTTCCACAGTTGACAGTGCATGTCAGAGCAAAAACCAAGCCATGAGGTTGAAGGAATTGTCCGTAGAGCTCCGAGACCAGATTGTGTCGAGGCACTGATCTGGGGAAGGGTACGAAAAAATGTCTGCAGCATTGAAGGTTCCCAAGAACACAGTGGCCTCCATTATTCTTAAATGGAAGAAGTTTGGAACCACCAAAACCCTTCCAAACTGAGCAATCGGGGGAGAAGGGACTTGGTCAGGGAGGTGACTAAGAACCTGACAGAGCTTCAGAGTTCCTCTGTAGCGATTGGAGAAACTTCTAGAAGGACAACCATCACTGCAGACCTTCACCAATCGGGCCTTTATAGTAGAGTGGCCAGACGGAAGCCACTCCTCAGTAAAAGACACATGACAGCCCGCTTGGAGTTTGCTAAAAGGCACCTAAGGACTCTCAGACCATGAGAAACAAGATTCTCTGGTTTGATGAAACCAAGATTGAACTCTTTGGCCTTAATGCCAAGAGTCACGTCTGGAGGAAACCTGGCAGCATCCCTACGGTGAAGCATGGTGGTGGCAGCATCATGCTGTGGGGATGTTTTTCAGCGGCAGGGACTGGGTGACTAGTCAGGATCGAGGGAAAGATGAACGGAGCAAAGTACAGAGAGAGCCTTGATGAAAACCTGCTCCGGAGCGCTCAGGACCTCAAATTGGGGTGAAGGTTCACCTTCCAACAGGACAACGACCCTAAGCACACAGCCAAGACAAAGCAGGAGTGGCTTCGGGACAAGTCTCTGAATGTCCTTGAGTGGCCCAGCTAGAGCCCGGACTTGTACCCGATCTAACATCTCTGGGGAGACCTGAAAATAGCTGTGTAGCGACACTCCCCATCCAACCTGACAGAGCTTGAGAAGATCTGCAGAGAAGAATGGGAGAAACTCCACAAATATAGGTGTGCCAAGCTTGTAGCATCATACCCAAGAAGACTTGAGGCTGTAATCACTGCCAAAGGTGCTTCAACAAAGTACTGAGTACTTTGTCTGAATACTTATGTAAATGTAATATTTCAGTTTTTGTATTTTATACATTTGCAAAAATTTATAAAAACCAGTTTTGCTTTGTCATTATGGGGTATTGTGTGTAGATTGATGAGGGGGAAAAACAATTTAATCCATTTTAGAATACGGCTGTAACGTAACAAAATGTGGAAAAAGTCATTTGGTCTGAATACTTTCCGAATGCACTGTATACTCGGTGTGTACAGTATGTGTAGAGCATTAAACTAGGACGTGTGTAGGGCATTGAAAAACACATCATTCTGAGCACACCAAGAAAAGCCATGAGCCTACAGAGCTTCTAATGCAACCTTAAAATCTCCATGACTCTCTCTCATATTTGGTGCTTATAGGATGATGCAATGACCTTTCATCTACATAGAACGTAATCTGCATTTGACACAAAACGATAAGCTGTTCGATGCCATTTTATTCCATTCTGCTTCACTGCTTCTCTCTGCTATTACCTCTGAGAGCAGTCATTATCCCACCCCATGCCTGGGCTGCATCTCAAATGTCACCCTATTTAGGGAATAGCGTACCTCTAAAGTACTGATCAAGGATCGGCATGATTTCAAGTATACCCATTATGAGTCACATTGAGTATGAATTATGTTTGCCTTCCAATTACATTTATTTAGGAAAGACTAAGATGTTTAATGAATTGTGAGGCATTGACATATGGAATAAGATCAATCAGATTTTTACTGTAATGGATGGTACTGTGTGTGTGTGTGTGTTCCATACATTGCAGAAATACAGTACATTCTAAACCCAGCATCTAAAGTAAAGCTATTGTGATATTGATATGCATTCCAAAATATTCTTACCAGTATTGTTACATTTCTCTGTGGTACTTCAACCTCTTAAATTCTCGAATTTTCGTCAATGTTCCTAATCAGGAAAGAATTCAAAGGTTTATCCATCTTAAAGCTCCATTCAGCTTCATAAAGCAGATACAGATGTAGTTCTCAGATTTGAAGATTCTGTGTAATCTAACAATGAGATCACTGTGTTTAATCCAGTGGCCGATGTACAGTATGTCCATGGAGGAACAAGAAAGGCTTACCTCAAAGTATACTGTAGATTAAAGGATTTAGGCTTTCTACCATGGATTACACATTTAATTTTGAGTATGTTGTCATTCTCTTTCTATGGATGTTGTATGTGATACATTTTTTCAATGTTTATATATCAGAGCACATGGCTGATTAACCCAAATCATTATATCCATGCCATCAAGCAAGTAGGCAGCAATCATCATTTGAATGACTAATTCCACTGCATATTATTTCTAATGAAAGCACATAAATAACAATGAAAATGGCAGTGGAACAGAAGCAGTGTGTTGTTGCCAGCAGGCTGGGTGAGTCTCAGACAGACTAAATATGGCAGGTCTGGTGGTTGCCACTGCCACATCTCACAGATAAGGAAACCATGGCAACAGTGATGCAAAAGGACCAGAACAAGGCAGAGAAAAGGAAACCCCCTTAGACTAACACAGGAGGAGCTCAGCTCTGAGAAAGAGGAACCAAACTGGTTTGTTTATCATGCTCATTTCCAAGAACAAAACAAATAGATTTGTTCCTACCCACTGGGAACAAACTGGTTGAATCAACGTTGATTCCACGTAATTTCAATGAAATAGACAGTGTTTCTCTTTCAAATGTTTAAAAAAGGATTTAGTCAAACATTTAAAAAACATTACTATTTGCCTGTGTTTACTACTGCCTGGTGTCCAGGGCAAGTGAACAGATTTCCAGGGATTTGGAGGGATTTCAAGATTACAACATGATTACAGCATGTGGAAACTGATGGGAAATGTTGGAACTTAACCGTGAAATCTGGCCAGCAACTATAGAAACGTTTTAATTAATGAAACTCTGGGCTGAATTAATGAAAAGTAGACTATATGCTTATCCCCAGTGGTGTACTTCAGATGTTCAATACAAACATGAATATGGGGGTTAAACAATCCTATTTGAAGAGGAGGCTAGATTTTGAGGGGTCTGATCATTGTTATTGAGCATCTTTTTTGTGGCATTACTGATATACTCATCAATTCCAATATTGATGTACCACAATTAGAGATTTTAGAACTGCAACAAATACAACGTTTTAATTGTTCGTAACACAGCATTATATCCCGTCCCCAAAATAAATCAAATAGCAACATGGGATCCTGAAAAATCTTCCTTATCAAACGCATTTCCTCAAAAATGTGTGCTGCTCCAAACAAAACTGTAATGACCAAACGAGTTCAAATAACATTAGTATTTTGTGTTTGTATCATGGACTATGTATTGCAGCTGTCCATTTGTTATGGACAGACAGTGATGGGACAGGAACAGTTGTGGGCTCCACTAGCAGCTGGTGAAAGGTAACATCATGCCAACCTGAGGACAAATCATACACAGGGCTTTCCTTTCTATAAATAACACTGTAGTCGTTGTTTAAGCAACTAGAGCAGAAATAATATTGAAACATTGCATGAGAAAGACGTATGCTGGTTTACTCTTAGAAGAAAAGGTGCTACCTACAACCATAAAGGCTTCGTCGGCTTACCCCTCCACAAAGAACCCTTTGGCAACCCTTTTTCTAAGAGTACAGTGCCAGCGCCAGCTGAGAGAGGTATGACAAGTAGTCAGATAGTGGGTGGTATGACATATGATATTCAGTGAGACATTGTTTCTAATCTCCACGATAGGGGATGTCAGGCAATGGAACTTTCTATGGGGAATCACCCAACTTTAACCCGGGACTTGGCACCAAGTCGTGGGCACTGATAGCCTTTGAAGATTGGTCCAGCTAACCTCCTCAAATCTGCCCGCCCCCCTGTAGGAATACTCCCTTTCTATTAGCAGAGTGCCCTGTGGATGAACTATCATGCAGCACTTATTTTGTCTAGATTACTCCAGGGGTTGGTCCGCTGCTCAGAGAGAGAGGGAACTGACCATAAATGGAAAAAAGGATATTGTGTAACAAAATATTAACAAATACTCTTGAAAGGTTCTGGGTCACTCGTACAAAGATGTTGGGTTGAAACAAAGAGAATCAGGCGCCAGAGCAGACTGGTCATCCAACGAAACAGTGATGTTTTGATTTGACAATGGTGGCTGAAGCCTGAAAGATATGGAGGGCGTTGACCTGGATAGTATTTCTCCTTGGCGACATTGTGATAAAAGCTATAGTGCACAAGCATAATTCATATCTTTAATAAATATCACTCCAATGAAAATGACCAGTTTGATTAAATCAGATGTGATAAACCTATTATACATCTATACACTAAACCGTACATGTAATCTACAAAATCATGAGAAGACAAATCACAGCAAAAACACACACTTCAGCAATACCCCATTTTCACATGCTTTCTGACTGGCTTATTCCCATACATCTAGTTCTCTGAAGCCTGTTTTATCCATGCTTGTCATCTGACTGCTTGGTCCCTGGCTTTCTACTTCCTGATTGTATGGGCTCTGGTTATCTTCTAGTTTATGGTTCTTTGGTACCCTGCTGTCTAGGTCCTCATGGTCTGGAGAATGACTGTGTTCCTCCTGACCGTCTGATCTATGGTTGTCTGGCTCTGGGTGTGGGTGATCTCGGGTCTGCTCCTCTTCCTCTGGACTGTGGTTATCTAGCTGGCGCCGGCTCATCCCGTTTAATATGATTTGCAGCTCGTCGAGCCTCTGGGATATGTACCGTCTCTTCAGCTCTAACATCATTGTTCCATTACGACTCAGGGCCTTCTCGGGTGTTGCACACTGGAAGGGACAGAGGGAGAGAAAGAGAGAGAGAGAATCACCACAGCATCAGAATTTCAAATGTTCAATTAAATAAAGGCTAATGATGCAAACCAGATGCTAATCTATATGAGGTTGGTAATATATGCAATTTATATAGCATTAGTTGTCACTGTGATAAATGGTGGTCATAACATTCTGTAACATTGCCTTTGAGGTTTGGTCAAAGCTTTGGTGTCTCTCCTTTAGCCACATCTTCACCTGGGTTCTCTTCTGGAGTTTAAGGGTGAGCTGCAGGAAAACCTCATTTAGATGGTCCATCTCCTTCTCCAAAAAGTGAGCCTTCAATAGAGAGAAGGGTCAAGCAACCATCAACTCAATAATCCGACTGAGGGGACTATGAAGTAAGTTAAACAATATGTACAGTACAATGGCTGCATGTGGAAATTCACTGCAGGAAAACATGGTGGAACTGTCAGCAAGACTTACTTGAATGGGTGTTCTTAAACATTGTCCTGAAGGTCCTGCAAAAAAGATTGAGAACATACAGTACCAGTCAAAAGTTTGGACACACCTACTCATTCAAGGGTTTCTTTATTTTGACTATTTTTTACATTGTAGAATAATAGTGAAGACATCAAAACTATGAAATAACACATATGGAATAATGTAGTATCCAAAAAAGTGTTAAACAAATCAAAATATATTTTATATTTGAGATTCTTCAAATAGCCACCCTTTGCCTTGATGACAGCTTTGCACACTCTTGGCATTCTCTCAACCAGCTTCATGAGGTAGTCACCTGGGATGCATTTCAATTAACAGGTGTGCCTTCTTAAAAGTTAATTTGTGAAATGTCTTTCCTTCTTAATGCGTTTCAGCCAATCAGATGTGTTGTGACAAGGTAGGGGGGGTATACAGAAGATAGCCCTATTTGGTAAAAGACCAAATCTATATTATGGCAAGAACAGCTCAAATAAGCAAAGAGAAACGAAAGTCCATCTTTACTTTAAGACATGAAGGTCAGTCAATACGGAACATTTCAAGAACTTTGAAAGTTTCTTCAAGTGCAGTCGCAAAAACTATCAAGCGCTATGATGAAACTGGCTCTCATGAGGACCACCAAAGGAATGGAAGACCCAGAGTTACCTCTGCTGCAGAGGATAAGTTCATTAGAGTTACCAGCCTCAGAAATGGCAGCCCAAATAAATGCTTCACAGAGTTCAGGTAACAGACACATCTCAACATCAACTGTTCAGAGGGGACTGCGTGAATCAGGCCTTCATGGTCGAATTGCTGCAAAGAAACTGCTACTAAAGGACACCAATAAGAAGAAGAGACCTGCTTGGGCAAAGAAACACGAGCAATGGACATTAGACCGATGGAAATGTGTCCTTTGGTCTGGAGTCCAAATTGGAGATTTTTGGTTCCAACTGTCGTGTCTTTGTGAGACGCGGTGTGGGTGAACGGATGATCTCTGCATGTGTAGTTCTCACCATAAAGCATGGAGGAGGAGGTGTTATGGTGTGGGGGTGCTTTGCTGGTGACACTGTCTGTGAATATTTAGATTTCAAGGCACACTATGATTCCATATGTGTTATTTCATAGTTTTGATGTCTTCACTATTATTCTACAATGTAGAAAATAGTAAAAATAAAGAAAAATCCTTGAATGAGTAGGTGTGTCCAAACTTTTGACTGGTACTGTACATGGGCTTTGCAATATACAATACGTACCTAAATATATTTTTGGAATACATATTTCTATATAGTTCAATACAGAACAACACATTCTTACTGTATTCACAGTACATGCACATGAAATAGACCTAATATGAACAAAACAGGTTACCCTTTTCAGTGTCCTCGGCTGGAAATTGCTTAAGATCCCGCATTATTTGCTCCACTTTGAAATACTTATATCGCTGGAGTCTTAAAATAAAATTAAGAAGACAAAGGATTGTAAACATTTTGTAATTGTTTTTATGAAGTCATTCTCAAAGGTGCAACACAAACCTGTCTGACAAGAGGTGCTCTGTGAACTGGCTTTCAGTGGGGACACGGACATTGAGAAAGTCCTCCACTAACTTCCCAGGAGACTGGTCTGAGGTCAGTGAGGTGTCCCTCTTTGCCTGTAAAAGTAAAGCACAAGTCTGCTTGCTGCACTCATCATTACAGTATATTTAACTGTGAATCAATGGGCTCCAGAAACTTCAAGGCTTCTTACCTTGTTTGCTTCATATCTGAAAGAGGCGATGAACAACTGAAGGCTCAAAGCAGAGATGGCATGATGGAGGGCTTGCATGAAGCTTTCAGGCTTGGAACCTAATACAGGAAATTAATTTGACATGATAAACCTACTGTGGGAGAACATCAACAACAAAGTAGTACAAAAAAATCCAAAGTAATATCAAAGATTCATACCACTTAAAATGTGACCATGCTTCACAACATTATTTCCTATCTATTTACCTGAAGCAATATAGGCCATAGACTGTAGGAGAGTGGCAATAAACTGTCCCACACTCTCAAGCTTTGCCTCACAGAGATACAGAATCTGGTTGGTGGTGTCAAAATAAAAGTCCCCATTGCAGTGTGACACCAGGCCCTCGTAGGCTGAGACAGGAACCGTTTTGGCCAGAAGCAGTGTGACTGGGGGGAAGATTTGGGTGTTGCACAGCAGTTTCACAACATGACAGCCGAACAGGAAGATGGCAAAGTGCTGTGGAGAGAGGTTGTCCAGGGCAACGGGGATCAGGTGCACTGCTGGGTCGTCTGTGGTCTTGTCAGTACTGGCTGGAATACAAACTGAAGTGTCAGAACATCATTAGTGTACTGTACTAGTCAGTTAAGCAGATAAAACACAGAGTAATAGGAGTCTTTTTGTGGCCTACTTGTCTTACTGAACAATTTCTGTATTATGAGGGCAATGACATTTTAATTGATTCGTATACCAATACTTCTTTCAGTTTTTATAGAATTTATACTGTGAATAAAAGTAATATGCAGCATTTATTGATTTACAGTATAATTGACCATAGCCCGTGATGGGCACTCTAGTCAATATTGCCTTGGACTCTAGTCTGTCTCGAGTCACAGTTGTTATCTCCAACATTTCAATCAACAGTTACAGAGAATTATCTCTTATCTCAGAGAAGAGAAACCATGGAGCATTAGAGAGGTTCAAGCTGTCCCTAACCTCTGTCTACACCGGGTAGGTTCTGGAGGGACTCCTGTATCTCCTGCAGGGTCCTGGACAGAGGGGTCATGGCCACTAGTTTGGACAGGTCCTGCTCACTCAGACAGGGGGCTGTGCTCTGTAGGTGTACTGGTACAAAGAAATCAGAAGATAAGTCGGAAGTTAATACACAACACTGCAAAGTCCTATATTTGTGTGGGAGTAGTTGCATGTCCCACTTCATAGGGCGACGCAAGTTGACCGAGTTAAAGAAATACTGTGTTGACAAGCATTAAAGTAATTCAGGTTGAATAAACAAAACCGCTGTTCCTAGACGTGACCCGACTACGGTGTCTGTGTCTCCTCACTTCATAACTTAACACTATATGCTGAATTTACAGTGGACCGAGGTTACATATTCTCGCAATATATCTGGCTCTTCTAATCATTCACAGCTGGTGAATGAGACCACAGGTGTAGATGAGGGAAAACATTTGAACAGTGTCTATATCCTACCTAGATCATGAGGTGGTAGTCCTATCTCATGGCCTGATGCAGGTTTGGTCATGTTGGCTGAGGAAAACTAAAAACAGAAATAATATGATGAGTTATTAGTCGATGAGTTAGAAATCATCTGGGTTTACTATTCACAATATCCACATCCCATATTCCATTAGATTGTCAAAGACAACCTTTGGATGTAAATACAGGTATGCTTGTGAATGGTAGTGGTCCTCTGTAGCTCAGTTGGTAGAGCATGGCGCCTGCATTGCCAGGATAGTTGGTTCGATTCCCTGGACCACCCATACATTAAAAACGTATGCACGCTTTGGATAAAAGCGTCTGCTAAATGGCGTATATTATTATGACATTATAATGGGGTGCTTGTCTGATACTAAGCCTTAGTTGCTACACTCAGTGGCCAGTTTATTAGGTACACCCATCTAGTACCGGGTCGGACCCCCCTTTGCCTCCAGAACACCCTGAATTCTTTGGGCATGGAAACATTGCTCAACTGGTATCAAGGGACCTAACGTGTGCCTGGAAAACATTCCCCACACCATTACACCACCAGCCTGTATCGTTGACACCAGGCAGGATGGGGCCATGGACTCATGCTGTGTCACGCCCTGGCTCTGGGGACTCTTACATGTTGAGCCAGGGTGTGGATTTGCTATGTTTAGTTTTTCTATGTTTTTGTTCTAGATCGTTTGATCTATTTTGGCCAGGGTGGTTCCCAATCAGAGGCAGCTGTAGCTCGTTGTCTCTGATTGGGTACCATACTTAGGCAGCCTGTTTTGCACTAGTCTTTGTGGGATCTTGATCCGTAAAGGTTTGTTGTGTTATAACCTCAGGACTTCACATATCGTTTGTTTGTTGTTTTTGTCGTTAAGTACGTTAAATAAAAGTATGTACGCTTATCACGCTGCGCCTTGGTTCGTGTTTTCAGTCAACGATCGTGACAGAAGATCCCACCATAAGAGGACCAAGCAGCGTGCCCAGGAGGAGAAGATGGCGATGTCGCAGGTGGGCAAATGGTGGTCTTGGGAGGAGATATTCGCGGGGAAAGGGCCATGGGCAAAGGTGAATGCCCAGGCAGGAGAGGAGACTGTGGAGGCGCGCTACAGAGAGGAGCAGCGGCAACGCAGAGGGTACCGGCCGGGGAGGAAGCCCGAGAGACAGCTCCAATAATGTTTTTGGGGGGGGCTAAAAGGGTGGTTGGCGGAGCCACGTACTGTGCCGGAACACTCGCGGCACAGTCCTGTACGTCCTGTGCTAGCACCACGCACGTGTCGTGCTAAGGTGGGCATGCAGCCAGGACGGGGTGTGCCGGCTCAACGCTCGTGGCCTCCAGTACCCCTCCTCGGTCCCGTATATCCTGCGCCAGTGCCACGTGCTGTAGCGCCAGTACGAGTGCACAGCCCTGTACGTCCTGTGCTGATGCCTCACACATATTGTGTGGAAATAGGCATTCAGCCAGGACGGGTTGTGTCAGCTCTCCGCTCCAGACCTCCAGTCCGCCTCCACAGTCCGGCACGGCCCGTTCCGGGCTCCCCGCACCAAGCCAATGGTGCGTGTTCCCAGTCCAGCCCGGCCTGTTCCTGCTCCCCGCACCAAGCCAGTGGTGCGTGTTCCCAGTCCAGCCCGGCCTGTTCCTTCTCCCCGCACCAAGCCAGTGGTGCGCGTCGCCAGCCCGGTCCGGCCTGTTCCTGCTCCCCGCGCCAAGCCAGTGGTGCGCGTCGTCAGCCCGGTCCGGCCCGTTCCTGCTCCCCGCACCAAGCCAGTGGTGCGCGTCGCCAGCCCGGTCTGGCCCATTCCTGCTCCCCGCACCAAGCCAGTGGTGCGCGTCGCCAGCCCGGTCTGGCCCGTTCCTGCTCCCCGCACCAAGCCAGTGGTGCGCGTCGTCAGCCCGGTCCGGCCTGTTCCTGCTCCCCGCACCAAGCCAGTGGTGCGCGTCGCCAGCCCGGTCCGGCCTGTTCCTGCTCCCCGCACCAAGCCTGTGGTGCGCGTCGTCAGCCCGGTCCGGCCCGTTCCTGCTCCCCGCACCAAGCCAGTGGTGCGCGTCGTCAGCCCGGTCCGGCCTGTTCCTGCTCCCCGCGCCAAGCCAGTGGTGCGCGTCGTCAGCCCGGTCCGGCCCGTTCCTGCTCCCAGCGCCAAGGCAGTGGTGCGCGTCGTCAGCCCGGTCCGGCCTGTTCCTGCTCCCCGCACCAAGCCAGTGGTGCGTGTGTCCAGTCCGGCACGGCCCGTGCCTGTTCCACCGGTGCCTGGTCCGGCACCGGTCAGCTGCTCCACTCCGGAGCCAGAGTAATCCGCTCCACAGGGGTCCGGTCCAACTCCAGTCAGCGGATCCACTCCGGAGCCAGAGCAATCCGCTCCACCGGTGTCCAGTCCAGCTCCGGCCAGCGGGGCCAGACCAGATCAGGGGCGCAACGGGGGGGTGGAGATAGAGTGGTGGTCACGCCCGGAGCCGGATCCGCCTCCGAGGCGGAATACCCACCCGGCCCCTACCCTCTTGTGTTTGTGTGGCGCGGTCGCAGTCCGCGCCTTTGGGGGGGGGGGGTACTGTCACGCCCTGGCTCTGGGGACTCTTTAATGTTGAGCCAGGGTGTGGATTTGCTATGTTTAGTTTTTCTATGTTCTTGTTCTAGATCGTTTGATCTATGTTGGCCAGGGTGGTTCCCAATCAGAGGCAGCTGTAGCTCGTTGTCTCTGATTGGGGCCCATACTTAGGCAGCCTGTTTTGCACTAGTCTTTGTGGGATCTTGATCCGTAAAGGTTTGTTGTGTTATAACCTCAGGACTTCACGTATCGTTTGTTTGTTGTTTTTGTCGTTAAGTACGTTAAATAAAAGTATGTACGCTTATCACGCTGCGCCTTGGTCCGTGTCTTCAGTCAACGACCGTGACATGCTGCTTACGCCAAATCCTGACTCTGCCATCAGCATGACGCAACAGGAACCAGGATTTGTCAGACCAATGTTTTTCCACTCCTAAATTGTCCAGTGTTGGTGATCATTTACATTTTTACATTTTAGTCATTTAGCAGACACTCTTATCCAGAGCGACTTACAGTTAGTGAGTGCATACATTTTCATACTGGACCCCCGTGGGAAACGAACCCCCAACCCTGGCGTTGCAAGCGCCATGCTCTACCAACTGCCCACTGGAGCTGCTTCTTCTTGTTTCTAGCTGATAGGAGTGGAACCCGGTGTGGTCTTCTGTTGCAATAACCTATCCGTGACAAGGACCGACGAGTTGTGCGTTCCGAGATACCGTTCTGCACACCACTGTTGTACTGCACTGTTATTTGCCTGTTTGTGGCCCGCCTGTTAGCTTGCGCGATTCTTGCCATTCTCCTTCAACCTCTCATCAACAAACTGTTTTCGCCCACAGGACTGACTCTGACTGAATGTTTTTTGTTTGTCGCACCATTCTCTGTAAACCCTAGACACTCATGAGTGAAAAGCCCAGGAGGCCAGCCGTTTCTGAGATACTGGATCCGGTGCACCTGGCACCGACGATCATACCACACTCAGTCGCTTTAGGTCACTCGTTTTGCCCATTCTAACGTTCAATCAAACAGTAACTGAATGTCTCAATGCCTGTCTACCTGCTTTATATAGCAAGCCACGGCCACGTGAACTGGGTGGTGTACCTAATAAACTGGCCACCGAGTGTATATATAACCTCTGGAAGTGATAACCATTTACCTGTGTGTAGCCAGTGTGCAGCTCACACTCCCTGGTGTCTGTGTGGCAGTGTGCTGCGGTCATGTCCTGCTGCTGCCAGCCCTCTCCACTCAGTCTGTACAGGACTGCCTCCAAAGCTCTGACTACAGTTCCCATCAGCACCACTGACGGCTCTGATGACAGGTCAAAGGTTGGGATTCAGATCATCTCTGAGACATCGTTATCTCTGAGACATAGCATTGTGTAGGCAGATGATTTTACAGTACAACAGTGAATACATGTCTTATTGGCCACTGATTGACATCATTAAGTCGTACTTTTTGTTGATTGGATATGTCCATCCCCGTCTGCATCCGTATTGGTGTATGGATCATTCTGCAAGGCCTCACGTTCCAATAGCTCTTTCAACAGACTCAACTTTTTGGGTTCCATGTTCTCCAGAACATCCTAATACAACATAAAAACACTAGTTATGCCGTTCAAAGGACTGATAGGTCTGATGTCTGTATGTATATGTTCTGTTACTTTACAGATTCTTTGAGGACTATTTCTAGACCTGGGTTGAAATACTACTTGAAATAATTTAAAATACTTCATCTGTGTTTAATTGAGCATGGCTGTTGCAATGGAACCAATAGAAAAGTCCCAAAAGTGCTAACCTTGCCCACCTGGCCCTTCAGGCAGGCTAAAGTATTTGAAAGATTTCAAATAGTAGTTGAACCCAGGTCTGCTACTTTCTCCCCTCCTATATCTTTCGTACCCTCAGGGCATCTGTCTGTTGGCAGATATTTCGGTAGAACTCTTGGGTGTCCTTGCGGTGCCTGGCCAGCTGAGACGCCAAATGCAGGTTCTGATCCTCCAGCTTGTCGTAGAGAGTTTTCACATTGAATTCCTCCAGCTCAAACTTCCCAGTCATGTATCCTTGGGTAGCATTTGTGGAAACAGTGGATAATAATAACAATAATAACTTGAAATTCCAGCGCAAGACTACTGATCATTTCATTGATCTAGAGGGACATAGCCTCACTTCTACATTATCATGGTTTAGCTATGTTGTCACCCAAGGAGTTGGATTTTGGTATAAAATGTATAATCGATTCAGAATGGAAATGGCAGAGCAAAATACTCCTGAACCCATTACCCATGGTATTTCAGTGTCTATGATATGTGGGTACAATCAACAACTTCAACTATTCATCTAGTGGGGTAAATAACCTTGTACGTGACTGTATATGTATCAAGAGTGGTTGTGAAATTGCAGTGCAGATGGCCATTAACCCATCATGACTATGAACCTATCATCATTAATGCAGTGGGTAATCTGAGTTGGTCACCTCCTCCACGGCAGACTGAAGGCTCCTCAGCCTCGGCCCCCTCTCCCACTCCCCTGCAACCCAGCACCCCCTGGCCATTCAGGCTGAGACACAAACAAAAGATAGAAGTCAATCATTGTAGATAGTGGCTTTTCAGAAGGAGGTTTTCAGAGGGGAGTTTCACTTGCACAGCAAGGTGTCCCTGGTCAGATGGATGGAGTTAACTTGATTTGGAAAAACAACAGTCCTGTTGCATGAAGCACCTGAGGACTTCTCAGCCATGCTCACCATCAGAATTGAATGGGTCATGCCACAGGACTGCTGATTTCTAAGGGACATGCTGCAGTGCAAATCAAATAAACCTCTGAAAATACAATTCAGAGAACCCATTATCTGCCATGATTGACTTCTGAGAAGAGAGCTGTTAGTAGAGCCATTACCTGCTATCTACCAACTCTCAATCATAACTGTGGTAAGATCAGATATCAGATAAATGGCTGGCACACTTCTTGAAAGCTATTAGCCAAGCTAATAAAATAAACCAGTATTGATCGTTTGGTTGCGTCTGGCTGACCTTTCTCCACTGTAGACGTATTCCACTGGAAGGATGGGCTCTCCCAGGCTCCGCCACTTAGGCCTCAGTTTGCCATGGCACACCAACTTGGCCCGACTGGGCTTCAGAACCAGAGCTGTGGTGGTGAGCACCAGGATCAGCACAAGCAGGAGACTCAGGACACCTACAGTGAGGAGATTCAATAGTCACTCATTCCATGTCAATTCAGCAAGCCATGACACACACTATTTCAGATTGTTCTAAAGGTTTTTGTTGAAAAATTATTTGATCTCTGAGAAATTAAGCTACTTGATTGCACCCGAATTGGAACAATCTGAGATGGTTGGCATCGAAATTCTCTTTCTTGTGCTCGTTTGAAGTGAAACGACCCTAAATTCAAATTCAATTCAAATAACTGTATTTTCCTGTGGAGGAACTGACATACACATAGCTACAATATGTAGTGTAAAGTGTGTCGTGACATATGACAGAGAGGTGCACAGAGATTGGTAACCAGTTGTGCTTTATAGCAGGGTTTCCCAAACTCGGTCTTGGGCCCCCCCTGGGTACACATTTTGGTTTTTGCCCCACCACTACACAGCTGATTCAAATAATAAAACGATTGATGATGAGTTGGTTACTTGAATCAGCTGTGTAGTGCTAGGGCAAAAAACAAAATGTGC
Source organism: Coregonus clupeaformis (assembly GCF_020615455.1). Classification (NCBI taxonomy): domain Eukaryota; kingdom Metazoa; phylum Chordata; class Actinopteri; order Salmoniformes; family Salmonidae; genus Coregonus; species Coregonus clupeaformis. The sequence continues at coordinate 8,791,511 of NC_059196.1, forward strand.
ACCCAGGAGGGGCCCCAGGACCGAGTTTGGGAAACCCTGCTCTATAGAACCTTTTTGTGTTGTTGGCGTTCAGGTTTACTGGTTTTAAGAGACAAGGCACAACTTAACTTGTTCTTAGTCTATTCAGACCCTTGGATCGATTGAACATCTTTTTGATACCTAGTTCTCTCTTGCTGTATGACAAACTGCTCATGAATTGGTTCTCAATGACATGGAGAAGTGGAACACAGAGAGGAAAATAAATTGTTAACCAATTAATTCAAAGAAAAACAGGAGGGTTATATGCACATCGATTCACACCTAAGAATCAGTCTGTGATTCTCTACTATTGTACTGTGCCTTGATTTCTCTCTCTGTGTTTAAGTATTGTTATTGATTACATACCCTTTCAGATGTGAATGGTCAGTGGCTGCATCCCAAATGGCACCCTATTCCCTATATAGAGCACTACTTTTGACCAGAGCCCTTTGGGCCCTAAGTAGTGTCCTAATGGTGTTTTTCCATAGGTGTCACTCCAGTCCTTTTGGGGTTCAAGCACTAGTGATATTTTGGGAACTGTGTTTCCATCACCCAGGGTGATTATTGGTACTTGAAAAGCGACGTGTCTACAACCTCTGAATATTCAAAACAGTTGCATTGTGAGAAGGTGTTTACCATTGAAGAAAGGCACCTTAACTAGGGAATAGGGTGCCATTTGAAATACACACAGAATGTACCTCACCTACGATGGCGCCCCAGTCAGGCAGCAGGTTGAGCCGGTGTTGTTTGATGACCCCGTGCTTGACCAGTTGGGCGGGGGTCATGGGCTGGAAAACGGCTACAGTGGGGTCACACTCTGTCCCTCTCTCACTGACCACTACCACTAGACTCCACTCTGGAATGGCGTTGTCCAGGAACACATACTTCCCTGTCTCCGAGAACACGTGTGCAAATCTAATGCGAAAAGAAGAAAAATTACTTACACTCATAGAAAAAAGGTTTCAAAAGGGTTCTTCGGCTGTCCCCATAGGATAACCCTTTTTGGTTCCAGGTAGAACCCTTTTGGGTTCCATGTAGAACCCTCTGTGGAAAGGGTTATACATTTAACCCAAAATGGTTCTTCATGGAACCAAAGGGGTTCTACCTGGAACCAAAAGGTGTTCTTCAAAGGGTTCTCCTATGGGGACAGCCGAAGAACCTTTCAAGGTTCTAGATAGCACCTTTTTTTCTATGAGTGTATATAGTGCTCTACTTTTGCCCAGAGCCCAATCACATACTTCCCTGTCTCAGAGAACATGTGGGCATATACAGTGGGGAGAACAAGTATTTGATGCACTGCCGATTTTGCAGGTTTTCCTACTTACAAAGCATGTAGAGGTCTGTAATTTTTATCGTAGGTACACTTCAACTGTGAGAGACGGAATCTAAAATAAAAATCCAGAAAATCACATTGTATGATTTTTAAGTAATTAATTTGCATTTTATTGCATGACATAAGTATTTGATACATCAGAAAAGAAGAACTTAATATTTGGTACAGAAACTTTTGTTTGCAATTACAGAGATCATACGTTACCTGTAGGTCTTGACCAGGTTTGCACACACTGCAGCAGGGATTTTGGCACACTCCTCCATACAGACCTTCTCCAGATCCTTCAGGTTTCGGGGCTGTCGCTGGGCAATACAGACTTTCAGCTCCCTCCAAAGATTTTCTATTGGATTCAGGTCTGGAGACTGGCTAGGCCACTCCAGGACCTTGAGAGGCTTCTTACGGAGCCAGTACTTAGTTGCCCTGGCTTTGTGTTTCGGGTCGTTGTCATGCTGGAAGACCCAGCCACGACCCATCTTCAATGCTCTTACTGAGGGAAGGAGGTTGTTGGCCAAGATCTCGCGATACATGGCCCCATCCATCCTCCCCTCAATACGGTGCAGTCGTCCTGTCCCCTTTGCAGAAAAGCATCCCCAAAGAATGATGTTTCCACCTCCATGCTTCACGGTTGGGATGGTGTTCTTGGGGTTGTACTCATCCTTCTTCTTCCTCCAAACACGACGAGTGGAGTTTAGACCAAAAGCTCTATTTTTGTCTCATCAGACCACATGACCTTCTCCCATTCCTCCTCTGGATCATCCAGATGGTCATTGGCAAACTTCAGATGGGCCTGGACATGCGCTGGCTTGAGCAGGGGGACCTTGCGTGCGCTGCAGGATTTTAATCCATGACGGCGTAGTGTGTTACTAATGGTTTTCTTTGAGACTGTGGTTCCAGCTCTCTTCAGGTCATTGACCAGGTCCTGCCGTGTAGTTCTGGGCTGATCCCTCACCTTCCTCATGATCATTGATGCCCCACGAGGTGAGATCTTGCATGGAGCCCCAGACCGAGGGTGATTGACCGTCATCTTGAACTTCTTCCATTTTCTAATAATTGCACCAACAGTTGTTGCCTTCTCACCAAGCTGCTTGCCTATTGTCCTGTAGCCCATCCCAGCCTTGTGCAGGTCTACAATTTTATCCCTGATGTCCTTACACAGCTCTCTGGTCTTGGCCATTGTGGAGAGGTTGGAGTCTGTTTGATTGAGTGTGTGGACAGGTGTCTTTTATACAGATAACGAGTTCAAACAGGTGCAGTTAATACAGGTAATGAGTGGAGAACAGGAGGGCTTCTTAAAGAAAAACTAACAGGTCTGTGAGAGCCATAATTCTTACTGGTTGGTAGGTGATCAAATACTTATGCCATGCAATAAAATGCAAATCAATTTCTTAAAAATCATACAATGTGATTTTCTGGATTTTTGTTTTAGATTGCGTCTCACACAGTTGAAGTGTACCTATGATAAAAATTACAGACCTCTACATGCTTTGTAAGTAGGAAAACCTGCAAAATCGGCAGTGTATCAAATACTTGTTCTCCCCACTGTATATGGTAAAAGAAGAGTCACTAAGAAAATGGCATCTTATTCCCTATGTATTCCCTATATAGTGCACTACTTTGGGCTATATAGGGAATAGGTGCCATTTTGGTCGCAACCACAATGAGAGAACAGATGCTTTAGATTGGTAATGTGAATCTAATGTGACCTAACTGAAGACTAAAGACCATAAGGTACCTTCATACCTGGTAGAGTTGAACTGAGTATGCTTCATGAGTCGCTCTAGCCGCCGGAACGCCCCAAAATCCCAGCTAGGGTTGCTATTGAAGAGATGGTCTTTCTGATACACTGGGAAGTGGCTGAGGTGACGGTCTGGGTTCAAAATGAATTGTAATAAAATATGAATGTCTCAAAACAAAATAGTTAAAGGGATAGTTCACTTTCTTGAAGTTTACCGTAAGATGATACAATTCGTTTCCACTAGCATTGTTACATGCTCCAAAAATGCTAGCCAGGAGATTATGGACGTTGCTAAATACCCAGCAAACAAACTCAAAAGCGGATTGGATGAAACAACTACATCCTAAAAAAATAAGCCAAAACTTCAAACAAGTGAACTATCCCTTTAAGTTAGAGCCCAAGGGAAGGTTTGAAATACAGGTTGAAAGAATGACATACCAGTGTAGTTGATGGTGAGCTGGAAGATGAGCATGTCATTGGAGGAGAGGCATGCTATGGGGTTGGGGATACGAGGGAGGACATTGGAGTGTAGAAGTTCTGCCTTGGATTCTAGATCCCTCCTCTTCCTTGATCGCCTGTCAATAAATTCGATTGGCTCTGCTGCAGGCAAATAAGGAACTATTGAAAATATACAGTTTTACTTTAAGAAATGGCTTAGAGACATATAACAGAAACTGATGTAATTCAATCAAACCCAATTACCTGTCAGGGCCATTTCAATAACATTTCGGTCCATCAGAATCCAACCGAATACACCTTCAGAATCAAATTGAACAAAGTGGATGTTTCCAATGTTCTTCACATGGACGTCTGGTCCCAAAATATCCATCATTTTCTACAGGAAAGAAAGGATACATGTCATTAAGGATCTAATGATAATAGGAGTAAATGGATAATTATTATTATTGTATTTGTCTGCTATATTACTGTGTAAATAATGGATGTGAATCCATACCGGCATTGGGGTCAATTCCATGTAAATTCAGGAAGTAAACTGAAATTCAATTTCCTATTCCAATTTTCCCCAATGCTCTTCTATGAGGAAACATTTGGAATTGGAATTTTAGTCTACTTCCTGAATTGACTGAATTGAAAAGGAATTGACCCCAACTCTGATCCATACTATGTTTCTTCACCACAAGCTTTAATAGTCAAGTCATCACACTGCAGCTATCTCTGTATCCATACTGTATGTGCTGAGGCTAACTCTAGTTTTCAAACATTACCACGTGCCATACATGTCATGCCATCACAACAACAGCAGAGTTGGCTATAGCACATACAGTATGGCTTCGAAGCTCCTGAAGCCATCTTGGGCACAGTCATGTGATGGAGGTCAGGTCCCCTGAGTGTGTGACTTCTCAGAAAGTTCCAGATGGATAGGGCCTTAAGGCTGTACAGTAAGCATGCGGTGGTGGCTGGTGGTGGTGGTGCTCACTCTGCTCCACGCTCGGCTTTCATCTGGCTCTTTGATCCCCAGCAGCAGCTGTCCATCTGGGGAGAGCCTGGCAGAGATGTGGGGCAGTCGGGACAGACACGAGGTGTTGCACAGCTCCTCTGCTGATACGTAGCGCTCACAGTGGCAGCTGATGAGGAGAGAGAGACTTTAAGCTACTGAGTTGGAAGTAGGAGGGATTTATAGTATATAGGCTACTATATATCATGGCATAGATTAATATGAAATAGATCTGCTTATAAACAAATACGAGCGAACAGACCCTTTTATCCAACGTGACTTACAGGGAGGGCATACATAGTAAGTATATGTGATCGCTGCGGGAATTGAACCAACGACCTTGTGTTGCGAGCGCCACACTCTTACCAACTTGTAACATTGAACAATATTCCAGTTAATTCAATAGACCAGAGATAGTTTTGAATAAGCTAACAGTAAATACAACAGAAATATTGAACGGTACAAATTGGACATGTGGTCCTCTGTAGCTCAGTTGGTGATGGCGCTCGCAATGCCAGGATGGTGGGTTCGATTCCCAGGACCACCCATACATAAACATGTATGCACACATGACTGAAAGTGTCTGCTAATTGGCATATATTATATTATATTACATTGACTGTTGTGTTGACAGAGTACTCACATGCCCATCTCCACATCCAGACTCCCTCCCTGCGGTCCACAGGTGACGTTACAGGAGTGGTGAGAGGGGGAGACACACTCTCTGGACGCAGCCAGACGCACCTGTCCCGCACTGCAGCGCTTGTTAACCTACAGTCCAGAGACCAGAGAGGGTTTCTACTCGTATTCCCTGCATTAGTGCAGTAGGAGACAAACATGCACTCACAAGGAACAGTTCTAAAATATGACAAGTGTCATGTATGGTTACATCTGTATCCGAGCAGCCAAACACAGATGCATCCGACTACACTGATTGCTGAATCTAACCTCAGGCTGGCAGTCCAGTTCACTGTCAGAGCTGGAGCTCTTGAAATCCAGATCGTTGTAGAAAATAAAGCCAGTTCGACACAGACAGGAGCCGTCTGAGTGCTGGAAAGCACGGTTCTTCCCAACGCAGGTGCAGGAAGAGGCCCCTGTGGTATAGTAAAAGTCAAGCTGTGATACTTAGGCTGCATTTACACAGGCAGCCCAATTCTGATATTTTGTCCAATTATTGGTAATTAGTGGTAAAAAAAAGATCAGAATTGGGCTGTCTGTGTAACCGAAGCACACTTTCAAACTGAGATGAGGCGACATCAAATGTAAGTCATTTATTATATTTAGAGCCATGTGTTTTGGACAATCATGTCACATTACCTTTATTTAAAGCTTTATCAAACTGTCCCCTTTTCTTTTTATGTAAGATGGTGCAGCATTATCCTCAAATAAAGGTTATCGAAGGGGTTCGAAAAGTTTCTGTTGCCTCGTTGCCCTAAACAAGTACCTGAAGAAACTTTGATACGACATATCTCCTTTTGTTACAATTTTTATTTGATGTGGGAGCAACCAGCACTTTTTAAAAGAGACAGGATTCACCCTAAACGCAGGGGTTCCAGAATTATTTCCAGCAAACTGTTTTAGAGACCGATAGTGTTCCAGTCCTCCCTTTCATAATTAGTAACAGAGGACATGAAAAGCATATTACATTATACAGTATATTTAAAAGTATGTGGACAAATTTGTGGATTCGGCTATTTCAGCCCCACCTGTTGCTGACAGGTGTATATAATCGAATACACAGCCATGCAATCTCCATAGACAAACATTGATAGTAGAATGGCCTTATTGAAGAGCTCAGTGACTTTCAACGTGGCACCGTCATACAATGCCACCATTCCAACAAGTCAGTTCGTCAAATTTCTGCCCTGCTAGAGCTGCCCCGGTCAACTGTAAGTACTGTTATTGTGAAGTGGAAACGTATAGGAGCAACAATGGCTCAGCCGCGAAGTGGTAGGCCACACAAGCTCACAGAACGGGACCGCAGAGTGCTGAAGTGTGTAGCGTGTAAAACTCGTCTGTCCTCAGTTGCAACACTCACTACCAAGTTCCAAACTGCCTCTGGAAGCAACGTCAGCACAATAACTGTTTGTTGGGAGCCTCATGAAATGGGTTTCTATGGCCGAGCAGCAGAACACAAGCCTAAGATCACCATGCGCAATGCCAAGCGTCGGCAAGAGTGGTGTAAAGCTCGCCGCCATTGGACTCTGGAGCAGTGGAAACGCATGGCCTTAATTATGTTACACAAAAAATGCACACGTACACACAAACACAAACAGAAAAAGGGTCAGGAGTTGTTCTTGGTCTGGTCATGTGATTGATCAGACCTTGGGGTGCAGTAGAGGAGCTTCCGCAGGGGAAACAGGCTCTCTGGGCAGCCAGATGGTTGAAGGTATCAGGCGGACATGGGTAGCAGTCCTCCAGCTGTTCAGCGTTGGAGAGATTACCAAAAGAACCAGGGGGGCAAGGGACAGGACTGGGTGAGCCCAGTGGACACACATAGCCCAGGGGACAGGGGTTGCTGTGGTAGTGCTCTGTCCCTGATGGACAGAAAATATCGGACAGCTTTATGGTTAGGAAGCATTTGAAATCAAGAAAGATGAAAAGTGTGATGGATGGATGGATGGATGGATGGATGGATGGATGGATGGATGAATGAATGGATGAAGAAAGAAGAATGGATGGATAACTAAATGTTAGGCTTGAAGATTGGATAGATGTATGGATGGAAGGAGGACGACGGTATGATGGATGGATGATGGTGGTTGGTTGGATTCATTTAAGTAGGCAAGAAGGTATTAGTCTCGTACGAACCATCCTGATCTCACAAGCTTACATTCTGTTTCGCTACACGGTAGCTAGGGATGGTTCGTACGAGGCTAAGAAGGTATAGATGGATCGATAAAACTTTGAAAGATGGGTGGATCGGTGAAAATTGGAAGGATGCATGAATGAAGATTGGAAGAATGAACGAATGGATAAAAGAGGGTTGGAAAGATGGATATATTGTGGAAAGGATAGCTAAATCTTGCTAAAGCAATCACACTAAACTAAAAGTAGCACAAACAGCTAACCTGGAGGGCAGTGGTACCCTGGTGGGCAGGTGAGGCAGTGAGGTTGGGGGGACAGCCGAGGTCGGTAGGTCCCTGCCTCACACAGCCCACAGCTGCTGTCCTGGAAGGCTCTGGGGCCACTGGTGTTAAGGGGCACGGAGCCCCCCTCACATGACAGCATGGCAGAGCTGTTGGCAGGACAGTAGTAGGGAAACGTGCAACTGTGGAATGACCAATGATCATATTTTCAATGTTATCTTCAAAGTAAATCTATGATGTCATAGCTTAGATTTAATATAAATGTTACTGTTTCTTGTCATGTTAAGGACCATAATGAATATGCCTATGAACTGGGGTAAGTATCACTTTTGAGTTAGGCCTACTCACACTTGGTTTGGTGTGTTGTAAGTGTGAGATCCCTCTGGACAGAGGTAGCCTTCAGGACAAATTTCAGGCTCTGCAGTCTGGGGCCCACAGTAGGAGCCAGCCTTACACAGCCTCTCTGAGACCGCACCTGACCAACATACATGCACGCACACACACGCACAACACACACACACACACACACACACACACAATTACTAGATCAGGAAAAACTCGGAGCCCTCATAATTATTAGGGCCTAGGTTTTTCCTTTGTCAGGTTGTTTGGCCTGGAGTTTTTCCAAGTCAGGTCCCACATGGTCAGGAAAAACTCCTGGCCCTAAGACATACTATTCCTCCATACATCCTCACCTACCAGGGGGACACTGGTACGAGGCTCTACAGGAGATTCCAGCAATGTTGGGCTGCCCTGTGGACATGGGGTCTGGGCAGTAGGTGCCCCCTGCACACGGCTCACACTGACTGGCAGCTGCTGCCCCTGGCAGGGGCCTCATGGTACCCGCCGGGCATAGGATGGGTAGACCAGTGCCACTGCACCAGTAGCCCGGGGGACAGGGGTAGCCAGAGTAATCTGTAATACCTGAAAAAACAACCCAGGGAGAGCAAGCACTGTAAAAGTCTGCTGGTGATTTGAGCCTAATGATTACATTACAGCTTTATTAAAATGCAAATCAATGGGGTTGGAAGATAATTGTAGTTCTAATAGTATGCGGTTTGTCAAGGAAAGTTAATGGATTACTTTAGTTATGTGTAAATCCACAGGGTACTCATTTGTCTTGCCTCAGGAAAATGTGTTTCAGATTCCCCTTATTATAGCTCATTACCCACCTCTGCTCTCCTATTTCAGGACATAAACGAATGTTGTCTTTCACGAAGGAACTTCAGAATCAATGAAATAAGAATGCATTATTGTGTCTAACAGAAACTTGTCTTCTGCTTTACTCCAACCCCTCCGAAATACATACACATGCAGAGGTTGGTGAGGTTGGAGCAGGGCAACCACACTATGGCGCCCATTGAGCAGTTTAGGGTTTCAGTGGCTTGCTCAAGGCAAAATGGCAGGAGATGCCATGTAGGACCAGATTTTTTCCCCTGTCAGACATTTGCCCTGACAAATGTTTTCCTTGTTAGACATTCTTTCCCGCTCAGACATTTTTTCCCTGTCCAACCGGCAACCCTCCGGATGCTAGCCCGCTTTTCTAACCTCTAGGCGGCAGGTAGCTTAGTGGTTAAGAGCATTGTCCCAGTAACCGAAAGGTCGCTGGTTCTAATCCCCGCGCCGACTAGGTGAAAAATCTGTCGATGTGCCCTTGAGCAAGGCACTTAACCCTAATTGCTCCTGTAAGTCGCTCTGGATAAGATAAAAGACTAAAATGTAAATGTAGGCTTCCTGCCGCCCCAATGGCACAGTAATAGTATTGTAAGATATTGAAGTCTAAGGGGTTTCAGTCTGACCTGTAGAGTTACAATAGGATCCAGGAGGACAGGGGTGGCAGTCCCCCTTGCTGGCTGCCCCGGGGGTGGATCTGTAGGTGAATAATGGACATTCCCTGGGTCCAGTCCCTCCCTCGTAGTCACCACCAGCCACCCCATCACAGTAGTGACCAGAAGGACACAGATGCAGGACAGGGTCACCTGTAGAAGAGTTCAATGGAATTCTAAAAATGTGGACTAAATACTAATGGTGTCTCACAGATGTGGGTTCAAATACTATTTGAAATCATTTAAAATTATTTAACTGTGCTAGATTGAGCTGCATGTTGCAATGGAACCAATATAAAAGTCCCAAAAGTAGTTGAAAGATCTCAAATATTATTTGAACCTAGGTCTAGTGTCTCATAGTCTCATGTCTTTGAATTCCAATGTTTTGATTAAAATGGGAAGAAGGAATAAGCATCATAAGGCATCATTATTATTAGGTGTTATAATTACCTTTTTTGCACCAGTGCTGTGGTGGACATGGCAGACAATCGTGGATATTGGCTGCTCCAGGTGAAACTCTGATAGTGTTTTCAGGGCAGATTTCAGGCTTCTCTGAACCTTCTGGGCAGTAGAATCCTGAGACAACAAAGACTCCCAATCATTACACATTAAAATCGATACTCAGACCTGTATGACCAAGTAATGTAACAACAAACATCGAACACAGGAACTCCAAAATCATAATCCAAAATCTCTCATATCCAATAAACGGCCAATAAATGTCGCCCCTGTAATCTTGGACTTTGAAATAAAACATTGTATGTTATCCTGTTTTTGAACGACTCATAAAAAGTGACCCACCTGCTGGACAGGGGCCGGCACACTGCATCCCCCATTCACACTGGCTCCAGTTGGAGTGAGGACCCTGTGGTGTGAACTCAGAGCTGCCGGACATACACAGATACCCTGCTGCACAACGGCCCTGTATCTTACCAGCCCTACAGTTAGAATAGTTACAGTACATTATTAATGACTAGGGTCCGTATCCACAAAGCATCTCAGAGTAGGAATGCTGATCTAGGATCTGTCCATATAAATCTTATTCATTATGATCTAAAAGGCTAAACTAATCCTAGATCAGCGCTCCTACTCTGAGACGCTTTGTGGCACAGAGGATCTTCCCACAACCTTACCTATGACTTTGAATTAAGTTAATTGAATCCCTTTGGGGAAAATATGCTTTGCGTCTGCCGTCAAACAAGCAGTTCATTACTATACATGAAGGGCCGGTTTCCCAAACACAGTCAAATAACTCAAAATTCAGCTCTATTTCAAAATATACCCTTTTCCAAGAATAACCGTGCTGTCGATGCGTTCCACGTAAGCACTCGTGGCAACATTGCTCAGGCTACTAAGCAAAGACTAGTAACATAATACAACTTAAAATATGCTATTCTGTTATTTTTAAATACATTTTCTTATTTCCATAATGTTTCTTAAGACCTACCAAAACAAAATACTAATGGATTTCTTTGTGATTGTGGTGTTTTAGTGTTTTTTTTTTACATATAGCCTTCAGTAACATAAATTAATGAAAATGCTATTAGTTGGTTTTGTATGTTTTTTTGTATTCTAATGTTACCTAAGACCTTCATAAACACCACCAAATGAGTATTCTACTGATAGCCAGTGGTGTAAAGTAACTAAGTAAAAATACTTTGAAGTACTACTTAAGTAGTGTTTTGGGGTATCTGTACTTTACTATTTATATTTTTGTCTACTTTTACTTTTACTACATTCCTAAAGAAAATCTGTATTTTTTACTCCCATACATTTTCCCGTACACCCAAAAGTATTAGTTACATTTCGAATGCTCAGGCAGGACAGAATTATGGTCCAATTTACGCACCTATTAATATAACGCGTTATCATACCTACTGCCTCTGATCTGGCGGACTTACTAAACACAAATACTGCATTTGTCAATTATGTCTGAATGTGCCCTTGGCTATCCGTAAATAAAAAATAAAATAAAAAACAATCATGCCATCTGATTTACTTAATGTAAGGAATTTGATGTATAGCATTTACTTTTTACTTGTACTCAAGTATGACAATTTAGTATATTTCCCACCACTGCACTTAAGTATATTTAAAACCAGATGCTTTTAGACTTTTACTCAAGTATTATTTTACTGGGTGACTTTCACTTAAGTCATTTTCTATTAAGGTATCCTTACTTTTACTTAAGTATGACAATTGAGTACTTTTTCCACCACTGCCGATAGCATACTGTATATGAAATGTATTTATTAGACAGTTAGAATATAATAATATGCTAATTGGCCCTCTTGAACCATAATCCCTGAACCACACATGCTTGAGGGCCTTTCTTATTTGGTACGTAACTGAGAGTTTAGTGTGTGACTGTAGAGTGAGGTGTTAATGAGAAGAGAGTGTTCTGTTACCGTACCTGCAGAACCTCCCTGGGAGGCAGGGCAGACACTCCCGCTCTTCCTGTAACCCCTCTAGGTCAGCAGGGGTGAACGTACCGTTGGGGCACGGCTGGGGAACCATTGTGGCTGGTAAAGACAAAGGTGCAAACAGTATGACAGTATGATAAGGTTGCATTTTTGCAGCTGATGTTGATGTTTTTGTTCTGTGTAGGCCTACACACCTAAATCAATTCCTAGTAACACTTGTTGCATGGTAATAACGTTTTCGGATTTGGAATCTGGTAGATATGGGCCAGATGAGTTAACTTAATATTGGTGTGTATAACTAATTCCTAGAGTCCCTCCTGATCCTGAGACCTGACAAGGAAAAACTGAACTCTTGTAATATTGAACCCTTGCCAAAGTTAATTCAGAGTCCTTGGGTTCATATCTAGGTCCAAGAGTTTTTCCTGGTATGATCATATAGTCAGGAAAAACTCCTGGCCCTACATATAACCAATATCTGTGTACCTGCAGGGCAGAAGGAGTGAGGGGGGCAGGGCCAGGGGTCTCCAACAATAGCCTCCTCACAGTAGAAGCCAGGGCGGCAGGGGATGCAGGAGTCAGAGCCTGGGTTGGGCTGGTACTCTCCTGTAGGACAGGGCAGGGCCAGGGGAGAGCCCTCTGGACAGTAGTGACCCTGGGTAGACATTTCAGTAGTCTCAGAGCCGGTCCCAAATCGCTCCCTAAACCTTCTCTTAGCCCTAACCCTTCAGTGTTTGCAGATCTGAAGGATCTGGAAAGGTATAGTCTCACGTAGCCATACCTTCAAATCACATTGTTGTCACGCCACTCCTTTGGAGGTCTGGAGAATTTTGTAATAGCCGAAATGGCTAGAATGGCACGCTGGCTTCCAGTGGCTACATTTTGATTGGATGTTACATTTCAAGTACATTCCTCCCAGCAGTGTTATGTTCGTCACTGTTTTCCTACCAATCAAGTAGATGAAGGCAAAACAACTCTCTATCTGTCTAACTACAGGTTATGAAAAAAGTTTAGTGTATCGAGTGTGGCCGACAGTCTGCCATTTATTGAAATTGTAAGTCACCACAAACACGGCATTCATCAACATACACTGAGTGTACAAAACATTAGGAACACCTGCTCTATCCATGATATAGACTGACCAGGTGAATCCAGGTGAAAGCTATGATCCCTTATTGATGTCACTTGTTGAATCCACTTCAATTAGTGTAGATGCGACAGGTTAAAGAAGGATTTTTAAGCATTGTGACAATTGAGACATGGATTGTGTATGTATGCCATTCAGACAAATTGAGGCTGTTCTGAGGGCAAAAGGGGGTGCAACTCAATATTGGGAAGTTCCTAATATTTTATACACTCAGTGTATTTTGATGGGGTTTTAATCTGCGAATCACCATATTGTTCCTTACAGATTTATAAACATTGAAGGGTTAGGCCAAATGGAGGATTAGGGAGCAATTTGGGATTCTCTCTGGTGGGTGTTGTACATTTTAAACGGATGAGCTAAGTTCATCAAATTGATTTGGTGCAGAGGATGTGATTGAGTGGTAGCACAATCGAACCCGGAGACTGGGGTTGCCCCCGCGTCCATCACTCTTACTCTCTCCTCCTCATCCATCTACCCCTGTTTCTAGAACTGTCTACAAAAAATTCATTTGATCCCTTGGAAAAGTCATAAATAAATCCTATCGATTACCATTATTATTCATTACTATAGGACCTCAGAGATACAAACACGTCGGGAATTGTAGTCGTTCAGAACACTGCAATGTCAAAAATCACATCAAACCATAATAGAAAATATGTTATACATGTCCCGGTTTGATATTGACCATTCCTTTGACCAGTCAGTCCGTACATTTCGAGGTTCAAAACTTTGATGTTCTACTGTAGTCCAATTGGACAGGAGTGAGGCGAGCAGGACAGGGCTCACCTTAGGGCAGAGGAAGGCATAGGGCGTGGTGGAGGAGAAGTCAAATGGGCAGTAGAAGCCAGCAGCACACAGGCCACTGGGGGAGGCCAGGCCCTCAATGGAACAGTAGTGTCCGGGGGGACAGGGGGAGCAGCTGTCTATGGATAACCCACCTGTTGGATAACAGTAACAAAAGAAATTCAGACTCTTACATTAATTTAGCATTATTCAGATCACATCTTTGAATCAAGGCATTGTGCTGCCATGAGCTAATGAGCATTCAGAACACTGTTGACTCCTGATAAATGCATGCCATTTAGCACTAAAGCAGAACATGCCGATATCAGGAGTGAGTAACAAAAAAAAGGTATGTATCTGATTTGTAACGGCACTTCGTAGTTTACACTAAACCAATATGCAGTTATCAGGAGTCGACTGTATCTAATACAAGAAAAACAACACTAAGGCCAGGATTCAAACCAACGCAGATTAACAACCTGCACACTGCGATTAACCTTTAAAGGCAATTCCCAGATGATCCCCGAGATTGTGTCACCGTGGATGTCAGCTCAAGCATAAATCACCTTTAAAAGTCAATCGTAGTACACAGGTCGTTAATCTGTGTTGGCTTGAATCTCAGCAAGTATCCTTATCATGTTGATGTACAGTACCAGTCAAAAGTTTGGACACACCTACTCATTCAAGGGTTTTTCTTTATTTTTACTATTTTCTACATTGTAGAATAATAGTGAAGACATCACAACTATGAAATAACATATGGAATCATGTAGTAACCAAAAAAGTGTTAAACAAATCAAAATATATTTTATATTTGAGATTCTTCAAATAGCCACCCTTTGCCTTGATGACAGCTTTGCACACTCTTGGCATTCTCTCAACCAGCTTCACCTGGAATGCTTTTCCAACAGTCGTGAAGGTGTTCCTACATATGCTGAGCACTTTTTGGCTGCTTTTCCTTCACTCTGCCGTTCGACTCATCCCAAACCATCTCAATTGGGTTGAGGTCAGGGGATTGTGGAGGTCAGGGGATTGTGGAGGCCAGGTCATCTGATGCAGCACTCCATCACTCTCCTTCTTGGTAAAATAGCCCTTACTCAGCCTGGAGGTGTTGGTGTCCTTTAGTAGTGTTTTTTTTTTAAGCAATTGACCATGAAGGCCTGATTCACACAATTCCCTCTGAACAGTTGATCTTGAGATGTGTCTGTGACTTGAACTCTGTGAAGCATTTATTTGGGCTGCAATTTCTGAGGCTGGTAACTGTAATGAACTTATCTCTACAGCAGAGGTAACTCTGGGTCTCCCATTCCTGTGGTGGTCCTCATGAGAGACAGTTTCATCATAGGGCTTGATGGTTTTTGCGACTGCACTTCAAGAAACTTTCAAAGTTCTTGAAATGTTCCTTATTGACTGACCTTCATGTCTTAAAGTAATGATGGACTGTCATTTCTCTTTGCTTATTTGAGCTGTTCTTGCTCAAATATGGACTTGGTCTTTTACCAAATAGGGCTATCTTCTGTATACCCCGACTACCTTGTCACAACACAACTGATTGGCTCAAACGCATTAAGAAGGAAATAAATTCCACAAATTAACTTTTAAGAAGGCACACCTGTTAATTGAAATGCATTCCAGGTGACTACCTCATGAAGCTGGTTGAGAGAATGCCAAGAGTGTGCAAAGCTGTCATCAAGGCAAAAGGTTGCTATTTGAAGAATCGCAAATATAAAATATATTTTGATTTGTTTAATACTTTTTTGGTTACTACATGAGTACATATGTGTTATTTCATAGTTTTGATGTCTTCACTATTATTCTACAATGTAAAAAATAGTAAAAATAAAGAAAAGCCCTTGAATGATTAAGTGTGTCCAAACTTTTGACTGGTAGTGTATCTCTAAGTACCAGTGTGGTTTCGGATGCTGCCTGCAGGACACGGCAGTGGGGAGAGGGTCCCAGACAGGCAATAGTGGCCCACAGGGCAGGGCCCATTCCTGGGAAAGATGGCTGAGCTCTGGGGAGCTGGACCTGGTGCTCCACGCTGGCAGAAGTAGCCCTGCTGGCACTGGCCTGGTAACAACAACCAAACACACATCACAATCACACCAACCTGTTTGCTTTTATACTCTATCCAATCTGCTTCTCCTGCTTGGTTCCTTGCATAACATCTAGTCAATGGTAATCGGTGCAAGAAATTCAGATTTAATATTAAACAAGGCAACAGTAAAGATGTCGTCGTCCCCCCCTTGGGCCAATCACTATAATTTTGTAAAATGTCGGATCTCCATGGCAAGACGCATCATTCACCCAAGTTTCGTCAAAATTGGCCCAGTGGTGTCTGAAATATCGCGAGTGACTAACTTACAAAAGTACACTACTGTATATATACAGAAGTATGTGGACACCCCTTCAAATTAGTGGATTTGGCTATTTCAGCCATACCGTTGCTGACAGTCGGTTGCAACACTCACTACCAAGTTCCAAACTGCCTCTGGAAGCAACTGTTCATCAGGAGCTTCATGATATGGGTTTCCATGGCCGAGCAGCTGAACATAAGCCTAAGATCACCATGAGCAATGCCAAGCGTCGGCTGGAGTGGTGTAAAGCTCGCCGGTTTTAAAGTTTGGTGGAGGAGGAATAATGGTCTGGGGCTGTTTTTCATGATTCGGGCTAGGCACCTTCGTTCCAGTGAAGGGAAATCTTAACGCTACAGCATACAATGGCATTCTAGACGATTCTGTGCTTCCAACTTTGATGGCAACAGTTTGGGGAAGGCCCTTTCCTGTTTCAGCATGACAATGCCCCCATGCACAAAGCGAGGTCCATACAGAATGGTTTGTCGAGATCGGTGTGGAAGAACTTGACTGGCCTGCACAGAGCCCTATCCTCAACCCCATCGAACACCTTAGGGATGAATTGGAACGCAGACTGCAAGCCAGGCCTAATCGCCCAACATCATTGCCTGATCGCAGCAATGTTCCAACATCTAGTGGAAAGCCTTCCCAGAAGAGTGGGGGCAGTTATAGCAGAAAAGGGGGGTCCAACTCCATATTAAAGCACATGATTTTGGATGTTCGACGAGCAGGTGTCCACATACCTTTGGTCACGTAGTGTATGTACGAACATACGGAGACAGATTCCATACAGAATTACAGTGCCAAAATGTTCACCTTTTGTGAATGGGCGGAGCTTATAGATCCTTATGGGAAACTGGTTTCTCGTGAGGAGATGCATATAGCTACACATTTTCATGACCGTAGCTCAAACAGGAGATATGTTTGTTCAAATTCTGATTGGGGAAAATGTAATGGGTTGAGCTTATAGGTCCTCATGGGAAACTTGTTGCTCATGAGGAGATGTATATACACTGAGTGTACAAAACATTAGGAATACCTTCCTAATATTGAGTTGCACCCCCTTTTGCCCTCAGAACAGCCTCAATTTGTTTGTCAAAATCGGGCCAGTGATGTCTGAAATATAGCGTACAGTGCATTTGGAAAATATTCAGACCCCTAGACTTATTCCACATTTTGTTATGTTACGGCCTTATTCTAAAATGTATTAAATTGTTTTTTTGCCTCATCAATCTACACATAATACCCCATAATGACAAAGCAAAAACAAACAAAAAATAAGGTATGTTTGTGTTTTGTCATTATGGGGTAATTGTGTATAGATTGATGAGTGAAAAAAAACGATTTAATCCATTTTAGAATAAGGCTGTAATGTAACAAAATGTGGAAAAGGGGAAGGGGTCTGAATACTTTCCGAATGCACTGTACGTATTAACGTACGTACGTACGAACGGGCGGTGGAGACAGATCCATAGTACCCCCCAATTTCATTGTGGGTGACAATAACTATCAGCCAAGCAATCGGTCAGATGTTTCATCCACAACAGACAGTAGAGTCAGGAATTGAACCCTGCGCAGTATATACACACTAACAAAAAAGGATTCCAAAAGGGTTCTTCAGCTGTCCCCATAGGAGAACCCTTTTTGGTTCCAGATAGAATCCTTTTTGGTTACAGGCAGAACCCTTTTGGGTTCCATGTAGAACACTCTGTGGAAAGGGTTCTACATGGAACCGAAAAGGGTTCTACCTGGAACCAAAAATGATTCTATCTGGAACCAAAATAGGGTTCTCTAATGGAGAAAGCCAAAGAACCCTTTTAGGTTCTAGATAGTACCTTTTTTTCTAAGAGTGTAGTACTGTTACTACAGATCTATTCTTTGCTATTGTATTCTCTGACTAGACCTTGTGGTAGTGAGGTGCCAGGCAAGCTGCAGTAGAGCCCAGAGGGGCAGGGCCTGCATGCAGAGGGGGAGGGGGCTCCTGTCTGTTCACTGAGGGTCCCAACAGGACAGGGCAGAGGTAACACACACCCGGCAGGACAGAAATGACCTGGGTGGGAAAAGGAGAGAAGCGGAAAATGCCTGCTGTGAATAAGTGCATTCACTTACAGTATACTAGTGAATCTATAAAGTAACTGGCAATAAAATGTGTTGTATATAATATGAATTATATTGAAATGTATTGAAATTCATTAATTCCCATTAAGACGCAATTTCTACATTTAATTTGAGAAGTAATAGTTATATTACATTCTATAATATTATGATATAATTTTTATAATCACCAGCAGGGCAGAGAGAGGGCTCTTGGGTGGCAGAGGAGGGACACATGGTGCCATTAGGGCAGGTGAGGCAGTGTGCAGCGCCAGGGGCAGGACTGTAGGTGCCAGGCTCACAGGGTACCTCTGAAGCTGTGCCAACAGGACAGCGATGCCCTGTGGGGCACAGGTAACCATGGAGACCATCAGAGGGGTGGGCACTGGAGCTACCCCCTAGACACACATACCTAGATAAGGAGAGAAAGAGTCAACCACAAACTGTACAGTGTAGATATATACAATAGATAGACAGGAAATGCTTATCTCAATCTGTATCTCTTGATTGGCTGATTTGAGTCTGTTTTGTTCATTTCTCTAACAGCAATGAGCACAAGAGGAACAGAAAGTCAGTGAGCATTTTCTAAGTCGTTTCCTTTCCGCTGTTTCCAGGTCAGTTGAGATAGAGAGATACTGCCAGATGAACTACATAAATTGTATCAGTTTTAGATGCATTTTGGTCAGGCATTAGCCGAGGGCTCCTCATTAGGAGACGAGCAGCATGTGTTTATATTACCCAGCGCTACACGGGACGGCGTCCGAGGTCAGCGCCAGCGCAGGCCTGTCACAGAAGTGCCCAGGGGGGCAAGGCTGGCACTCCTCTACGCCCCTCAGTCCCAGGGAGCTGGAGAGAGAGCCCAGTGGGCACGGAAGAGGGTAGCCAGTGCCAGCTGGACAGTAGTGGCCACGGGGGCACAGATTATTACTGGTGGAATTCCGCTGGAAAACAACACAATGAAGAAACATGAATTCCTTGTGTACGGTTTGATTTTGATAAACTCCATCACATTGTGGGGAGTTGTGATGTTTTATGGTAAAGGTGTGGTAAAATGTCCCTTGTAGGGTACTTGTGTATGACATGCACAGAAAGAGTAAACATATCAAAAGATAACGACCGCTGTTTGTGCATCCTCATTCAATATTACTACAAAGGTACCTCGTATTCAGTAGCATTGGGTGTGATGGCACCAGGAGGACAGTGGTATCCTGCCTGGCAAGGCCCCGTTGTATGGGAGAGCCCAGGGAGGGCACAGAACATCCCTGTGGACATACGACAGTACATTTCAAATGATACCCTATTCCCCCATATAGTGCACTACGTTGGCTCTGGTCAAAAGAAGTGCATTAGATAGGGTATAAGATTATGTCATTTGAAACGCGAAAAATATGTTTTACCGGAATGTTGAAACCCTAATCGGTGATAATGCATACTGTATATCTGTGTAAGCCTGACCTGCAGGGCATGGCAGACAGTGGTCCAGGCTGGAGGCTCCAGGCTTGCTCTGCACTGTGCCAGGGGGACAAGGGAACCTCACACCCACGGCCAACCCAGGAGGACAGTAGTGACCAAGAGGACAGAGCACTGGATGCACCACCCCTTCTCCTGCTCCACACATGACATGAGAAACATTACACAGAATCTTGCTAATGTATGGAGTGGAAGTGTTTGGGAATTCCACCACAGAGTGGAAGAGTTGGGGTCAATTTCAACCAAAATTCTATGTCCAATGCAAAATATAGTATTTAAACTGGAATTACATGGCCCCAAACCTGGTGGAAATACCACAGTTAATAGGAATTATGTAATATATTGTTTATCAAAATAATTTAACTGACATGAAATAAATCATCAGATATAATTAAATGTTAAACTAATTACTGATCTTAAGGTTTTAAAATGACACTGATAATCATGTTTGAAGTAGAAATCCAACCATCTCACCCACCCTGACAGTAGTAGCCATCAGGACATGTTGTACAGTTGTTCTGGTGACTGTTGCCTGTCACTGAGCTGTGTGTCCCTGCAGGACAGGCCAGGGGGGTCCTAGTTCCTCCTGGACAGAAGCAGCCTGCTGGACACAGGGCCTCCTCAGGAATACTGGAGCCCCAGTCACAGAAGAACCCAGGGGAGCAAGCACCTACAAGGGTTTCCCACCATTAACATGAGGTTGAACATTATTTAAGCGGTACAGACATGACTAGTTTTTTACTTGGTAAAATGATAATTACACAATGATAACCTATTTATTTATTTTTCCTTTATTTAACTAGGCAAGTCAATTAAGAACAAATTCTTATTTACAATGTCGGCCTACACCGGCCAAACCCGGACGACGCTGGGCCAATTGTGCGCCGCCCTATGTGACTCCCAATCACGGCTGGTTGTGATACAGCCTGGAATCGAACCAGGGGTCTATAGTGCACTGAGATGCAGTGCCTTAGACCGCTGCGCCACTCGGGAGCCCAACCTATGAGTTACTTGTTTGTTTCATTGGTATTTATTCAAACAAATGGACATAATTTTCAATCGTGGAAAAATTGGAACCACCTCTGCTCGCCAACTAATTTATATATACAGTACCAGTCAAAAGTTTGGACACACCTACTCATTCAAGGGTTTTTCTTTATTTTTACTATTTTCTACATTGTAGAATAATAGTGAAGACATCAAAACTATGAAATAACACACATGGAATCATTTATTACCCAGAGTTACCTCTGCTGCAGAGGATAAGTTCATTAGAGTTACCAGCCTCAGAAATTGCAGCCCAAATAAATGCTTCACAGAGTTCAAGTAACAGACACATCTCAACATCAACTGTTCAGAGGAGACTGCATGAATCAGGCCTTCATGGTCGAATTGCTGCAAAGAAACCACTACTAAAGGGCACCAATAAGAAGAAGAGACTTGCTTGGGCCAAGAAACATGAGCAATGGACATTAGACTGGTGGAAATCTGTCCTATGGTCTGATGAGTCCAAATGTGAGATTTTTGGTTCCAACCGCCGTGTCTTTGTGAGACGCAGAGTAGGTGAACGGATGATCTCCACATGTGTGGTTCCCACCGTGAAGCATGGAGGAGGAGGCGTTATGGTGTGGGGGTGCTTTGCTGGTGACACTGTCTGTGATTTATTTAGAATTCAAGGCACACTTAACCAGCATGGCTACCACAGCATTCTGCAGCGATACGCCATCCCATCTGGTTTGGGCTTACTGGGACTATCATTTGTTTTTCAACAGGACAATGACCCAACACACCTTCAGGCTGTGTAAAGGATATTTGACCAAGAAGGAGAGTGATGGGTGCTGCATCAGATGACCTGGCCTCCACAATCACCCAACCTCAACCCAATTGAGATGGTTTGGGATGAGTTGGACGGCAGAGTGAAGGAAAAGCAGCCAACAAGCACTCAGCATATGTGGGAACTCCTTCAAGACTGTTGGAAAAGCATTCCAGGTGAAGCTGGTTGAGGGAATACCAAGAGTGTGCAAAGCTGTCATCAAGGCAAAGGGTGGCTACTTTGAAGAATTTAAAATCTAAAATATATTTTGATTTGTTTAACACTTTTTTGGTTACTACATGATTCCATATGTGTTATTTCATAGCTTTGATGTCTTCACTATTATTCTACAATGTAGAAAATAGTAAAAAAATAATAATAATAAAAACTTGAATGAGTAGGTGTGTCCAAACTTTTGACTGGTACCATACATATAACAAATGTACACATAGCAAGTAACCATTTGTACTTATCGTAACAACAACAACAAACATCTTAAGGCAAATGCCCTATGGGTCCTACTCACACTTGAGATAAGTTGACTTACCATGGACTTTTTGTTGACTTAAGTCCATGTTTAATTGACTTAAGTCCATGTTAAGTCTACTTCACTCAAGTCTGAATCGGGCCCTCAGAGTGTAGAGACAATAAGCGAGTTCCTCTGTACTGTACCTGCTCTGAGTCCTAGCTGGCAGTATGCCCCAGGGGGGCAGGGTGACCCTGTCCTGTTGTCAGCGGGGTTTGGCACTGTGGCCCTGGTAACACAGAGGAACCCAGGAGCACAGGGTCCAGTGGGCTCAACCAGACCCTCTGATCCACAGAACTGGCCCGCCGGACAAACCAAGCACTCCCCTGCAACCGCAGTGAGACAAACGTGTGCATTGGCTCTGACACAACAAAATGCAATTTTATCATAATTGTTTTATTTGTAAAAAAGAAAGAAGAAAAAAAGCAGTCATTCCAAGGGTTATGGCTGATTACCATTTCAAATAAGGTAGATAGTACATGTACGGCCAGTAGTCTTGTCCTGGCTGCTGCATTACCTGACCAGGAAAACCTCTGGGCCCGTTGGGCACTTGTTATAGACTAAAGCTAGGGCTAAGAGTCTTTCCTGGTCAGTTGTTGACTGTGATGAAAAACATATACCATCTACCTCATTAGGTCCGGAAAAACTCCTGTCCCTAACTATAGTATGTTATTTCTCACCAGGGGATGTGAGACCCATAGTAGGGTTGTAGGTGCCTTTGGGGCAGGGGTAGGGTTGGCTGAATGAGCTTTCTCTGGGGCAGACATAGCCAGCTGGGCAGAGCAGAGGGGTGGTGGGGCCACTGGTGCTGCCAGTGGTGTTGGTGGTCAGGCAGTGAAAGCCAGGGGGACAGGGCTTACACTCCCTCTGGCCCTCCAAGTCCTGGAACCAACCTACAATGTCACAAACAACGTCACATACTGTATGCCGTTTGGTTTTTGTGAACAGATGAGATACAATGTATGGACATTTCACAGAGAAATCTTTCTATACTATGTAACTTACATCCGAATGTCATAATTTGCTGATCGAAACGGATAAGTTCAGTATTTTACAACTGAATGTTAGATGGTTCCTTATCCTGAAAGTAGTCTATGAGCCAGGAGACACAGATTTCTTAAACAGACACTACAAACTAGTAGTAGTAGTAGAGTGATTGGGCATCCGTACAATTTTAAACATTTCATCAGCTCACATTTCTCTGAAGATCATTAAGTTACCATCAGGACATGGCTTGCAGTCATCTCTCTTCTTCCCTCCAGTGTCATTGTGGTGGGTGCCAGCAGGGCAGGATGCAGGCACACTGCTACCACTCTCACAGTAGTGGCCTGGGTTGCAAACACCTCCAAATACACCTGACATGGGGGCAGCACTCTGGGACCCTTCCAAACAGTAGAAACCTACAAATATATGGTAACACTTCAATTGAACGGTACCTACATGAAAACGTCATAACTCATGCATAATGCATTCATACATGCATACTGCATTCATAAGCACTACATAAGCAATTGAACGTGTTATGAGGTCCGACCTTATGTAGGTACCTCTCACACTGAACATGCCATATCACGGTTGCAATATCAAGCAACACAATGAAGGTTCGGACCTCATGGCTTAACGGTTAAGGTGTTGGCTAGACCCGGGTATGAGTCCCAGGCGAGGCTTCCCCCCGAATTCGCTACAATACCAATACTTAATGCTAAATAGGTGTTAATCTCTCACCTGGCAGACAGGCTCCAGTGACTGCTTTAAGGCCTGGCTCTGCACAATATAACCCTGGAATACATCTACGACACTGGGAGGGCTCCGTTAGTCCACTTTGCTCACTGCAAGAAAAAATACGCCCTGAACATTAACTAACAAGGCTACAGATCTGGAAAGTTTTACCATCATGGCACTAACTACATTGGCAGGTGGGTACACATTGTTACGGAATACTTAGAACTGTTTTACACTATATGTATATTATAAATACATGTTTTAGTGACAATAATATTGGAAATAATAATACAATCTGAAATCTATTAAAATGTAACACAAAATGTAAATATGAAATATAATCTGACAATATTTTTATAGCTGCCTTTATTTTGTGTAGATATCACACACAGTGGGTACCTGAATGTGCCTTTAGGGCAGGGCAATGGTACGGAGCTCCCAACAGGACAGTAGAATCCAGGAGGACATGGAGCTCCTGTGATGTTGTCTGAGGGGGATGGTTGAGAGGCGGCCCCAAAACACACAAACCCTGCACTGCACGGACCACTGGGGGAAATTCTCCCTTCAAAGACAGATATTCAGAAAAACGATGTGGTTTTAAGTAAAATATGATTGTGAACTCAAATAAACTGTTAGTGTCATATACTGTATCAAGCATCGTTCCCTACATGTGCTGTAGCCTAACTCCTATGATATTGTATGGCATGACAATGGACGACAGAAGAGTTGGCTAGAGCACATACAGTTTGTGTACCAAATGATAGCCTGCTATACCCTGCACTAATGGAACCCTATTCCCTATGGGCCCTGGTCAAATGTAGTGCAGTACATAGGGAATAGGGTGCCATTTGGGATGCAGACTAGGGACACAGTATGGGATGAGGCTAATATATACCTATTCCTTTACAGTACATCCCCGGATCACACAAAGAGCATTCCGATTCGTCAGCC
Source organism: Coregonus clupeaformis (assembly GCF_020615455.1). Classification (NCBI taxonomy): domain Eukaryota; kingdom Metazoa; phylum Chordata; class Actinopteri; order Salmoniformes; family Salmonidae; genus Coregonus; species Coregonus clupeaformis. The sequence goes on from NC_059196.1 coordinate 8,816,248, forward strand.
ATTCCTGATAAGCTTCCATAGGTCCCGGATGGACAAGGATGCTGATTGGCTGTTCCACGGGGACAATAGAATCCTCTTCCGCATGGAACCATGTGTGTCCTTCCTGGATTCAGGATGGATGAAATCAATCAATTAATACAAATTATTTTATAAAGCCCTTTTTTTACATCAGCAGTTTTCACAAAGGGCTTTATAGATACCCATCCTAACACCCCAAAGAGCAAGTTCAACATTTATTCAAAGTTTATTCGCCACGTACAGAGTACATGTTTGTCACGATCGTCGGTGAGAGAGGAGGACCAAGGCGCAGCGTTGAATGCGAACATATTTATTAATATAATGATCACACGATCAAAAACAACAAAACGATGACGTGACAGTCAATGGTCAAACACAAACCAATACGAACAAGAAACCACAATGAATGAATGCCTAACGGCTACCTAAGTATGACTCCCAATCAGAGACAACGAGCTACAGCCGTCTCTGATTGGGAGCCACCCTGGCCAACATAGAATTACAACAACTAGAACCAACACACATGAAAACTCACACCCTGGCTCAACATACTAGAGTCCCCAGAGCCAGGGCGTGACAGTACCCCCCCCTAAAGGCGCGGACTCCGACCGCGCCAACCAAATACCAAAGGGGAGGGACCGGGTGGGCACTCCGCCTTGGCGGCGGATCCGGCTCCAGGCATGATCCCCACTCGCTCTCTAACCCCCCAAAGTACCCCTGGTCCGGTCTGGCCCTGCTGACCGGAGCTGGACTGCACACTGGTGGAGCGGATTGCTCTAGCTCCGGCGTGAAGCAGCTGACCCGTGCTGAACCAGGCACCAGTGGAACAGGCACGGGCTGTGCCGGACTGACGACGCACACCACTGGCTTGGTGTGGGGAGCAGGAACGGCCCGAGCCGGCTGACGAAACGCACCCCTGACTTGGTGCGGGGAGCAGGAGCGGGCCGAACCGGGCTGACGCAAACGCACCACTTACTTGGTGCGGGGAGCAGGAACGGGCCGAGCCGGGCTGACGAGCGCACCACTGACTTGGTGCGAGGAGCAGGAACGGGCCGAGCCGGGCTGACCGGAGTGCACCACTGACTTGGTGCGGGGAGCAGGAACGGGCCGAGCCGGGCTGACGGGCGCACCACTGACTTGGTGCGGGGAGCAGGAACGGGCCGAGCCGGGCTGACGAAGCGCACCACTGACTTGGTGCGGGGAGCAGGAACGGGCCGAGCCGGGCTGACGAGCGCACCACTGACTTGGTGCGGGGAGCAGGAACGGGCCGAGCCGGGCTGACGACGCGCACCATTGGCCTGGTGCGGGGAGCAGGAACAGGCCGGACCGTACTGGGGACACACACCACTGGTCCTACGCAGGGATCTGGAATGGGCCGGACCGGACTGGTAACACACCCCAGTACCTCTCGCCGTGCCTCTACACCTTCCATCCCCTCTTCGACAAGTGGCCCCCGTAACCTGGCGGCCTCCTCTGCCAACCCGCTGGGCCGCTCTGCCGCGGTCTCCTGCTGGCCCGTCGTCCACGGCGTTAGCCCCCCCCTAAAAAATGTCTGGGCGTCTCTCCTACCCGTGGACCAGGTCTCCATGTCCCTCGCCAGCCTTTCGCCCTTCTGCTTCCATGTCAAGCCCTTCTCTTCCTCACCCGGCTTGACCCAGTCGAGGAGGCGAAGGAGATCTGCTAGAGATCTCCCTGGCGATGGCTCCTGGACACGCTGCTTGGTCCAGTCTTGGTGGTTTCTTCTGTCACGATCGTCGGTGAGAGAGGAGGACCAAGGCGCAGCGTTGAATGCGAACATATTTATTAATATAATGATCAAAAACAACAAAACGATGACGTGACAGTCAATGGTCAAACACAAACCAATACGAACAAGAAACCACAATGAATGAATGCCTAACGGCTACCTAAGTATGACTCCCAATCAGAGACAACGAGCTACAGCCGTCTCTGATTGGGAGCCACCCTGGCCAACATAGAATTACAACAACTAGAACCAACACACATGAAAACTCACACCCTGGCTCAACATACTAGAGTCCCCAGAGCCAGGGCGTGACAATGTTCTTCTTAGAAAGTAGATGGTCAGGTCTAGGTTTCTATTTACTTTGAAACTCTACTTTGAAACGTTGAATACCTGACTATGAATAGCCAACTGACTTTGAATTTGGAAGCGTGATAGTGTTGCGCCCTCTATAGTCATCATGGTTAATATCTGATCCTGTTGGTCATCTACAGTGCTATGAAAAAGTATTTGCCCCCTTTCTAATTTTCTCTACTTTTGCATATTTGTGATACTGAATGTTATCAGATCTTCAACCAAAACCTAATATTAGATAAAGGGAACATACAGTGGGGAGAACAAGTATTTGATACACTGCCGATGTTGCAGGTTCTCCTACTTACAAATCATGTAGAGGTCTGTAATATTTATCATAGGTACACTTAAACTGTGAGAGACGGAATCTAAAACAAAAATCCAGAAAATCACATTGTATGATTTTTAAGTAATTCATTTGCATTTTATTGCATGACATAAGTATTTGATCACCTACCAACCAGTAAGAATTCCGGCTCTCACAGACCTGTTAGTTTTTCTTTAAGAAGCCCTCCTGTTCTCCACTCATTACCTGTATTAACTGCACCTGTTTGAACTCGTTACCTGTATAAAAGACACCTGTCCACACACTCAATCAAACAGACTCCAACCTCTCCACAATGGCCAAGACCAGAGAGCTGTGTAAGGACATCAGGGATCAAATTGTAGACCTGCACAAGGCTGGGATGGGCTACAGGACAATAGGCAAGCAGCTTGGTGAGAAGGCAACAACTGTTGGCGCAATTATTAGAAAATGGAAGAAGTTCAAGATGATGGTCAATCACCCTCGGTCTGGGGCTCCATGCAAGATCTCACCTCGTGGGGCATCAATGATCATGAGGAAGGTGAGGGATCAGCCCAGAACTACACGGCAGGACCTGGTCAATGACCTGAAGAGAGCTTGGACCACAGTCTCAAAGAAAACCATTAGTAACACACTACGCCGTCATGGATTAAAATCCTGCAGCGCACGCAAGGTCCCCCTGCTCAAGCCAGCGCATGTCCAGGCCCGTCTGAAGTTTTCCAATGACCATCTGGATGATCCAGAGGAGGAATGGGAGAAGGTCATGTGGTCTGATGAGACAAAAATAGAGCTTTTTGGTCTGAACTCCACTCGCCGTGTTTGGATGAAGAAGAAGGATGAGTACAACCCCAAGAACACCATCCCAACCGTGAAGCATGGAGGTGGAAACATCATTCTTTGGGGATGCTTTTCTGCAAAGGGGACAGGACGACTGCACCGTATTGAGGGGGAGGATGGATGGGGCCATGTATCGCGAGATCTTGGCCAACAACCTCCTTCCCTCAGTAAGAGCATTGAAGATGGGTCGTGGCTGGGTCTTCCAGCATGACAACGACCTGAAACACACAGCCAGGGCAACTAAGGAGTGGCTCCGTAAGAAGCATCTCAAGGTCCTGGAGTGGCCTAGCCAGTCTCAGACCTGAACCCAATAGAAAATCTTTGGAGGGAGCTGAAAGTCCGTATTGCCCAGCGACAGCCCCGAAACCTGAAGGATCTGGAGAAGGTCTGTATGGAGGAGTGGGCCAAAATCCCTGCTGCAGTGTGTGCAAACCTGGTCAAGACCTACAGGAAACGTATGATCTCTGTAAATTGCTAACAAAGGTTTCTGTACCAAATATTAAGTTCTGCTTTTCTGATGTATCAAATACTTATGTCATGCAATAAAATGCAAATGAATTACTTAAAAATCATACAATGTGATTTTCTGGATTTACATGCTTTGTAAGTAGGAAAACCTGCAAAATCGGCAGTGTATCAAATACTTGTTCTCCCTACTGTAAGTGAACAAATAACATAACAATTACATATTTTTTTCATTTATATCATAAACAAAGTTATGCAACACCCAATTCCCCTGTGTGAAAAAGTAATTGCCCCCTTACACTCAATAACTGGTTGTGCCACCTTTAGCTGCAATGACTCCAACCAAATGCTTCCTGTAGTTGTTGATCAGTCTCTCACATCGCTGTGGAGGAATTTTGGCCCACTCTTCCATGCAGAACTGCTTTAACTCAGTGACGTGTGGGTTTTCAAGCATGAGCTGCTCGTTTCAAGTCCTGCCACAACATCTCAATTGGGATTAAGTCTGGACTTTGACTAGGCCATTCCAAAACTTCCAATTTGTTGCTTTTTAGCAATTAGCATGTAGACTTGATTGTGTGTTTTGGATCATTGTCTTGCTGCATGACCCAGCTGCGCTTCAGCTTCAGCTCACAGACGGATGGTCTGACATTCTCCTGTAGAATTCTCTGATACAGAGCAGAATTCATGGTTCCTTCTATTAAGGCAAGTCATCCAGGTCCTGAGGCAGCAAAGCATCCCCAAACCATCACACCACCACCACCATGCTTGACCTTTGGTATGATGTTCTTACTGTGGAATGAAGAGTTTGGTTTTCGCCAGGCATTACTGGAACCATGTAGTCCAAAAAGTTATACTTTTGAATCATCTGTCCATAAAACGTTCTTACAAGAGTCTTGATGATCATCCAGGTGCTTTTTGGCAAACTTGAGTCAACTTTTTGGACGAGATGCTTTGCTGCCTCAGGACCTGGAGTTAAAGCAGTTCTGCATGAAAGAGTGGGCCAAAATTCCTCCACAGCGACGTGAGAGACTGATCAACAACTACAGGAAGCATTTGGTTGGAGTCATTGCAGCTAAAGGTGGCACAACCAGTTATTGAGTGTAAGGGGGCAATTACTTTTTCACACAGGGGAATTTATAGTTGCATAACTTTGTTTATGAAATAAATATGTAATTGTTGTGTTATTTGTTCACTTATGTTCCCTTTATCTAATATTAGGCTTTGGTTGAAGATCTGATAACATTCAGTATCACAAATATGCAAAAGTAGAGAAAATTAGAAAGGGGGCAAATACTTTTTCATAGCACTGTATGAATGTTTGAACATCTTGAAAACGTTCTGGCCTTAATGGCCACATGTACTCTTACATTTCAACCCGGTACAGCCAGAAGAGGACTGGCCACCCCTCAGAGCCTGGTCGCTCTCTAGGTTTCTTCCTAGGTTCCTGCCTTCTTCCTAGCCACTGTGCTTCTACCTCTGCATTGCTTCTACCTCTACATTTCTATCCCCTGGCCATAAGACTGTTAAATGGCTAGCAACTAGTGCTCTCCCTCTCCCACAGACTATCCACACTGACTCTATGCCCATCCACAGGTCTCTACCCACTCAGACACAACCTACGCTTCTGCTAAAATTATGAATGATTAGATGTATTACTCCATTACTCTGCTGTCCATTGATTATTGATTGCCATTACTATTAGTATCTATCTATTTATCCTGCTACTGGTCACTGTTATTCCTGTTTACATGTATACACTAAGTTTACAAAACATGGACTCTACAAGGTGTCGAAAGCGTCAGGGATACTGGCCCATGTTGACTCCAATGCTTCACACAGTTGTGTCAAGTTGGCTGGATGTCCTTTGGGTGGTGGACCATTCTTGATACACATGGAAACTGTTAAGCGGAAACCCAGCAGCGATGCAGTTCAAACTGGTGACCTGGCACCTACTACATACCACGTCCAAAGGCACTTAAATATTTTGTCTTGCCCATTCACCCTCTGAATGGCACACATACTCAATCCATGTCTCAATTGTCTCAAGGCTTAAAAATCCTTCTTTAACCTGTCTCCTCTCATTCATCAACACTTATTGAAGTTGATTTAACAAGTGACATCAATAAGGGATCATAGCTTTCACCTGGATTCACCTGATCAGTCCATGTCATGGAACGTTTTGTACACTCAGTCTATATTACCAAAATTAAAAAATGATTCATTACTTATTTTACATTTCGGTAGTTAGTGCATTCACCTTAAGGTAGCTAGAGACAACCACATATCACAGTCATATTAAGTCAATGTTTTCCTCAATAAAGCAACTATCAGTAAAGTCAGTGCTAGTGAGAACAGACAAGTGCAAGAAAGGCAAGGTTTTTGTCTTTACTGTCATCTTTTTTCTGAAAGAAAATTGGTTTTCAGATGTTTCAGTAAAATGGGCAGGGACCCAGCTGTCCTGACATGGTCTTAAAATGAGATGCGGGCTGATGTTGGAGAACTTGGGAAAGTGGAACACCTGGCGGGCTAAGGCATTCTGGAAGAGTTTAATGGGTTTGACGGCACAAGCGGGAGCCCAGCCAGCAGAGAGTTGCAGTAGTCCAAATGGGAGATGACAAGTGCATGGAATAATTCATTTTTTATTTGGGGGGGTAAAATTAGGTGAAAGTTTATCTCAATCGATATTGACATGACTAAAACCGAATCGAAACTGTGTAGAAATGATAATGGACCTACATTTATAGTCTATTCACTCTGTCCAGCTTGCTAAAAGTCATTGAAACGAAAGCTAGACAGTCAGGACCAATCGAAAATTCTAAATGTGATGGATAGAGGACTATTTGTAGCAAATGTTGACAGCAAGGAAATATAATACATTTTAAGTTTGGACCTCCGGACCTCGGTGAAGACCGAATTTGGCCCGCAGGGAAAAAGAGTTTGACACCCCTGCTGTAGAGCATGAACCTGCAGAAGCAAGGCATTGCTTCTATGTTTGCAGAGAACAACAGGGTGTTGTCCAGGATCACGTCAAGGTTCTTTGCACTCTGGGATTGGGACACAATAGAGTTGCCAACTGTGATGGAGAGGTCTTGGAGCGGGCAGGCCTTCCCCAGAAGGAAGAGCACCTCTGTCTTGTCAAGGTTGAGCTTGAGGTGGTGAACTGACATCCAAGCTGAGATGTCTGCCAGGCATGCAGAGATATGTGTCGCCACCTGGGTGTCAGAAGGAGGGAAGGAAAAAAGGAGCTGAGTGTCATCCGCATAGCAATGACAGGAGAGTCCATGTGAGGATATGACGGAGCTAAGTGACTGGGTGTACAGAGAGAAGAGGAGAGAGCCTAGAACCGAGCCCTGGGGGACACCAGTAGTGAGAACACGTGGTGCAGACACAGATCCTCCCCACGTCATCTGGTAGGAACGACATGCCAGGTAGGATGCAATCCAAAAATGTGCAGAGCCTGTAGATGCCCAGCCCTGAGAGGATGGAGAAGAGGATCTGGTGGTTCATGGTGTCGTAGGTAGTGGATAAGGAGCACCTGAAGAAGGTTATGGAAGTCCAACACTCAGTGGAACTCAACATGAGTTTAAGAAGATTCAGCGGATGTGACACTAGACCCTGATACAGCACACCCCTACCTCATTCTGTCTAAAGATGGGAAACAGGTGAGACTTAGAGACAGGAAAGAATCTCCCTGACAACCCAGTGCAGTTTGACGAGGTTGTCAATGTCCTAGGAAAGGAGGGCTTCTCCTAGATTCTACTATGAGGTGCAGGTGGAGGGTAATACCGAATGGGATCTAGGAGTGGCCAGAGAGTCCATCAACAGGAAAGGGGAAATCTCACTGAGCCCTGACAATGGATACTGGACAGTGTGGCTGAGGAATGGAGATGATTATAAGGCTCTCGGGTCCTCCTCTCTCTCAGTCAGAATCCCAAGAAGGTGGGGGTGTTTGTGGATTATGTCATGGGTCAGGTCTCCTATGATGTGGACAACAGGTCTCATATCTAATCCTTCACTGGTCAGACCTTCACTAAGAAACTCTATCCATTATTCTGTCACTGCCTTCATGATAATGGTAAAAACGCAGCCCCATTGCATTGGTCATCACACCTGTCAGTTAAACAGTTAGAGTTTTAATGTTCGTTGATTCATTACAGTTTAAATGCTTTTCTCAGACTTTATTTTGTAGTCTATCCCAATCTGAAGGAAAGTATTTACTATTTTAAACTTTAAAGTATTTTTAAACAAAAAGAGAAATAAAGACAATATCCTTTGAATTAAGATATTTTCAATATACAGTCGTCGTCAAAAGTTTTGAGAATGACACAAGTATTGGTCTTCACAAAGATCGCTGCTTCAGTTTTATGAGATATTTTTGTCAGATGTTACTATGGTATACCGAAGTATAATTACAAGCATTCCATAAGTGTCAAAGGCTTTTATTGACAATTACATTAAGTTTATGCAAAGAGTCAATATTTGCAGTGTTGACCCATCTTTTTCAAGACCTCTGCAATCCGCCCTGGCATGCTGTCAATTAACTTCTGGGCCACATCCTGACTGATGGCAGCCCATTCTTGCATAATCAATGCTTGGAGTTTGTCAGAATTTGTGATTTTTGTTTGTCCACCCGCCTCCCTCACAAGTTCTCAATAGGATTAAGGTCTGGGGAGTTTATGGAGGAGGAGGTGTTATGGTGTGGGGGTGCTTTACTGGTGACACTGTCTGTGATTTATTAAAAATTCAAGGCACTCTTAACCAGCATGGCTACCACAGCATTCTGCAGCGATACGCCATCCCATCAAAATATATTTTGATTTGTTTAACACTTTTTTGGTCACTACATTATTCCATATGTGTTATTTCATAGTTTTGATGTCTTCACTATTATTCTACAATGTAAAAAATAGTACAAATAAAGAAAAACCCTTGAATGAGTAGGTGTGTCCAAACTTTTGACTGGTACTGTATATCTTCTTTTGAATAGGATGCACCTTCTTACCTTCTTCAAGACAGTAGAAGCCAGAAGGACACACCTCACATTGGTGCTGACCCTCACTAGGCTGGTAGCTGCCTGGGACACAGGCTCTCTCTCTCACACTACCCTGAAAGACCAGCAACACACACATTTAATTTGTAATATGACATATTACATAGTCTAATATTAGTATGATATAAGTTGCCACTGTTATCTGTGGAATGAGATTTTCCAAGAAGCAATGTACTGGACATGCATTCTAAGTGGTATGCTAGTACAGTATGGATATAGTAAATTAGACATACTGTATACTACACAAGCCCTGAGGACATTTACACTAACCTCCTCGCAGAAATGACCAACTCCACACACATGTTGCGACGGTCTATCAGTGCTCTGTCCCCCTGGACAGTAGTAGCCAGCAGCACACTGACCGCTAGGCTCGGCCAAGCCGGTCTGATCGCAGTAATGACCAGGGGGGCAAGGCTGGCAGTCGTCCACTGTGGACCCGCCGGATCGACCTAACAACACGCAGTGGCACCGATCAGTCAGTCAGCATCAGAAAATCACATCAGACTGACGTAACATTTTCTGAGCGTTATAGAACATTGATTATAATAGGATTTGAATTGCCCCATTCCAAAACACAGATTAAATTGTGACCAACCTCTCTGTCATAGTAGCCAGGGTGAGAATGTTTTTAAATTAACTATGTTTTCATATTCCACAGTACCAGTAAACAGCTAGCAGGGTGACAGCCAGTGGCGTACATAAGGGCATCAGGGTCACGTTCAGTAGGCACGAAAGGGAGGAAAATGGTCCGAAATGGGGAGGTTCTATCTGAATTTTCACAATAAGAAATGCTCGATAGCAGGGTATGTGAGGACATCAGCATCGACAACAACAACAGAGTGATGTCACTGAACACTGATGAGGATTAGTACAGTACTTCCTGATTGCGTTTGCAACTTATTTCTAAAACGGTGGCCTATCCTCTAATCTTTCACAGTATCTTGACCTATAGGATCCTTGCAGGATATTCAAAGATCTATAAATATCCTGCAATGATCATCATAGTCAATATTTTAACCAGGGATTCATTAACAGTAAAGCAACAGTGTTGTTGTAGCCTGGTCCCAGATCTGTTTGTGCTGTATCCAACTCCTAAGCTTGTTGTTGGCTATACAGCATAAACAGATCTCGGACCAGGCTTGTGTTTTTGTTTCTTACCCATCAAGGTTCCAGGGGGGCAGGGTAGAGGGAGAGGTGTGCCCTGGGGGCAGTAGTGTCCAGGGGGGCAGAGTGAGGCGTGAGGGGCCGTGGAACCCCTGGAGCAGAAGTAGCCTGGGGTACAGAGGCCACTGGGGGCATCCAGACCAGTCTGACCACAGTAGGACCCAGTGTCACAGGGCTGAGGGTAGGCCGATCCTACAGGACAGTAGAAACCTATAGGACAGACATACACATATTGTGGTTGATGCTATACATTGGTAGTGGATGAGGTGAGTTTCACCCTCATACAATGTAAAGCACTTTGAAAACCTGGAAAAACACTATATAAATCCAGTACGAGAAAACACACTTTAATCCAACACGGTTAAACAGCAAGCCTGACTATCTACTAAATAAAAAAGCTATCTGTTTTTATGTTGCACAGTTTCTAAGGCTATTGGCAGAAATAGAAGCAACCACTAGAGTGCAAGAGTTCACATAGCAGGCAATGCATACCTTTGGGACATACATCGCCTTTGAAGTTAGCACATTTATAAAGTGGGCTCTTGAGATGAGGTGTAGAGTCGGCCAAGGCCTGACCTGACCATGGCCTAGCTACGACATCCTTCCAGCTCCCATCTACATCTAAAAATGAAATAAAAATATGTTTAGGCTATAGCCTCCAACTGTAACTCAATTACATTCACCTCCAAGCTCTACAGTCCATCATTTCAGAAGAACCGAGAACCACATTTTGGGTGCGTGCTGGACAGCTTTTAGACAGTCTGTTAGTAGAGACTATAGAGTCCATGACATTGGTTTACCTGTCGGAAGTGGATAGTCGACCAGCAGAAGAAAAACTTAATTTAGGCACAGCGGTCAAAATTAATTAATGGTTAAGGTTAGGTTTGGGAATGAGGGTTAGGTTAAATAGTTTGTAACTCAAACCATCCGATCTTTACAGATGTTTTTTGCGACGAAACTGCTCAGAAGATCCTCACTCATCTCACTAAAACCGCCGCTCCCAGACATTGCACTGGAAGTCTCTAGCTAAAACACACAGACTTTTATTGATAAAAAGTATTACAGTAAGGTACTTAATTGTTACCCAGAAACAATTTGATATTGACATAAAAACGTCTGCTTTGGGCCTTTAACATTGGGTTAGCGTACCACCGTCCGCCACCATTTTTTTTCTGCCGGTCAAATATACATTGCCTTACCTGTATCTTTACTGTTAGGTGAGCAGGAAGTGTTGTGTAACCAGGAACAAAGGTCTTGGTTAGTAGGATGGAGCTCTATCATGCCACACAGGCAGCTGAGCTGGGAGGAGTTAGCCTGGGGTGTAGCACTGTCTGCACCCCCACTACAGTAGAAACCAGGGGAGCAAGGACCTATAGAGGAGTGTGGCATTAACGTGAACATAAAACATGATATTGCAAATGTGCAAATTAACCTAATTGTATGATATGTAGCCACAGGTTTTTATTTCTGGTCACATGACCACATGATATGAACATGAAAAAGTTGGGGCCCTGGTTTGACGGAAACCGTTTACCGTTTAAGAACCAAACGGAAGCAGACAGAGCAAACAGAACAAAACATGGAAGGACATAGCTACATTTGTCCAATAGAAACTCTCATTTGCTTTTTCCGTTTGGAGTAAACGGTTTCTGTTGGAAAACATTTTACAACATACGAAACATTTTGAAAGAGAATCGGCGTAATGATTACACCCCTGGTGACCTGACCAGGAAAAACTCCAAGCACTAGTTTACATTTAGTCATTAGTTGATATGAGACAGGCAATGTTGAGAGTTTTTCCACACCTGTGGATTGTGAGGAGCCTGGGTTGAGGCAGTATCTTCCTGGGGGACAAGGGTAGCAGTGGGAGGGGGATGAAGCACCCCTCTCTGGAAGGTAGCTACCCACAGAACAGGGCCTGGGCGACCCACTACCCTCTGGGCAGTAGTGTCCTAGAGGGCAGACATCCCCAAAGGTCTGGGAGACTGGGGCAGGAATAGTAGCTCCACGGGAACAGAAGTGGCCTTTCAGACATACAGGAGTAAAGACAATGAACAGCTAGTCAATAAAAACAGAAACCAAGATTGCCATCACCTAAGACAGTGATATTCAAAGTCAGGGTCACGACAGTGGGGTCGCCAAAATTTTAAAACAAATAAAAAATTAAGAGAACAGATTATTGTATGTGACAATATATAAACGTTTTTGAGAAAGATTATTGTATTCATTGGTTTCTTTTCATTTTGATTAGAGATGTAAGTGCAATGAATTTAAGGTTATTTGTCGATGTAAAAATGTAAATTTACAGACTTTAAGGTTGTGTCATTAGATTTGGGGTGGGGTCACGAGAAATTCTGCCTGAAAAAATGGGGTCCCCCAAGCACATGGGCAATAATATATATTAAAAATGTTCTTCATATGTTATAACTGTACAGTGTATCTAACCTGGAGAGCTTCAGAAGTCTGAAATGATGATATTAAAACGTTATTAAAACATTATTGATATGTTATTTTCCTGTGTTGACCTGGAGAGCAGGGACCTGAGGGAGAGGTGCTGTTGCAGTAGAGCCCAGGAGGGCATGGAGTACAGTCCCTCTGAGATGCCCTCCCCTCAGCCTGACTCACACTGCCAGCTGGGCATTGTGCTGGGACAGAGGTTCCCTCCACACAGTAAAAACCTGGAACAGAAAAGTAAACAGTAAAGCTGACTAGAATAGAATGTTCTTTATTATCAATAAGTATTTTTTTACCAATTAAGACCTAACCGCTATGCTAAATGGATGACAAATTTCACGTAGTGTGGAATCCTAGCCTGGTCCAGATGAGTTTGTGCCATCTTGCCAACACCGTGACAATGACCAGATCTGAGACCAGGCTATCTGAATGGGCTAGCTGGGCTAGCTAAAAAGGGTGGATCTCCAAGTTAGGATTTGGCCCGAATAGCATAGAAAATAAGACTGTGTGTTAGAAAAGTGTCCTTGAATCATACAGGCATACATGGTAGGCACCTGGTGGGCAGGTCTTGCATGTAGACTGACCAGTCAAAGACTGATAGGTGCCAGGGGCACAGATGACAGGCTCGGCACTTCCATACGGGCACGAATGACCAGACGGGCACTGACATTCTAAACACAGTGCAACAAAACAGGAAACAGAATCAAACGTTATAAATATTAAATTAGGTGTCATGGCAATGCTATTGGATTTTTTTAGCCCCTGCTGGGAGACCCTGTGGACTGCAGGGAGAAGTGGGTGTAATGACTGTGGCAGCATGGAGGAGTTGCATCAGGCTATTTACGAACCTTGCTGATGAGGAAATGCATCCAAGGAAATCGAGAGTGTTTATGCACATTCAATTTGACACAGAAACTAGACAAATGAAAAAGAAAGTCACACTCATCTGTTCTTGAGCGTGCAACTTTATTTTTCATTTGTATAGATTATTTTCCGTTAGTCAGCACCTCACTAATGGAGGAAATAGACAAAAAAGAACACTTTTGGCTAGCACAGAGCTATACTGTAGGTGCTGCATCCAACTCTTAATTTGTTCATTGTCATGCCATACAAACAATGAGTGGACATTATCCCCATTTATCTACAGTAATTCACCCATCCCTGGCTTTCTCTTTCTCTCCCTGGTTGATGAGTACTGTGAGAGGAATGAGACCGCACATAATAACCAGCATGGAGCAAACAATCAAGTTTGTTTTATAAAGCCCTTTTAACATTTGCAGATGACACAAAGTGCTTTACAATTACCCTGCTCAGACCCCAAAGAGCAAGCAAAGCAAAAGCACAGTGGCCAGTAAAAACTAAAAGAAGGGAGGAATCTAGGGAGGAACCAGGCCATCCTCTTCTGGCTGTACCCAGTTTACCTGGTTGATGCCCTGATACAGAGCCTACTGGACAGAACCAACCCTGGGGACAGCGGAGGTCTGTGGTGGTCTGCCCCCACACAGGGCAGTAGAATCCAGACGGACAAGCCTCACAGTCTGCCTCTGATTGACCACCATATCTACCCAGAAAGGTGCCTGGAATAGAAGAAATGGAGAGAGGGTAATCTCGGTTAACTCTGAACTAAAATCTTGCATAATCTGTCCACGAGAGTTTCGAGGGGGGAAATGTTCTAGTATATCTAGTAATTGCGTCTAATTTGATTATTGTTCTACAGAAAGACTATCCTTTTACCAACGAGAGACATAATGTAGCCTGCCAAGAGTCTGTCTTGTATCTGACACAACTTGGAGCACTAAATGGACAGTTCATTCAATCTAGGGACAGTCGTAGACACTTAACATAAATCATGCTGCCAAAAAAAGAATATCTATTTTTGGTGTAGCATTGTCTAATCTTGTTAAAGGACCACATCACGTGTTATCTAAAGTGACACACACTCACACACACACACACTAAATAGAAATAGCATAACATTGCCACATCGATCACGAGTGACAGATGTAATTTTCTAATGAGCTGCCTTAAAGACATCTTTATTGGTACACCTATTAGATTTCATTGCCCTTGGAACTTGTCTGAATGCATTATGTCTTTATTATAGTGTACCTGGGGGGCAGGGTATTGGCTGAGCTGTCCCAATCGGACAGTAGTGGCCTCCTGGACAAATGTCTCCATTGATCTGTCCCAAGACCTCTCCATCACGAGGAGGATATACAGAAGTTGCATTTCCTGTAACCGGGACAACATGTTATGTCATTATCATTAGTGGGGCCTGGAGTTTTACCTGACCCCATGACCCGTCAAAGAAAAAGCCAGGATGCTAGATCTAGCCTATTACTTTGGACCAGAGTTTTTCCTGGTTAGGTCACACATAGTCAAGAAAAACTCCTGGCTCTACTCATATTGTATAAATCTGCCTTTTTCAAACCTCTTCTTGGGGACCGCCAGACATTTCACAATTTTGTTGGAGCCATGAACTAGCACACCTGATTCAAGTACTTGTCGCATTATTAATTGTCTCATTATTACTTGTCACATTATGATTTGGCGTGGGGGTTCTGGATCCTATTGGGCAGTAGAACCCGGCGCTGCAGGGACCAGATGGGGAGGCAAGTCCAAAGTCTGCACAGTACTGCCCAGGCACACAGGGCTGGCACGCAGCCACAGATACTGCCCCTGCACAGCAAACACACCAGAACACATGGAGCTCATTTTCATAATAATTGTATATATGACATTAATTAATTGTCATAATTTTCATATAATTCAGGGCTTCCATTGAGTCATATGTAATCAATATGAATGTCTTCATTTTATATGAAAGATAATGACAAACCTATCATTTATAAGGGCCATATACAGCAACCACGCTTACATAAATGTGATACATACAGTACAGGATATATAAAAAAAGACCTTCATGTGTAAATGTCCCCAGTTTAAATGTCACCTTCAAAAGAGCTGAAAGTGCCAGGCGGGCAGAGAAGCATGTGACTGGTACCCAGTGGGCAGTAGGACCCAGCGGTGCATTTCCCACCTGTAGGATCTCCAGCTGGCTGAGAAGTAACAGAACCTTGGATACAAAGGTACCTGGATGAGGGAAGGAGGGAGGGAGATAGAGGGAAAGAGAGAGAGAAAAGAAGAGAGAAAAGAGAGAGAGAGAAAGAATGAGATAGAAACAAGAGAGAAAGGTATAGAGGGAGAGAGTGAATTTAGAGGAAGAAATGGGAACACAATTGGAGAGACAACGCAACATAAATCTCAAGGACCATACATGCTGAACCAGAGATACGATTCAACATGAAAAAATGATTTATAATGCTGCCACCCACCCAGGAGAGCATTGCCCAGTAGGCACTGCCAACCCTGCAGAGCTGCAGTACTTCCCTGGAGGGCAGGGTACACACCCCCTCTTATTAGACGTGCTGGTCTGCCCACTAAACGTGCCAGCTGGGCATGGGTACTCCACACCAGACTGTGTGCCTGGAGAACAAAGAAATCACACACAGATGCCATATAGGACTAGTGTCATTCTCAGCAATGTGTCTTTGCCACTATGATATGTGTGGCACTTATTTCAATACAGACAAATAGTATAGTGCCCTATATACACTACCTGGGGGGCAGTAGTGTCCCTTTAGACAAGGGGTCGGTGTGTGTGTTCCCGTCACCTCTCCTGTGTTAGGATGTATTGAGCCTTCACAGTAAAACCCTGCTGGACAGGTAAAACACTCTGCCTGTGAAAGGGATGACATAGAATATCATTAACACTCAGTATGCAGTGTATGTAGGGTCTGGAGTTTTTTCTGACCAGACCAGGATTTATTTTAAGCACAGTTAAAACCTACAACTAGGGCCCTGAGTGTTTCCTGGTCAGATTACATGGTCAAGAAAAACTCCTGGCCCTACAAACTGTTCAGCTTTACTAGAATGGTGGTCAAGATGAAATATACTGCTATGAATGTCCTCCTCCCTACCTGCCCAGGTTGGTCCTGGTAAGTCCCTGGGACACAGGGAACCTGGATGGCACTGCCAAGTGGGCACATATGCCCAGCTGAGCAGGTGATAGAGCCAGGGAGGCTGGAGTTGTGTCGGTAAGGGCAGTAGGAGCCAGCCTGGCAGAGATGAGAAGGGAGGGAGAGCCCTCTGCTGGCACAAATGAACCCTGCATTTGAGAGAGAAGACTTCACTGATGCACAATCAAAAAGTAGCCTAACAAAAGTCAATTTGATGCCAGTCAAATATAAATTGCTATTCAAATAACTTTTCTTCCATGAAGAAACTTCATGTGCAGTATATCAGTCAAATATCCATCAGAAAATGTTTCCTCATAAGATAAAGAATAGTGGTCCGTACTTAAAATAAAATGTGTTTGATCAGCACCAACCTGCAGGGCAGGGCAGGCAGTCAGAGAGTTGTGTGTTCCTGGTAGTGTTGCTGTAATATCCTAGAGGACAGGGACGTGGCGCTGCAGCCAAGCCCTCTGGACAGTAGTGACCTTGGGGACACCTGTCACCGGTCACACCGTCTTCAGGTGTCGGCGACACTGCTCCGGAGTGGCAAAGATAGCCAGCGATGCACTGGCCCGATACGGCACTCAGTCCAGGAAAGCCACAGAAAAACCCTGAGAAAAGGAGGTCGGACCAATCAGACCAGGGCCTGTTTTCATCGAATCTTGGATCAGGTCCTCCCTTTCCATTTAATCTTATTCATTATAATCTAGGCAAACTGATCTTAGACCAGGATCACTAGATAGATCTCCTTTTAAAATAGCTATAAACGGGGCAATGGGTGAATGTGACATCCACTTGCACCTCAAACATGTTAAATGTTAAGAAATGTTTAAATAAAAGACTTGTGTAATTCTATCAGTTACTATACCTGTTCAGATGATGTACAGTTGGGGGCATAAAAAAATTAATTTATACAGTCCAGCAAAAATAACCTGGGTTTCAAAATGGAAGTCACTGCACTGCCATGGGCCTATTTAAGAAAGTATTTCATTATAATGGTTATTGTACAATGTTGTTAGATGATTGCTAATGAATTTGACGCTTGGCGTCACCCTGGGTGAGTTTGTGAAATTAATGGTGTGCATTATCGCAGCACAGGCATCTTGAAAAGTAACTTTTTTATATCTAATACTGTTTGATATATTAAAAGAATTAGAAATAAGATGAAATAGACAATAACAACCAGATAGATATGTGTATCACCTGGGGGGCATGGCAGGCAGTCCTGTGGACTGCCCATCCGAGTGTGTGGGTTGGTAGTCCCAGCAGGGCATGGGTACTGGTACTGGGAGGAGGTGCCAGTTGGGCAGTAATGACCCACAGGGCACTCATTAGTTTCATAGAGGGAGCTGTTGCCAGGACAGTAATAACTGGAGAAAAGGAAATAAATACTGTATGTAAGAACCTGTGATCTGATTGATCATAATAGTGTATGCACACACACCCAAAAGAGAACTCGCACACACGCACGCGACACACACACACACACACATACACTCTTCGGGAATAAAACATGTGGGCATAACAATTTGTCAGATTTCATGATGTACTCCATAAAAGCAGATCTTAGAAAGAGGAACAGGCTCGAAGCTGTAGATATTACATCATAGATATAACAACATGATTCAATAATATTATCTTCACAGCTTTAATCCCATGGGGCCTATGGGCATGTGTGTGCACAGTGAGTGTGTGACCCTGTTAGAGCAGTATTAGAGAGAGGTAGCCCTGAGAGAGCAGTGTGTGTGTGTAACCGTACCCCTGGGGACAGGGGCTGCAGCTGGATCGGCCCTCCTCCACACTGACGGCTCCCTGGGGACACTCTTGCGGAGCTGCAGAACCGTTAGAGCAAAAAGAACCTGTGTGTGAGAAACAGAAAACAATGAGTGGAGAGAGAAAGACAGAGAGAGAGAGAGCGAGAGGTAGAGAAAGAGACACAGAGACAGAGAGAGACAGAGATAATAGGGAGAGAGAGAAAGAGAGAGAGAAAAGAGAAGAGAGACGGAGACAACATTCTGGGGAGCCCTTTATATTTGCGAACCCAGAGGAGGAGGTGTGGATTGGTTAGTTACCTCGTGGACACGGCCCTCCTCGGCTGTCTCTGATAGGGCTGTTGGGGACAACTGCTCCACGGCGGCAGTAAAAACCTTCCCAGCATTCCTCTGTAGGCGCTGTTAGCCCAGACGCGTCACAGTAATAACCCGGGGAGCAGGGCTGGCAGCCGTTCTATGGGAGAAGGTAGAGCATAGCAACAACCGCTCAGGCTGCAGTCACTGTGCTGTGGTCTTGGGATGAAATGTCAGGAATATTGAGCGTATTGAGCCTTGGGAAACTAACATACCTGGGAGACTAGTTTGGTCAGGTTGCTGAATGTGCCAATGGGGCAAGGTTGAGGATTGATGGTGCCCCTAGGGCAGTAGTGACCTGCAGGGCATGGCCCTCCACCTGAAGCAAAGACAGTATAGTGAACCATTCATAGACCATTTGTAAGGCCTTAGATGCTTTAGAAACCATTCATAAGCAGATTTCATTATAATGGATGGCAAAAGGGTTATGCCACATTTGGCATATCACCAGACGTAAAGACATTTGCTTATCAAATATTTATAAAGCATTTACAGTGCTATGAAAAAGTATTTGCCCCCTTTCTAATTTTCTCTACTTTTGCATATTTGTGATACTGAATGTTATCAGATCTTCAACCAAAACCTAATATTAGATAAAGGGAACATAACATTTACATTATTTAGCAGTCGCTCTTATCCAGAGCGACTTACAGTTAGTGCATACATTATTCTATTTTTTTTATTTTTTTCATACTGGCCCCCCGTGGGAATCGAACCCACAACCCTGGCGTTGCAAACTCCATGCTCTACCAACTGAGCTACCTCCCTGCCGGACATTCCCTCCCCTACCCTGGACGACGCTGGGCCAATTGTGCACCGCCCCATTGGTCTCCCGGTTGCGGCCGGCTACAGCAGAGCCTGGATTCGAACCAGGATCTCTAGTGGCACAGCTAGCACTGCGATGCAGTGCCTTAGACCACTGCGCCACTCGGGAGATCCAACAAATAACACAACAATTACATACTTATTTCATTTATTTCATAAACAAAGTTATGCAACACCCAATTCCCCTGTGTGAAAAAGTAATTGCCCCCTTACACTCAATAACTGGTTGTGCCACCTTTAGCTGCAATGACTCCAACCAAATGCTTCTTGTTGTTGTTGATCAGTCTCTCACGTCGCTGTGGAGAAATTTTGGCCCACTCTTCTAAGCAGAACTGCTTTAACTCAGTGACGTGTGGGTTTTCAAGCATGAACTGCTTGTTTCAAGTCCTGCCACAACATCTCAATTGGGATTAAATCTGGACTTTGACTAGGCCATTCCAAAACTTCCAATTTGTTGCTTTTTAGCAATTTTCATGTAGACTTGATTGTGTGTTTTGGATCATTGTCTTGCTGCATGACCCAGCTGCGCTTCAGCTTCAGCTCACAGACGGATGGTCTGACATTCTCCTGTAGAATTCTCTGATACAGAGCAGTATTCATGGTTCCTTCTATTAAGGCAAGTCGTCCAGGTCCTGAGGCAGCAAAGCATCCCCAAACCATCACACCACCACCACCATGCTTGACCTTTGGTATGATGTTCTTACTGTGGAATGCAGTGTTTGGTTTTCGCCAGGCATAATGGGACCCATCTCGTCCAAAAAGTTGACTCAAGTTTGCCAAAAAGCACCTGGATGATCATCAAGACTCTTGGAAGAACGTTCTATGGACAGATGATTCAAAAGTATAACTTTTTGGACGACATGGTTCCAGTAATGCCTGGCGAAAACCAAACTCTTCATTCCACAGTAAGAACATCATACCAAAGGTCAAGCATGGTGGTGGTGGTGTGATGGTTTGGGGATGCTTTGCTGCCTCAGGACCTGGACGACTTGCCTTAATAGAAGGAACCATGAATTCTGCTCTGTATCAGAGAATTCTACAGGAGAATGTCAGACCATCCGTCTGTGAGCTGAAGTTGAAGCGCAGCTGGGTCATGCAGCAAGACAATGATCCAAAACACACAATCAAGTCTACATGAGAATTGCTAAAAAGCAACAAATTGGAAGTTTTGGAATGGCCTAGTCAAAGTCCAGACCTAATCCCAATTGAGATGTTGTGGCAGGACTTGAAACGAGCAGTTCATGCTTGAAAACCTACATGTCACTGAGTTAAAGCAGTTCTGCATGGAAGAGGGGGCCAAAATTCCTCCACAGCGACGTGAGAGACTGATCAACAACTACAGGAAGCATTTGGTTGGAGTCATTGCAGCTAAAGATGGCACAACCAGTTATTGAGTGTATGGGGGCAATTATTTTTTCACACAGGGGAATTGGGTGTTGCATAACTTTGTTTATGAAATAAATGAAATAAGTATGTAATTGTTGTGTTATTTGTTCACTTATGTTCCCTTTATCTAATATTAGGTTTTGGTTGAAGATCTGATAACATGCAGTATCACAAATATGCAAAAGTAGAGAAAATGAGAAAGGGGGCAAATACTTTTTCATAGCACTGTATATAGTTCTCATGAAGACTTTATGAACATTCTATGAATCCTTTATAAGTTGCAGTCAATTTAATGTGTGACCAGAACCATTATTAGATCGACATTGTCACCTGCAGAGTGAGAGGGAGGCTGTGGAGAGGTGTTTCCGTAGGAGCAGTAATACCCCTCCAGGCACTGTCCTGTGACCGAGGTGCCATTCCTAAGTGGACAGTAATGGCCACCGTCACACTGCCTGCACTGGCTGATGGACGTCAGGCCCAGCTCAGGGCTGTACGTGCCCTCTGGACAAGCTCTCAAGTCATATCCCGTTCCCTCGTGACAGTAAAAACCTAGAGGGTAAAGAAAGAAAGAAAAAAAGATTGGACTTTTCTTGGTGCAAGAGTACGAACCAATGTTCCACTCAATCAAAAGTTCCACTTTTTCCCATCTGTGGGGTGCTGTGATTATATAGATAGTTGCAGATTTTCATATCCTTATCAATGTAGTGTCGTAATGAGAGACATTCAGCCGTATTGTTGTCGAGGGTTTTATCAATGATACCTTATATTAGTATTTCAACGAAAGTTCAAAGATGTAAGAATTGCTCTACTGACCTGCAGGACACAGTTGCAGGGTGCCTGAAACACAGTACCAGCCAGGGGTACAGGGCTCACATTCAGTTGCATGCGTTCCAATCATGTATGTCCCTGGATCACAGGGCAACGGCTGAGTGGTTCCTACGGGACAATAGTGACCCTCTAGACAGGGTCCGCCTGTGGAGCCATCAGTGGGAGTGGGTGTCACTGCTCTCTCAAGACAATAATATCTGCACAGAAAAGGAAGAATACATGATAACTGAACTACTGAATAAAAAAAAAAAACACTATAGCTTTTGTCAGATTATCTACCCTTTTCCCCCTGAGTGTGCCCTTGTCTACTCCCCATGGAAGGATGGTGTAAGAAATATGACTCCCCTTCTTACATCAACCAAATGCTTGGTGTAGTTAGGAAAAAAAGGTCAAACTAAATTTTTTAACTATCCCTTTAAATCCACAAGGGGGAGTAAGGGAATTGGAACTCAGCCTGTGTATAAGTGAGATAGTATTTACTGTATACCCTCCAGTGCAGGGCCCAGTGGGAGCGGTGAGGCTGTTAGAGTCACAATAGAGTCCTCCAGGGCATGGTTGGCACTCTTCCTGGTTCGCCAGGCCTGTACTGTTGGACCAGGTGCCCAAAGGACAGGGCACAGGGGCAGGGGTACCTGCAGAGCAGGTCCAGAGAAATCTCAATGCCTACAATGCCTTAGCAACTGGTGTGTTGTAAAATCCCATCATAAACTGTATACGCAAATCAATTGATTGATTGATGCAGCAGTATACACCATGCAGCGAGATTACTAGTCCGAAACCTCCACTCAGTTTATAACAGTACTGTAATGATCAAACTGGTCAGATGCAGTATTAATACTGAGTATATTATACATAGTCTCTGGCTACTCAAAGCAAAATAACAAGTATTTGAGAGCTACACAGTAGGAGAAGGAACAGAGAGCTACCTGAAGGGCAGTATTGTCCAGCAGGACACAGAAAGCCTGAGAGGCCGTCCACAGGACTGGGGGAGTACGCCCCCTCCCTGCACCAGAAGCCAGCGTTGCAGTAACCTACGTACAATGTTACAAAACATATCATCAGTGTTTGCTTCTTCCTACTGTACAGTATCTGTCACACTGCATTGCATTACCAAGCATAGGAGCCAAGCTCTGGTTATGTCACGATGAGTTAACTTTTTTTTTTTTGCATACAATATAGCTCAGTATTTGTATTATTTATTTTATACAGAATTTTTAGCTATTCATTATCAAGGGTGCCAATAATTATGGACCTGATTGTATAGTTGACGAGAAACTGGGTGAGAAAAAGAGAAGAGTCACAAAAATAGGTGATACATCAATAACCTCTGGCTATATCCCAATTATCTCTCCTCCCAAAGTGTGCACTTGTCCACTTCCCTTTACTGATTATACCAGGAAATGACTGGTATAAGAAATGTAGTGAAAACTCCCACTAGCCCATGCCTCCCCCAATCCAATGCTTTTAGATTGGTGGGAAGCAGTGAACGACTGCACACTTCAGGAGAAAGGAGATCTATCTCACCTGCAGGTTCAGCGAGTCCCATGGTAGGACAGAACTGTCCTGGAGGACAGAGCATGCAGCCTGTCAGGCGGTCTATTCGCTCTCTGGGGTTGAATGAGCCTGGGGGGCAGGGGTTCTGGGTGGCCAAGGCGGTGCCCCGGGGGCAGTAATGTCCTTTAGGGCAGGGCCGAAGCACCGAGGCATTCTCCAGGCCCAACCTCAGGTCACAGTAATAACCTAGATGGAAAGATACGGTGTTGTTTGTGTATTTTAGTGCACAACTTTGATCAATAATTAGCTTGCCAATATCTGTCCTGGGCTTTTTCTGACCATGTGACCTGACTCTGGGTCCTTGTAATTGGCTATAACTAGGGTCCAGAGTTATATAGGTTATAACTAGCGTCCAGAGTTTTTCCTGGTCAGGTCACATAGTAAGGAAAAACTCTGTGCCCTAAGTATGTGGAATGATCCAGAACACAGAACAGTGTACTGTTAACAGAGAGAGAGAGCTCATACAATTACAGTACATACCCTCTTCACAGATATTGCAGGTGGCCTGTTTCTCTCTGTCTTGGAAGGTTCCAGAGGGGCAGGGCTCAGGAACTGCACTTCCATGGGGACAGTAGTGGGCTGCTGGGCAAGCCAGGGCTGTGGCCACCCCCTGACCTGGAGGGCACCAGTAACCTAAAACACCGCGATAGAGACAGAGTTACAATACGACAGTCTCTCTTTCCTCTGGTTAGAGTGACAGCCTTTATATTGTGACACTACCTCTTGGCTAGAGATACAGTAACCATCTCAATGGACCCACATGGATAAATAATTAAGCAATAAGGCATGAGAATACCTGGTACAAAGGATCAATAAAATATAACGTAACAATAGGAAGTAGCGTGAAAGGATTTCTACCACTGATGGGAGACCTGAAGGCACGTCTAGCAAGGAGGACAGAGTTAAGCCACACAAGTACAGTTTATGGCCCAATTCCAAATTTACCCATAGACTATACGCTCTTGTGGAGATGCACTTGTGGAGATCCGAGAGAATTTGATTTGTATAAGCAATATGATGAAAATTCCCCCTAGCATATCAGTGAGCAAGTGGAGCTATTACCATATTGCTTACACCTGATTTTCACAAGTGCATAGGGTCTGGGGGTCGATTTAGGATTGAGCCAAAATGAACTCACCCTCGCTACATAGCCCAGTAGGATCCCTCAGGCCTGCAGCAGCGCAGTAAAACCCTGCAGTACAAGCCTGACACTGAGACACATTGGAGAGGCCTGAGACTTGGGAGAAAGTACCAGCAGGACACAGCTCTGGCTCCCCAGAACCTTCACCTGAGAGGAAAAGACAACTTCACTCCACTGCTAGCAAAGACAGATAATGGCTATCAACATGATTCACAGTTGTCATCAAGATGGAGAGGCAATTAAAAAATGATAATACATTTGATTTGCAAGGGACTTTTCCAGGTGTTCAAAGCCCTTTGCAGTGTATGGGGGGGAGAGAGACTAAATTCTTCCATTGCCAACGCGTAGCAGACATTTTGTGCCAGAAAGCTCTCCACACATCAAGCTCACCACACTTCAGTAGGTGGAAAACGTTTTGAAATCGAGGGAAATGTGGGGTTACTACCTTAAAGTGTCCAATAAGAACACAGATGTGTTTTGACTAATTAAGAACCAGGGTGAGTGCTGCTGTATCAATTACCACAGTAAGTTCCAGGAGGGCAGATGTTGCCAGTCTCTCCGTCAGTGGGTTTGGCCCGAGTGGCTCCCTCTGTGCAATAGAAGCCAGGGGAGCATGGTCCCATGGGCAGGGCCAGACCTATTGGACAACATGAGGAATGAGTATATAACTAACTGTATGAGTGTGTATGCAATTGAAAGCTCTGCTTCATCAGATTACAATCATCTATTAACTATTTACTGAAGAATTGTATACTGAGTTACCGTTTCAGTTCCAAATTGACTCCCAGGGTTGGTGTCAATTCCATTTCAATTCAGTACGGTATTCTAAATTCTACGCCGGGGTGTAAAACTAATTTTACACCACGGGTCGCATTCGGTCTTCACCGAGGCCCGAAGGGCCGCACTTAAAATGTGTTATATTTCTTGCTGTCAAAATTAGCAAAAAAAACATCCTATATCGCTGTTGGAATTTTCAATGCTCGCTGACCCTCTATCTTTCGTTTCGATGACTGTTAGCAAGCTGGACAGAGTGAAGAGACTTTAAATGTAGGTCCATTATCATTTCTACACAGTTTCAATTTGGTTTTAGTCATGTCAATTGAGATATTTTCTCTCAGAATAAAATGTACTCAAACCACCCGCAGGGGTGTCAGACATAAGGCCCGCATGTGGTGTTCTACTCTAATGAGCAACAAGCTGAAAAAGGAATCTTGATTGGGGTGACACAATAGGGTGTGACACACACACTACCAGAGATGTTGCAGAAGGCCCCTGGAGGGCAGGGCAGAGGCTCAGGGCTTCCTTGGGGGCAGTAGAAGCCCTCCTGACAGCGCCCCCCGGTGGAGGTGGCAGGACACAGGCAGTTGGCGTTAGTGTAGTTGTCCAGGTCAAAGGGCTGGGAGTTCCAGGCAGCGGACACACAGAACCAACCTGGGGGTGATGGAGAAAGGGGCAGAGAGAGTGTGAGAGAGAGAGAGCGAGTGTAAGAGAGAGAGAGAGAGAGAGAGAGAGAGAGAGAGAGAGAGAGAGCCATACAAGACACAGTATCCTGAATCACTCATATGAAGGGCATAAGGCCAGCAGGTTTTCCTGCCCTAGTTATATTTACGAATACAGCTGCGAGTTATTTCTGGTCAGATCACATGGTATGGGAGAACCCCTGGCCCTAGAGAGAGTCTTTCAGATAATAGAGGCCTATCAACTGACCGGCTTTGCATTCCCCTGAGACAGCGGTCAGTCTCTCCTTCTCACAGTAGTGTCCAGGGGGACAGGGCAGACAGCTGTCCAGGCTCTGGGTCATGGGCTCAGGGTTGTAGTAGCCACGGGGACAGGGGAACTGGGTGGCATGCCGCGTGCCTGGAACACAACACAACATACTATAACACACAACATACTGTAACACACAACACACAACACACTGTAACACACAACATACTGTAACACACAACACACTGTAACACACAACACAACACCACTGATAATGGCCATACTGTGTGGAATAGACAGATTTTGCAGTTATTTAATGAAATCCCCAAAATAAGCACCACAACCTTAATCCTGACCTATGTGCAGTCACACTAACAAGGTATCCCAACACACTCAGCTTTGACACTTGCTTAACTCTGGCTGGTCCCAACACACTCAACTTGTCAGTCCCTCGTACAAAAAAGGGTTCAGAAACACAGCGCTAGAGTACTGTTGTTGGGTTGGTAATCACTTCAAACAACATGGACTCACCCACTGGTCAACTTGCTTAGGACTCAAACCTTTTCAACCAACCATGTGCTGGAAAACCTTAATAAGACATGAGGATATGGTTTCCTACCATCAGGACAGTAGAAGCCAGGGGGACAGGGGAACAGGGTGTAGTTACTGGTCCTCTCAGGGCAGTAGTAACCAGCGTGGCAGCGGGGGCACTGCGTCTGGCCTGTCAGGCTGGCATACGTGCCAGCTGGGCAGGGCACTGGGATGGCACTGCCAGGGGAGCAGTAATGGGCTGGGGGGCAGAGCCCTCCCCATCTTCCTCCTCCCTCTCTTCCTCCTCTTCCCTCAAACCCTGCACAGGAGATTTCAATTAGAAACAGTGATTAGAGCTGCTAATATTGATCAAATCAATGTGTAATTGGGATGTATTCATTGACTATCATCTAAAACTCTAACTGATCTGATTATATCATTGACTGTAGTCTCGCTTTGCCAAACTCTTGGGTCTAGACACAGAGGCTGTGGGAAGAGACTAGATTGACTGTGATAATGAATGTAAGTAAGTAAGCAAGCAAGCCTTGGACAAGTAAGCCTTGTCCGAGCCAGAACGGCCCATAGGGCAGGAGCCTATCTCCTGATTCTGTAGCGTGAAGCAGCTTGACGCACACAAACACCCCCTGAACAGGACGCTAGTGTATCGCAGGGCCTATGATAATGAATGTGCTCTGATTATAATGTACCCGTGGCTAAGCGGTCCCCCCCTGGGCAGTAGAATCCCTCCTGGCAGGCTCCAGATGGACGGGTTAGCCCCTCGGAACCACAGAACTGTCCTGGAGTACACGGGCTGCAGCCGGAGACCTCTGTCACATGGAGACTACACACAGACACACAGACACACACACATGGACTATTTACTGAGGACATCTCCTCTCCTGAGCAATGCTTATCAATTGTAGACAGCTGGTTATTGTGTAAGCTCCAAACTTACAGGGTTGGGGTCAATTCCATTTCAATTCAGTCAATCACACACACAAACACGCTGGTTTAAATCCTAGTCACATACATCTATTCATGAATATTGATTATCATTATACAAATGGTTTATAAGTGTTCAAGCCCATCTAGGTGTGTGCCTTTATGTGTCCATATACAAAGACCATAAATAAACAGTTTATAACCTATTAGAAAAGGTCCCCAGAGGACAGGGTAGAGGTAGACTGGTGCCCTCTGGACAGTAATGACCCTTTGGACAGGCTCCCCCCACTCCTGTACTGATGTTCCCATCTGGGTTCCTGAAGTTTAGACCTGGGGACATTAAATGTTATTTGTAGTTATTTTTTTGAGTACTGAGTGAAACGTATTACACTGTAAAATGTATTATTGAAACGTATTAAACCAATACACGGCATACTGTCCTTAAAGAGATACCTTGCACTGTAGCAGTGTTAGTGGTAGGGTACGTTACCTGCTAAACAGAAGTAACCTGCCTGACAAGGCCCAGTTGGTTCAGCCAAACCCCAGTCCTCACAGTACATTCCTGTCGTTGAGAGAAACAAGCAAAAAGTGAGAAGTGGCATCCCACACAAGATTGGCCTTAAGATCATTTGTATGGTTGTGGAAGAAGTTTAGAAGGGTTTTAGAGGCTAGTGTTGAAATAGTGAGGCTAGTGTAGTAGTAGAAGTAGTGACTGTATTATAAATAGTGTGGGATAGTTGCCGTTAGTGGGATGGTGACAGCAGAAGTAGTAACTGCAGTAGAAATAGTGACTGCAGCCGAGGCAGGGTTTTCATTGAATTCAATAGACAATGCTCTCACCTGCTGGACAAAGCAGGCACTGCTCCAGTTGGCTCTGTCCTGGTTGTTGGCTGTATGTGCCTGGTGGACAGGGCAATACGTCCTCCACCGTGCCCCCCAGACAGTAGAAACCCTTGGGGCAGAGCTGAACACCTTCCCCCTCTAGGCAGTATCTCCCAGGAGGGCACTCCAGACATTCTGTAGCACCTACAGTATACAGGACATTCAAAAGGGAAAAATGCCTAAAATACACTGGTCTTCTGTATTGATTTCACAAGGTGGAGGTTTAGTAGGGTGACAGATATTATTCAGATCAAAACAGAAAAAAAAAAAAGGGTCAAGCGCATGTATGCGTACAGTATGGAAGGGATGCCATGGAATCTGGCAATACTATACCTGTAGTGTTTGAGTAGGAGCCATCAGGGCAGTGTAAGGGGGACGTTGAGCCCTTAGGACAGTAATGTCCAATAGGACAAGTGTCCCCTGTCACTCCATCTATCGGCTTTGGGGATTTTGCTCCACCTGAACAGTAAAACCCTGTAATTCACAGAGTTCATGAAACACTGATAGCTAAAAACATACAGTATGCTATAACATAAAGCGTCAATATCCTAGCCATACTAAATGCAGTGCTGTCCCAATTCCATTATATGGCACTGGCCCTGGCGCTGGCCTGGTTAAGACATAGGTAAAAAATGTGTCAGATGTTTTCAGACCTCTAAAGTAGTCTAATGACAGGATAAAACCGCGTCCTACGGCATCGCTTGAAATGTCCATTTAATACCCTCATAATAATATATACCTGCAGCACAAATCCCAGAGGGCTGTGTGAGGGCTGTGGTGTTACAGTAGAGGCCTGGAGGACACGGCCAGCAGGAGGACAGGCCCTGGGTCCCCACTGCATTACTCCAGGTCCCAGCAGGACAGGGGTGTTCATGGGGAAACCTGGTGCCTAGTGGGCAGAAATAGCCCACTGGACACACATCACCAGAGTCTACACCCACCTGGAGAGATCAGATAATACACATTCACATTTACATAAAACGTTTACCTAACGCAATCTGTTCAAAGTACAACCATTCATCATGTCAGACTATGATTTAACTTCTTTGCTTTTTACTCTTAATAACTATTTAATCAAACTCTGTATTTAACAAATTTACTAAGGTCTTAGTTTTGTCCTCACACAACTTTTTTAATTCAACTTTTTCACCACGGACGCTTTCTCTGGACATCGATCTGCAGGACCTCCTCAGGCCAAAAACAATAAGCTACGTAACATGATGCCTTCTCATTGCAGTCGCTGTACTCTTAATATACAGGAGAACTATCGCCTTATGGTGAGGATAGCCGAGTTGCAAGCTTGGCTTCAGACGAAATCGTTAGGCAAGGGCAATTTAAGTGTAGGAAAGGATGAAACAGCATCTGTGCCACCAGTAAATACAGGTAGTAGTGTTAATCCCCCTGCACAGTCCCAGCAGCCGGACCATTTTCTCATGGCTTCAGGAAAGAAATGCTTTCGGCATGGTCAACTGGTGTCACTCATTCAGCCGATAGAAACTTAAAACCGGTTTTCCCCACTAAGCAACGAGTCGGAGTCAGAGCCCGAGGCTTCTCAAGTCTCCCCTACACCCGTTACGGGGTCTGAGCTGCCGAAGCCTCCCACCATTAGCTCTGACAAATTGAAAACTCTAGTCATTGGCGAATTGACGACTCAATTACCCGCAATATTAAACTTAAAAATAATCATCCAGCGATCATACATTGTTTAACAGGGGGCAGGGCTACCGACGTTAAGGCTAATTTGAAGATGGTGCTGGCTGAGGCTAAAACTGCGGAGTGTAGATGGTATAGGGATATTGTTATCCACGTCGGCACCAACGATGTTAGGATGAAACAGTCAGAGGTCACCAAGCGCAACATAACGATTAGTTACCGGAGTGTAACTCCAGTTCTATGAGTGGAGCGGAGCCCCATAGGGGAGCTCTGCTCCTATTGGTTTACCCACTGCCCTAAGGCAGCATCAGCCTGAGACAAAATTATGCACACACCTGCAGCCAATAGGAGTACAGGTGTCCCTAGAAGAGGGGATGCCTCCCCTCAATCAGCCTCCCGAGATATTTATCTTCAGCGAGACTAGAGAGGGTCAGCAGGGCCTTAAGTCCTATGGGGCTCCGCTCCACTCATAGAACTGGAGTTACACTCCGGTAACTAATCGTTCTATATCGTGGCGCTCCGCCCCATAGGGGAGCTCTGCTCCTATTGGTTTAAGGCGGAGCGTAGCGCTCCAAAATGTACTCCCTGCCAAGCCCAACACTTCCCATCAAAATGAAAAGGTCAGGCCTAGCAATGGCTGCAACCAATTCCCGCAGTACTGTAACCACTGTACCCATACGGGCGTCACAATATACCGCGTCATCGGTTAAAGACCCGCCCCACCTAGTCCAATGGCAACACCAATGACTAGTGGGCAGATCACCAGAATACAGGCCATACTAATCTGAACTAGCAGATAGATGGTACCTCAGTATCCTGTTACAATACTACCGACCACTAATGGAATGACACAAAGTGTCACTCTACATTGTGTACACGGTAGGCCGCCTCACTCAATCAATGGACCCCAGAGATTAGTGGGCAGATCCCAGAACATGATTCATACTAATCTGAACAAGCAGATAGATGACGTCACATTCCGTCCAATTGTCATGACCGGTCTAATAGTATCGTAACCCAGGTTACTACTATTATCCCTCATCATCCCGCCTCACTCCAGTGAAACACTGGTGGGCAGATCAATACATGACCTCTACTGTACTGAACCTGTCAGTCAGGAGTCATGCCAAAAATATGTCCTTCTATCGGAAGCGGACCTGATAGAGACCCTGTCTCCACAGTCCTGCATTCCTCTCCTCCTAGCTCAAAGTCTCCCTTCAGCCACGCTGAGTACAGACTGAGCCAAAGAGTTAGAAGACATATCCAAGAGATAGAAACGGATAAATGGAGACGGTGTTGACCATGACGCCGCTCTACATATATCCTCTACCCCTGTTCCTCTGAAAAGGGCAGTAGAAGATGCTACTCCACGAGTGGAGTGAGCTCTGATACTCTGAGGTAACTGTCGCCCTGCTGCCTCATAAGCTGTCTCAATGCTCTCACAGAGCCAATGAGACAGATGCTGTTTCGAAAGTGGTCTACTTAGTGCAGCCGTACAAACACACAAACAGCTGAGGCGATGACCTAATCGCTGCTGTGCGCTCAACGTAACACGCCAAAGCGCGTTCTGGGCACAGGCGATGGAGCCTTTCTTCACTCCTCTCTCTATGAGGAGGAGGAGAAAAAGCCCACAGCTCCACGGTCTGTGATCTATATGAACTCCTAATAACCTTCGGCACAAATGCCGGGTTAGGACGTAACACCGCTCTGCTCAGATCGCCATTAATGGCCAGGCAGTCGGGTCTCGTCGAAAGAGCACACAAATCACTAACACGCTTAGCCGTAGTCAAAGCGAGGAACAGCGCTGTCTTCAAAGACAGCATCTTGAGGGGTGTTTGATTCAATGGCTCGAACGGCGACTTACATAGCGCTTCGAGTACCAAAGCCAAATCCCACTGAGGAAGCGTGGCTCTAGGTGTTGGCCTAAGCCGCCGCGTTCCTAATAGGAAACGTTTCACTAGAGGGTGGCTAAAGACATTGTCTCTGCCAAACCCCTCATGACAAGCTGAAATCGCCGCTGCAAACACCTTAATGGTGGTGGGCGATCGCTGCTTGTCAAACATAAGCTGTAGGAAAGAGAGAATACTCTCAACATGACAGCTCATGGGGTCTACACCTTGTGTGACGCACCATTGTGAAAACACGTTCCATCTACTGGCGTACATATTAGAAGTGGAACTGGCACGTGAACCCTGTATGGTCCTGATCACCGCATCAGATAACCCACGGCGCTCTAGCCTGTCCCTCTCAGCAGCCAGGCCTTCAGTGGTTGGCCGATTATGGGCAACCGCCCTATCGTGCCCCCCGCCTGAGACAACGCGTCCCGTCGATGTGGAATTGGCCAAGGTGGCGCAATCAACATCTGACTCATCTCCGCAAACCAAGGAGCCCCTGGGCGATCGGGGGCTGCCAGTATCACTGACAGCCCTCCTGATCTCACCCTGGCTAACAGTGGGAGAATGCAGGACAGCGGAGGGAATGCATACAGAAGAACTCTCGGCCACGGGTGATGCGCAAAGGCGTCTCTTCCTAGTGGCGGTTCTTCCTGTTCCCTTAGAGAGAACCATAGGGGACATTGCGCGTTCACACGTGACGCGAATAGATCCACCTCGGCTCTCCCAAACTGTTCCCAAATTTGGAGAACAATGTCCGGATGCAGACACCACTCGTCGTCTCGAGGACCCCCTCTTGACATGAGGTCTGCTCCTACGTTCAAGTAGCCCGGAATGTGTGCTGCTCTCAATGAGCGAAGGTGCTCGTGAGCCCACAGCCACAATTCCTCTGCCGCCCGATGGAGAGCAGGAGACCTGACTCCTCCCTGGCGATTTATGTGGGCTACTGTGGTCCGGTTGTCTGACCAGACCAGCACATCGTGACCCCGAAGGGTAGACGCGAAGTGGGTCAAAACCAGTCGAACCGTTTCCAACTCCAAGAGGTTGATGTGGCGACTCGAAGGAGGCCACACACCTCCTATCGCTTGGGTCTGACATGTCCCTCCCCATCTCGTCAGAGACGCATCTGTGAACACTGGGATGTAAGAGGACACTTTGCCTATCGGGACTCCGTGCGTGAGAACGCGCGGGTTTCTCCAATAGTTCAGATCTGCACTGAGCGAGAGGGGAACCACCACCGTTGACGCACCGTTGTGCACCGTTGACGCAACGGGTATAGTCTCAGTTGGGCGAACTATCACTGCATCCTGTGCATGTGCAGGAGTCCCAGCGGAACCACAGAGTGGGCTGACGACATGAGACCCAAGAGTGACATGATCGACAGCGCCGTCACCGTGTGATTCGGACGACACTTCCTCAGGGCTAGCAACAAGGCTACCCTTCGGGGGTCCGAAATTCGAGCCCTCATCATTACAGTGTCTAGCTGTATCCCCAGGTAGACAATCTGATGACTGGGCCAGGGCGTGCTCTTTTTCCAATTCACAGCGAACCCCAGACGTGTGAGATGAATCACTGTCTGTGTTGTGTGAGTGATCGCCAGCTCTGCTGACGGGGCGAGAACCAGTAGGTCGTCTAGGTAGGCTAGTAGCCGTATTCCCTGACGACGCAACGGTTCCAATGCCGCCTCCACACACTTGGAAAACATGCGAGGTGCCAGGGCGTACCCGAATGGCATTCTCGTGTATTCGTACGCCACCCCTTGAAAGGCAAATCGCAGAAACTTCCTGTGACGCGGCTGTACCGACACATGAAAGTACGCGTCCTTTAGGTCTATGCTCGTACAAAAGTCTCCTTTCTGGACACATTCCAGCAGACGTTTTGTCGTTAGCATTCGAAAGGGCCGTTTGGTTACGCTCTCATTGGGAATGCATAAATCCAATATTGGCCTCATTCCCCCCGTCTTTTTGGGCACTAGGAAGTAGGGCGAATATAGCCCCTTGTTCCTTTGCTCCTGGGGAACCACTGTGACCGCCTCCTTCGCCAAAAGTTCCGTAATCTCTGAAACCAGAGCGGCCCCTTTTTCGGGCGTTTTCATCACCGTCTCCACCACTCCCCTGAATGGGGGTGGGGTCCGATGGAATTGGAGAGCATAACCCTTCTGCAACGTCTGTTGTAGCCAGCGTGAGAGGGTGCAGCTTCGCTGCCACTGCCAGCAATACAGAGAAAGCGGCCGAGCGCGAAGCTGTGGTACATTCAGTAGGAAGGACCTGTATTCCTCTATGGCCCTTGCCGCCGCTGTTCCCCAACACTGAGGTGGTGGAACAGCCCAAGGCGGGCCTCCCAAGAAAGGGAGAGGAAACATTAGTGCGTTCTGAACCAAAAGGGGGGTCAGAAACGTCAGTTAAACCCGTAACCGTCGTATTCCTGCCCTCCGTGAACGCAGCGCGGGTCTGAATTGCACTGACCGAGGCCACAACCTGCGACAGGGCACCATCCCCCGCAAGCGATTGCGTCATCGTAGGTGACTGCAAACCGCTATTAGAGCCACTCACTACAATACTCCTCGAAGTCTGTAATATGAGGTCTCTATGAGGTAACACAAGGCGGCGCCTTGATACCGTCTTACCCTTCACCTTCTGTGTGTGTTCAACTCTGCACCTCTGGTGGGTTGAGTCACGCTCAGTGTGGTGAGTATTAGCGCGTTCAAAGGAAAGTGGGGGCGCCGATACACTGGGCACCTTCGTGACCGTGGTAATCGGGCCCTCCGTGAACGCAGCATGGGTCTGAATCGCACTAACCGAGACCTTAGTCTGCGATAGTGCGCCATCCCCAAATAGCGGCTGCGTCATCATGTCTCCTGACTGAGACTGCAGCCTGCTATGAGAGACACTCACTACAGTACTCCTTGGGGTCTGTAATGTGAGGTCTCTTTGAGATAAACCAAGACGGCGTCTAGGTATTATTCCTCCTTTCACCTCCTGTGTGCGTTCAGCTCTGCACCTCTGGTGGGCTGAACTACGCTCAGTGTGGTGAGTATTAGCGCGTTCAGAAAGAAGTGGGGGCGCCGATACACTGGGCACCTTCGTGACCGTGGTAATCAGGCCCTCCGTGAACGCAGCATGGGTCTGAATCGCACTAACCGAGACCTTAGTCTGCGATAGTGCGCCATCCCCAAATAGCGGCTGCGTCATCATGTCTCCTGACTGAGACTGCAGCCTGCTATGAGAGGCACTCACTACAGTACTCCTTGGAGTCTGTAATGTGAGGTCTCTTTGAGATAAACCAAGACGGCGTCTAGGTATTATTCCTCCTGTCACGCTCTGGCTCCGGGACTTTGTATTTTGAGCCAGGGTGTGTTCGTTTTGTTGTGTTTTGGTTGGTTGTCTTTGGTTGTGTTTTCTTGGTTGATCGAGTGACTCCCAATCAGAGGTAACGAGTGTCAGCTGTCGGCTCGTTATCTCTGATTGGGAGCCATATTTAAACTGTCTGTGTTCACCTTGTGTTTGTGGGTTTTTGTTCCATGTTCTGTCAGTGTTACAGAG
Organism: Coregonus clupeaformis; assembly: GCF_020615455.1. Lineage (NCBI taxonomy): Eukaryota > Metazoa > Chordata > Actinopteri > Salmoniformes > Salmonidae > Coregonus > Coregonus clupeaformis. The sequence goes on from NC_059196.1 coordinate 8,851,663, forward strand.
GACTTCACGTATCGTCATTGTTTGTTGTTTTGGTATTGAGTACTTTAATTTAATAAAGTCATGTACGCTCAACGCGCTGCGCTTTGGTCTCCCTCATTGGACGATCGTGACAGAAAAACCCACCGTACCAGGACCAAGCAGCGTGTCCAGGAGCCAAGGGTCTGGACATGGGAGGAGATTTTGGATGGAAAAGGGTCTTGGACTTGGGAGGAAATCCTGGATGGGATGGATCGCCGGCCATGGAGTAAAACAGTGGAGAGGCGACTGAGAGAGGAGCAACGGCGTCAGCAGGGCCATCGTCGGAAGGACGAGAGGCAACCCCAAAAAGTTTTTGGGGGGCACATGGCTTAGGCGGCTGGGCAGCAGGAGGCTGCCACAGGGAGACGTGGAGAGAAGGCTACCGGATTACGGGAGCCATTGGCGAGTAGAGGGAGGGAAGTAGTTGAGGCACGGCGTGAGAGACTGAGGTGTGTTACCAGTCCGGTCCGGCCCGTTCCTGATCCTCGGTTAAGGCCAGTGGTGTGTGTTCCCAGTACGGACCGGCCTGTTCCTACTCCACGCACCAAGCCCACGGTGTGCGTCGCCAGTCCAGCCCGGCCGGTTCCTGTTCCACGCACTAAGCCTGCGGTGTGCGTCGCCAGCCCTGCCCGGCCGGTTCCTGCTCCACGCACTAGGTTTACGGTGTGCGTCGCCAGCCCAGCCCGGCCTGTTCCTGCTCCACGCACTAGGTTTACGGTGTGCGTCGCCAGCCCAGCCCGGCCTGTTCCTGCTCCACGCACAAAGCCTACGGTGTGCGTCGCCAGCCCAGCCCGGCCTGTTCCTGCTCCACGCACAAAGCCTACGGTGTGCGTCGCCAGCCCTGCCCGGCCTGTTCCTGCTCCACGCACAAAGCCTACGGGGGTGCGTTGCCAGCCCAGCCCGGCCTGTCCCTGCTCTACGCACAAAGCCTACGGTGTGCGTCGCCAGCCCAGCCCGGCCTGTTCCTGCTCCACGCACAAAGCCTACGGTGTGCTTCGCCAGCCCAGCCCGGCCTGTTCCTGCTCCACGCACAAAGCCTACGGTGTGCGTCGCCAGCCCTGCCCGGCCTGTTCCTGCTCCACGCACAAAGCCTACGGGGTGCGTTGCCAGCCCAGCCCGGCCTGTCCCTGCTCTACGCACAAAGCCTACGGTGTGCGTCGCCAGCCCTGCCCGGCCTGTTCCTGCTCTACGCACAAAGCCTACGGTGTGCGTTGCCAGCCCAGCCCGGCCTGTCCCTGCTCTACGCCCAAAGCCTACGGTGTGCGTCGCCAGCCCAGCCCGGCCTGTTCCTGCTCCACGCACAAGGCCTACGGTGTGCGTCGCCAGCCCAGCCCGGCCTGTTCCTGCTCCACGCACAGAGCCTACGGTGTGCGTCGCCAGCCCAGCCCGGCCTGTTCCTGCTACTCGCACCAAGCCAAGGGTGCGAGTCGTCAGCCTGGTCCAGCCCGTTCCTGCTACTCGCACCAAGCCAAGGGTGCGAGTCGTCAGCCTGGTTCAGCCCGTTCCTGCTACTCGCATCAAGCCAAGGGTGCGAGTCGTCAGCCTGGTTCAGCCCGTTCCTGCTACTCGCACCAAGCCAGGGGTACGAGTCGTCGGCCTGGTCCGGCCCGTTCCTGCTACTCGCACCAAGCCAAGGGTGCGAGTCATCAGCCTGGTTCAGCTCGTCCCTGCTACTCGCACCAAGCCAAGGGTGCGAGCCGTCAGCCTGATCCAGCCCATTCCTGCTACTCGCACCAAGCCAGGGATGCGAGTCGTCAGCCTGGTGAGGCCCGTTCCGAATCCACGCATCAAGCCTAGGGTGCGTATCGTCGGCCAGGTCCGGTCCATTCCTGCCTCACGCGCCAAGCCAGGGGTGCAGGTCGTCAGTCCAGATCCTACCAGCTGGGTCAGATCGGACCGGGGGCGCTACGGGGGGATTGAAGAAGGGTGGTGGTCAAGCCCGGAGCCGGAGCCGGCTCCGAGGAGTAATGCCCACCCAGCCCTCCCCTGTTTGGGGTTTTTGAGGCGCGGTCGCAGTCCGCGCCTTTAGGGGGGGGTACTGTCACGCTCTGGCTCCGGGACTTTGTATTTTGAGCCAGGGTGTGTTCGTTTTGTTGTGTTTTGGTTGGTTGTCTTTGGTTGTGTTTTCTTGGTTGATCGAGTGACTCCCAATCAGAGGTAACGAGTGTCAGCTGTCGGCTCGTTATCTCTGATTGGGAGCCATATTTAAACTGTCTGTGTTCACCTTGTGTTTGTGGGTTTTTGTTCCATGTTCTGTCAGTGTTACAGAGGACTTCACGTATCGTCATTGTTTGTTGTTTTGGTATTGAGTACTTTAATTTAATAAAGTCATGTACGCTCAACGCGCTGCGCTTTGGTCCCCCTCATTGGACGATCGTGACACCTCCTTTCACCTCCTGTGTGCGTTCAGCTCTGCACCTCTGGTGGGCTGAACTACACTCAGTGTGGTGAGCCTTGGCGCGCTCAGAAAAAAGTGGGGGCGCCGATACACTGGGCACCTTCGTGACCGTGGTAATCGGGCCCTCCTTGAACGCAGCATGGGTCTGGGTCGTACTAACAGAGACCTTAGTCTGTGATAGTGCGCCATCCCCAAATAGCGACTGCGTCATCATGTCAGAGTCTGACAGAGACTGCCGTCTGCTATGTGAAGCACTTCTTATACCTGAAGTGTTATGTGAACCTACTCTGAATGCCTGTTCAGCAACACACCCTTGGTGGGCTGAACAGCGCTTAGAGTGGTAAGGGAGAGAGGGTGAGATTTGAACGCTCTCGGACGTATTATGGAAAAGGGGCTCTTTTTTGACAAAGTCAGGTGGAGCCAACTCTTTATTAAACACATCAACAAAAGCATTTACATCATCACCCATCCCTTCAACCGAAGGGTGGGGGGGAACAGTGGTCACGTTCAAGGATGGCGTGTCCTCCATTCGCTCCCCCGCGTCCCGTCATGTGCGCCTCCTCTTGTGGCCTCCCTTAGGGGCCCAGGTCGGCGCTCTCACCACCTCCCTCGCCGGCTGCAATGGGGCCACTGTGGCTGCTGGGGGGGCTGGGCCTGCTCTCCTGCCTCCTGTGGCCGCCGACTGACGCCGGATACGCCGCCTCGCTGTAGATCCCTGTCTACTCTGGGGGGCGGAAGTGGATGGTTTACGAGACGGTGCAGGGCCTAACCTCCCTGCCAGTGGCAGGTGTCTGGCCAGCTGCTTCTTTTCCTCGTCCAGTTTGGAAAACCTCTCAGTCGCCTCTTTGACGGCGACTCCAAAGAGCCCGTCGTCAGAGAGGGGGGAGTTCAACAGGGACGTTCTGTCTGCTTCCTTCATGGTTGTCAGTGACAACCAGAGGTGTCGCTCCGCGACCACTGAGGTGGCCATGGACCTCCCCGAGCAGACGGCCGATGCCTGTGTTAGGTGTAGGATGGCGCCAGAAATTCTAGACGCCTCCTCCACCTCCTCTGGCTCCAGCTCTGTCTAACCCGTGGTTAAACGGGACAGAGCGGCTGCCAAGAGGGCAATGTTGTTAGCTGCTGCTACAGCTTGGGCTCCCAAATTGAAGGACTTCTCTAACAGCTGTGCTGTGAGACGGTCCTTCTGAGATGGCAACGTGGCTTTCTTGGAAGAGGGCCAGGGACTCGAACCCGGTACGAGATACGCCGCCATGGCGCTCTCTAACCTGGGGATTCCCTTAGCTTGGCCCTGGAACCTTCCCTCCACTCTAGTGAATGGGAGGTACGTTTTAGCCGGTGAACGCGCCGCTAAAGGTGCCTCCCATGAGCCCTCGACGTATTTCGCCAATGAAGGCATGGCAGGAGCTAAAGGCTCTGCCGCTCTTCTTGGCCTGGAATAGGGGCCGCCCTCCATTAAGTCAACCTCCGGTGCGGAGGGAATAGGGGGCAGCGGTATTTCCAGCCGTCTAGCAGCTCTCTCAATGAGACCCGGAAAGTCCGTTCTCAGAGACGCTGCGGTGAAGGACAGGGCTTCTGACTTCTCAGAGCCCGTGTCGTCATCACCATAGGAACTACAAGCCCTCTCTCTAACCAAAGGATAGGGGGGGCTTGAATGTATGAGGGACGGGGACTGACTGTTCCATTGGAATGTCAGCCTCCTCCTCATAGTCCCCATCATCCCCTGAGTCTGCGCCGTTGGATGACGCCTCTGAAGCAGAGGCTAGTATCGACAGCACGTCCTCTAGGGGGATATCCTCCCTAAAAAAACGCCCAACACTGCTTCCTCTCCTTTTTAGAAAGGAGGGCGCAGAAGGCGCAGTTAGGGGGACTGCAGACGCCCTCTTTGGCATGCTGGGACCCTAGACACACGAAACATAAGTCGTGGGAGTCGCCGGCCGCCATGGAGGAGCATCTGCATTGAGCTCTGAAAAGAGCTTTTGGGGGTGGAAAATCTCCTGGTGTGCTCATTTTAGGACGACGTCGATGACTGGAAATTCGACGGCGTTCTCGTCCTGAGTCTTCTCTTATTTTCTTTGTCTTTTCTTGGCTTCTTCAGTCTAGTCCAGTCGCTGAAGATAAAGGGAGGCTGATTGAGGGGAGGCATCCCCTCTTGTAGGGACACCTGTACTCCTATTGGCTGCAGGTGTGTGCATAATTTTGTCTCAGGCTGATGCTGCCTTAGGGCAGTGGGTAAACCAATAAGAGCAGAGCTCCCCTATGGGGCGGAGCTCCACGATATAGAACTTAAGCCTGTTACTTTGCTAGAAAGATGTGCGCATCGAGTATCCAAGCTAGAGGGGTGCTCTCATCTTATCTATCAACATAGACAGGGCTCTAGCTCCACAATGAGATAGGGTGCAGGCCAGGCAGCAGGCTGTTAGCCAGCCAGCCATCTTAGTGGAGTCTGCCAATAGCACAGTCAGTGTAGTCAGCTCAGCTTTCCCCATTGAGACCGTGTCTGTGCCTCGATCTAGGTCGGGCAAAACTAAACATGGCGGTGTTCGCTTTAGCAATCTCACTGGAATAAAGACCTCATCCATTCCTGTCATTATTGAAAGAGATTGATAATAATAATAATAATAATAATAATAATAATAATAATAATAATAATAATCTAAAAATAGGACTACTTAATGTTAGATCCCTCACTTCTAAGGCAGTCATAGTCAATGAACTAATCACTGATCATTATCTTGATGTGATTAGCCTGACTGAAACATGGCTCAAACCTGATGAATTTACTGTGTTAAATGAGGGCTCTCCTCCTGGTTACACTAGTGACCATATCCCCCGTGCATCCCGCAAAGGCGAAAGTGATGCTAACATTTAGGACAGCAAATTTCAATTTACCCCCCAAAATATATGACTGCTTTTTCATGTTTTGAGCTTCTAGTCATGAAATCTATGCAGCTTACTCAATCACTTTGTATAGCTACAGGTCTCCTGGGCTGTATACAGCGTTCCTCACGGAGTTCCCTGAATTCCTATCGGACCTTGTAGTCATGGCAGATAATATTCCCATTTTTGGTGACTTCAATATCCACATGGAAAAGTCCACAGACCCACTTCAAAAGGCTTTCGAAGCCCTCATCGACTCAGTGAGTTTTGTCCAACATGTCTCTGGACCTACGCATTGCCACAGTCATACCCTGGATCTAGTTTTGTCCCATGTAATAGATATTGTGTATCTAAATGTTTTTCCTCAAAATCCTGGACTATCGGACCACAATCTTATTAAGTTTGCAATCGCAACAAAATAATCTGATCAGGACCCCAAAAAAGAATAATCAAAAGCCGCACTATAAATTCTCAGACAACCTAAAGATTCCTAGATGCCCTTCAATACTCCCTCCACCTACCCAAGGACGTCAGAGTACAAAAATAATTTAACCACCTAACCGAGGATCTACATTTAACCTTGCAGTCGCACCTCTAAAAACAAAAAACATTTGTCACAAGAAATTAGCTCCCTGGTATACAGAAAATACCTGAGCCCTGAAGCAATCTTCCAGAAACTTGGAACGGAAATGGCGCTCCACCAAACTGGAAGTCTTCCAACTAGCTTGGAAAGACAGTACCGTGCCATCACTGCTGCTCGATCAGCCTACTTTACCAAGTTAATTGAGGAGAATAAAAACAATCCAAAATGTATTTTTGATACTGTCGCCAAGCTAACTAAAAAGCAGCATTCCCCAAGAGAGGATGGCCTTCACTTCAGCCGTGATGAATTCTTGAACTTTTTCGCCGAAAAGATCATGATCATTAGAAAGAAAATTACGGACTCCTTTTTGAATCTGCCTATTTCTCCAAAACTCAGTTGTTCTGAGTCTGAACAGAACTGCCAGGACCTAGGATCAATGAAGACACTCAAGTATTTTAATCCTGTATCTATCCACACATTCACGAAAATAGTCATGGCCTCGAAACCTTCCAGCCTCCTACTGGACCCTATTCCAACTAAACTACTGAAAGAGCTACTTCCTGTGCTTGGCCCTCCTATGTTGAACTTAATAAACAGCTCCCTATCCTCCGGATGTGTACCAAACTCACCAGAAATGGCAGTAATAAAGCCTCTCCTGAAAAAGCCAAACCTTGACCTGGAAAATGTAATAGTACCCGCAAAACAACAGTGAAGAGGCGACTCCGGGATGCTGACCTTCTAGGCAGAGTTGCAAAGAAGTCCAGTGTCTGTGTTCTTTTGCCCATCTTAATCTTTTATTTTTATTGGCCAGTCTGAGATATGGCTTTTTCTTTGCAACTCTGCCTAGAAGGTGAGCATCCCGGAGTTGCCTCTTCACTGTTGACGTTGAGACTGGTTTTACGAGTACTATTTAATGAAGCTGCCAGTTGAGGACCTGTGAGGCGTCTGTTTCTCAAACTAGACACTCTAATGTATTTGTCCTCTTGCTCAGTTGTGCACCGGGGCCTCCCACTCCTCTTTCTATTCTGGTTAGAGCCAGTTTGCGCTGTTCTGTGAAGGGAGTAGTACACAGCGTTGTACGAGATCTTCAGTTTCTTGGCAATTTCTCACATGGAATAGCCTTCATTTCTCAGAACAAGAATAGACTGACGAGTTTCAGAAGAAAGTTCTTTGTTTCTGGCCATTTTGAGCATGTAATCGAACCCACAATTGCTGATGCTCCAGATACTCAACTAGTCTCAAGAAGGCCAGTTTTATTGCTTCTTTAATCAGCACAACAGTTTTCAGCTATGCTGACCTGTTCACCAGATGTGCTACCTTGTCCCGGACCTGCTGTTTTTGTCTTTCTCTCGCTCTCTCGCTCTCTCCCTCTCTCTCTACCGCACTTGCTGTCTCGACCTCTGAATGCTCGGCTATGAAAAGCCAACTGACCTCTTGACGACATTCAAACGACATCCAACTCGGTGACATGTATTAGATATGTATACTAGTTACCGGGGTGGCGGTGGTGGCCCCTGAGGTACAGTAGAAGCCAGGGTCACAGAGACCCTGAGGGGCAGAGAGACCAGCCCTCCTGCAGAACCAGCCTGCATCACAGGGGCTGCAGTGCTGCACCTCCTCTCTCCCTGGTTGATCTGCATAGGAGCCCTACACACACACACACATCACACATACACAATCGTATACACACACACATGCGCAAATACACACACACCAAAATAAAATCCATTAAAATGTCAGAGCGGGTGTCACTTTTTATCACCAGAGGTCAAGTCATAGGCTACTCACTGGAGGACAGGGGTGAGCCCCAGCATATCCGAGGGGACAGTAGTGTCCTGTGGGACAGAGTCCAGGCTGTGACATGCCTTTCTGGTTACACAGCCTGCCTCTCTGGCACTCCAAACATGATGAACAGCCTCTACCCTGAAGGAGAAAAAATACATGGAAATACTGTCCATGTGAAATAGTACATTTCCCTGTTTGTCAGTAGACTGCGTGGCATCCTAAACGGCACGCACTCCCTACATCGTGCACTACATGATTATATATGTACTGTACCGGTTGGAAGGTGCCAAGGGGACAGGGCTCAGGTCTCACGGCCCCTTCCAGGGTATAATGACCCTCCTCAGCCTCATTCTGAGCAGGCGATGCAGAGCCACCCGTACAGTAGAAACCAGCAGAGCACAGGCCAGTTGGAGAGGTGTTATTCGAACCTAAACAATAGGACCTAACACAAAGAAACACATTGATGATGATATATACAGTGGGTGCTTTTCTATAATTTTCATATGACAACATTAAAAGGTATAGCTGAATCAGATCTCGAAAATAGATGGGGCTAGGAGTTTTTCTGACCATGTGACCTGACTGGGAAAAAACACCAGGCCCTAACTATGAGTTCTTACCCAGGTGGGCAGTCAACACACTGCTGGGAGTTGCGGAGGCCAGTGCTGTTGCTAAAGGTGCCTGCGGGGCAGGGGGAGGGGTAGGGAGAGCCTGGGGGGCAGTAACTTCCTGCTGGACACAAGCCACCAGTTGGCCCATCAGATGGGGTCTGCAGAAGACAGAAAATCTTCAAAATGCATCATTTCTGGTAAAGGATATTGTCAGAATGTTATTTTTTTAAGGATTTCTTCATGTTTAGATCCTAGCCAAATCAAACACTTGTCTTTACAGTAGGACGAGTTACGTGTAAGGCCAGTGAAGCCAAGTTAATGATAGAAAACATTTTCTTACTGCTGACGAGGCTCTCTCCCTGCAGTAGAAGCCCTCTCCACAGTCCCCTGAGGGCCCAGTCCTTCCTACTCCACTGCAGTACCGGCCCCCGCCACAGGGAGCGCACTCTGACACATCACTGAGAGCAGGACGGGAACTGTAGGTGCCCTCTTCACAAGGCCTTGGAACAGTGCTTCCCTCAGAACAATAGAAACCCTATAATAATATAAAATATCAAAATATAGATGTAACTTATCATATAAAATGTAGAAATAGAACATACTGTACAATGAAGTATATGTGTCGCTGTCAACCTAAAAACTGTTTGGAGGAAAGTGTTTGGATTCAATTATGAATGAATACAGTGAGCGGTAGTCCTACCTGTGGGCAGACAGTGGGTGTGGATGTTCCTGGACTGGCACAGTAGTACCTGGCTGGACATGGTACACACACATCCCCATGGTGACCGTGAGAGTTGTTCCTGTAGAAGCCAGACTGGCAGGGGGACGTGTATGGATACCCAGTACCCAGAGGGCAGTAATGGCCATTAGGGCAGCTCCCTGTCTGAAACACAACCATGTTGAATGAAAGGGTGGCAAAAAATACCAGGAAAAAGACAAAAACATAAAGGGGAAAAAAGCCCCAACAGAATAATTACTTATACCTTTTCCTATTGGTGCCTTGGGGCATATACAGTACAAGTCTCAACAAGAGATGGGCATTGTGAGAGAGAGGGCCAAAAGTGAAAGAATTGTCACTGAACATAACAACAACTTACTGGCTCAATAATAGGCTGCTCCTGTGGCTGCTGGGAGTAGCAGTATTTTCCCACCGGACACTCTGCGCACTCTGTGAGGTCACGCAGACCAGGCTGCCTGCTGAAGGTTCCGTTTGGACACGGAATGGGGTTTGGGTCCTTCAATAACACAGAGGGCAAACGTCAAAATCTGAACAAACCGTTGAATAACCATGACCCTGTATTCTACCTGTAAAAAACTTTAATTGACTCACACTTTTGACTTGCCTTAAGCACTTTTGCACCTTTTAGTCTTATCTGCATTGATGTTATGTTTTCTCTGTTTTGTTGTTTTTAATGATGTTAGATGTTTTTATTCTGTTGTAACCAAATTGCCCATTAATGTGACAATAAAGAGCTTTTAAACCTGAATCTGAATCTGACAGAGACTGACTCACGATGCCTCCCCCAGGGCAGTAGAAGCCTCGGGGGCAGAGGATGGCAGATCTCTGGGGCTCTCTGGCCAGGCCCTGGGAACACAGGAAGCCTGGAGGGCAGACCATGACACTCAGCATGGCCTCCTCGCTGGTCGTCTCGTTACTGCAGTAGTGGCCCTGCAGACAGGGGAAGCACTCCACCGAGCCCTTGTCCTGAATAAAAGAAAAGAAAGAAAAGAGAGTGAGAAGAGAAGAGAAAAGAGGAAATGTATACGTTAAGCATGTTCAGGGTTGAGTCTGAGTGGCAGCAGGTACCCTAGGGTTACACACATTTGTAACCTTGGCTCATAGAATTCACACACAATGAAAGTGAAAGATCAGATATCGCTAGCCCTTAAAACAGAACCAAGACTAAAAATATAGTTTTACTGATAAGAGCTACTTTTTAAGATACTTAGTACCCCAGCAATTAGAAAATGAACATGTCTACCTTTGTATTGAAATAGGGCAATCAGAGTGGCTTATGAGAAAAAGCCTGAAAAACATGTATATTTCTGTTTGTCTTGCAGTCGGTCCACCACTCAAAGGGGACGTCATGTTGTGAACTGGGCCTTACAGAGTAACTGCCAGCTCCACACACTCTGGGGCTGATGGTGGCTCGGAGGGGACAAAAATAGCCTGCTGGGCACACAGAGCAATCCTCCAGGCTCTGCCCTCCTTTCAGACGGCGAAATGTAGAGCTAGAAGAGACCGGAAACAGCAGTAAATGACTTGTAGCATCATCCCCATTATCTTCCTTCTTGTCCTTCAAATCATTCATCATCACCATCTCTTACGGTGGGCAGGGTGTAGGCTTGGAGGTGCCCTCTGGACAGTACGACCCTCCAGGACAGAAGTGGCAGTCCTCTCTTTGTCCGTTGCCCATCTTGGTGCTGTAGGTGCCAGGGGGGCAGGGAAATTGTGTGCCATACGTTGTTCCTGGGGACAAGAGTACAGATGAAAGACATGGCTTCCAACACTAGCTGCAGTAACCCATGGGGAGGGGGTCACACTCGGACAATCAGATGGGGCAAATTATTGTGGCCCTGGTTGCACAAAATAATCGAAAGGTCTGACTGCACAGAGATGCTTGGGAAAATGGTCTCAACGGGGGACCAGCGTGTGTGTTTCATGGGAAAGGGGTGTATCTGTGCTCCATCAGCTAGGACTTGCCATTGATTCATCAAATCTCCCCATTCTTGCTCAATTTTGCACGCCTTCTCAAACAGCTACAACTGCATATGCATTCGCACATCAAGTCTTCTCTTGAGTTGGGCTCGGGGATGGATCTACTGTTGAACATCTGAGTTTGTGGTTGTTTGTGGGGGAAGGATGGGGAGTGTGTATGAGTGTGTGTGTGTGTGTGGGTGTATACCACATCTGTTGCTATGGGGTAATGATGTTCCGGACAATATAGGATGAATCACAATAATTGTTTGCCAAATTAATTATTGCTTGCCAAAAATGTAATTTTTGTAATGGCAATCCTGGTTATAGGTAACAATCCTTTGTATGAACTGCCTACATTATTACGCATATTATTAGTTAAATGTGAAAATAAATTAAGATATGCAAGATTTTTTTATATATAATATTTTTAAATAACTGTACACAATCGTACACAAACTGTACACAATCGAGGTGAGGGTGTTGGAAATGCTTTTGGCAGTTAATCTGCTTCAGTTCTGTGGGTGCCACTGTGTGCTCTTTTTAAAAGATGGGTCCCAATCTCTCAAAGGCCCTAGGATCCAGGTGAACAGGGGTGGTCTGCCAGTCACTGGGGACGACAACCCAACATGGGATGGGGGGAGGTTTTAGCGGGTGGAATAGTGGAGAACAATTGGAGGTTTACTTAGTACGTGCAAATATCATAGTATGGACACTCAATCATTATGGTACTTTTTGATGGTAAGTTTACAAAAAATACAGTACCAGTCAAAAGTTTGGACACACCTACTCATTCAAGGGTTTTTCTTTATTTTTACAATTTTTTACATTGTTGAATAATAGTGAAGACATCAACACGATGAAATAACACATATAGAATCATGTAATAACCCAAAAAGTGTGAAACAAATCAAAATATATTTTATATTTGAGATTATTCAAATAGCCATCCTTTGCCTTGATGACAGCTTTGCACACTCTTGGCATTCTCTCAACCAGCTTCATGAGGTAGTCACCTGGAATGTATTTCAATTAACAGGTGTGCCTTCTTAAAAGTTAATTTGTGGAATTTATTTCCTTCTTAATACATTTGAGCCAATCAGTTGTGTTGTGACAAGGTAGGGGGGGGGTATACAGAAGACAGCCCTATTTGGTAAAAGACCAAGTCCATATTATGGCAAGAACAGCTCAAATAAGCAAAGAGAAACGACAGTCCATCATTACTTTAAGACATGACGGTCGGTCAATACGGAAAATGTCAAGAACTTTGAAAGTTTCTTCAAGTGCAGTCGCAAAAACCATCAAGTGCTATGATGAAACTGGCTCTCATGAGGACCGCCACAGATATGGAAGACCCAGAGTTACCTCTGCTGCAGAGGATAAGTTCATTAGAGTTATCAGCCTCAGAAATTGCAGCCCAAATAAATGCTCCACAGAGTTCAAGTCACAGACACATCTCAACATCAACTGTTCAAAGGGGACTGTGTGAATCAGGCCTTCATGGTCGAATTGCTGCAAAGAAACCACTACTAAAGGACACCAATAATAAGAAGAGACCTGCTTGGGCCAAGAAACACGAGCAATGGACATTAGACCGGTGGAAATGTGTCCTTTGGTCTGGAGTCCAAATTTGAGATTTTTGGTTCCAACCGCCGTGTCTTTGTGAGACGCGGTGCGGGTGAACGAATTATCTCTGCATGTCTAGTTCCCACCATAAAGCATGGAGGAGGAGGCGTTATGGTGTGGGGGTGCTTTGCTGGTGACACTGTCTGTGATTTATTTGGAATTCAAGGCACACTTAACCAGCATGGCTACCACAGCATTCTGCAGCGATACGCCATCCCATCTGGTTTGGGCTTAGTGGGACTATCATTTGTTTTCCAACAGGACAATGACCCAACACATCTCCAGGCTATGTAAGGGCTATCTGACCAAGAAGGAGAGTGGATGGAGTGCTGCATCAGATGAACTGGCCTCCACAATCCCACGACCTCAAACCAATTGAGATGGTTTGGGATGAGTCGGACGGCAGAGTGAAGGAAAAGCAGCCAACAAGTGCTCAGCATATGTGGGAACTCCTTCAAGCTGTTTGAGAGAATGCCAAGTGTGCAAAGCTGTCATAAAGGCAAATGGTGGTTATTTGAAGAATCTCAAATATAAAATATATTTTGATTTGTTTAACACTTTTTTGGTTACTACATGATTCCATATGTGTTATTTCATAGTTTTGATGTCTTCACTATTATTCTACAATGTAAAAAATATAAAAAATAAAGAAAAACCCTTCAATGAGTACGTGTGTCCAAACTTTTGACTGGTACTGTATAATATATATATATATATATATATATATATATATATATATATATATATATATATATATATATATATATATATATATATATATATATATACACACAGTTGAAGTCGGAAGTTTACATTCACTTAGGTTGGAGTCATTAAAACTTGTTTTTCAACCACTCCACAAATTTCTTGTTAACAAACTATAGTTTTGGCAAGTCGGTTAGGACATCTACTTTGTGCATGACACAAGTAATTTTTCCAACAGTTGTTTACAGACAGATTATTTCACTTATAATTCACATTACCACAATTCCAGTGGGTCAGAAGTTTACATACACTAAGTTGACTGTGCCTTTAAACAGCTTGGAAAAGTCCAGAAAATTTGAGTAAATTGGAGGTGTACCTGTGGATGTATTTCAAGGCCTACCTTCAAACTCAGTGCCTCTTTGACATTTCTAAGTGACCCCAAACTTTTGAACGGTAGTGTTTATATATATATTTACATTTACATTTTAGTCATTTAGCAGACGCTCTTATCCAGAGCAACTTACAGTTAGTGAGTGCATATATTTTCATATATAAAAGACATGGCTTCCTCATTATCGTTATACTGTATATTTCTATCCAAAATATCTACTCAGAAAATGGGCTTCTATTCTATTATACTATATCCTACTCTATTCTCCTATGGATGTGTTTCAGTCCTTACCTTCAGGGCAGTAATGTCCAGAGCTGCACCTCCCAGTCGGCCCCCACACCCCAGCCAGGCAGTACCAGCCACGTGGACATGGGCGGCACTCACCCTCTGCCTCCAGCCCACTGCGCTCACTCCACGTGCCCTCTGGGCACTTGTGCTGGGTAGGGAACATGGTTCCAGGTGGGCAGTAATGCCCGGGAAAGCAGGAGAGAGGAGGTCTCTGAGAACCACCTGTACCTGTGTAGGACAATACAAAAGTATGCAGCTGGTGACACATTTTCTAATGCCAAATGTAGCTATTGGTCAATGTACTGTATTTAGCATAACGTATTTGAAGCTGGAGCAAAGAAATAAGCAAGCTAACAAGCTAGCTAATTGACTGAGTGGCACCTCGTAGACATGCGTATCGCGCAGGACACCGCTGGCACTGAGCGGGGTCAATTAGGTCAGTGCGGTTGCTAAGGGTCCCAGGTGGACAGGCATTTGTCAGAGCATTGGGTCTGGAAGAACCAGGAGGACAGACAAATCTAAAAGAGACAAAAAAGTAAGTTGGGCTAGTATGTTGAACATTTTAATATATTATAGTCATATTATTATTTTACACAATTCAAGGGATTCACATTTCCAAGACAAATCTACCAGGATTCCAAAAACATAAGAAACAGAACCTAAGTAAGAACAGATGTACAGTATTGTCAGAAGGATAGCTGCTAGACAACATTAACTTTTCAGCCAGTAAGAGTCTGTCAGAAGGAGTTACCCTTGCATGCAGTCTACATCCGGAGCCTTCAGGGCTATTTGTGTGCAGGCCTTGCCCGGGTAGCACTCCCTGCAGTCAGTAGCCTCATCTTGCCCTTCCAGGGGGTTGAATGTGCCCGGCTGACAAGGCATGGGGTCACGGATACCCTCTGGGCAGTAGAAGCCAGCTGGGCATCTTAAACAGTCCTTCACACCTAAAGATGTTAAAGACTTGTTGTTCTAGGGACCTGAGTTTTTCCTGATCATGTTGTCATGAGTAGGGCATCACATAGTTATATGAGGAATCATAATAAATACCTGTTATCATCTATAATTGTGTTGTAGTTATATATTGAACAAAAATGTAACCCCACCGCCACCATGGGGCACTCAGTTCTCAACGTTGACATCAGCAAACCACTCTCCCACACGATGCCATACACGCTGTCTGCCATCTGCCTGGTACAGTTGAAACCGGGATTCATCCATGAAGAGCACACTTCTCCAGCGTGCCAGTGGCCATCGAAGGTGAGCATTTATCCACTGAAGTCGGTTATGACGCCAAACTGCAGTCAGGTCAAGACCCTGGTAAGGATGACGAGCACGCAGATGAGCTTCCCTGAGACGGTTAATGACAGTTCGTGCAGAAATTCTTCAGTTGTGCAAACCCACAGTTTCAACAGCTGTCCGGGTGGCCGGTTTCAGACTCTCCCACAGGTGAAGAAGCCCGATGTGGAGATCCTTGGCTGACGTGGTTACACGTGGTCTGCGGTTGTAAGGCCGGTTGGACGTACTGCCAAATTCTCTAAAACGACGTTGGAGGCGGCTTATGGTAGAGAAACTAACATTCAATTCTCTGGCAAAAGCTCTGGTGGACATTCTTGCAGTCAGCATGCCAATTGCACGCTCCCTCAAAACTTGAGACATCTGTGGCATTGTGTTGTGGGACAAAACTGCAAATTTTAGAGTGGCCTTTTATTGTCCCCAGCACAAGGTGCACCTGTGTAATGATCATGCTGTTTAATCAGCTTCTTGATATGCCACACCTGTCAGGTGCATGGATTATCTTGGCAAAGGAGAAATGCTCACTAACAGGGATGTAAACTAATTTGTGCACAGAATTTGAGAGCAATAAGCTTTTTGTGCGAATGGAAAATGTCTGAAACATGGGAACAACACTTACATGTTGCTTTATATTTTTGTTCAGTATAGTTAAAGAGATGAAGCAAGTGATGCCTTACTTAGAGCCCCTTGGTGAGGAGTAAAGGTGCCCCTTGGGCACATCACTTCCTCCAGTGTGCCAGCTGGGCAGAACCTCCCACGGGCACAGGGCAAGCCATGGCCTGCAGAGCCTGCCACATAAACAAAAGGATGGTAATAACCCTTCAAAGAACAGCCGACAACATAGTTTTATGTACTGTTTAAGTAAAAAAATCTCTCAGACATCGGTACACTACACTACATTTTAAACTTTTTGTTATAAACATCTCTTGTAATAAATAGATACAGATATATTTCTGCAATATATTGAATGCTCCATTCCAGTAGCTACGTGCAGTGTGTTTGTACTGTGCAGTTTGCTAAGTGCAGTGTGTTCGTTACCTGCAGGACAGAATCGTCCCTCTGAACATCTCCGGCAAGCTGTTCTACTTGTTTGGCCCAGTTGTTCTCCTGCAGTGCCAGCAGGGCAAGGTGACCCGTGGGGCGTCTCTGTGCCCTCCTCACAGTAATACCCTTGTGGGCACATGAATTGGGAGCCCGGTCTACGTGAGCTGCCTTCCAGACAGTAAAACCCTGATAAAGTGTATTATTATAAGTGTCACAATTACTCATCCATTCCAGCCGATAGAAATAACATAAGATGACATGACATGACATGACATAACAAAGCATAGCACAGCAGAGCACACGTAACATCACAAAACATACCATTGGCATAACATCACATAAGATAACATAAACCACAAACGTTGCAGATCTCTGCAGATCAAACTAGAAGCAGGAAATGTACATTTTTCTACTGTATGTTCTACATGTGTTTTTTGTAGTTTTTTTCAGCCGCTGGTACAACTTTTATATTCATTGACTATACATTTATGTTGGTATTGTAGCTTTACTGAATCCCCACTGTGGAGATGACCTGAGGATGGTCTGATTACCTGCTGGACAGGGGGGGCAGTCCCTCACCCTCTGTAGGGCCTCTTTGGGTCCATAGGTTCCTGCTGGGCACGGCAAAGCAACACCTCCAACACAGTAATGACCTGTGAGAATACATTTTATAGATTTACATTTATACCAATCACTGTCAATCAAAATATTAAAATCGAAGAGTATTAGTGGAGTCTAACTGTAATGTATTTCATTACAGAATTTTATGGAAATCGAATGACGTCACCTAAAGGACAAACGATGCAGGCTGCTCCCTCCTCACTGTCCCTGTGTGTCCCAGGAGGGCAAGGGGGAACAGGCTGTCTTGACCGCTGAGCTAGCTGTGCCCCTGTCCTAGTGTCTCCACATAGAGAGGTCCTATTGCAGCTCTTGCACTGTGTTTGGCCAGGCATTGAGTACTGTCCAAGGAGACAGGCCAAAGGCTGGGAGGTCCTTTTGTGTGGGCAGTAGCTCCCTGGAATTGGGAGAAATGACTTTCAGTTAATCAGGTTTAACTGTTCCATCCGGCTTTGAACAATCCTTCCGCTAAAATATCTGGGGCTGCTTTTTCTAAACATTTAATCCAGATCAAAGTGATAATGTGTTGTCTCAATCATGTTCCACCCCATCTGAATTTGTTCCCCCTTCATTTAGAAAGGAGGGACCACATCTGGATTAAATATTTTGAAAAACTTAGCCCAGAAGGTAATAACTGGATCACTAATCTGGTGTCTGCATTAAAACCAATTAATTGAGGGAAAGGCAGAGGATTTTACCAGTATACACTTTTGAACAGGGCCAGGAGTTTTTCCTGACCTGACCAGGGAAAACTCTGTGCTTCTACTTATAACTTAATAATTTTTCCATAACGGACAGTCTTGGTGACTTGCCTGCTGGACACGGATGACACTGGGCAATGCACAGATTGGAGAAGAATCCTGCTGGGCAGTATGTGCATTCCGTCTGGCTCGGGTTGGGCTCCTCTCCAGGTCCACACTAAAGTGGTAAGAAAACAGAATCACAGATTTTTCTTTATCCTACTCATCCTTGTGTATTAAAGATCACACCACACTGATCGCACAGCCGCGAGCTGCCCAGTGACACAAGACTTCCAGACGAGCGAAACCACTTCTATGCTCGCTTCGAGGCAAGCAACACTGAAGCATGCATGAGAGCACCAGCTGTTCCGGATGACTATGTGATCACGCTCTCCGTAGCCGATGTGAGTAAGACTTTTAAGCATGTCAACATTCACAAGGCCGCAGGGCCAGACGGATTACCAGGACGTGTACTCCGAGCATGTGCTGACCAACTGGCAAGTGTCTTCACTGATATTTTCAACATGTCCCTGACTGAGTCTGTAATACCAACATGTTTCAAGCAGACCACCATAGTCCCCGTGCCCAAGGACTCTAAGATAACCTGCCTAAATGACTACCGACCCGTAGCACTGACGTCTGTAGCCATGAAGTGCTTTGAAATGCTGGTCATGGTTCACATCAACAGCATTATCCCAGAAACCCTAGACCCACTCCAATTTGCATACCGCCCCAACAGATCCACAGATGATGCAATCTCTATTGCACTCCACACTGCCCTTTCCCACCTGGACAAGAGGAACACCTACGTGAGAATGCTATTCATTGACTACAGCTCAGCATTCAACACCATAGTGCCCTCAAAGCTCATCACTAAGCTAAGGATCCTGGGACTAAATACCTCCCTCTGCAACTGGATCCTGGACTTCCTGACGGGCCGCCCCCAGGTGGTAAGGGTAGGTAACAACACATCTGCCACACTGATCCTCAACACGGGGGCCCCTCAGGGGTGCGTGCTCAGTCCCCTCCTGTGGACTACAGGAAAAAAAAGAGGACTGAGCACGCCCCCATTCTCATCGACGGGGCTGTAGTGGAACAGGTTGAGAGCTTCAAGTTCCTTGGTGTCCACATCACCAACGAACTATCATGGTCCAAACACACCAAGACAGTCGTGAAGAGGGCACGACAAAGCCTATTCCCCCTCAGGAGACTGAAAAGATTTGGCATGGGTCCTCAGATCCTCAAAAAATTCTACAGCTGCACCATCGAGAGCATCCTGACTGGTTGCATCACCGCCTGGTATGGCAACTGCTTGGCCTCCGACCGCAAGGCACTACAGAGGGTAGTGCGTATGGCCCAATACATCACTGGGGCCAAGCTTCCTGCCATCCAGGACCTCTATACCAGGCGGTGTCAGAGGAAGGCCCTCAAAATTGTCAAAGACTCCAGCCACCCTAGTCATAGACTGTTCTCTCTGCTACCACACGGCAAGCGGTACCGGAGTGCCAAGTCTAGGTCCAAAAGACTTCTCAACAGCTTCTACCCCCAAGCCATAAGACTCCTGAACAGCTAATCATGGCTACCCGGACTATTTGCACTGCCTCCCCACCCCATCCTTTTACGCTGCTGCTACTCTGTTAATTATTTATGCATAGTCACTTTAACTCTACCCACATGTACATATTGCTTCAACTACCTCAACTAGCCGGTGCCCCCGCACATTGACTCTGCACCGGTACCCCCCTGTATATATACCCTCCCTACTGTTATTTTATTTTACTTCTGCTCTTTTTTTCTCAACACTTACTTTTTTTGTTAAAAATAAATGCACTGTTGGTTAAGGGCTGTAAGTAAGCATTTCACTGTAATGTCTGCACCTGTTGTATTTGGCGCATGTGGCCAAGAAAATTTGATTTGATTTGATTTGAATATCTTATTGTATAATGTATTTAGTGATATATACAGTACCAGTCAAAAGTTTTAGAACACCTACTCATTCAAAGGTTTTTCTTTATTTTTACTATTTTCTACATTGTAGAATAATACTGAAGACATCAAAACTATGAAATAACACATGGAATCATGTAGTAACCAACAAAGTGTTAAACAAATCAAAATATATTTTATATTTGAGATTCTTCAAATAGCCACCCTTTGCCTTGATGACAGCATTGTACACTCTTGACATTCTCTCAATCAGCTTCTCCTGGAATGCTTTTCCAACAGTCTTGAAGAAGTTCCCACATGCTGAGCACTTGATGGCTGCTTTTCCTTCTCTCTGCCGTCCGACTCATCCCAAACCATCTCAATTGGGTTGAGGCCGGGGGATTGTGGAGGCCAGGTCATCTGATGCAGCACTCCATCACTCTCCTTCTTGGTAAAATAGCCCTTACACAGCCTGGAGGTTTGTTGGGTCATTGTCCTGTTGAAAAACAAACTATTGTCCCACTAAGCCCAAACCAGATTGGATTGCGTATCGCTGCAGACTGCTGTGGTAGCCATGCTGGTTAAGTGTGCCTTGAATTCTAAATAAATCACAGACAGTGTCACCAGCAAAGCACCCCTACACCATAACATCTCCTCCTTCATGCTTTACGGTGTGAACTACACATGCGGAGATCATCCTTTCACCCACACCACGTCTCACAAAGACATGGCGGTTTGAACCAAAAATCTCAAATTTGGACAAATTTCCATTGGTCTAATGTCCATTGCTTGTGTTTCTTGGCCCAAGCAGGTCTCTTCTTATAATTGGTGTCCTTCAGTAGCGGATTCTTTGCAGAAATTCGACCATGAAGGCCTGATTCACACAGTCCCCTCTGAACAGTTGATGTTGAGATGTGTCTGTGACTTGAACTCTGTGAAGCATTTATTTGGGCTGCAATCTGAGGTGCAGTTATTCTAATGAACTTATCATCTGCAGCAGAGGTAACTCTGGGTCTTCCTTTCCTGTGGCAGTCCTCATGAGAGCCAGTTTCATCATAGCGCATGATGGTTTTTGCGACTGCACTTGAAGAATTGTCTGACCTTCATGTCTTAAAGTAATGATGGACTGTAATTTCTCTTTGCTTATTTGAGCTGTTCTTGCCATAATATGAACTTGGTCTTTTACCAAATTGGGCTGTCTTCTGTATTCCCACCCTATCTTGTCACAACACAATTGATTGGCTCAAACGCATTAAGAAGGAAAGAAATTCCACAAATTAACTTTTAACAAGGCACACCTGTTAATTGTAATGCATTCCAGGTTACCTCATGAAGCTGGTTGAGAGGTATGCCAAGAGTGTGCAAAGCTGTCATCAAGGAAGAATCTCAAATATAAAATATATTTTGATTTATTTAACACTTTTTTGGTTACTATATGATTCCATATGTGTTATTTCATAGTTTTAATGTCTTCACTATTATTCTACAATGTAAAAAAAAGAAAAAAAAGAAAGAAAAACCCTTGAATGAGTAGGTGTTCTAAAACTTTTGACCGGTAGTGTATATACTGTAGGTGTTGGTTGGATTCTCAATTGCAGTGAAAAACTAAATACCACAACCTATACCTTTTGAGGGTATCCATTGGGGCAGACAGACCCAAAGGGACAGGGCAGGCACTGAAGGAGTCCCTCTGAAGAGTGCTGTCCTGGTGGGCATGGTTCTAGTGTCCCAGTGGCTGGATCACAACGGAACCCGGCAGGACAAAGTCTGCAGTCTACCCTGTCCTCTGTGCTAACTAAACCTAGCAAACAGGGCTAAAGCAGACAGAGGAATATCATAGATATAGTATGAATATAAGTACGTGCATATTAGATATGGTGGATAAATAGTAAAAAGTCATATAATACCTTGCAGTCTTCAATGCTACTTCTTCCTGTGTAGTGGTTGTACTGTCCTGCCGGGCATCTCCTTGGTGCAGACACATTTCCAAGACAGCTACAAAGAAAAACGTAGAATTTTCTAACCTTTCACTTAACTTATTGACTTTTTTGACACTTAAATAATAAGTATCTGCTTATGCCTTATGAACAGAACAGTACAATGGAAGCCGACACATTGAGTTACTGAAAGAATAAAGATTGTCTGGTACTCACAAATATCCTGAGGGACACTCCACACAGAGTTCTGCTGAAAAGTAGGTTCCCTCAGGACATGGGCTACGGTGTTGCTCAACACTAAGGCCCAGATCAGGATTCACTTCCACAAGACCTACATGAATGAATGTCAGGGACAAAAAAAGAGGTAAAACATAATTCACTCATAAGTTTGTCTCTTTACAAAGTTCTGTTACTGTATTATTATTTTTAAGTGATAACAAATGTATTGCACAGTATCCTGTATGCCTTTTAGTGAACACAAGTATTACATGTAAAGTACTGCGGTATATAAAACAACTTGAGAAAATACCTGAAGCAAGGGCAGGTTGTTTCAGTAGAGGATTGATCCATAATGCTGAGAGACCCAACAGAAGAGACCCAACACTATACCACTCATACATTCTTAAAAATTGTAAAATAAATTCCACATTGCGCCGTTAATCTGTATCTCAGTTTGCCCAGTGTAGTCAAATGGTATGAGGCCGTTTGATCCAAAGGATGAAACTGAGACCTCAGTCACTGAAAGTGAAATGTGAACCATGATGCAACCTGATTCCAAGAGGCCTCCTGCTCAGTCATATAATGGTATTCAATGTGCTCTCCTGTTACCTTGCACTTTCAAAGTGAATGCAATGCATCTAGAAAGCTATGCCAGTCAAGGCCTCTTTTCGATCTGGACTGATTCTTCTTGAGGAGGTAATCAAGGATTCCTGATCATGATGACACTATATGAAAACTAAAAAGATGTTTCAAGAAAGTTGATGCCACTAATCAATCAAATTAAGCTCAGGTTTTTGCTGATATTATGCAACACCTGTCACAGTGTGGAATATCATCCGTGACACCCCGGTAACCTAGACACTCAGGATGTTCTTAAAATGAAACACAGCTTAAGTGTAAAGGTGAAGTGAAAAGTTGGTGACTAATTACTGTTTATTAACGCAGGTCAGACTCAGACATGCAATCATCCTCATCCTCACCAAGCTTTGGAACAAATGCGGTGACAAAACTGCAATAGGTTTATCAATAGTTGATGCAGCAAGCCGGGAGACTTGGGCACAATGTTTCATTTGTTTCGGTGCTTCGAAAAGCCTTGTTTTCACTATCCCTACTTTCCAACAGCACAAACAAACACAGAGCCAAAAGACAACCTACACAGTAACACTTAAATGAAAGGATCGAATCAGTCCTGGGCTGAACATTTTAATAGACATTTGAGTGATACTATCAGCCTAATGCAGCAGCAAATGTAGTGTGTCTATAGTTTTCGTCTTTTGTCCCCAACATACTCAATAAAATACTGTTAAAATACTGTATGCATGGGTTTGATCTTTTTGATATAATGCTGGTGTACCTTTGAAAGGTGATTTGAGTTGAGTTTGTTTACAACAGAACAACCCTAAATACCACTCATTCGGAAAGTATTCAGACCCCTTCCCTTTTTCCACATTTTGTAACTTTACAGCCTTATTCTAAAATGGATTAAATTCATTTATTTCCTCATCAATCTACACACAATACCCCATAGCGAAAACACGTTTTTAGACATTTTTGCAAATTTATAAAAAATTTAAAACAGAAATAACTTATTTACATAAGTATTCAGACCCTTTGCTATGAGACTTGAAATTGAGTTCAGGTGCATCCTGTTTCCATTGGTCATCCTGGAGATGTTTCTACAACTTGATGTCAGGGCAAAATCCAAGCAATGAGGTCGAAGGAAATGTACGTAGAGCACCGAAACAGGATTGTGTCGAGGCACAGATCTGGGGAAGGGTACTTAAAAATGTCTGCAGCATTGAAGGTCCCCAAGAACACAGTGGCCTCCATAATTCATGAATGGAAGAAGTTTGGAACCACCAAGACTCTTCCTAAAGCTGGCCGAACGGCCAAACTGAGCAATCGGGGGAGAAGGGCCATGGTCAGGGAGGTGACCAAGAACCCGATGGTCACTCTAACAGAGCTCCAGAGTTCCTCTGTGGAGATGGGAGAACCTTCCAGAAGGACAACCATCTCTGCAGCACTCCACCAATCAGGCCTTTATGGTAGAGTGGCCAGACGGAAGCCACTCCTCAGTAAAAGGCACATGACAGCCCGCTTGGAGTTTGTCAAAAGGCATCTAAAGGACTCTCAGACCATCAGAAACAAGATTCTCTGGTCTGATGAAACCAAGCTTGAACTCTTTGGCCTGAATGCCAAACGTCACGTCTGGAGGAAACCTGGCACCATCCTGTGGGGATGTTTTTCAGTGGCAGGGACTGTGAGACTAGTCAGGATCGAGGGAAAGATGAACGGAGCAAAGTACAGAGATATCCTTATGAAAACCTGCTCCAGAGCGCTCAGGACCTCAGACTGGGGTGAAGGTTCACCTTCCAACAGGACAACAAGCCTAAGCACACAGCCAAGACAGCGCAGGAGTGGCTTCGGGACAAGTCTCTGAATGTCCTTGAGTGGCCCAGCCAGAGCCCGGACTTGAACCCGATCTAACATCTCTGGAGAGACCTGAAAATAGCTGTGCAGCGACGCTCCCCATCCAACCTGACAGAGCTTGAGAGGATTACATTTACATTTTAGTCATTTAGCTGACGCTCTTATCCAGAGCGACTTACAGTTAGTGAGTGCATACATTTTCATACTGGCCCCCCGTGGGAATCAAACCCACAACCCTGGCGTTGCAAGCGCCATGCTCTACCAACTGAGCTACACGGGGCCCTGCAGAGAAGAATGAGAGAAACTTCCCAAATACAGGTGTGCCAAGCTTGTAGCGTCATACCCAAGAAGACTCGACGCTGTAATCACTGCCAAAGGTGCTTCAACAAAGTAATGAGTAAAGGGTCTGAATACTTAGGTAAATGTGATATTTCCATTATTTATTTTTTATACATTTGCAAAAATGTCTACAAACCTGTTTTTGCTTTGTCATTATGGGGTATTGTGTGTAGACTGGTGAGGGAAGAAAAAACTATTTAATCAATTTTAGAATAAGGCTGTAACGTAACAAAATTTGGAAAAAGCCAAGGGGTCTGAATACTTTCCGAATGCACTGTATACTGTATAACCTACATTATGTGCAAAGTACAAAACATTAAGTCAGAAGACAACAACGTTAGACTGACAAAATATAATTATTCAACATTTTGTTACATGAAGCATTCTTCTATTTCTTGTGGTAAAGTGAATGTTGGATGTTTCCTGTTTGTGTCTCACCCTCCAGCAGTGGGTGAATTGCTGTGCAAAGATCTAGCTGCAGGCGTTAACACAAAGCCTACTGTTGTTTGTTAGTATCAAAAAGTGGACATTGTAAGTCACAGTACTATAGGCCTCCAATAATTATTTAAAAAATAGTCTAATTTAGTCATATTATTTTAGGTGGTATTAAAGCCTACAAAAATACTTTGGATATTTAATCATATTGTACATTTACTTTACATTTAAATATCTGTGTTGACAGCTACATACAGTACAGACAGTACCCAAACAAAACAGTAATTGGATATAATGTGGAATTTATACATTAGCATTACATTAAGTATTATACTCCAAAGAAAAAGTTGTAAAAATTCTCTATCAACGAATTACCATTAAAATGAAGAAAATAACATGGGTATACCGTAAAACACCACACGAATGTCATTGCATTTCAGTACGTTTTTTTAAATGTTTCCTATGGATCTTTCCATTACCCAAATCTACAAAAGCAGATGTTTGAATGGAAAGTTAAGAACACTTTTATCAGGCATCCTGTTGAACACCACTTCCTGTACCTTCTACCTGGTACATACTGTAATATGAAGGCACAACCCACTGTGACACCAGTGGTGCAAGTGTATTTTTCAATCAAGCAAATTCCGAGAGCTAACCTATTCATATAGTTTAAACATTTGGACAGGATGCTAATCTTAGCCCACTTGCCATTGCTTCTTCTTTTGGGAAACCAAGGTAAAATAAATTCCTCTACTTTTTACTTGATGTGTTTTCGGTTTCTGGCACATGGATGATAATCAAATGTCCTCAAGCTAGATATTTATATCCAAGGCCTACTGACTGAAGAATCGTTGCCTCAATTTATGCCTTTTTCATTACAGATTCAGTAACCTGTATCGACCTGGAGAAACAGCATGAAGTCATCCATGCAGCAGTTGGAGAACCTCTAGTATTGAACTGCACCTACAACTGCTCCTCTGGATTTGTCCATGGCCACTGGATCAAATTCCCAGACTGTCGTCATTGCCCTAGGCCAAGGGAAACAAAAAAATTCACAAAGAATGGGGACCTCTGCACACTACCATTGTATTTTCCACATCTGTCCACGGAAGATTTTCAGTACAACTATATCTGCTTTTCTGAAGATCACGAAAGCGAACAGTTACCACGCAAGATAGAGGTTCTGGTATCACTGCAGGCACAAGGTAGGCAAAAACTGGTTGAAAGGACCTACACTGTAGTTCTAACAGCAGTATGAAAATGAATGCACTCACTAACTGTAAGTCACTCTGGATAAGAGTGTCTGCTAAATGACTAAAATGTAAAATGTAATGTGCATTTTACCTCTAAAAACAAATTGTGTTAAAATGTATTATCTTAATTATGTTCAAAAAGAGGATACATTTATAGTACATTTATACATGAGTAATTACTGGATAATTGTTTTAAATTATATTGTATTTTCTTTTGCCAGCTCGACCTAGTGCCCCGGCCACAACGGTCACTACTGGTAAGTCTCACAGGAGAATCTGTTACTGAGACTTTATAAGGCTCTGGTCAAAAGAAGTTCACTATATATGGAATAGGGTGCCATTTGAGATTCAACCTAAGTCTCATTTTCCGTAGTAGTCTAACTGAATTGCTCTGAGGCTGTTGAATGACATAGGCACAAAATAATATAAACCCATCATATTTCACTAGCTTACTTGATCCTGATGTCTACCATTTTCTGTGTTTTAGATGAATCTGTGACAGCGTTGGGTAACCATGAGGACTCAATAATAGATCATGGTGAAACATGTTTAAATGTATTGCAAACAACAAAAGTAACCACCTGTTTGAGGCAATGATGAATGAGTTGCAAATTGAGTTTCAATAATAAAATTGTCTCTGTGCTGTCTTCAATACAGAGGAATTCACAGGCGTCAAGGTGTTGGCAACAGTGACAGTTATTGTGGCTGCGGTGTTGGTAGCCGTGGCTGCCTACTTATGTATGAGCCGCAATCGATATAGCAAAGGTGCGTATACATGTTGTAAAATCAATTACGAACGCCCAATTTCTGAATCAGAATGTTGTAAAATATACTACTTTCCAAAGTTGTTATTTAATTAATAACTACAGTATATTTCATTAACGCAATTTATTTTGTATTTCAGGAAAACCTGCTCTTATCTGTACAGGGTATGTTTTTTTCATACAATGTGGCATGTTTGCTAAGGCATTTTAACACACTTTTCATTGGCAATTATTATGTGGACTTCCTATGTGGAATTTGTTTTATCAGCACAACATCAAGAGAAGAATCTGGTGTTGGTAGGCCGACAACAGGTAAATATTTGTTTAATTTTACGAAATTGCTGATACAACCAGTTCACTCAATGTCGTAACTTGTCATTCTAATAGGTTACTTAATATAATATAAGATACTTACTTATCTTATTCTTAACTAATTGTGAGAGGGTGGCACTGAGAATAAGTCTGGCTGGTAAGTTAATGGAATGTACCATTCATTTTAGTTACTAAACTGGGTGTATGCTAAGAAAATCTACAGTCCAAAACATTGCATTTCCTGTTTTGACCCAGATTGCCAGAGTGATCATGAGGTTCCTTATGCTGACATCATGATTACTATGCGAGGGGCCAGCACACCTGAGCTCACAAAGATCTCCTACCTGGCTCCGGGGGACCATAGAGAGGTGAGGATGGGAAACTATCGCTTAGTGATTTCTGTATGAAATGGAAAGCGCTCTACAATTAAAATGTATTATCTATTATTATTATTATTATTATTATTATTATTATTATTATTATTATTATTATTATTATAACTTCATCGACACCACACCACATTATTTTACATCAACACCACCATATGTCACCATATGTCACCATATGTGACCCTATTACTGACATTCACTATATTCAACGTAATATGTCAGTGGAGGTTGCATAATGGCTATTATTGGCTAATGCAGCCACAGTCACAGGCTGAGACTTTATATGAACCTCACCTGAAATGGAAACCTGTGTGTTTCATGTCCCCCCTGCAGAGGTGGAGAGAAGACGCAGGCCATGGCCCCAGCACCGGCCCTGAAGCTAGGTCCCACCTGCAGGCCTCCCGCTCAGCTGACAGACTGCATGTCCAGCCCCGAGAGGTCTCCAGGAAGATGAGCACAAACTCTGAGTATGCTGTCATCACCTACTCTTAACCAGTGGGGCTGGAGAGGGATGGAGAGGATAAAATAGGGAATCAGAGAGAGCAAGTGAGAAATGACTGTCACTGTACTCATATTATTACTCCTTGGCTGTTTTGTTAGCATTTTTTTTACTATAGCAAGTTGTATCTATAACTGTATATTTTTTTTTTACTGTGACTATTATCCAATAAAGTCGTACTTTTGTGACATGATGTGGTTTCATGTGTCATTTGGTATCTCACTCACTCAGTTTGAACCTCTTTAGTTACCGTAGTTAGAGCCTTGTTGCCTAGCAACAAGCATCAACACTCTGGCATCAACTGTTGCTGATGCAAAACAAAAGTTTTGCGAAGCTGTTTGAGGCAAAAAAAAACATTAGCTAAACGTAATGTAATGTTCAATGTTATTTATTTCTCCATGCAGCAGCCTCCTGCTAGCATTGCATCCAATCTTGCACTGCATAAAGTTAGCTAACGTAGCTAACTAACGTTAATTTCACAACATTAGTTTTTTTTTTTTTTCGTTTATTTAACTAGGCAAGTCAGTTAAGAACAAATTCTTATTTACAATGACGGCCTACACCGGCCAAACCCGGACGACGCTGGGCCAATTGTGCGCCGCCCTATGCGACTCCCAATCACGGCCGGTTGTGATACAGCCTGGAATCGAACCAGGGGGTCTGTAGTGACGCCTCAAGCACAAGAACAAGGTTAGACCTGTAGAGCTGCAGCAAAAGGACGCTGAGAAAGAGACAGGGGACACAGCTGAGCAACAGGATGATACAGACGCAGTGGAGTACAGGGAATCTGAACTAAAAAAACTTGGCAAAGAGGACACAGTGACCCATTCTCAGGACACAGAGCAAGCTGATGACAACCCAGAGCACACGCCAGAGAAATAAAGGACAGCGTGGACAAGACTTATGACAAGGCAAAGTTAAATGTTTTGATGATTTTTTTAGAAACGTTTATGTACAGTACAGTCATTTACCCACTGTCGTTCAGTATTTCATTTATCCACTGCAGGTTTTATATAATGACACAGGTCAGTTTGGAGTGGTCATAACGGCTAGAAAAGCTGGGTGTCAGCTACATCTGATTGTCATTGGGAAAATCCATGTAGCAAGCAGACATTTTATTATTGCAAAATATATCACTTCGGTTATACAGTGTACGTATAAGTTTGGCCTACAGTATAACCACACTTTTATTGGAAACATCTTCCCTAACAGACAGTATAGGCCGTATGCTAGTAGTTACAGTTTATGCAGACTATTCACCTGGTTCAGAGATTAACTCTAATGAAATGTGTCCTTTGCAGACTGCTCCCATTCCTGTCCCAAGTAGCCTGTATTAAAAAATAAACCCTTCAAGGACATCTCTGTTTTACAACATCGCTCTGTACCTCTCCACTCAGGGTCTCCAGCGAGAGGTGATTGAAATGCCCCCAAAATAGTTCAGCTTCCTCATGATGACGTGTAGGGAGTTTGAATGTCATCTTGAGGTACATTATCTACCATTCGCCTTAAGCCGACACATTTCCAGTAGCAGTCTTTTCAGACACATCACTGTGTGTGCGTGTTATGGTTGGGCCATATAATGATATTATTGTCTATCGACAATTATTACATATACACTGAGTGTACAAAATATTAGGAATACCTTCCTAATATTGCATGGCACCCCTTTATGCCCCCAGAACAGCCTCAATTTTTTTGGGCATGGACTCTACAACGTGTCAAAAGCGTTCCACAGGCATGCTGGCCCATGTTGACTCCTTTGCTTCCCACAGTTGTGTCAAGTTGGCTGGATGTCTTTTGGGTGGTGGACCATTCTTGATACACACGGGAAACTGTTGAGTGTGAAAAACCCAGCAGCGTTGCAGTTCTTGACACACTCAAACCGGTGCGCCTGGCACCTACTAACATACCCCGTTCAAAGGCACTTAAATCTTTTGTCTTGCCCATTCACCCTCTGAATGGCACACATACACAATCCATGTCTCAATTGTCTCAAGGCTTAAAAATCCTTCTTTAACCTGTCTCCTCCCCTTCATCTACACTGATTGAAGTGGATTTAACAAGTGACATCTATAAGGGATCATAGCTTTCACCTGGGTTCACCTGGTCAGTCTAGGTCATCAACCTGGTCTCAGAGCATTTTGTTTTATTCTGTACATAAATCCGAGACACACATTTAGTATGATATGTTATGTTTTGTATGGTATATATTAATTTGTGGATGTCCATCGCCCATTTCGTATGATATGTTACAAATTACAATTTGTATTATATGTTACGAATTTGCAAAACATACAACACGTCTCCCGAGTGGCGCAGTGGTCTAAGGCACTGCATCGCAGTGCTAGCTGTGCCACTAGAGCTCCTGGTTCGAATCCAGGCTCTGTCGTAGCCGGCCGCGACCGGGAGACCCATGGGGCGGCGCGCACAATTGGCCCAGCGTCGTCCAGGGTAGGGGAGGGATTTGGCCGGCAGGGGATGTAGCTCAGTTGGTAGAGCATGGCGTTTGCAACGCCAGGGTTGTGGGTTCGATAAAATAATGTAAGTCGCTCTGGATAAGAGCGTCTGCTAAATGACTAAAATGTAAATGTTACGAATTTTCAAAACGTACGATATGTTGCAAAATGTATGATTTGTTACGAATTCTAGCTAGGTGGCTAACGTTAGCTAGCTGGCTAACGTTAGCTAGGCTAGGGGTTAGAGGTTAAGTTTAGGGTTAAGTTTACAAGGTAGGTTAAAGGGTTAAGATTAGGTTTAGGGTTAGGGGAAAGGTTCGCTAAAAGGGTTAAGGCTAGGGGAAGGGTTAGCTAACATGCTAAGTAGCTAAAAAATAGTAAGTAGTTAAAAAGTTGCAAATTAGCTAAAATGCTAAAGTTGTCTGTGATGAGATTCGAACTCGTAACTTTGGGTTGCTAGACGTTCGCCTTATACCATCCACCCCGACCAACCACCCTACTTTTGTTTTTGCCTTAAGTAACCATCTGTCTAATGTCATGGGAAGAGTAGGTGTTCCTAATGTTTGTACACTGTGTATATCACGGACACGCCTTAACTATCTTGTGTCTAGCTGTTTTAAAAAACAGGCTATATTCCCTTCTCTTTCCATTTGATAGGCTATGAATATGATTTTGGGCTAGGCTACGCTTTCATCATTTTATGCATGCATGGCTTTCTCCCGATCAAACAATGAATTAATCTAACGGAGTTCCATCCCCCAAAAAAATGAATAGCCTTTAAACGTAAGGTAGCCAGGCGACTAATAATGAGGGATGAACAAACCATATCAATAGCATATAGAAAAATCTTAAGGTAGCTAACTCAGTTTTGTACATACAGTGGGGAGAACAAGTATTTGATACACTGCCGATTTTGCAGGTTTTCTAACTTACAAAGCATGTAGAGGTCTGTCATTTTTATCATAGGTACACTTCAACTGTGAGAGACGGAATCTAAAACAAAAATCCAGAAAATCACATTGTATGATTTTTAAGTAATTAATTTGCATTTTATTGCATGACATAAGTATTTGATCACCTACCAACCAGTAAGAATTCCGGCTCTCACAGACCTGTTAGTTTTTCTTTAAGAAGCCCTCCTGTTCTCCACTCATTACCTGTATTAACTGCACCTGTTTGAACTCATTACCTGTATAAAAGACACCTGTCCACACACTCAATCAAACAGACTCCAACCTCTCCACAATGGCCAAGACCAGAGAGCTGTGTAAGGACATCAGGGATAAAATTGTAGACCTGCACAAGGCTGGGATGGGCTACAGGACAATAGGCAAGCAGCTTGGTGAGAAGGCAACAACTGTTGGCGCAATTATTAGAAAATGGAAGAAGTTCAAGATGACGGTCAATCACCCTCGGTCTGGGGCTCCATGCAAGATCTCACCTTGTGGGGCATCAATGATCATGAGGAAGGTGAGTGATCAGCCCAGAACTACACGGCAGGACCTGGTCAATGACCTGAAGAGAGCTGGGACCACAGTCCCAAAGAAAACCATTAATAACACACTACGCCGTCATGGATTAAAATCCTGCAGCGCACGCAAGGTCCCCCTGCTCAAGCCAGCGCATGTCCAGGCCCGTCTGAAGTTTGCCAATGACCATCTGGATGATCCAGAGGAGGAATGGGAGAAGGTCATGTGGTCTGATGAGACAAAAATAGAGCTTTTTGGTCTAAACTCCACTCGGCGTGTTTGGAGGAAGAAGAAGGATGTGTACAACCCCAAGAACACCATCCCAACCGTGAAGCATGGAGGTGGAAACATTATTCTTTGGGGATGCTTTTCTGCAAAGGGGACAGGACGACTGCACCGTATTGAGGGGAGGATGGATGGGGCCATGTATCGTGAGATCTTGGCCAACAACCTCCTTCCCTCAGTAAGAGCATTGAAGATGGGTCGTGGCTGGGTCTTCCAGCATGACAACGACCCGAAACACACAGCCAGGGCAACTAAGGAGTGGCTCCGTAAGAAGCATCTCAAGGTCCTGGAGTGGCCTAGCCAGTCTCCAGACCTGAACCCAATAGAAAATCTTTGGAGGGAGCTGAAAGTCCGTATTGCCCAGCGACAGCCCCGAAACCTGAAGGATCTGGAGAAGGTCTGTATGGAGGAGTGGGCCAAAATCCCTGCTGCAGTGTGTGCAAACCTGGTCAAGACCTACAGGAAACGTATGATCTCTGTAATTGCAAACAAAGGTTTCTGTACCAAATATTAAGTTCTGCTTTTCTGATGTATCAAATACTAATGTCATGCAATAAAATGCAAATTAATTACTTAAAAATCATACAATGTGATTTTCAGGATTTTTGTTTTAAATTCCGTCTCTCACAGTTGAAGTGTACCTATGATCAAAATTACAGACCTCTACATCCTTTGTAAGTAGGAAAACCTGCAAAATTGGCAGTGTATCAAATACTTGTTCTCCCCACTGTATGTGGGCAACCGTGGCATTCAAACGAGGCTGCAATGAAAACTAATGGGACTGTAGCGACTGTGTTGGCATCAAAATCCGGGATGTGAACTAAGTTTCGATTCAGCGTTGATTGACATGGTCATGGACCAGAAGTATTGGAGAAAAGTTGAAAAAAACGGACTCCGCTGACGCTGTACGTTAAAGTTTGACATGTCACGACGTAACGTATGGCACACATTATTCAACTCATTCTGTGCCGTACAGCCTCTTTCCACCAGGTGTAGCGCTTCTCTCGCAGATTAAAAACAAGAAATGATCAATGGTGAATGTAATAGTGAGTGTAAAGTTAATTACTCGAGCCATCATGACTCTCAAAAACCGTGACAACCACAGTTTAATTGTGAAGATAAATTTAACGCTGCCCTAAAAACCCTATTCAAATTCAACACAAACCTTCAAATAGGTATGTAATGAGACATTATATAAACTCTTTATAGTGTTTTATTTACATTTTAGAGGTGATAAGTTGGACAAATTGGGTGAAAAAAGCCGGTTCTCCACACAACATATCTCCCCCTTTCACTATGACGCAGTAGCTTTCGCTTCCCCACGGCGGAGCTCCATTGCTTTCTTCAATCATGCAGAGACGGGCAGCATGAATGTCTCGTCATTGACTTTGCTGGAAAGGGGAGAAATTGTGCTTTACAATGGTATTCATATTACAGTTGACCTGGAAGTATTACGTTTTTGGGGCGCTAATATAAGGTCAAATGTACGGAACAGCGCGATGTACAAAAGTGTGTTAGCTACCGTTAAAGGCAAGTTTAATCAAGTTTAAGCTTATTAAGAAAGAAATTATCCTTGCGGGGGCGGGAAAATCCCTTCATGCGAGGTTGAAAACCAAATGGCCAATAATCTATCCTCCTACTAGGCATATCATGAAAGCTTTAAGACAAGTTAAAATTATGAACAGTAGCCTATTTCCCAAATATTATAATAGCCTAAGAAGGTGTTGTCCTAAAGTTGCCACTTTCAGAAAGAACAATAATGAAAGTTGGATATTCTCAATCACAGCTTTATGTCAGATTAAACCAACGATATTAAGAGAGGAGGATGAGGCAAATAAAACAAGAATATAGACTTTGCTTCTATCCAGCCCATGATTTATAACCTAACGGCAAGACAGCCCGTTCCTCATCAGTTGCAGCTGTCACTTTGCTCTGTCATGTGCGCGCCACACAGACACAGGCAGACACACACAAACCTGTTCCATGCTGAATCTTCACCCGAAAGGAATATTAGAAAAGATTTGCCTGCACTTAGCCTCAACCCAGCCTCATCCCAGGCCAACAACATTAGGCCTATCTTTCGTCATGATTCGTCCAGTTTTAGCATGCAATTTATTTCGATAGCCCAACGGTGGTTTGACATCATCCAACCCTAGTGCGTGTGTTTGTTTGTGCATAGCCTAATATATTTGATCAGAATTTTCAGTGCCATGTTTGTTTTCCAGTCTAAACGATCAATGAGCCCTAAACAAGATTTCTGAGCTAATGTGAATTGCATGATTTAGACTATTACCACTGGGCACAGACGTCAATTCAATGTCTATTCCACTTTGGTTCAACTTAATTTCATTGAAATGACATGGAAACAACGTTGAATCAACCAATGTGTGCCGAGTGGGTTGTCACCAATAACCCATTTGATATCTTTGGGCCGATGTGGTCTTAGGCTGGGAGGTAGGGAGAGTAGGATTTAGAGGGATGTTACCATGGCAACTTGCACCATCCTTTCCCCCTCTTAGTCTTATCAGGGAAAGTCTGGAAGATGCACATGATGAACTACCAGTAGATAGTTTGCTAGACAATGCGAATTTGTGCATATGGCTTGTGGGTTTGTGGCAAAAAACTGAGAAAAGGGAGACCGGTTAGTTTTTATTCATTAGAACACTGTATTTTGCAACTTTACTTATCTGCAGCATATCCATCCCCTCTCTCTTTCTCGCCTTTAAATGTAGGCCATCTACTCTCACCTATACCAAATGTCTTGTCCAGTGACTTTGTCTACTTTTTTACTCTTCTTTATTCCCAGGGACATTATGACTGATCTCTATCTGTAGTGTGACGTCACGAGAGGCTACACAGCTTTCAGCGGGATTGCTCAAGTAGTGCAAGGAGACAAGGTTCAAACAAAACAAGGATTTTATTATAGGTCTTGGGAAATTAACGAAAATATAACAAAATTCTGTTCTCTTGTGGCTCTTTAAGGGTTAACAGTTCAGGGATGTCTCTTCCACATCCAAAGTCATAATTCTCACTCGCTCAGATAACTTTTCCCCAGCCTTACTGTAGTCCACGTTGCAGCTAGTGGCCAACCCAGCAAAAAGTCCTTCCAAATGTCTCTCACGTATTTCCACAGGTGCATATATCCAAAGGTGAGTATTTCCCAAAGGTAAGTATCTCCAAATCCTTATATTCCTCATGGAAGTGGACGTGCAGCACTCTTGTCCTCCAGAGAGCCCAGCTTGGAGACTGTGTCTCTTCCCTTCCCAAAACCTTCAGCTCATCAGCTCCTCATTTGTTTCAGCTGCGTGGGAAGATTGGCCATAGAGGGGTGGAGTTCCCGACCATACCAGCAGATGGAGCCATAGCTGTCTGGGTTTTGCAGCCACCTCAGGGGGATGTAACGTCCCTCCAGGACACAGCCTCTCGTGACATCACACATCCCCCTCCTCGGGACCGACGTCCTCGTCGGGGTAAAGGCAGCAAAGAAGGCATCACGCCGGGAGAGGGCGTCCGCATTGCCGTGGTGCTTGCCAGACTGCTCTCTCTTCAACTCCTCCAACTCTAGGACCAGGGACTCAGCCTCCTGCTGTCTCTCCTTGAGTTTCTTACTGAACGCATCAGCCTTGGTTTTAGCAGAGTTTAGCTTCTGTTGAGCAGCTTTCAGTTCCTTCTCTCTCTCGCTCCCCGCATTCTTCATCTTGTACTCCAACACCTTGTACTTCTCCTCTGCCTTCTTCTGGACCTCCTTACTACTGCGCAGGGTCTCCTCACACTCCTCGATGGTCCTGCGCAGCCTCTCCAGCTCCTCCTGTTGCTTAGGGAAGGAGCTCTGTTGGAGTTTAGCCTGGAGGCTATCTAACTCTTCTGTCTTCATGTCTAACTGTTGCTTTAACAAACGATACCTCTCCGCGGTCCCCTTCAGACCAGACAGTTCTTTGTCCAGATTCTGTAGCTCCGTCTCTGTGTCGGTCTGGGCACCTGCCATCCCTATCAGAGCCCGGGCGGGAGTGAGTAACTCGGAGGATTGCACCGGAGCCTTCCCAGGATGAGTCTTGCCTCTCCGTTTCCGAGGTACTCGGGTTATCCTCTCCTGAGACTCTCTCCAGAGTGGGTAAAAGGCTGGGCAGTCTCGTCCAATTAGGACAGGGACGGGAGGGAATCAACCACCCCCGCCGTCGTGTGTATGGTTCCCCGTGTGCTGGTCATTGTAAGTTCAGTAATGGGGTATTCTCTGGTGTCCCCATGGACACAGGAAACTGGGAGGACTTTCCCGGGGTCAGACACGTTGGGCCCACCAAATCCTTACGCACCAGGGTGGCCCGGCTACCAGAATCCAGTAAGGCCTCCACATCATGGTGATTCACCGTTACCGGGCAGGTGGGGGGGTCGATCTGGGCCGCCATCTACGACTCCCAAGAGCGAGGCAAAACGGTGTGTGGGTGCTGAGCTGGAGGACTCCGCAGTGGGCATAGGTTCATCGGCTGGTTTCCCACACTGCCAGGAGATATGTCCCATCTCCCCACACCGGTAACACTGTCGAAGTTTCCCCCCTCCTGGTGTACTCTTCTTGGACCCGCCTGGTTTCTGGCTCCCCCTGGAGCCGGGATAAGTCCTGACGTGGCTGGGTTCGAGACCTTGGGGTCCTTTGGACGGGTTCTTCCCATTTGTGGTGGGGCCGCACTCCTGGGGTCTTTTCGGGAAGCATTCAGCATCTCCGCTGTGGCCTGGTACTTTTCCACAGCTTCCACGGTCAGATCAGCCGTGGTCAAGGCCTGTTGACTGATGAACCGTTTTGCCTCATAAGGCAGGGCGCGTAGGTAACGATCCACCACAACGGCCTCCACCACCGCCGCTGCTGTATTCCTCTGCGGATCCAGCCATTTCCTTGCGATTCGGACAAGTTCATGCATCTGCGCCCGAGGAGGTTGGTCTGGTTGGAAGGTCCAGCTGTGAAAGCGCTGGGCCATACCAAACTTTGTGAGTCCATATCTGCTGAGGATCTCAGACTTCAGGGCATCATAGTCAGTACCCTGGTCAGGGCCCAGGTCCCGGACAGCATTCAGCGATTCCCCGGTTAGAAAGGGGGCTAACAGACCAACCCACTGTTGCTTGGGCCAGGCTTCCCTAGTGGCCGTGGCCTCAAATGCATGCAGGTATGCCTCAATGTCATCGGTAGCTCCCATCTTAGATATAAAGTCACTTGCCTTTATTGGGCGGGTATTTTGGACCACCCTCTGTCTCTGCAACTGCAATTCCTCTGCCTTCAGAAGGTTGGCTTTATTTTGCTCCTCCAAGAGAGCCACGTTTGCTTGCATCTGGGCTTGCTGGCCAGCAACAAGGGCTTTCAATATGTCCTCCATTTCAGTCGGCGGGGAGCCTACGGCCAACTTGGAAAACTGGGTGATCAAACCTTCGGTATCCTCCTCTGACATGCACTATTAACGCTTGAGCGTGCCCGTATTCTCCACCACCTGTGACGTCACGAGAGGCTACACAGCTTTCAGCGGGATTGCTCAAGTAGTGCAAGGAGACAAGGTTCAAACAAAACAAGGATTTTATTATAGGTCTTGGGAAATTAACGAAAATATAACAAAATTCTGTTCTCTTGTGGCTCTTTAAGGGTTAACAGTTCAGGGATGTCTCTTCCACATCCAAAGTCATAATTCTCACTCGCTCAGATAACTTTTCCCCAGCCTTACTGTAGTCCACGTTGCAGCTAGTGGCCAACCCAGCAAAAAGTCCTTCCAAATGTCTCTCACGTATTTCCACAGGTGCATATATCCAAAGGTGAGTATTTCCCAAAGGTAAGTATCTCCAAATCCTTATATTCCTCATGGAAGTGGACGTGCAGCACTCTTGTCCTCCAGAGAGCCCAGCTTGGAGACTGTGTCTCTTCCCTTCCCAAAACCTTCAGCTCATCAGCTCCTCATTTGTTTCAGCTGCGTGGGAAGATTGGCCATAGAGGGGTGGAGTTCCCGACCATACCAGCAGATGGAGCCATAGCTGTCTGGGTTTTGCAGCCACCTCAGGGGGATGTAACGTCCCTCCAGGACACAGCCTCTCGTGACATCACAGTAGGCAAAGTGCAGTTTAGTCACTTTGTACTGTACTCATCCTTAAGTTGGTTTTGATAGATTAACAAGGTGACAATTAATGACTCACACATAGGGAAAGTCAAATATACACTTATCACATGTCACACACATATCACACAAATACACACACACGTCACAACCCAAACCAAACAGTTTCATACATTTCTAACATACACTACCAGTCAAAAGTTTGGACACCTACTCATTCAAGGGTCTTTCTTTATTTTTACATTGTAGAATAATAGTGAAGACATCAAAACTATGAAATAACACATATGGAATCATGTAGTAACCAAAAAAGTGTTAAACAAATCAAATAGCCACCCTTTGCCTTGATGACAGCTTTACACACTCTGCATTCTCTCAACCAGCTTCATGAGGTAGTCACCTGGAATGCTTTTCCATTAACAGGTGTGCCTTCTTAAAAGTTAATGTGTGGAATTTCTTTCCTTCTTAATGCGTTTGAGCCAATCAGTTGTGTTGTGACAAGGTGTGTGTGTGTGGGGGGGGTATACAGAAGATAGCCCTATTTGGTAAAAGACCAAGTCCATATCATGGCAAGAACAGCTCAAATAAGCAAAGAGAAACGACAGTCCATCATTACTTTGAAAGTGTCTCCAAGTGCAGTCGCAAAAACCATCAAGCGTTATGATGAAACTGGCTCTCATGTGGACCGCCACAGGAATGGAAGACCCAGAGTTACCTCTGCTGCAGAGGATAAGTTCATTAGAGTTACCAGCCTCAGAAATTGCAGCCCAAATAAATGCTTCACAGAGTTCAAGTCACAGACACATCTCAACATCAACTGTTCAGAGGAGACTGTGTGATTTAGGCCTTCATGGTCGAATTGCTGCAAAGAAACCACTACTAAAGGACAACAATAATAAGAAGAGACCTGCTTGGGCCAATAAACACAAGCAATGGACATTAGACCAGTGGAAATGTGTCCTTTGGTCTGGAGTCCAAATTTGAGATTTTTGGTTCCAACCGCCGTGTTTTTGTGAAACGCGGTGTGGGTGAACAAATGATCTCCACATGTGTAGTTCCCACCATAAAGCATGGAGGAGGAGGAGTTATGGTGTGGAAGTGCTTTGCTGGTGACACTGTCTGTGATTTATTTGGAATTCAAGGCACACTTAACCAGCATGGCTACCACAGCATTCTGCAGCGATACGCCATCCCGTCTGGTTTGGGCTTAGTGGGACTGTCATTTGTTTTTCAATAGGACAACGACCCAACACACCTCCAGGCTGTGTAAGGGCTATTTTACCAAGAAGGAGAGTGATGGCGTGCTGCATCAGATGACCTGGCCTCCACAATCCCCCGACCTCAACCCAATTTAAATGGTTTGGGATGAGTCGGACGGCAGAGTGAAGGAAAAGCAGCCAACAAGTGCTCAGCATATGTGGGAACTCCTTCAAGACTGTTGGAAAAGCATTCCAGGTGAAGCTGGTTGAGAGAATGCCAAGACTGTGCAAAGCTTTAATTTTACATTTAAGTCATTTAGCAGACGCTCTTATCCAGAGCGACTTACAGTTTGTGCATACATTTTTTTTTTCTCACACTGGCCCCCCGTGGGTAACAAACCCACAACCCTGGCGTTGCAAGCGCCATGCTCTACCAACTGAGCTACACGGGGCCTAGTGTCATCAAGGCAAAGGGTGGCTATTTGAAGAATATAAAATATAACATCTATTTTGATTTGTTTAACACTTTGTTGGTTACTACATGATTCCATATGTGTTATTTCATAGTTTTGATGTCTTCACTATTATTCTACAATGTAGAAAATAGTACAAATAAAGAAAACCCCTTGAATGAATAGGTGTGTCCAAACTTTTGACTGGTACTGTACATCTAGTGAGAAGATCAGACCATAAGAAAATATATTGGTTGTACATTCAGATCGTTAACTCAAAGCTGAAACAAAGCATGACCAGATGGGTTTTTGAAAGGTAATATATTGACATAATGGGATGAAACAGGGGTGGCAGTCATGTAAGAGAGGAACACAGACAAATGGATGTGTTTGCTGTTTCTCCCTCTCCTCCCTGTCTCAGAGGCAATGAGCGAGGGCGGTGGTGGCAGCTGGGATCTGAACGATGGAAAGGTTTTTTTTCTTCTCCCTCTAACTGTGTACAACTGAGCAATTATTTCCATTTGTTTTTCTCAACAAAACCAGTACTACATGTTCATGTCTGTACATTGTGTTCGTGGTTTCTCTTGGGTTTTCCGGTTACACTTTACTTGAAGGTTATGTGAAATAAGTATGTATGTGGTACAGTATGTGGCATGTACTGTAAGTGGCATGTGCCAAATGGTACAGTATGTGGCATGTGCCAAATGGTACAGTATGTGGCATGTGCCAAATGGTACAGTATGTGGCATGTGCCAAATGGTCCAGTAGGTGGCATGTGCCAAATGGTACAGTAGGTGGCATGTGCCAAATGGTACAGTAGGTGGCATGTGCCAAATGGTACAGTAGGTGGCATGTGCCAAATGGTACAGTATGTGGCATGTGCCAAATGGTACAGTAGGTGGCATGTGCCAAATGGTACAGTATGTGGCATGTGCCAAATGGTC
Source organism: Coregonus clupeaformis (assembly GCF_020615455.1). Taxonomy (NCBI): domain Eukaryota; kingdom Metazoa; phylum Chordata; class Actinopteri; order Salmoniformes; family Salmonidae; genus Coregonus; species Coregonus clupeaformis. The sequence continues at coordinate 8,892,732 of NC_059196.1, forward strand.
CAGTATGTGGCATGTGCCAAATGACCAGACACAATGTGTTAAAGTGGACTTTAGCGTGTCATAACGTACAATTATCACTTAAAAGATTTTTGCAATGTGTGAGACCCTTAGTTATTGTCTTTGTCATATACTGTACTTTGAGGTCAGGTAAGTCTTTGAAGTGAGGAGGACAGTAGGTCTGTGGGAGCACAGCAGGTTATCAACCTTAATGAGACTGGGAAGATAGACCACATGGTTTGTGTGCTTGCAGGAGGTTGTATCACACTCTCTCTTTCTCTCTCCCACCCTCTCTCTCACACACTCTATGCAAGCGTATACTAGTGAGCATAAAGTGTCTGTTAGTGGGAACGAGACGTCTCTAGTGGAGACACAAGATAAATCTTTCTCGGTCAACACTGAGTACAGGCAAAAGGCATTTTAAGTCAGTTCATCCGAAGACTGTCATCTCTCAGATTGCTCATCATGGACTGCCACGTTGTGAGTACATGCTTGAAATTAAATGTATTGTGTAATATATTGAACTAATATCTAACAAGTAACCACACAAAACTATTCCTTTGTTACAGCTTTTTAACAGAATTACAGCTTTTTTATATTATTCTAATTGGATTTATTAAAAGGCTTTTATAAATGTGTTGACAGAGCTTTATATTTTAGGAACCCTCAGAAAATCATTTGTTTCCTTGTTATGGTCTTTTGGCTTGCTTGTTTCATTGAGACTCAGACTATCAGCCCTGAAAACTCCAGCTGTCTGATCTAACAGATGTCCACCTGCTTCAGCTTTCTTCACAAGGCAACTTTCTGCCAAATTGGTACTATATTATTTGCGTATGGATTGGTTGAAATGCTTTAAATTAATACTTTATGAATATCTATGGTAGGATGATATTGATAGCCATAATGAGTATAGGTTGTTAAAAGTATGAGTATGTTTCTTTTTTTTCATTGATTGCAAGTCATTTGAGCTTATTGAGATGACACATTTAGAGCCTACTGTAGATGAACCCCTTGAAGAATTAGAAAAATCTCACGACGTAACGAAAAACACTCCTGTCTTTCTGCTGCTGTAAGATATGCGAATGTTGGCATCCTACTCAGCCGTTAGACCTAAGCTAATGACTGCTAGCTGTAATGCTATCTGTAATAGTGGGTGGTCACACTCCCACACTAAGGGGTTTCACTGAGGACACATTCAAATGCATCTCCTTACAGTGCAGTGGGCTTTCTTTGTTTCGCTTATGCACCACATTTTAAAGAGGGGATGAGCAACTGGTGGGGTGAAGCGGATGCGTTTGGATGATTGCTGACAACCATGTCACTGTTCTGTAACCACTTGTGAATAAGGAGATTTCTACCTCAGCCACCTACCCACCACTCACCAACCCAGCTTTGTGTATTCTGCCAGTAATAAGCTACATGGTATACAATGGTGCTGTCTTTGTGTTATGAGAGTGTCAGAGAGAGAGAGAGTCTGAGAGATCTAAAGTTGAATTCCCTTCATGTTCTTCTCACTCTTGATGGACAGTCTGGCTGACTGTCAACTTTTGAAATTGTGAATCACTTTGAAACACACAGGAACAGAGAAACGTATTTCCTTTCTGTGCATAGTGTTGAGTGTCAGGTTAAGCAGTTTGGGAACATCGTTTACATAGCCGTTAACCCGTTCCAGTTTAGCAATGGCAGAAGTTCAAGCAATAGGTGTGAGGAAAAACTCCAGAGAAGATAGAGCTTCTGTCCGTAGAGTTACAATGTGATTTAAGGGCCTTGTAGACTTTTAAGCCCTTGGACCTTTTAGGACCCTGAGGATGCAATTGAGGAGGATATTTCACTATCACTGACAACCACAGAGAGCCTGATATCCACTGGTGTTGTTCTCAGGCGGTTTTAGTCATTTTGGGCCCCTAGGCAGAAGTTAATCTGGGGCCCTTCCTCATGTTACATTACCTCAACCAAGCCCCCTCTAAATCACCTAACTTCTCAGATATACTTGTCCTCTTATAGGAGGAATGCAGCCCACCCCAGGAAGAGGAGGACATCATGGACATACCTCTGGACGACCCTGAGGCCAACAAGGCAGCTGCCAAGATCCAGGCTGGCTTCCGCGGTCACATGACCAGGAAGAAGATTAAGCCTGCTGACAAGCCTGAGGGGGAGGAGGAGGATGAGGAGGTGAGCAGCAGTGGTGAGGCTCTCAACGGCAACCAGGGGGAAACAGGTCAGTGACTCTAGTGTCCGCTGACACACACACGTAGACCCAAACCGGTTTAGACTGGTATTAGCATTAATATCACCCTCAGGACTATCAGGACTAATCTGGTGTAGGCCTATGTCATCAGTAACAGTTATAGACAAATTATTGCAGTGTATTTTCATCTAGTACCGTAACTTTCACTTTGGACATTGGCTGACAAACCAGTTATGGATCTGATGCTTGTGTCCCTGACATCCCCTACATCTTGTACATCCAGATTTGCACACTATTAACAACGTAACAGGACAACCATTTTGTGTCCATAACTATATTAAATGCATTTATTGATCTGATTTCAACATCAAATGCATACATTGTATGCATAATAATGCAGGGAGTCATAAAGGACCATCATTGAACACTGCTTGAAACCAATTTAAAAGCCATGCATTATTAACTAGGTCTATTAAAGGTACCTAATGAGTTATTTCAATGTATGTAATGTGACACACCATCCAATTCTTTAATCACTCCATAAAGGCTGCAGTGCCTGATTGAAATCTACAATGAATGCCTTTGAGGTGATTATTAATGAATACTCCACTAGTTATATTGTCAAATAGATGGATACATTCTAATGAGAAATGTTGATAACAACTCAGACGTGTGAGAGGGTGTCGGTGCCCAGAACCATGGCAAATCTTATCTAGATGTTCTGAGATAGTGTTCAAATATAAAGTGAATAACATGCCTTTCTATCTAATCAACATCTTTTGGGGTGAAATATATTCATGGTAAAACTGTACAGTTTGCCAAATAAATGTTGAAAGTGGTTTGCCACAATATTTTTATAGTTGAGCTCCAGTACATTTTTTGTCAGTATTTATTTAAACATATCAGCTACTGAAATGTAACTTTTTTGGTGGGTGACTAAAGCCTCGAATATACTTCCAGGAATCAGAAAGTGTACATTGCAGCTTATTTCAAGTTCTGATTCCAGGGGCAGAGTATACAACATTAGTGTGTGTTCATTTTTGTGTTGAGTGTGTGAAAAAATGGGACAGGGGTTAGAATATTATCCAGGTCCAGTTGATTCACCTCAACAGTATTTGAATTGGGTTTAGCCCCATCCTTGAGAAAGACAGAGAAACTACTTTCCAATGTAAGCCTTCTCTGAGCCTCACCAACCCCCAGCCCAGTTCTTGGTTGCCAAGCATCTTTATGTAGCAGTGTTATTTTTAACACCAGGTGCCTTATACCGCTGAGACACAGTAGAATTAATGTTCCTTGTCGTAGAGGCATGGGCCCGCGAAATCTCTCCCTCTTGGAGTAGCCTCTGCTTTTCACTTGGGTTATTGGTAACGCTTCCAATGAATACAGTCTTTATAATGCATTATAAGGTCATTTATAACACCTAATGCATTATAAGGAGGGTATTCATAGGAAGTGTTTCACCAGGATTAATAATACCAATCAAATCATTACAGTATGTTTTCAGTACTATCATGCTTATCACAACCTTTTGTGAGAAATCTCATTCTTGCACCTGTCATTATAGCCTCGCTACTGTTGGGGGTCAACATCACTATGGCGTGTGAGCGAGTAATGGCAACATGAATGCATCATTCCATCTGCAGTGCTAAAATCTGCTTCTTCTTCGTCTGTTTTAGAATCGGGAGGATCAGAAGGAGTAGAGAGAGATGACACATCAGTGCCGGAACAGTGAAGCCTCTGACCTCGATGAAGATAAGAAGAAGAAAAAGCATGGCTGTACCTTTTTTTTTCTCCATGGGAGCAACTTTCTATGTAACACAAAATAGTAGTATATTATCCAGATTTTGGGTTGCGTCATCTGATTTGTGAACTCTTTAACACTTTCCTGCTTCCAGTCCCAATTCGTGTGGATCGTCTTTGACCCACATTTGCATCCCTCACTGCATGTACTTGTGAAACTTCTGGTAGTGTGCTAGTCCAGAAGATATGTGAGGCTGATAATAATTGTTTTCTCATGCTAAACAGGGCTAATTTGAGTTGATTATAAAGTTTGTGTACAATTATGCATTATGAATACACGTCAACCGCTGGAATGCTTGTTTCTGCGTTGTTTCAAGTGCTTGTATAATTACAATTTCATTATTTTTGGTGTACACAATATCGCTAAAAGGGAGGTAGAGACCCTTAATGGTTATTGGAAGGCATACTATTTAAGTTGATAATTAATTTATTGTTATCTAGATTTGCAGTCTTTTAAGTGTTGTGCACTGTAATGAATAATGGAATTACTTTCACATATTGGTCAGCGTCACCATTTTCTCCAAATCAGATCTTCCAACACAGTAAGCATGCAGTACAATGTACTATAGTTTATTTGCAGATAGTAGTACTCACATACAGCTTTATCCTGGAGATGGAGTCATATCCTCTGCTCCAACAGTATGTTTATGGGTACAGAATTGGTGTTTTATATTAAATATTGACCTAAATCAGGTGTATGTTTTATCAGGGGTTGGAACCAATTGTTTCGTTCTGAACAGAACCATTCATTTTTTTCTTTCCGTTCCACTGTTCCGACCTGCAAAGTTCTGAACCGGTTCTTACCCCCAAAAAGTACCAGTATATATCTTTCATTTCTGTTCCTTTATAAACCTCTGAAATATATCTTTTTTTTTACATTAGCTCGACATTAAATAACTTCACCAATCAGTGCGGATAGAGCTTGCTACGGAGCGGGCAAGCAATAGTTGTTTTAGTCTAGGCAGCCGATAGTGCATGGGCGCTAACGGTTGCCTAGGCTACAGTTGTTTACATGCGCGATGGACGGGCAAGTGTAGGGCATGAGATGCAACTGAAATTTTGCAGGTGGGGAGAGAGCGAGAGATGCTGGAGGAGGAGGCTTGGCTTGAAGCGCTGGGCATTGTTATGACATGCATTATCTGAATTAGGCCCACATAATTATACCTACGGAGGAGCGGTTTCTATGGAGGAACTTTGAATGTCTTTGAACTTCAGAGAGTTGGCTTAAAGTTGGACCAGAGCTAGCTAGCTAGCTATCTAACAAGCTTGTGTGTGCAGAGCGGCACCAGAGTTAAAAACGCATCTTACCTTTTTGTAGGTAATAAATCCAATGTGAAACGTGATAGCATTGAAAAAGTGAATCCATTCTTCTCTAATAAAAAATCTTAATTTCTGAATCATGCTTGCAACTTCAGTAGGCTACAGTAGACTAAGATTCGGAGGGAGAGGGGCAGGTAGCCTACACATGCACACACACTGGGAAAGATTTTCAGCTGGCAGGCAGACACTGGAATACGTTTTTGAGTGACAGAATGAGGGCTTTGCATAGGCACCTTCTTGCATTTTTTATGGGACTGAAAAAATGCCTGGAACGTAAAATAACGTTATTAATCGGTTCCCATGCTTTTAAAATAACGGTTCTGTTCCAGAACAATATAGATCACTTTCGTTCCCGGTTCTGATTCTGTTTCTCAAAAGATGTAGTTATTTTCTGGTTTTCGATTCTGTTCCCTGAACCGGTACCAACCCCTGATTATCATCATGCTTCATGAACAGATTTAATTAAATCATTGTAAAGGAATAACATTTCCCCTGTAGCTCAGTTGGTAGAGCATGGCGCTTGCAACGCCAGGGTTGTGGGTTTGTTTCCCACGGGGGGCCAGTATGAAAAATGTATGCACTCACTAACTGTAAGTCGCTCTGGATAAGAGCGTCTGCTAAATGACTAAAATGTAAATGTAAATCAATAAATCTATAAAAATGTTTGTGTAGGAAATCATTTTCAGCTGTTCAGAGCACCATATATGAGGAATATATAATTCATAACAAAAACAAGTCTTGACCCTTACCCACTCAGGGATATGGTGATGGGTGTTTGAAAAAGATGAGTCATTTATATGTAGAAGCAGTGATTAACACTTGACCCGCAAATGACTGTATCCAAGGTTATTGAGCTAGGATTATGGAATGAATCAAAAATAACAGCAGCGTCTTCAAGCTCTATCAACATGATTACAAACATGATCACGCTGACTACAAGTTATTACAGAACATGATCTATCACCTGAAATTGAATGGTGTTTCATAGAATGCATCAACCCTAGTTTTAAAGGGAAAGTTCAGGATTTTACGATTTGATGTTAGATGGTTACTCACCCTGAAAGTAGCCTATGGTCCAGGAACAATTGTAATCTGAACTTCCCCTTTAAGAGTTAAATGAATTCCAAAAGTAATGTAGGGAATGCAATCTCAAGACAGAACTGTTTTTTTTTACTCAACCTGTTTTTTTTTTTCACTCAACCGTAATGCAGCATAAGCATAGCTGTTAATTGGAAAGTCTTCCCACCACTAAACTGAAACAAATGGTGACTGGTCTTCCAAAAGTTTTCTCTGTAGGGGAACACCAGGAATAACTCATATCACATGACAAGTAGTAGACTTGCTTGATTGTTTGATTAGTTGCACATACTGGTTTTGTGACTGATGGTTGAACAGAATCTCATCTTTCCCCAGTTTCCATTCAAGTTGCAGCTTTGAATACAATACATATAATGATTTTTCTCAGAAAAATATTGTCATTGTGTCTCACATTTCAACAGGTGCATCAACTGTTAGACTGCTGCCAAATATCTTATCATCTTACAAATAATAGTAATAATTAATAATAATTGATTACATTTATATAGTGCTTTTCATAACAATCTCAAAACAACAAATGACAGGTTGTGTCAGCGATGTCCTTTACAGTGAATCTGGATACTCCTTTAGTCGAAAAGATTACTTTCATAGTCAGTGTTGTTTCATTGGCTGAGGTGCTCTTTCTGTTGCCTTTTTTCTCCATATGAGAAAAGCAGGGTTGAGATATGGAAGGAGGAAGCATAAGACTCACTCACAGCTCACCCACGCTCACTCCCACACACATCTGAGCTCAGCCCAGCCACACAGAGGCACTGAAGGAATCTCTCCCACTCCGAATGGGTTCTGTCTCCAGCTGCTGAATGATAAGGCATTAAAGAGACATTCTACTGGTTTTCCATGGCAACACAAAGCCACAGAAGACAGCACTAGTTTCTCAGCTTGACACAGCGCCTCACCACTTCTCCCAGTGTTCCCACAGGTATCCAGACACAGCTATGTAATGACGCTGAGTGTAGAATCAATATGCCAGACAGACACCTCCAAACATAGCACTTCAGCAGCAAGGAACGGTAAATTAATTTCTAAAAAGTTTGATGGAAAGCTTAGTCCAAAAGAGTTCAAAATCTCTTAGTTATGTTGTGTATTTCACCATGGAAAGATTAACAGCATCCAAATACAACAATTTGTTAATCAATGTTTTTCAATGCAGAAACAAACTGTTCCAGAAATAAAATACTTCAGCTGAGACAGAATGCAATCTCTGTAATTTGTAATCTATTTTGATCTCATTTTGAATGTAAAATAGATTTTTAAAAACAGATATGTGGTTGTGTTTAGTCCTTTAAGGGCTGGTGAATGTTGTGGGGAAAAACAATCAGTCGGTGTGTTTGAAACTCGCATAATATTAAAGTCTGATAGTCTATTTTTTAAATGTTCATCTGGATTGATTCGCTCTCTTGGTTCCCTCACACAGCTTGTCCGTGCAATCACTGTATTCTCCTGGGCAGCAATTAGTGGTGGAAGTGAGCCAAACTCAACAGCAGAGGGCACTTCTATGTTCTATTGGTCATCACAGTCATCATCATCATCATGTCTACGACCTCACTCTTTAAGGACAGGGCTCGTATTTATAAAGCGTCTCAGAGGAAGAGTGCTGAACTAGGATCAGGTCCCTCATGCCCATGTAATCGTATTCATTTTTATTTAATTTTACCTTTATTTAACTAGGCAAGTCAGTTAAGAAAAAAATATGATTTACAATGACGGCCTACATCGGCCAAACCCGGACGATGCTGGGCCAATTGTGCACCGCCCTATGGGACTCCCAACCACGGCCGGTTGTGATACAGCCTGGAATCGAACGAGGGAGTCTGTAGTGACGCCGCAAGCACTGAGATGCAGTGCCTTAGACCACTGCGCCACTCGGGAGCCCATTATGATCTAAAGGGATAAACTGATCCTAGATCAGCATTCCTACTCTGAGACGCTTGGTACATTCGGCTCCAGATTTCTAGGTTATCCAAACTGTGGGTCATTGGGGGTACGATTGAACACAATATGAATTTCACTGATTACAGGATCGCTCAGCCCATACTGAAAAGGTTGCAATACTGCATGATGCACACTAGCTCATGAATACTGAAGAGCTAAATTAATTGGTCGATTTGATCAAATTAGACCTAATAGAGGCTAGCCATATCAGGGTTAGGAATAGGCCTAACCTACATATACCATTGGGCTAAAGTTCTTCCTTGCTGTCATCACAAGAGTCATACACACTGCATCTATAAGGCTGTGTGTAGTGTACACAGGCAGCCTAATTCTGATCTTTTCCACTAATTGGTCGTTTGACCAAACAGATCAGCTCTTTTGCCAAAATATCAGAATTTACCTGTTTGTGTAAAAGCAGCCTTGGAAAAGGATTCCATGTCCACATCCAGTCTCTCTGACTTAATTATAGTCTGGTCGACAGAGACTTGCTGTGTGTCTTCTCTCTGATATCGTGACAGTGTCATACTCTCTGTTTTATATTGACAGCCAGTGTTTCCCTTGATTTAGGAGCCGTTAGAAGATGAGAGGGAGAGGGAGGGGTGCTCTTACCCAGGGCTCAGACGACAGAGTCAGTCAGAGAGTGTCTGATTGTGTGTTTCAGCCCTCCAGGCTTTGATGGCTTACTACAGAGGAGTTTAAATACAGGGACTCTGGGAGAGTTCTACTTAGGGCTGGCTCTGGCCTTTTGGGGGCCCTAAGCGAGATTTGGTTGGGGACCCCCACACCAAGCAGGTAAAACAATTTAGTGGCCCCTCTCTTGACGGTGGAGAGAAAAATGCATGTTTTAAAGTTCATTTTCTGCAATTCTACACATTTTGCCATGGGGCAGAGAGAATTTTTTTCAGTTTTAAAGTTAATTTCTTGCAATTCTACAAATTTTTGTAATGACGTGCCATGTTAATGATATCTGAGTGAGAGTGAATAACACAATCAATTGGGGACCCCTGGAGGTCAGGGCATTCGGTTGGTATTCGGCCATGATTAGATAACTGGCTAGACTAACTCACTAATCAAAAACATTTTAGCTGACATGGCTAATTGAGTGACTGTCAGTGACTGACAAAACAAGAGAAAAACTGCAGATGCAAAACCACATTTAGAAAATTAACAGTAAGGCAGAATGTAACCTTAGGGCTTTCCCCTATGGACATGACTTATGGTGCAATGTACAGTACATCACTGATGGTCTCTGCATCAATTCAAACTGACATTGAAGTTTTGTCAATATTGTCTGATGGACAGGTAGAAGGCTGAGAGGTTATAGCATGTTAACTAGCACATGTTAACGTTACTCCTTATAGTCCAAGGACATTACATGCTCTGTTTAAAGGCGAATTGGCTCTGGAAGCCAAAACAGCCAAATACTCAATCTAAACGTGAATCGATTTAGTGTAAGTGTAAGTCTGGAATCAGACAATCCACTGTGACATGTGCTTATTGCAGGTGTATAAATTGTGAGACTGAGCATTGAGTGGCAGGAGGAATACAGTCGTGATGATGGTGACACCCTTTATGGTAAGATATTTAGCCTTACACTGTTTTGCTTATCAGTGATATTGATACAGTGGGGAAAAAAGTATTTAGTCAGCCACCAATTGTGCAACTTCTCCCACTTAAAAAGATGAGAGAGGCCTGTAATTTTCATCATAGGTACACGTCAACTATGACAGACAAAATGAGAAAAAAAAATCCAGAAAATCACATTGTAGGATTTTTTATGAATTTATTTGCAAATTATGGTGGAAAATAAGTATTTGGTCAATAACAAACGTTTCTCAATACTTTGTTATATACCCTTTGTTGGCAATGACACAGGTCAAACGTTTTCTGTAAGTCTTCACAAGGTTTTCACACACTGTTGCTGGTATTTTGGCCCATTCCTCTATGCAGATCTCCTCTAGAGCAGTGATGTTTTGGAGCTGTCGCTGGGCAACACAGACTTTCAACTCCCTCCAAAGATTTTCTATGGGGTTGAGATCTGGAGACTGGCTAGCCACTCCAGGACCTTGAAATGCTTCTTACGAAGCCACTCCTTCGTTGCCCGGGCGGTGTGTTTGGGATCATTGTCATGCTGAAAGACCCAGCCACGTTTCATCTTCAATGCCCTTCAAAATCTCACGATACATGGCCCCATTCATTCTTTCCTTTACACGGATCAGTCGTCCTGGTCCCTTTGCAGAAAAACAGCCCCAAAGCATGATGTTTCCACCCCCATGCTTCACAGTAGGTATGGTGTTCTTTGGATGCAACTCAGCATTCTTTGTCCTCCAAACACGACGAGTTGAGTTTTTACTAAAAAGTTCTATTTTGGTTTCATCTGACCATATGACATTCTCCCAATCCTCTTCTGGATCATCCAAATGCACTCTAGCTAACTTCAGACGGGCCTGGACATGTACTGGCTTAAGCAGGGGGACACGTCTGGCACTGCAGGATTTGAGTCCCTGGCGGCATAGTGTGTTACTGATGGTAGGCTTTGTTACTTTGGTCACAGCTCTCTGCAGGTCATTCACTAGGTCCCCCGTGTGGTTCTGGGATTTTTGCTCACCGTTCTTGTGATCATTTTGACCCCACGGGGTGAGATCTTGCGTGGAGCCCCAGATCGAGGGAGATTATCAGTGGTCTTGTATGTCTTCCATTTCCTAATAATTGCTCCCACAGTTGATTTCTTCAAACCAAGCTGCTTACCTATTGCAGATTCAGTCTTCCCAGCCTGGTGCAGGTCTACAATTTTGTTTCTGGTGTCCTTTGACAGCTCTTTGGTCTTGGCCATAGTGGAGTTTGGAGTGTGACTGTTTGAGGTTGTGGACAGGTGTCTTTTATACTGATAACAAGTTCAAACAGGTGCCATTAATACAGGTAGCGAGTGGAGGACAGAGGAGCCTCTTAAAGAAGAAGTTACAGGTCTGTGAGAGCCAGAAATCTTGCTTGTTTGTAGGTGACCAAATACTTATTTTCCACCATAATTTGCAAATAAATTCATTAAAAATCCTACAATGTGATTTTCTGCATTTTTTTTTCTCAATTTGTCTGTCATAGTTGACGTGTACCTATGACGAAAATTACAGGCCTCTCTCATCTTTTTAAGTGGGAGAACTTGCACAATTGGTGGCTGACTAAATACTTTTTTCCCCCACTGTATCTGTTGTTTGCCTTCAGAAAGTATACACACCCCTTGACTTTTCCCACATTTTGTTGTGTTACAAAGTGAGATTAAAATTGATTTAATTGTAATTTTTTTGTCAACGATCTACACAAAATACTCTGTAATGTCAAAGTGGAAGAAAAATTCTAACATTTCTAAAATATTAATGAAAAATAAACACTAATATATCTTGATTAGATAAGTATTCAACCCCCTGAGTCAATACATGTTAGAATCACCTTTGCCACCGATTACAGCTGTGAGTCTTTCTGGATAAGTCTCTAAGAACATTTCCACACCTGGATTGTGCAACATTTGCCCCTTATTCTTTTCAAAACTCTTCCAAGTTCTGTCAAATTTGTGGTTGATTATTGCTACAACCATTTTCAGGTCTTGCCATAGATTTTTAAGCATATTTAAGTCAAAACTATAACTCGGCCACTCAGGAACATTCACTCTCTTCTTGGTAAGCAACTCCAGTGTAGATTTGGCCTTGTGTTTTAGGTTATTGTCCTGCTGAAAGGTAAATTAATCTTCCAGTTTCTCATGGAAATCAGACTGAACCAGGTTTTCCTCTAGGATTTTGCCTGTGCTTAGCTTCATTCTGTTTCTTTTTTATCCTGAAAAACTCCCCGGTCCTTAACGATTACAAGCATACCCATATGATGCAGCCACCACCATGCTTGAAAATATGGAGAGTGGTACTCAGTAATGTGTTGTATTGGATTTGCCCCAAACATAACCTTTTGCATTCAGGACAAAAAGTGAATTGCTTTGCCACATTTTTTGCAGTATTACTTTAGTGCCTTGTTGCAAACAGGATGCACGTTTAAGAATATTTTTATTCTGTACAGGCTTCCTTCTTTTCACTCTGTCAATTTGGTTAGTTAGGTGGAGTAACTACAATGTTGTTGATCCAACCTCAGTTTTCTCTTATCACAGCCATTAAACTCTGTAGCTGTTTTAAAGTCATCATTGGCCTCATGTGTCACACAATGATCTATTTCACCTGTCTTTATTCTTGTCTCCACCAGGTGTCTCCCACCATTATCCCCTGTGTATTTATACCTGCTTTTTCTTTTTTTTCACCTTTATTTAACCAGGTAAGCCAGTTGAGAACAAGTTCTCATTTACAACTGCGACCTGGCCGAGATAAAGCAAAGCAGTGCGATAAAAACAACAACACAGAGTTACATATGGCGTAAACAAAACATAAAGTCAAAAATACAAACAGAAAATATATATACAGTGTGTGCGAATGTAGTAGGTTATGGAGGTAAGGCAATAAATAGGCCATAGTGCAAAATAGTTACAATTTCATATTAACACTGGAATGATAGATGTGCAAAAGATGATGTGCAAATAGAGATACTGGGGTGCAAATTAGCAAAATAAATAACAATATGGGGATGAGGTAGTTGGGTGGGCTAATTTCAGATGGGCTGTGTACAGGTGCAGTGATCGGTAAGCTGCTCTGACAACTGACGCTTAAAGTTAGTGAGGGAGATAAGAGTCTCCAGCTTCAGAGATTTTTGCAGTTCTTTTCCAGTCATTGGCAGCAGAGAACTGGAAGGAATGGCGGCCAAAGGAGGTGTTGGCTTTGGGGATGACCAGTGAGATATACCTGCTGGAGCGCAGACTACAATGGTGGGTAGTATATAGGGCTTTGGTGACAAAAAGGATGGCACTGTGATAGACTACATCCAATTTGCTGAGTAGAGTGTTGGAAGCTATTTTGTAAATGACATCGCCGAAGTCAAGGATCGGTAGAATAGTCCGTTTTACGAGGGCATGTTTGGCAGCATGAGTGGAGGCTTTGTTGCGAAATAGGAAGCCGATTCTAGATCACATTTTTGATTGGAGATGCTTAATGTGAGTCTGGAAGGAGAGTTTACAGTCTAACCAGATACCTAGGTATTTGTAGTTGTCCACATACTCTAGGTCAGACCCACCGAGAGTAGTGATTCTAGTCGGGTGGGCGGGTGCAAGCAGCGTTCGGTTGAAGAGCATGCATTTAGTTTTAATAGTGTTTAAGAGCAGTTGGAGGCTACGGAATGAGTGTTGTATGGCGTTGAAGCTTGTTTGGAGGTTTGTTAACACAGTGTCCAAAGAATAGAGTCGGCCCGAGAATTGAACACTGTGGCACCCCCATAGAGACGGCCAGAGGTCCAGACAACAGGCCCTCCGATTTGACACATTGAACTCTATCTGAGAAGTAGTTGGTGAACCAGGTGAGGCAGTCATTAGAGAAACCAAGGCTATTTAGTCTGCCAATAAGAATGCGGTGGTTGACAGAGTCGAAAGCCTTGGCCAGGTCGATGAAGACGGCTGTGCAGTACTGTCTTTTATCAATCGCGGTTATAATATCGTTTAGGACCTTGAGCGTGACTGAGGTGCACCCATGACCAGCTCGGAAACCGGATTGCATAGCGGAGAAGGTACGGTGGGATTCAAAATGGTCGGTGATCTGTTTGTTAACTTGGCTTTCAAATACTTTAGAAAGGCAGGGCAGGATGGATATAGGTCTGTAACAGTTTGGATCTAGAGTGTCACCCCCTTTGAAGAGGGGGATGACCGCGGCAGTTTTCCAATCTCTGGGGATCTCAGACGTTATGAAAGAGAGGTTAAACAGGCTAGAAATAGGGGTTGCGACAATTTCGGCGGCTAATTTTAGAAAGAAAGGGTCCAGATTGTCTAGCCCAGCTGATTTGTAGGGGTCCAGATTTTGCAGCTCTTTCAGAATATCAGCTGTCTGAATTTGTGTGAAGGAGAAGCGGGGGGGCATGGGCAAGTTGCAGCGGAGGGTGCAGAGCTGGTGGCCGGGGTAGTGGTAGCCAGGTGGAAAGCATTGGCAGCTGTAGCAAAATGCTTGTTAAAATTCTCGATTATTGTAGATTTATCGGTGGTGACAGTGTTTCCTAGCCTCAGTGCAGTGGGCAGTTGGGAGGAGGTGTTCTTATTTTCCATGGACTTTACAGTGTCCCAAAACGTTTTGGAGTTAGTGCTACATGATGCAAATTTCTGTTTGAAAAAGCTAGCCTTTGCTTTCCTAACTGATTATGTATATTGGTTCCTGACTTCCCTGAAAAGTTGCATATCGTGGGGGCTGTTCGATGCTAATGCAGTACGCCACAGGATGTTTTTGTGCTGGTCAAGGGCAGTCAAGTTTGAGGAGAACCAGGGGCTATATCTGTTCTTAGTTCTGAATTTTTTGAACGGGGCATGCTTATTTAAGATTGAGAGGAAAGCACTTTTAAAGAACAACCAGGCATCCTCTACTGACGGAATGAGGTCAATATCCATCCAGGATACCCGGGCCAGCTCAATTAGAAAGGCCTGCTCGCTAAAGTGTTTTAGGGAGCGTTTGACAGTGATGAGGGGTGGTCGTTTGACCGCGGACCCATTACGGATGCAGGCAATAAGGCAGTGATCGCTGAGATCCTGGTTGAAGAAAGCGGAGGTGTATTTAGAGGGTAAATTTGTCAGGATAATATCTATGAGGGTGCCCATGTTTACAGATTTAGGGTTGTACCTAGTAGGTTCGTTGATAATTTGTGTGAGATTGAGGGCATCTAGTTTAGATTGTAGGTTGGCCGGGGTGTTAAGCATATCCCAGTTTATGTCACCAAGCAGTACGAACTCTGAGGATAGATGGGGGGCAATCAGTTCACATATGGTGTCCAGGTCACAGCTCGGGGCTGAGGGGGGTCTGTAGCAAGCGGCAACAGTGAGAGACTTATTTCTGGAAAGGTGGATTTTTAGAAGTAGGAGCTCAAACTGTTTGGGCACAGACCTGGATAGTTCGATAGAGCTCTGCAGGCTATCTCTACAGTAGATTGCAACCCCACCCCCATTGGCAGTTCTATCGAGATGGAAAATGTTGTAGTTGGGGATGGAAATTTCTGAATTTTTGGTGGCCTTCCTAAGCCAGGATTCAGACACTGCTAGGACATCAGGGTTGGCGGAGTGTGCTAACGCAGTGAATAACTCAAACTTAGGGAGGAGGCTTCGGATGTTAACGTCCAAGAAACCAATGCTTTTACGGTTACAGAAGTCAACAAATGATAACGCCTGGGGAGTAGGAGTGATACTGGGGGCTACAGGGCCTGGGTTAACCTCTACATAACCAGAGGAACAGAGGAGGAGTAGAATAAGGATACGGCTAAAGGCTTTAAGGACTGGTCTTCTAGTGCGTTGGGTACAGAGAAAAAAAGGGGCTGGTTTCCGGGCGTTGTAGAATAGATTCAGGGCATTATGTACAGAAAAGGATATGGAAGGATATGAGTACAGTGGAGGTAAACCTAAGTGTTGGGTAACGATGAAAGAGATAGCATCACTGGAGGCACCGATTGAGTCGGTCTCCGCGTGTCACGATTCAGACAGACGACCAGAGGACCACAATTGCGTCACACCAGAAAGTTATTAAACTTAAGGGAAAAGGGAAGTAGGGAGTGAATGAAGGCTCCAGGGGTAACAGGGATCCCGTCCAATGCGCTGGGTCTGTGCCCCCCAGTGGCAGCGATGCGTCCTATGAAGCCGGTGGTGGGTGGTCCAGAAGTCCTGGGGGGAGACACAGACACAACAGGGCGGGAATGAAACCAGGCAGCAGTACAGTTCAAGGGAAATCCAAAATACGTAGTAGCAAGGCAGAAGGCTGGTCAGAGTTACCGGGATTGAAGAGTAGTCAGGAGTCGTAATGGCAGAAGCAGGTCTGGATCTCCTGAGGCAGAAGAGTATCCAAAAAACAGGCAGGTCCGGGGTCACAAAACCAGGGTGAGCCAGAAGCGCGAGCAAACAGGTTCCGGGTGTGAGCTTTGCAGACGATCTGACACCGGAGAGCTGAAAGACAGGGCCTTAAATACTGGGAGAGGTTAGTGGGTAATGCAGCGCAGCTGGCAGAGTAATTAGAGCCGAGCAGAGCAGGGACAGGTGGAGCTAGTTAGGCTGAGTAGAGAGAGGGAGGTGAGCAGAGTGGAAGATAGTGGAAACCAATTAAGGTGGTAACCCGGTGGAGTGAGAGGGCTCATGACAGAACCCCCCCCAAGGGACGGCCCCAGAAGTCCCAAGAGCAACACCACGCCGGGCGGGAGGAGGGGAGCCGGAGGAGGGCTAGAACTCCTCCGAACGGTCCGAGTGAACGTCCTCATCCTCGGAGGAAGCCGGAGGGCCGTGGTCGGGGAGATGGGACAGGTCCCGAGACAGGATCAGGCACAGGACAGGAAGCCGAGCGGGCCGGACGGTTAGGGACCCCTCTGGGGCGGCCCCTACGGATTGCAGGTTGATCAGGATGCCGTTGGTGGAAAGCGGTGATGAGAGTCCTATCCACAATCCGACTAGCTGGCACCCAGGTCCTTTCCTCAGGTCCATAGCCCTCCCAGTCAATGAGGTACTGGAGACCCCTACCCCTCCGTCTGGACCGAAGCAGGCGGCGGACGGTGTAAACCAGACCACCATCGACGAGCCGTGGAGGAGGAGGACCAGGCGCAGCAGGGACCAGCGGACTCTCATGGATGGGCTTAATCTTAGACACATGGAAAGTGGGGTCATACCGATGGCAGAGCAGGTCAGAGAATTGTGTGCGTACTCCACCCATGTCAATTGCTGCGACCAGGAGTGGGGGTTGCGTGAAGTCATGCATCGCAGTGCCTTCTCGAGCTCCTGATTAGCCCGCTCTGACTGCCCATTGGATTGGGGATGGAATCCGGAAGTCAGACTGACTGTGGCTCCCAGCAGGTGACAGAACTCCTTCCAAAAAGCGGAGGAGAATTGTGGACCACGGTCAGAAACAACATCCCTTGGCAGTCCGTGGATCCGGAAGACGTGTTCCAGGACCACCTGGGCGGTCTCCTTGGCGGTTGGGAGCTTGGGGAGGGGAATGAAGTGTGCCATCTTGCTGAAACGGTCAACGATGGTGAGAATGACGGTCATGCCACTTGAAGGGGGCAGCCCCGTGACAAAGTCAAGGGCGATGTGAGACCAGGGACGTCTGGGCACAGGCAGGGGCTGCAGCAATCCGGCTGGGGGCTGGCAGGACGACTTGTGTTGGTTGCAGATGGGGCAGGCTTGGACGAATTCCCGTACATCCTTCCTCAGAGAGGGCCACCAGAACCTCTGGGCGAGCAGGTTGTAAGTGCGGGTGGAGCCAGGGTGACAAGCTAGGCGGGAGTCATGTCCCCACTGAATGACCTGGGACCTCAGGTCTTCGGGGACAAAAAGGCGGTCAGCTGGGCAAGTGCTGGGACCTGGCTGGTTACGGAGAGCCTCCAGCACCTGTTCCTCAACAGCCCAGGTCAGAGCTGCAACGATGCAGGGACTTGGCAGAATCGACACAGGGTCCTTGGAGGGGGTGTCATCCTTCTGGAATTGACGGGAGAGGGCGTCTGGCTTGGTGTTGCGTGATCCAGGCCGGTATGACAGAGTGAAATTAAACCTGGTGAAGAACAGGGCCCAGCGGGACTGCCTGGAGTTCAACCGTTTGGCCGTGCGGATGTACTCCAAGTTCTTATGATCGGTCCAAACGAGAAATGGAATGGTGGACCCCTCCAGCCAGTGACGCCACTCCTCCAAGGCAAGCTTCACAGCCAGCAGCTCACGGTTCCCTATGTCGTAATTGCACTCAGAGGGGGACAACCGACGTGAGAAAAAGGCACAGGGATGGAGCTTCCTATCCTCCGCAGCCCACTGAGAAATCACAGCACCAACTCCCACATCCGAGGCGTCCACCTCCACAATGAATTGCCGGTCCACATCAGGCATCTGGAGGATGGGAGCGGAGGTGAACCTCACCTTGAGGGTACTGAAGGCTTTGTCGGCTGCTGGGGTCCAGGTGAAGGGTTGCTTGGTGCTGGTTAGAGCAGTGAGAGGGGCAGCAACGGTACTGTAGTTCCGGATAAACTTCCTATAGAAGTTAGCAAACCCCAGAAACTGTTGCAGCTTCTTTCTGTTCTCCGGAACTGGCCATGAAGTGACTGCTGATACTTTGGCAGGATCCATTTGGATACTTCCTTCTGCCACTATGTACCCCAGGAAGGCCACTGTCTTGACGTGAAACTCACATTTCTCTGCCTTGGCGTAGAGGGAATTCTCCAGAAGACGATGAAGGACTTGCTGGACATGGCGGGTGTGTTCAGACAGGTTTCTGGAGTAAATTAAGATGTCATCCAGGTAAACGAAGACAAACTTGTTTAACATGTCCCGCAGTACATCATTCACTAGAGCCTGGAACACAGCAGGAGCATTGGTGAGGCCAAAAGGCATAACCAGATACTCGTAGTGGCCTGTTGGTGTATTGAATGCGGTTTTCCATTCATCTCCCTCCCGGATCCGCACTAGGTGGTAAGCGTTTCTGAGATCCAACTTGGTAAAAACAGTGGCTCCCTGGAGCAACTCAAAAGCAGAGGTGAGCAGAGGCAGAGGGTAACGGTCTTTCACTGTGATGTCGTTGAGTCCCCTGTAGTCGATGCAGGGGCGAAGAGATCCGTCCTTCTTCCCCACAAAGAAG
The DNA here is from genome assembly GCF_020615455.1 of Coregonus clupeaformis. Taxonomy (NCBI): domain Eukaryota; kingdom Metazoa; phylum Chordata; class Actinopteri; order Salmoniformes; family Salmonidae; genus Coregonus; species Coregonus clupeaformis. The sequence continues at coordinate 8,911,773 of NC_059196.1, forward strand.
AAGCCAGCACCAGCAGGAGATGAAGATGAACGGATTAATCCTGCGGACAGAGAGCCATTGATGTAGTCCTCCATGGACTTTCTTTCAGGAGCAGACAACGAATAAAGACGACCCCTTGGAGGAGCTGTTCCAGGGAGGAGGTCGATGGCACAGTCGATACGGTCGGTGAGGGGGCAGAGATGTGGCTCTTGCTTTGTTAAACACCTCTCTGAGACCATGGTAGCATTCTGGGACATTGGAGAGGTCAGGAGCGGAGTTAGTAGGTACTGGCCGAGGGGGTAGTGCGGCAGCAAGCAGGCAGGTTCGGTGGCAGTCCTCTCCCCACTCCCTGATCACCCCGGTCACCCAGTCGAGCTGAGGGTTGTGCCGGCGGAGCCATGGGTAACCCAGGATGAGGGGTTGGCCTGGAGAGGGGAGCAGGTGAAACTGGATAGTTTCTTGATGGTTTCGGACAGACCCATCGAGACCGGGGCCGTGACATGAGTGACCGATCCGAGTAAGTGTCCGTCCAGTGCCCGGGCAGGAATAGGAGGTGTCAAACGGAGGTTCTCCAGTCCCAGTTGGCGTGCCAGCTTGATGTCCATTATGTTGGCTTCGGCGCCAGAATCCACCAGAGCAGCCAGGGTGTGAGTTGAGTCAGAGAGGCGGAGGTGAACTTGCAGCAGGGGGTTTGCGGTCGGAGGACTGGATGGTCATTGAACTCAACCGGACTCCCCCTACGCCCGGTGAGCTTCGGCCCTTTAAAGGGCAGGTTACCACACGATGTCCATCACCTCCACAATAGAGGCAGAGGTTTGAGGTGAAGCGGCGCTGGCGCTCTGCAGGAGTGAGGGAGGCTCGCCCAATCTCCATAGGCTCAGGCTGATCAAGCTGACCTGGGTGAGTGGCAGTAGATGACAGGAGCCCAGTCGGATCTCTCCGAATGCCGGTAGTAGGTGGACCTTGGCGCCCCCCTCTCACGACGACGGGTCTGTATCCTTCTGTCGATCCTGACAGTCAGTGCGATGGCTTCATCAAGAGTGGAAGGCAGTTCATGGGAGACCAACTCGTCCTTGATATAGTCAGCCAAACTATGGAAGAACGCGTCCACCAACGATGGTGTGTTCCAAGAACTTCGTCTAGCCAGGGTTCGGAAGTCGATGGAATGGTCTGCGACTGTACGTCTGCCTTGTCGAATACTGAACAGTTCACGAGACGCCTCTGCGGTGGGTGAATCCAGGTCAAACACCTTCAGCATCTCCTCAGCAAACAGGTCGAAGGTTGCACATGCGGGGGTTTGACGTTCGAACTCTGCTGTTCCCCAGAGTCGAGCTCGGCCCGTCAGGTGAGTGATGGCATACCCAACTTTAGCCCCCTCCGTGGCGAAGGTCCTTGGCTGCAAGGAGAACTGAAGTCGGCAGCTAGTCAGGAATGGCCGGACCTGGGTTGAATCGCCGTTGAACCGCTCGGGGTTTCCAATCTTGGGTTCCGGAGCAGCGGCTGCAATGACCGGGGCAGGTAACTCGGGGGCTGGGCTGGTGGGCAGACTGGCTGGGGTAAGGTTGGTGAGGAGTTGAATGATCATGGCGAGTTGTTGTTGCTGCTGCTGGAACTGCTGCTCATGCTCATCGGTTTCCATGTCGGGGAAAGTGTGCGCTGAGTCCATAATGGTCAGATCGTACTGTCACGATTCAGACAGACGACCAGAGGACCACAATTGCGTCACACCAGAAAGTTATTAAACTTAAGGGAAAAGGGAAGTAGGGAGTGAATGAAGGCTCCAAGGGTAACAGGGATCCCGTCCAATGCGCTGGGTCTGTGCCCCCCCCAGTGGCAGCGATGCGTCCTATGAAGCCGGTGGTGGGTGGTCCAGAAGTCCTGGGGGGAGACACAGACACAACAGGGCGGAATGAAACCAGGCAGCAGTACAGTTCAAGGGAAATCCAAAATACGTAGTAGCAAGGCAGAAGGCTGGTCAGAGTTACCGGGATTGAAGAGTAGTCAGGAGTCGTAATGGCAGAAGCAGGTCTGGATCTCCTGAGGCAGAAGAGTATCCAAAAAAACAGGCAGGTCCGGGGGTCACAAAACCAGGGTGAGCCAGAAGCGCGAGCAAACAGGTTCCGGGTGTGAGCTTTGCAGACGATCTGACACCGGAGAGCTGAAAGACAGGGCCTTAAATACTGGGAGAGGTTAGTGGGTAATGCAGCGCAGCTGGCAGAGTAATTAGAGCCGAGCAGAGCAGGGACAGGTGGAGCTAGTTAGGCTGAGTAGAGAGAGGGAGGTGAGCAGAGTGGAAGATAGTGGAAACCAATTAAGGTGGTAACCCGGTGGAGTGAGAGGGCTCATGACACCGCGTGTATGGGGGGTGGGACAAAGGAGCTATATATGGCAGGTTGAGCTGGGCTGGGGGATCTACAGTGAAATAGTACAATAAGAAATAACCGAAACAGCAATAAGCAAGGCATATTGAAATGGGAGAGAGGCATAAAGCAATCACAGGTGTTATTCGAGAGCTAAGACAACAGCTGGCAATGGCGACAAAGTTTGGGCTGAGGCTAAACATAAACAGGATGCGGTACCGTATAAAGGAACAGTCCAGCAGGCATCAGCTGTATAGCTGAGTTATCATAAGGTCCGGTGAACAGCAATAGGAGAGTTCGGAGGTTGTTCGGGGGCTGCTATAGCACTGGCGAGCAAGAGGCCACGGCTAGCGTGTGCTAGCGGGCCGGGGCTAGCAGATGGATCTTCGTGGTCGACGTCGTAACGGGAAACCTGTTGTAATCACATCAGACGATTTCGTCGGCAGACCAGTCGTGTTGGATCGGCGGGGCTCTGTGTCAACACTAGGAGGTCCCGTCCGGTTGACAGAGAGGTAGATAGCCGGGAGAACGCCTGGCTCGCGGCTAGCTCGAGGCTGATTAGCCAACAACAACGTCCATTTGATTGCAGCTATCTAGCTACGATGATCTGGTGTTAAAGGTCCAGTGAAAAGGTCCAGAAAATCCGATGTTCTGGGTGAAAACCGCTAACGGTGGCTAATAGCAAGTAGCTAATTAGCTGGCTAGCTGGTATCAACTGGAGATTCTAGATAAAAGGTAAGTCAATAATAGAATCCGTTCCACATTGAGTGAGGCGGGTTGCAGGAAAGTATATTTTGTAGAAGGATGAAAAGTGTGATAGGGAAATATGTACGAAAAATACAAAAAATACAAAAAACTGGCTATTTACACAGACACACAACAAAGAACACGACCGCACTGCTATGCCATCTTGGATTCAACGTTTGTCTGTTGCCAGTTCGTCTTGTCACGTCAAGTCTATCATTGTGGTTTTTTCCATACTCCTGTTTCTCTAGTCCCTGTTTTCTAGTCCTCCCGGTTCTGACCAGTTCTGCCTGCCCTGACCCTGAGCTTGCCTGCCATCCTGTACCTATCTGACTCTGACCTGGTTTACAAACTCCTGCCTGCCCTGACCCTGAGCCTGCCTGCCGCCATGTACCTGTTGGACTCGGACCTGGTTACGAACCTCTGCCTGTCCTCGACCTGCCCTTTGCCTACCTCTTGTGGTTTAATAAACGACTCTGTGTATTGAACCTTCCATCTCCTGTGTCTGCATCTGGGTCATATCCTGAGTCGTGTTACCATAGGGAAATCCCTGAGCAGTTTCCTTCCTCTCCAGCAACTGAGTTATAGAGGACACCTGTATCTTTGTAGTGACTGGGTGTATTGATTCACCATCCATAGTGTAATTAATAACTTCACCATTCTCAAAGGGATCTTCCATGTCTGCTTTTTTATTTTTTTTACCCATCTACCAATAGGTGCCATTTGCAAGTCATTGGAAAATCTCCCTGGTCTTTGTGGTTCAATCTGTGTTTGAAATTCACTGCTCGACTGAGGGACCTTACAGATAATTGTATGTGTGGGGTACAGAGATGAGGTAGTTATTAAAAAATTATGTTAAACACTGTTATTGCACACAGAGTGAGTCCATGCAACTTATTATGTGACTTGTTAATACAACTTTTACTCATGAACTTATTTAGGCTTGCCATAATAAAGTGGTTGAATACTTATTGACTCAAGACATTCCAGCTTGTCACGACATCCTCCAAAGCTGCCTCCCCTCCTTGTTCGGGCAGGCCTTCTAGCCACTGCCACTCCATTTCTCATCGTTCCATTTGTCTTGTCTTGTCAATTACACACACCTGGTTCATATTCCCCTCATTGGTACATGTTTAAGTGTTCCCTCTGCCCCCTTGTCCTTGTGGGTGATTGTTCATTGTGACGATTAGTAGCTCGGTTGAGCTCAGTATTTTGTATTGCCAGGGTATTTTCCCTGTGTGCATGTTTGTTCCAGTGCGCCTGTTTTGCGCACTGGACTGGTTATGCTGGATTACGGAATAAACTCTGCATACTGTGATTTACCCTCCTGCGCCTGACTCCTTCAAATCACGCATCACAGAATCACCCACCCGCTATGGAGTGGAGCGCATGCCTGGAGTTGTGGCACGGGTCCAGGAGCATTCAACAATGCTAACCAGCTTGGGAGAAGTGATGGATCGGGTTCTCCAGGTCGTCCAATGCCTGGAGAGGAGAGGACCCAATCTGTCAAGACCAGCTGGGCAACCGGATCCAGCCACCCACACCCCAGCACCCAGAGGGATCCATATATCCTGACCACGGGAGTTCGACGGGACAGCTGCACTCTGCCAGGGATTCCTCCTCCAACTGGAGCTCTACTTCTCCAGCATCAGCCCGGCCCCAGCGGAGCGGGAGAAGGTGTCCGCCCTCGTCTCCTGCCTCTCGTGGAAAGCCCTGGAGTGGGCCAACGCGGTCTGGAACGAAGGAGGAGCCGCGTTGGACAACTACGGGGAGTTCGCTCGCCTCTTTCGGGCTGTCTTCGATCACCCACCCGAAGGTCGAGAGGCGGGCTAGCGGCTGGTCCACCTGAGGCAGGGGACGAGGACTGCGCAGGACTTCACCTTAGAGTTTTGGACTTTAGCAGCTGGGTCCAGGTGGAATGAGCGGGCCCTTATCGACCACTTCTATTGCCATCTGCGGAAAGACGTCCGAAGGGAGCTAGCCTGCCGGGACACCATGTTGTCCTTCACGCAGCTGGTGGACATGGCCATCCGTTTGGACAACCTGTTGGCGGCCAGAGGACGTCCTGGAGGGGGTCTGCCCGTTCCAACCCTGGCCGACTCGGATCACGAACTGATGGAGCTGGGTGGAGCCGCGATCTGAGAGAGTGGAGGACGACAGCGCCAGTGTAACTCTGGTGGCACGAAGGGACATTACACCGCACAATGTCGTCAGCGTTCTTTTGGGTCTGGAGGTGGCAGGCAGGGCACTCTTGCATCAACCCAGGTATCGAACACCCACACTTGTTCAGAGCCCTCTGCTGTGTACTGTACCCTACCCATCCACTTTCCTGATCACATTGTAGTTCCCCAGTGTAAGGCGTTAGTCGATTCAGGCACAGCTGGGAACTTTATGGACAGGGCATTCTCACACAGTCTAGGCATTTCATTGGTTCCCCTATCTATTCCACTCCCCATCAGAGCACTTGACAGTCGACCATTAGGGTCCAGGTTTGTTAGGGAAGTTACCGCACCAATCACCATGATTACCCACGAGACTCATTGCGAGCAAGTCATGTTTTTTATAATTAAGTCTCCTGCTTTCCCTGTGGTACTAGGTATCCCTTGGTTAGCACTCCACAACCCCACATTCTCATGGCCGCACAGGGTTCTCACGGGGTGGTCGTGAGAGTGTCAGGGTAGGTGTCTCGGTGTTTCCGTTTGTGCAACCACGGTGGAAAGTCCAGACAGTACCTCCACCGTGCGCATTCCCCCTGAATACCTCTATTTGGCGCACGCGCTTTCCAAAACACAGGCAACCAAGTTACCACCTCATCGGGCGGGGGATTGCGCGATAAACCTCAGGGTAGACGCTGTGCCTCCCAGGAGTCATGTGTATCCCCTGTCACAGGCTGAAACGGAGGCTATGGAAACATACGTCACCGAGTCCCTGCGCCAGGGGTTTACACGTCCCTCCACTTCAACCGCCTTCTCTAGTTTATTTTTTGTGAAGAAGAAAGACGGCGGTCTGCATCCTTGCATTGATTATCGATCACTGAACAAGGAGACAAAACGATTTAGTTATCCTCTCCCCCTCATTCCTTCAGTGATCGAGTCAATGCTTGGGGCGCGCTTCTTCACCAAATTAGATTTCCAGAGTGCGTACAACCTGGTGCGTGTCCGAGAGGGGGATGAGTGGAAGACAGCATTCAGCACAACAACGGGGCATTATGAATACCTGGTGATGCCCTACGGTTTGATGAATGCTCCATCCGTCTTCCAGTCCTTTGTGAACGAGGTGTTTCGGGACATGCTTGGTTGCGGTGTAGTGATCTACATCGATTACATTTTGGTGTATTCCACTACGCGCGCCGAGCATGTGTCCCTGGTTCGCAAAGTGTTGGCCCGACCGTTGGAAAATGACCTTTATGCCAAGGCAGAAAAGTGTATGTTTTTTTTCCAGCAGTCCGTCTCCTTCCTCGGATACCGCATTACCACCTCAGGTGTGGAGATGGAGGGAGATCGCATTTCAGCCGTGCGTAATTGGCCGACTCCAACCACGGTTAAGGAGGTGCAGCGCTTTATTGGCTTCGCCAACTACTATCGGAGGATTATCCGGGGCTTTGGCAAGGTCGCAGCTCCCATTACATCTCTGTTGAAGGGTGGGCCGTCCCGGCTCCGCTGGTCTGCTGAGGCTGACAGGGCCTTCAGTAACCTGAGGGGTCTGTTCACCTCAGCCCCGGTACTGGCCCACCCCGATCCATCTCTATCGTTCGTAGTGGAGGTGGATGCGTCCGAGGTAGGGATAGGCGCTGTCCTATCTCAACGCTCGGGCACGCCACCCAAGCTCCGCCCCTGTGCCTTCTTCTCTAAGAAGCTCAGCCCGGCGGAGCAGAACTACGACGTTGGTGATCGGGAGCTGTTGGCTGTTGTCCGAGCCCTGACCGTGTGGAGGCATTGGCTCGAAGGGGCGAAACACCCTTTCCTCGTCTGGACGGACCACTGTAACCTGGAGTTCATCCGAGCAGCGAGGATGCTGAATCCTCGCCAGGCCAGGTGGGCCCTATTCTTCACCTGGTTTGATTTCACACTATCATACATCCCGGGTACGAAGAACGTGAAGGCAGACGCATTGTCACAGCTGTATGACACAGAGGAGAGGCCCAGAGACAACACCCCTATACTCCCGGCCTCCTGCATTGTGGTGCCGGTAGTATGGGCGATGGACATGGATATAGAGCAGGCGTTACGCACAGAACCATCTCCACCTCAGTGTCCAGCTGGGCTGCTGTACGTGCCTACTGGGCACACACGTCACCCTCCTCTGGTCACCCAGGTATCGGTTGTACAGTGCGCTGCCTGACCGGAAAGTACTGGTGGCCTACCTTGGCTAAGGACGTGAGGGTGTATGTCTCCTCCTGCTCGGTGTGCGCCCAGAGTAAGGCATCTAGGCACCTCCCAGCGGGTAAGTTACAACCTTTACCAATTCCACAATGACCATGGTCTCACCTGAGTGTTGATTTCCTTACCGGTCTTCCCCTCTCCCAAGGTAACACCACCATCCTGGTCGTTGTGGACCGTTTTTCCAAGTCCTGTCGCCTCCTTCCTCAGCCCAGTCTCTCCACGGCCCTGCAAACTGCAGAGGCCCTGTTTACACACGTCTTCCGGCACTACGGGGTACCAGAAGATATAGTGTCTGACCGGGGTCCCCAGTTCACATTCAAGGTCTGGAAGGCGTTCATGGAACGTTTGGGGGTCTCGGTCAGCCTGACCTCTGGTTTCCACCCCGAGTCTAATGGGCAGGTGGAACGGGTAAATCAGGATGTAGGTAGGTTCCTGCGGTCCTACTGCCAGGACCGGCCGGGGGAGTGGTCGGTGTTCTTGCCATGGGCCGAATATGCCCAGAACTCTCTCCATCACTCCTCCACTAACGCCATTCCAATGTGTTTTAGGTTACCAAACCGTGGCACCAGAGCCAGACTGAGGCTCCTGTGGTGGATGACTGGTTTCAGCGCGCCGTGCGTCGTCAGAAGGCCAACGCTGACCGCCACCGCTGTGAGTCCCCGGTCTTCGTACCGGGTGATCGGGTCTGGCTCTCGACCCGGAATCTGCCCCTCCGCCTGCCCTGTCGGAAGCTGAGCCCGCGGTTTGTGGGGCCGTTCAAAGTCCTGAGGAGAATCAACGAGGTTACCTATAGGTTATTACTCCCCCATGATTACCGTATTAACCCCTCGTTTCATGTGTCTCTCCTCAGGCCGGTGGTGGCTGGTCCACTCCAGGAGTCTGAGGTGCGGGAGGTCCCTCCGCCTGGAGGGGGCCCCGGCGTACTCCGTCCGTTCCATCCTGGATTCTAGGCGTCAGGTTGGGGGCCTTCAGTACCTCGTGGAGTGTGAGGGGTACGGTCCGGATGAACGGTGCTGGGTCCCGGTGAGGGATCCCTCCCTGTTGCGGGATTTCCACCATCGCTATCCGGCTCGCCCTGCTCCGCGTCCTCCTGGCCGTTGCCGGGGTCTGCTCGCTGCTGGAGCTGCGCGTCAAGGGGGGGTACTGTCACGACTTCCTCCGAAGCTGCCTCCCCTTCATGTTCGGGCAGGCTTCGGCGTTCGTCGTCACCGGCCTTCTAGCCACTGCCGCTCCATATCTCATCGTTCCATTTGTCTTGTCTTGTCAATTACACACACCTGGTTCATATTCCCCTCATTAGTACGTTTTTAAGTGTTCCCTCTGCCCCCCTTGTCCTTGTGGGTGATTGTTCATTGTGAGGATTAGTAGCTCAGTTGAGCTCAGTATTTTGTATTGCCGGGGTATTTTCCCCGTGTGCATGTTTGTTCCAGTGCGCCTGGACTGGACTGGTTACGCTGGATTACGGAATAAACTCTGTATACTGTGATTTACCCTCCTGTGCCTGACTCCTTCAAATCACGCATCACACAGCTTTTCATTTTTTATTGATTTGTAACTATTTCGAAAAACATAATTCCACTTTGATTTTATGGGGTATTGTGTGTAGGCCAGTGACAAAACATCTCAATTTAATCCATTTAAATTCCGTCTGTAATGCAACAAAATTTGGAAAAAGTCAAGGGGTGTTAATACTTTCTGAAGGCACTGCGCCTGAGAGTGCCAGAGAGAGAACATACTTTTTATTTGTCTGAACTGCAGTGTTGCTGCAACAAGAAGCTGAATTGCAGGTATTGTTACAATGATACAATTATCAGAAATATCAAAACATGTTATAACATCTATCATTGTGTCCTTTATTGTTCATGTCTCCAGTGAATTATTTCTGTAAAACTCATTGATTTTCTGAGTTTATTGCACCACTTAGTGGCCACATTGGGAACACTGACTGTTTTTGAGTACTTCCCATACTTCTCTTCCCATCCTCTTACATCTGGGGTGTATTCACTAAGAACCAAACGGAAGCAAACGGGTCGTAACAGGGAGGGACTAACCTGAATTTGTCCAAAAAGAATTGCTTGTTTTTGTTGCAAAACAGTTTGTTACGGTGTGGACTAATACATAATCGCTGTTACTCTTATTTAGAGTGTGAGTCTGGAGGGGGGTTGGGCAGGGGGTGGGGACAGTAGTTGGGGAGAGGGGTTAGTTGTTTTTCAAGAGCAGTCATGTTTCTCTGAGTGGGGTCCTTTTATAAAGCCTTTGGTTTATGAAACAATTCTGAGCAGCACTGTAGGAATCACAATTAAGGTACTGTTACTGAATACACTTGTTTTCAATTAAACAATATTTTGAAATGTATTGAAACCACATACATATGCTTGAAAGATATGAACTTGTCATTGGTAATAGCAAATTTTACAGCCATACAATTGCAGTGCAGAAAACAACAACATTTAAATGTAGCTATCTTCTTTGGCCTCCCACCATAATAAAACAAACTGTGCTTATCTATCTATGTCTCTGTCTAACAAAGCTGAGGACACACATACACAGTGCTTTTGTTCATGCTGGGGTCCTGAGTGCTGGGGTTCAGAGCAGGCAGGCAGCTGAGCCCAGTCTTGCAGTCTTGTGCATTCTCAGGGACGTGCCTGGAGTGGACAAATCATGCTCATTGGGTGGGAGAGGGACTCAGCGCTGTACCCAAGATGAAGGAGGAGAGGAGGAAGACTTCCTTGAAAGAAGACACAGCCATTCCTTCGCTATTTTCACTCTTCGGCCTCCTCCTTCTTTTCCAGGCAGGTAAGTGAACCCTTTCAAACTTCATGACTTACTTTTTGGGAAACACAATGTGGTAAAGAACTAGTGGCTGAATCAGGAATGAATAGATCGTTTGAATGAATAGATATGTGACTATATTGGCAAATATGTTTATCACATAGTAGTCAGGTAATATGTGATAAGGCGATCAAGTAGAGATATTTGAGATTTACACAGCTGTCCTATTTCAATTCACAAATTATTTTTACATTGTTTTGTTAGCAAATTCATTTGAAAATGTATTTGGTTTATAATACATCATTTGGTTGTGACCATTGTTCCTTTATGTACTTGATCAATTAATTAAATACTATGTTAAAGTAAGCTAAGTGCTGTACAACATATTTAATTGGCCCAGGCAGTGTACATTGTTTTGTCCTGGAGTACCCTCTGTGTGGATTAGCTCCAAGGCACAGGTCTATTCAGCCATACAGCTGTAGTGAAAAGAGCCTGGGTGAGCTGAGCTGTTGTTGGGATGTAAATGGGGAAAGCATAGGTTAAGCATTATGATATTACGAGAAGAGGTTTTGGGGGAGTTGGAGTTGGAGCCCAGGCGAGGCAGTGGTTGGGGTTTCTCTGCATTAGGAGCCTGGCTCAGCCTGCTTCTGCTGTGTGGCTGTGTGTTGTGTCATTGTGACCATCCACTACTAGCAGAATCACTGAACCCTTGTGTCTCCTGCTTCTACAATCACAAAGAGCATGTCTCTCCCAGTGGCTTTTTATACCATGGGAGGGAGGAAATCAGTCCAACAATCCTGGCCTTTGTCCCCCCCGACAACCTCCGTTGCCACGACGATCAAGCGATGCCATGCATACACGCTACAGGGAGCAGAGCTGTGGCCGAGGAGGGTCGGTGCCAGACGCTCTCTCTCTCTCTCTATTGCTCCAGCATGACATGCAACAGCCCATCCGTTAGGTACTGCGCCCATCAGTGGCTCTAGCCAATGGCTACATGTGGTCGAGGATGTGGTGACTTAATGGAAACTCCACTGTGAGTATAATGGCGTTACTGTGTGTGGTTTCCAGGGCAGAACGAGACTCTAAAGGATTATATGTGGGTTATGTTGTAAACCATCCTCCTGTATGCTCAAGGGGGATCCATTAATGGTACACAAATCAAAACAGATGTAATATGTTGGCCTTATTTGGAGAGGTCCTGTCCTGTTATTGCATTTCCACTGAATGATTGACTGTGGTAATAATGAGGAGGTTCGAGGGTGCCATTTTCACTTGTAGATTTAACTGGATTTTGAGTAGTCTTGATTTCAAAAGTCTGCTTTCAAGAATAAAAGTTAGATCTACTCCTGGACTCATTTAGGGAATGGAGTGAAAAATATAGGCCCATATCTGACTTTATTTCATACTGTATATCTCTGAACGCATATAAAGACAAAATACCTTATAAAGACATTAGGACCTTATACTAGAGCAGATCACTCTGCTTGTAGTGAACGTGGTTACGGTAATCAACCACTTACAGCCATCAAATTATCCTGCACGCATGCGATCACTATATCCTGCACTGTATAGTCTGCCACAGTGTTCACTGAACGTCATGTGTTGGGCTGTGTCCGTGTAGTCAGAGTAGCCGGCGTCAACATCACCAGTCAGGCTCATCTGGTCCGAGGCACGTTGGGTGGCGAGGCCCTCCTCTCCGTCAGCTACACCAGCACCAGCTCCGACCAACCGGTCATCAAGTGGCAGCTGAAGAGGGACAAGCAGCAGCCCGTCACCGTAGTCCAGTCCATAGGCACCAGCATCATCGGGAACCTGAGGACCGAGTACAGGGACCGTATCATGGTGTTTGAGAACGGGACCTTGCTCCTCCACAACCTGCAGCTGTCTGACGAGGGGGCCTATGAAGTGGAGATCTCCATAACGGATGATGCCTTCACTGCGGAGCGCAACATCAACCTCACCGTAGATGGTAGGAAGGTTTCCTCTGTAGCTCATTTTCATAGAGCATGGCGCTTGCAACGCCAGGATAGTGGCTTCTATTCCCAGGACCACCCATACATACACTGTATGTAGAATATTTAGGCACGCATGACTGTAAGTCGCTTTGGATAAAAGCGTCTGCTAAATGGCATATTTAGTTACTATTTCAGTGATTGATATTGTATTTACAAAACGGCTCAGGCTACCATATAAAATGAACAGTCCAACAACTGACCAACTATTGACCGTAGTGACCTTAGTGAATTTACATCACACAATGCTATTCCAGACAGAGGTGTAAGGCTAAAAAGTGTGGTCACACTTTAAACAAAGTTTATCTTATAGCAGCCTTTAGAAGTTATTTCTAAGGCCTACTTTAAAAAGTACCTAGCTTGTTATTTCTTCACAAATCGTTTACTGGTATAAGCATACTATGTAAACAGTGGAATACGGGTTTATATAGTCACCTGTAGTGAATCTATTTGACATATTGTGTATTGTCCCCACAGTACCTGTGTCCAGACCCCACGTCCAAATGATAGCCTCCTCTGTGCTGGAGTTGAGTGAACTCTTCACCTTACACTGTTCCCACGGCGATGGCACCAAGCCCACCTATGGCTGGCTGAAAGGGGGCAAGGTGCTGACCAATGACTCGCGCCTGCGCCTGTCACATGACCAGAAGTATCTGACCATCGCCCGGGTGCTGATGTCAGATGATGATATCTACAGCTGTACAGTGGATAACCCAATCAGTAGCATGAGGAGTGTGCCTGTCAAACTCACTGTCTACAGTAAGTAGAACTACTTGCTCCTTAGTAAGCATATTTATCTTGATTGCTTCAACATGTACCTGTCAGAGAAAGGTTGAGATACAAGTTCATTATCAAGAAACCTAATTGATACAAGCTTAGAGGGACAGCCGTGGAACATGCAGACTGCAGCGAGAGAGAGAGAGAGAGAGAGAGAGAGAGAGAGAGAGAGAGAGAGAGAGAGAGAGAGAGAGAGAGAGAGAGAGAGAGAGAGAGAGAGAGAGAGAGAGAGAGAGAGAGAGAGAGAGAGAGAGAGAGAGAGAATAATCCAGTGAAAAGCATGAGTTATTTATGAGGGCCAGTAGATAAAGGAAGCCGGTGGAGCTGAGGTCTTGCCTCAGTGGAGCACACTAATCCTTACTTCATTATTCCCCTACTGAGACAAGGGCTGTGTACCAAATGACACTCTATTCCCTTTATAGTGCACTACTATTGACCATGATCCATAGGGCTCTGGTCAAAGGTAGTGCACTATATAGGGAATGTGGTGCCATTTGGGACGCTGCCACAGAGCGACGAGAGATCAGCTAGCCCAGTAAGGGTCCTGTATTCTCTCCGTACATACAGCCCTGTACAAAGTCTCAAAGCAGACCCTTTCAATCGTAGCTTTCACACACAGACCTGGCTGGCACAGCTAGTGCTGGAAAGCCTGGTTGCAGATCTGTTTGTGCTGTCTTGCCAACTCCTATCGTCATTGTTGCGCCAAAAGTTGGCAAAACAGCACAAATAGATCCAGTACCAGGCTAGGAGAACCTAGCATTTTTACGCATTCTGGAACGGTTCCATTTTATTAGATGTTATTGGGGCCTCCACTAAAAGTTCTACAGTGGAGTGTGTAAAGTTAGGCCTATAGTAGAGAAAGAGGAGAGTGTAGCTAATTTCCAGAGCCCGAGAGGTGACATCTTTGTCCAGTCCGAGTGGACTCTTTGCTTGTACAGTGGTGAAGTGTTTGCGGTGTGTAAGAACGGGCTACTCTGTTGACCATAGGCTTCATTCCTTTGCTAGGACGGAGTTCCCTGTATATCATTCTTTCCACCGGGGGCATTTTCCTCCTCATCACCCTGGTGACTGTGTGCGCCTGCTGGAAGCCCTCCAAAAAGTAAGAGCTCCACATTGTGCCTCCATCTCCCTATTTGCTTTGATATGTCTCAAGGACCAGAACTAAGCACTGGGCAAGGAGCAGGCGGCTAGATTTTTAATGCCCTGGCCTAGCTCTCTACTGCTCTGCAGTCCTGCAGGCGCATGTCCAATGTTACACTAACGTTCTGACACTGATAGCATCATGTGGGAGGGATTCTATGTCTGTTGTTTACAATGCAATGATAATGGTATCCCACTAGCCTGGTGCCAGAACTATTTGTGCTGTATAGCCTACTCCTATGGTTGTTGTCAATGTTGTGGCTATACAGCACAAACAGATCTGGGACCAGGCTAGAATTACACTGCAGTATTGCAGTATTTTTGTTCTCGAGGAGACAGAATGTAAATGGGCACTGCATGAGTATACATGTGTAACACTCATCTCCTATCTGTCTATCATTGGGGTTAAGAAAGAAGCGGCGGGCTGACATGGCAGCCATGTTGCAGAGATCTCCAATATATGTAGAGAGGAGTGACATCAGTCACGACGGTAAGGGGAGAGAGGGATGTGAGCTGTGTTTTGTTAATGTGTGATATTATTTGTTCCCCACACTAATTATTACGTTTATTTATTGTTTCTATTTCAGATATTTGAATGCAAACCTTTTTAGATGGATAGATTTCACGGCAAAGTTTTTGCAGAGTAGGTCTACACCACAGGAAGCTGCTAAGGGGAGGATGGCTCATAGTAATGGCTGGAATGGAGTAAATGGAATGGTATCAGACACATGGTAACCATGGAAACCACGTGTTTGATGTGTTCGATACCATTCAATTTATTCCGTTCCAGCCATTACTATGAGCTGGTCCTCCCCAATTAAGGTGCCACCAGCCACCTGTGGCCTACACACATTGCTCAGTTTGTACAGTTGTTCACACATTCTTTCATTTGCAGTTGATATGGTGCCAAAAACAATAGCCCATGGAACACATGGCCGTAGGAGCCCAATGGCTCTTTACGTTGTCAATGAAGATGTAAGTCACTGATTTTTCAATTACTAAAGACTAGTTTATTTTCAAGAATGTTGCTAGTTTTCCCTTATTTTTTTCTGCTTAACTCTATTCCTTCATTGTTGTTGTTCCAGGACAGTCTCGAAGGTGAGGACGAGTGTTCAGCCAACTCCATCAGCCCCTCAGACCTCGCCCTGCCCGGTTACCCCAGCCCCCTCCCACCGTCCTCCCACTCACCCGAGGCACCCACCCGGACCGTCCGCAAATATCCTCGTACCCCTGTGCCCTCACCCCCTGCCACCCCACTCAAGCCCCCTGGCCAGCCACTTGTCATATCCTCAGCTCCACCCCCTGGTTCACCTCCACATGTCCAGAGCTCAGGGCGTAAACTCCACCCTCCTGTGGGCATCCCCACCAATCAACAGACAGATGAGCCCCCGGCCACCCCAAAGGCCGACAACCAGGATTAATGTCTGAATGACCACTCACCTATCACTGCTTCCACTGTAGAATTCATCCACATCTAACCATGGACATGTGTGTCGCTTATCTTGTCTGTTTAGTTGGGTTTTGGTGTAAAGATATTTGTTACACCAGGATCAACTGCTCTGATCATGGCTTCCCTATACCCCTGGAGAAATGGTACGTTGCTATTTTTTCCCACCAAGGTTTAAAAACATGCAACATCATCCATACTGCACAACTCCTCTCTGCTGTGGTGACAATGATAGTCAGAGGAGTGAACTACAACACATACAAATCTGGGACCAGGCTAACCCCCATGGCTATTCTGATGAACTCATGCGACACACATTTCTAGTACAGTATCCACCAATGATTTTGTTTCTCCTACTGAGGTCTTTGGGAAGTCAATGTATGGCAGTTGCCACATGGTAAGGGGCAAGGGGGATGTAAGTAGCCACAGTCAATTTACACTGGGATCTTGATATGTTACAGTATTACTTTAAAATTAGGGTAATGATAATGTGTGGACATTTGAGGAGTGCAATTTGTTTGATTTTCTACTTCCAGTAAAGATAATGGGGAAGTGGGGTTCACAGAAACTGCCGTCCTAAGCCTTGGACTCATTATGTACATATGTCAATAGTGTATGTAATGTTCTTAGAATTGTTTTTGGGACCTTTTACCTCCAAATACATTTTTTCAAATAACATTTAATCCTAAAACTGTGTTTCTATTCCATGTTTCAAAATGAAGTATGACATTTTATAACCTAAAAAATGGAACAATAAATGTTATGTTGGAAAATGCCTCTACCATAAAATAGTTTTACTTTTACCTGTATACCAGCATAAAAACTGTTACTCTATTCAATACTGTGAGACGTGTAATATGTAAGACTTTTATTTTGAAATGTATTAATACCTGTATTCTAATTGGTTCCTCCTGTAAGGGCTTCTGGGTAGAATATTCAGTTGTCATGATGTAGTGTGTGGGCGTGTTGCTATTCCCCTCTCCCCTTTTTATTCATTTATTTCACCTGATAAGTTATGCAGTCTCAACATTAAGTTTGCAGTCTAATGCACTAAGAGTCCCATCATTAAGTTTGCAGTCTAATACCATGATGATAGCACATTGTGTCAGTTTCTTCAACTGCAAGACCTACAACCCCACAGATTTACAGAAGCATACAGTATGTGGCCAGGAGCTGCATGCCAGACTGCAAGTCCTTCTTGTGTCCAGTAGGTGATGCCCAAGCAACAGCTGAATGTTTGATGGATTTTATTTTATTAGGATCTCTTTCAGCCCACAAAGGGCTAGTCTTCCAATAGTCCTTAAGAAATGTACAAAAATATATACAGAACATTTGAAAAACAACAATCTAAGTAAAAACACAATACACACAAACACAGATACAAATCCCTAATACCTTTACATATTACAAGTTACTGTTGAGAGTTAGAATAGTAGAATACTATCGAAATGTTATCTTGTTTTGTCAGTCACTGTAATGTGGTGATTTGAAGGAGTCAGGCACAGGAGGGTAAATCACAGAATAACAGGATTTATTCCGGAATACCGTTATTCACTCTCACTCAGATACTGTATCATTAACATGGCATAAGTCATTGCAAAATGTGTAGATTTGCAGGAAATTAGCTTTAAAACTGAAAAAATGCCTCTCTGCCCCATGGCAAAAATGAGTAGAATTGCATGAAATTTGTTATAAAATTGGGAAAGGTTCTCTCTACCCCATTAATTTTTTTTTAGAACTGCAGAAAACTTGCTTTAAAACTACAAAAATGTCTCTCTGCTCCATGGCAAAATAAATAGAATTGCATGAAATGTTTTATAAAATTGCAACATTTTCTCTCCACCTCATGGCAAAATGTGTAGAATTGCAGGACATTTTATTTAAAAAGTACATTTTTCTCTCTGCCGTCAAGAGGGGGGCCACTAAAAATGTTTGCCCGCTTGTTGAGTGGGCCCTGACTAACCTTCAGAACTTCACAACACACAATTGCACAGACATGCGGTCAATGGCTCCGTAATGCCCAGGAACAGACCATTACAACGCTCTTTACACTAGCAACTGATTATCGACAAAGATTCTGGGCAAATAACAATTCAGAGAAAAATTGTGACTTAACAGTTAATAGTCTTTATGCAATGTGTCATTAACGTGAATTGTTGTTGCCGTTGATGTTGCTATTGTAATTTTGACCAGTGTCCCTCCTCTTTATAGAAATGGCCCCTTGGCAAAACGATACTCCTGAATTACCTACAGGACAGTATCTGTGCTTGATGTATCCGATAGCTACAGAGGAGGACAAAGAGGAAGATAAATAAGAGTCTTTCACCCTCCAGACATGAGGACACAAAATTATGAAGGATGTGGAGAAAGAAGAGAGAAAGGAGAGAGAAAGGAGAGAGAGAGAGGGGGGTTCAAGGGAGAGAGAGTGGGGGGGATAAAGAGAGAGGGATGGGGAGAAGGAGATAGAGGGAGAGAGAGGGGGAGCAAGAGAGAGAGAGAGAGAGTGAGAGAGCCCACCTTCGTCCCGGACTCTAAAGGATATCGCCCTCAACCGCAGACCCAACACCTCACACAGGAGCAACAGATCAACAGACACCCCGCCCAGACCAGCAAGACACTCTCCCAGACCAGCAGGACCCCCCACCGGACCTACACATAGAGGACCAATGCTGAGAGGACCTACATCCAGACCACAGCACCACCAGCCACATCAAATAAAATGTTATTTGCCACATGCGCCGAATACAACAGGTGTAGACATTACCGTGAAATGCTTACTTACAACCCTTAACCAACAATGCATTTCTTTTTTAATAAAAAAGTAAAATAAAACAACAACAACCAAAAAGTGTTGAGAAAAAAAGAGCAGAAGTAAAATAAAATAACATAGGGAGGCTATATATACAGGGGGGTACCGGTGCAGAGTCAATGTGCGGGGGCACTGGCTAGTTGAGGTAGTTGAGGTAATATGTACATGTGGGTAGAGTTAAAGTGACTTTGCATAAATAATTAACAGAGTAGCAGCAGCGTAAAAATAAGGGGTGGGGGTGGGGGGGCAGTGCAAGTAGTCTAGGTAGCCATGATTAGCTGTTCAGGAGTTTTATGGCTTGGGGGTAGAAGCTGTTGAGAAGCCTTTTGGACCTAGACTTGGCGCTCCGGTACCGCTTGCCGTGCGGTAGCAGAGAGAACAGTTTATGTCTAGGCTGACACCACCTGGTATAGAGGTCCTAGATGGCAGGAAGCTTGGCCCCAGTGATGTACTGGGCCGTACGCACTACCCTCTGTAGTGCCTTGCGGTCGGAGGCCGAGCAGTTGCCATACCAGGCGGTGATGCAACCAGTCAGGATGCTCTCGATGGTGCAGCTGTATAACTTTTTGAGGACCTGAGGACCCATTCCAAATCTTTTCAGTCTCCTGAGGGGGAATAGGCTTTGTCGTGCCCTCTTCACGACTGTCTTGGTGTGTTTGGACCATGATAGTTTGTTGGTGATGTGGACACCAAGGAACTTGAAGCTCTCAACCTGTTCCACTACCGCCCCGTCGATGAGAATGGGGGCGTGCTCAGTCCTCTTTCTTTTCCTGTAGTCCACAATCATCTCCTTTGTCTTGGTCACGTTGGGGGAGAGGTTGTTATCCTGGCACCACACGGCCAGGTCTCTGACCTCCATCCCTATAGGCTGTCTCATCGTTGTCGGTGATCAGTCCTACCACTGTTGTGTTGTCGGCAAACTTAATGATGGTGTTGGAGTCATGCTTGGCCATGCAGTCATGGGTGAACAGGGAGTACAGGAGGGGACTGAGCACGCACCCCTGAGGGGCCCCCGTGTTGAGGATCAGCGTGGCAGATGTGTTGTTACCTACCCTTACCACCTGGGGGCGGCCCGTCAGGAAGTCCAGGATCCAGTAGCAGAGGGAGGTGTTTAGTCCCAGGATCCTTAGCTTAGTGATGATCTTTGAGGGCACTATGGTGTTGAACGCTGAGCTGTAGTCAATGAATAGCATTCTCACTTAGGTGTTCCTCTTGTCCAGGTGGGAAAGGGCAGTGTGGAGTGCAATAGAGATTGCATCATCTGTGGATCTGTTGGGGCGGTATGCAAATTGGAGTGGGTCTAGGGTTTCTGGGATAATGGTGTTGATGTGAGCCATGACGAACCTTTCAAAGCACTTCATGGCTACAGACGTCAGTGCTACGAGTCAGTAGTCATTTAGGCAGGTTATCTTAGTGTCCTTGGGAACCAGTGACTCGGTTAATAAAAAAGTTGTCAGATGACGCAGATGCTAAGCTACAGGACTGTTTTGCTAGCACAGACTGGAACATGTTCCTGGATTCTTCAGATAGCATTGAGGAGTACACCACATCAGTCACTGGCTTCATCAATAAGTGCATCGATGATGTCGTCCCCACAGTGACCGTACGTACATACCCCAACCAGAAGCCATGGATTACAGGCAACAGCCGCACTGAGCGAAAGGGTAGAGCTGCCGCTTTCAAGGAGCGGGACTCTAACATGGACGCTTATAAGAAATCCCGCTATGCCCTCCGACGAACCATTAAACAGGTAAAGAGTCAATACAGGACTAAGATTGAATCGTACTACACCGGCTCTGACACTCGTTGGATGTGGCAGGGCTTGAAAACTATTACAGACTACAAAGGGAAGCACAGCCGCGAGCTGCCCAGTGACACAAGACTTCCAGACGAGCTAAACCACTTCTATGCTCGCTTCGAGGCAAGCAACACTGAAGCATGCATGAGAGCACCAGCTGTTCCGGATGACTATGTGATCACGCTCTCCATAGCCGATGTGAGTAAGACTTTTAAGCAGGTCAACATTCACAAGGCCGCAGGGCCAGATGGATTACCAGGACGTGTACTCCGAGCATGTGCTGACCAACTGGCAAGTGTCTTCACTGACATTTTTAACATGTCCCTGACTGAGTCTGTAATACCAACATGTTTCAAGCAGACCACCATAGTCCTTCATACCACCATAGTCCACCACCATGTTCAGACTCAGTGAGCATAGCCTTGCTATTGAGAAAGGCCGCCGTAGGCAGACCTGGCTCGCAAGAGAAGACAGGCTATGTGCACACTTTCCACAAAATGAGGTGGAAACTGAGCTGCACTTCCTAACCTCCTGCCAAATGTATGACCGTATTAGAGACACATATTTCCCTCAGATTGCACAGATCCACAAAGAATTTGAAAACAAACACAATTTTGATAAACTCCCTTATCTACTAGGTGAAATACCACAGTGTGCCATCACAGCAGCAAGATTTGTGACCTGTTGCCACTAGAATAGGGCAACCAGTGAAGAACAAACACCATTGTAAATACAACCCATATTTATGTTTATTTATTTTCCCATTTGTATTTTAACTATTTGCACATTGGTACAACACTGTATATATACATAATATGACATTTGAAATGTCTTTATTCTTTTGGAACTTCTGAGTGTAATATTTACTGTTAATTTGTATTGTTTATTTAACTTTTGTTTACTGTCTACTTCACTTGCTTTGGCAATGTTAACATACGTTTCCCATGCCAATAAAGCCCTTAAATTGAATTGAATTGAGAGAGAGAGAGAGAGAGAGAGAGAGAGAGAGAGAGAGCGAGAGAGAGCGAGAGAGAGAGAGAGAGAGAGAGAGAGAGAGAGAGAGAGAGAGAGAGAGAGAAAGAGAGAGAGAGGTTGGTGCCCATGTTCCATCCTTATTATCAGGTTAATGGCTTCTACTCAGATCTCTAGCTGTACGTCTTTTATCATGAAAATCGGACCGCACGTTGCACGTTGTCGCCTTTGCCCTGTTGATTCTGCCTCCTTGATTACCCAAAAAAGGTGTGATGCTCCTTTCTCTCAAGTTACATAAGCATTGAAAATATATCTGATTTTGTTCTCAGCTCCATTGTTCCTATTCCATTTTTAAAGATAATTTGGCTCCAGCCACACAACACTTGAGGCGACTGAACTGGACTGGCACAATATAATATTGTAAGAAAATACAGAAGAGTGGATCTGTTTGATTGAGTTTAATGTTTTGGAAAATGATCTTTGATCTACGCAGCCATCTCTCATCTCTCGCATTTGTCTGAGCTCTCAATCTGCCTTTCTGCCTTCTCTGTCTCTCCCACTCAGGTGATGTGTACTCCAGGCCTGTACTTATACCTTAGGGATAGGTTGGCCACAGCAGCTATGTTTGTGTGGCTCTATCTGGCTTGTGTTGTGTTGAGGAGTCAGTCAGTCAGTGGCATTTCAGGCCCTGTGAATCAAGGTTAAAGGAGGCTGTTATTCCTCCCCAATTAATTATAGCAGACCTGTATGGTTGGAATAGGCTTACTCTTGCCTAGTGTGAGCGCGCCACACACACGCACGTACACGCGCACGCACGCACATACACACACACACAAACACACACTACTCTCAAACTGCGGGATAGATAGAGAGAGAGGGAGGAATGACAGTGACAGCATGAGCATTGCCAAATAGTAGCCCAAATAGTTTTATGAAAGACATCTTTGTGAGTCTGTGTTGTGGATCGTTGGCTCTAATGCTAGCCTTAACCTTGATTGAACTCAGTTGGCTCTGTTGAATTTTGAAGGTTGTTGATACCGAATGAGAATAGGGGGCTTAATAACTCTATCTATATGTACATATTACCTCAATTACCTCGACTAACCGGTGCCCCCGCATATTGACTCTGTGCCGGTACCCCCTGTATATAGCCTTAGCTATTCTTTCTTAAAACTGCATTGTTGGATAAGGGCTTGTAAGTAAGCATTTCACTTACCTGTTGTATTCGGCGCATGTGACAAATAACATTTGATTTGATTTAATTTTTAGACCGCAAAGTGTTTTTGATTTTGATATGGTATAATAGCCCATTGGTTTTGCCATAAACGTATTTCTTAATCCAGAGTGAATATTGATTGATATTGACTTTTATCACAATATCTACTTACTGTAGGCCTACATAGATTTACAGCAGAAAATATGATGTTGAAAAGCAGAGTTAAAGGAATATGGGAAGACTGGTAGATCACTTCAAGTTGTCTGCTGCTGAACTTGTCTGACTAAACCATCTGCTAGTCTAATTCTCAAAGAGGGGTTGAGGAGAGAGAGACGTGTGGGTGTGTGCGCACGTGCGTGTGTGTTTGTGTGTGTGTGTGAGGAGCTGTTGGATGACCCCACAGGTAGACGATAAGGTCCCACTTGACGTCAAAACCCCCTTTTAGATCTAAAATCCATTAACGTGAAGTGGATGCTGCCTGCAAATGAAATAGAGGCAAGTTTATTTGTGAACGTGAATTGTGTTGCTATAACATAGCTTGCCTACGGAGCTGTGAGGGGAACGGCACCTCCATACCTTCAGGCTCTGATCAGTCCCTACACCCAAACGAGGGCATTGCGTTCATCCACCTCTGGCCTGCTGGCTCCCCTACCTCTGCGGAAGCACAGTTCCTGCTCAGCCCAGTCAAAACAGTTCGCTGCTCTGGCACCCCAATGGTGGAACAAGCTCCCTCACGACGCCAGGACAGCGGAGTCACTCACCACCTTCCGGAGACATTTGAAACCCCACCTCTTTAAGGAATACCTGGGATAGGATAAAGTAAAAAAAAACATTGTAAAGTGGTTATCCCACTGGCAATAAGCTGAATGCACCACTTTGTAAGTCGCTCTGGATAAGAGCGTCTGCTAAATGACGTAAATGTAAATAGCTTGAATGTATTTCTATGCGTACTTCCGAATGGTTAAATACCGTATTTTCTGCTCTCTCGATATTAAGAGAAAGCAGTCTCACTTCACCCATGTTCTCATCCTTATCACATGCCCTTCAAATCAATGTATTGTATTTGATGTTTGACATGTATTAATTGCCTAACTAATGTCCACCAAGCTACTAATCCACCACCTATTGTATATTGACCTCCAGACAATTAACTTACTGACAAAGCACACAAGTCTATCACAGTGCCATCCGTTTTGTCACCAAAGCCCCATATACTACCCACCATTGTGACCTGTACGCTCTCGTTGGCTGGCCCTCACTACATATTCGTCGCCAATCCCACTGGCTCCAGGTCATCTATAAATCTCTGCTAGGCAAATCCCCGCCTTATCTTAGCTCATTGGTCACCATAGCAACACCCACCTGTAGTATGCGCTCCAGCAGGTATATCTCACTGGTCATCCCCAAAGCCAACACCTCCTTTGGCCGCCATTCCTTCCAGTTCTCTGCTGCTAATGACTGGAACGAACTGCAAAAATCTCTGAAGCTGGAGACTCTTATCTCCCTCACTAACTTTAAGCATCAGTTGTCAGAGCAGCTTACCGATCTCGTACACAGCCCATCTGTAATTAGCCCACCCAACTACCTCATCCCCATATTGTTATTTGTTTTGCTCATTTGCACCCCAGTATCTCTATTTGCACATAATCTTCTGCACATCTATCACTCCAGTGTTAATACTAAATTGTAATTATTTTGCACTATGGCCTATTTATTGCCTTACCTCCATAACTTACTACATTTGCACACACTGTATATAGATTTTCTATTGTGTTATTGACTGTATGTTTTGTTTATCCAATGTGTAACTCTGTGTTGTTGTTGTTTTTATCGCACTGCTTTGCTTTATCTTGGCCAGGTCGCAGTTGTAAATGAGAACTTGTTCTCAACTGGCCTACCTGGTTAAATAAAGGTAAAAAATATAAAATAACAAAAATAAAAAATAAAGCATGAAGTAATAAAGACACTTGAATCATTCCGTGCATACATGCATATATCTCATTGATAAGACATATGGAAATGAGTGTGTAGTAGTGACCAGGAGCTTTCACAGCTTCTATACTAAAGACATTATGGAGATAGGAGGAGGGCAGCCTCTTTTAATCTCACCGTAGTAACAGTCCCCTGGCAACGGACCAGAGTGCCAATTATCACCAAAGTCCCCCAGGTTCTCCCATCTCACTCTAGTATCAGTATCATCAGCAGCGCCGGGAAAGTTTAGAAGCTTCTAGCGTCAGGGGAAAACGCCATCGCTGACACAGTAAGTCATTGGGATGTGTTTAATTATTATTTTACCATGAAAGATTAGATTCCAAGATAGAGCTTCAGAGTACATTTGTGATTTTATTTTATTTATGTGTATTGTCCTTACAATGCTGTTTTTCATATTTGTGTTATCATGAGTCAGAATTGTGATAATATTTCATATGTGTTGATGGAGGTAGATGGAAATGTTGCAGCAATTATAAGATGAAAGCAATTGATTGGTCATATTTGATCAGTGGTTTTAGTGTGCAGTTGAAAATGATAATGCAATACTGCTTTATAAGTGAAAAGATGTTCATGGTGCTTTTTTTTTATTGTTTTCTGGATTATAGATGAATTGCAACAGTAAAATCAGTAAATGTAATGATTTATCATTTCAAGTCTCAGTTCCAATTAAGTTGTTTATTGCAGTATTTCAATAGTGGCTCCTGTGCTGCAGTCTTAGCGTCTTCCTGTGTTTCCCAGGGCTCTGATCCTAGCCATATAGACTCCTCTGCAGGAGGACGGGGGCTCCAAACCTTCCTCCTGCTGAATTAGTGAGAGCGAGAGAGAGAACAAGAGAGAGAGAGAGAGAGAGAGAGAGAGAGAGAGAGAGAAACATAGAGGAATCAGCATGGGTTCCAGCTCCTCTTCCTATGCCCCCAAAACCATCTATCTGGACGTGGATGGCAAGGTTCAGAAGGTGGGTCCACCTCTATGAGGTTTATATTGTCTCTTTCCCCCCCCCCCATTTTTTTATTTTATTTGTATTCTTGAATTCTATCTGATATTATTATCCGGATCAGCTGAGTTAACAGATTGCGCCGTCAGCTATTTTCTCTACCGTAGCTAGTCAGCGTACTTGAAATCAAATAGCGAACACCAAGAATGAATATTTGATTACCTATCCATGAGTTCCATCCGTTTTCATTAGCAAATATCCTGGTTGACCACAAAATGAAAGCCACAGACACAGGAACCATGCTATTCTCTTCTTCTTCTCTTCTGTGTGAGAGGAGATGCCCTCTGAGCTAGTCAGTGGGAGCTCTGGGGTCACTCCCGTATCAGAGTTAGACTCTTATCATAGACAGCATCCAAATGATCTTGTGTGATTACATCTCTTCAATCATTGAGGTCCCTGGCTGCAATGAGGGAGTCAACCAATAGACAGACAGATGGTGAAATGGTGTCATTTTTCTACTAATTGTAGGCTACAGTATGGTTTGACTACTGTATGAATCAGGTGACCAAACCAAAAGCTTGCCAAAGTCATATAATCTCTACAGGTGGCTAATGATATTGACGCAATGTGGGTTCATTATGGCTCCACAACCACACACCTAATCTCATGCACCAGTCATTCTGTGCCCCTTGTTGCCTATATGCTCTGTTTCATTTCCATATTCGTGGTGAATAAGTTGTGAATACTCCTCAAAACATGAGTCAGGTGAGAGGCCTCTGAGATAGCTGTGTTTTCAAGTTGTGGTAAAAATAGACCAAGAGGTGGTGTAACAGTGTGGTTCACAGGTGTTTGTGGCGTACTTTAAACAAACACAGACAGTGCCACCTGTTGCTAACATGTTCTATGCCTCCATTGTTTTCTACTCCCTCTGAGTCTGAGGAAAACTATAGATGGTCCTGTGTGGCTCAGTTGGTGAAAGCACGTTGCTTCCAAGGTTAAATTCCCGCAAGGATCACATACAGAAAACGCATGCACTCACTGTACTGTAAGGAAAACCAGAATTGTGTGGTGGACTAATTCAATATCAAAGGGGGAAGAAACAGAACATGATATTTGTGAGGGTAGAAACATTACTAGCCTACCCAGTATGTTCTTGTTATCACAGCTCCCGGGCCATTGCACTGTAAGCATATAATGCAGATAGATAACACGCTGCTGCCACTCTCTGTTTATTATCTGTGCATCGTCACTTTAACTCTACCTACATGTTCATATTACCTCAATTACCTCGACTAACCTGTGCCCCCGCACATTGACTCTGTACCGGTACCCCCTGTATATAGCCTCGTTACTGTTATTTTACTATTGTTATTTTACTGCTGCTCTTTAATTATTTGTTATTTCTTTTTATTTACATTTTTTACTTTCTTACTTATCTATTTTTTACTTAACACTTATTTTTCTTAAAACTGCATTGTTGGTTAAGGGCTTGTAAGGAAGCATTTCACTGTAAGGTCTACACCTGTGGTATTCAGCGCATGTGACAAATACCATTTGATTTGATTTGATTTGATATAGGCTACTGTGTCTCATATTTGCTCTCATCATATAAGCTTCAACATTGTGGTGTGAGGGTAGCCACTGACTCAGAAGATTGGGTGATCTCGCTCTCTGAGGCCGTTGTGAGTAAAGTCTTTAATCAGGTCAACACCCGCAAGGCCGCAGGGCCCAATGGTATTCCAGGGCACGTTCTCAGAGAATGCGCAGAACAGCTGGCAGGCATATTCATGGTCATTTTCAACCTCTCCTTGTCCCAGTCTGTAATCCCCATGTCTCAAGCTGACCACCACCATCCCTGTTCCTAAGAACTCTAAGGCTTCATGCCACAATGACTACCGCCCTGTAGCACTCACTTCTGTAATCATGAAGTGCTTTGAGAGGCTGGTTATGGCACACATTAACTCCACCAACCCAGCCACCCTAGACCAACTCAAATTTGAATACCGCCCCAACAGATCCATAGACGATACAATCTCAATTGCACTCCACAATGCCCTCACCCACCTAGATACGTAAGAGGAATACCAATGTGAGAATGCTGTTCATTGACTACAGCTCAGCGTTCAACACCATTGTCCCCTCCAAGCTCGTCACCAAGCTTAGGACCCTGGGACTAAACACCTCCCTTTGCAACTGGATCCTGGACTTCCTGACGGGCCGACCCCAGGTGGTGAGGGTAGGCAACATCACCTCCCCCACGCTGACCCTTAACACAGGGGCCCACAGGGGTGTGTGCTTAGTCCCCTCCTGTACTCCCTGTTCAACCACAACTGCGTGGCCACACACGACTCCAACACCATCACCAAGTTTGCTGACGATGCGACAATGGTAGGCCTGATCACTGGCGACGATGAGACAGCCTACAGAATGAAGGAGGGCATTGACCTGTTAGTGTGGGGCCGGAACAACAACCTCCCCCTCAACATCAGTAAGGAGCTGATTGTGGAAACGGGGGGGGCAATCATCCACATCGATGGGGCTGCAGTGGAGCGGGTCGAGAGCTACAAGTTCCTCGGTGTCCACATCACTAAGAACTTAAAATGGCATGGGCCCTCAAATCCTCAAAAAGTTATACAGCTGTAGCATCGAGAGCATCTTGACTGGTTGCATCACTGCTTGGTATGGCAATAGTACCGCCCTTGATCGCATGGCGGTACAGAGGGTGGTGCGGACAGCCCAGTACATCATTGGGACCAAGCTCCCTGCCATCCAGGACCTCTATATCAGGCGGTGTGAAAGGAAGGCCCGGAATCTTTTTTTTCACCTTTATTTAACCACGTAAGCCAGTTGAGAACAAGTTCTCATTTACAACTGCGATCTGGCCAAGATAAAGCAAAGCAGTGCGATAAAAACAACAACACAGGTTACATATGGGGTAAAACAAAACATAAAGTCAAAAAAACTTGACCGATGTCGGTTAAATTACTTGAATTTCATTTCATTCTTTTTTTTGTGAGCTCAATGCGCACATAAATCATATGCCCGAACGGTGCTACGTAGTAGGGAGTTATAGTTTCCAACAGGCCAATTTTGTACATAGTTTAGTGCAGAAAACTTGATAATTAACTACAATGACCATAATCCATTGCAGGTCTAAACTTGTCCAGTCTGTGTTTCTTTTACGCTTGCTATGTAGGAGAGGGGGTACATAGAGAGCAGCTTCTTCAAGAGGTATCTCTACCTGAAAATACATGATCTAAGTGATTGATAGTATTCAGCAGTCAAAAAAGTATGTTTTGTTTACTTTGAAGAACTACTAAAATAGTGATTTTATTCAGACAGCATAGGCAGCAGCTCTATAGAGATGAAATGATGACTTGGAAGGAAATAATGAAGTCATCAAGTAAAACAAATGTAATATGCACAACAACTGAAATATTTTATTGAAGTAAAGTAATGTGAATAAATTATTGTTAATAAGTGATAAGCAGAAATGGGCAGACACTACCATCATGGGACTAATTGTTTTATTCTGTGTTGTTACAGCATTCAACCCACATAATGCATAGTGCATGTAATGTTTAAAAAAAGTAATCTAAACCAAAATGGATTTTTTATATAATCGAACAGAAACCGAAACGACCTCAAAAAGCACTAATCGCTCAGCACTACTGTTCTTTTGCTTCCGCACGGTCTGACACCAACAACAGCTTCAATCCCATGCCATAAGACTGCTAAATAGCTTACTAAATAGCTGACAAAATGGCTCCTCAGACTATCTGAGTTGACCCTTGTATTTTATCCTTATTTTTGCACAGTCTCTATGCACACTCACAGGGCCCTACACACTTACCACACTGACACTCCAACACACACACACATACTAATTATACTGACTCCCCACACATGCACACCCACTCACATACAATCATCATATACGCTGCTGCTACTCTGTTTATCATATATCATGATGACTAGTCACCTTACCCCTATACATTTCTACCTCTATCAATCCAGTATCTCTGCACATTGTAAATATGGTACTGGAACTGACTTACTTATGCTTACTTACTTTATCGTGTTCTTCTTATTTATTATTTTGTTCTACCTTGTTATTTTTAGCATTACATTGTTATTGATTACTGCATTGTTGGGGTTAGATCTTGCAAGAAAGGCCTTTCACTGTACTTGTGCATGTGACATTAAAACTTCTCTTATAGAATGTTGCAAATTATACAACGTGTGGGTTTAATCCTGGATGCTGATTGGTTAAAACCCATTCCAGCTGGTGTCTATTGCAATGTTGCATTTGGTAGCATTTCAAATAGCAACTGCTTCTCCAATGGATATGGCCTCCAATTTCTTTGGCTCATTAAATCTTGAATGCATTCAGGGATAAAAATGGTCAATGCCTTCTGCATATTTAATCCACTTAGCACAAGTGAATATACCAGATTTGGTTACCTTTGAACACCGACTAGCCTATGTATTCAAGTCTGCTTTGATTTTGGATACATAGGGCCAGGCACTTAGTAAACCCAGTATAGTTGTGATGGCACAAACCCCTGTTGTTATGGTGGCATAGAGCTTTTTCAAGTAGAGACCTGAAAGTGACACATGGCCATTCAAGGGCTCGAGAGTTTGAGGGATTGTCTACTACACCTGCTTGTGTAAAAGGTCTTCGTGTTGTTGGAGGCTAGCCAACAACAAGCTTAGATACACTTTACTTGACAATGAATTTCAGACAGACACAGTATACAACGAATATGTGTGCCATCAGCATACCACTATATACAGTGGGGAGAACAAGTATTTGATACACTGCCGATTTTGCAGGTTTTCCTACTTACAAAGCATGTAGAGGTTTGTAATTTTTATCATAGGTACACTTCAACTGTGAGAGACGGAATCTAAAACAAAAATCCAGAAAATCACATTGTATGATTTTTAAGTAATTAATTTGCATTTTATTGCATGACATAAGTATTTGATCACCTACCAACCAGTAAGAATTCCGGCTCTCACAGACCTGTTAGTTTTTCTTTAAGAAGCCCTCCTGTTCTCCACTCATTACCTGTATTAACTGCACCTGTTTGAACTCATTCCAGAAAATCACATTGTATGATTTTTAAGTAATTAATTTGCATTTTATTGCATTACATAAGTATTTGATACATCAGAAAAGCAGAACTTAATATTTGGTACAGAAACCTTTGTTTGCAATTACAGAGATCATACGTTTCCTGTAGGTCTTGACCAGGTTTGCACACACTGCAGCAGGGATTTTGGCCCACTCCTCCATACAGACCTTCTCCAGATCCTTCACTCCAGGACCTTGAGATGCTTCTTACGGAGCCACTCCTTAGTTGCCCTGGCTGTGTGTTTCGGGTCGTTGTCATGCTGGAAGACCCAGCCACGACCCATCTTCAATGCTCTTACTGAGGGAAGGAGGTTGTTGGCCAAGATCTCGCGATACATGGCCCCATCCATCCTCCCCTCAATACGGTGCAGTTGTCCTGTCCCCTTTGCAGAAAAGCATCCCCAAAGAATGATGTTTCCACCTCTATGCTTCACGGTTGGGATGGTGTTCTTGGGGTTGTACTCATCCTTCTTCTTCTTCCTAACACGGCGAGTGGAGTTTAGACCAAAAAGCTATATTTTTGTCTCATCAGACCACATGACCTTCTCCCATTCCTCCTCTGGATCATCCAGATGGTCATTGGCAAACTTCAGACAGGCCTGGACATGCGCTGGCTTGAGCAGGGGGACCTTGCGTGCGCTGCAGGATTTTAATCCATGACGGCGTAGTGTGTTACTAATGGTTTTCTTTGAGACTGTGGTCCCAGCTCTCTTCAGGTCATTGACCAGGTCCTGCCGTGTAGTTCTGGGCTGATCCCTCACCTTCCTCATGATCATTGATGCCCCACGAGGTGAGATCTTGCATGGAGCCCCAGACCGAGGGTGATTGACCGTCATCTTGAACTTCTTCCATTTTCTGATAATTGCGCCAACAGTTGTTGCCTTCTCACCAAGCTGCTTGCCTATTGTCCTGTAGCCCATCCCAGCCTTGTGCAGGTCTACAATTTTATCCCTGATGTCCTTACACAGCTCTCTGGTCTTGGCCATTGTGCAGAGGTTGGAGTCTGTTTGATTGAGTGTTTGGACAGGTGTCTTTTATGCAGGTTCAAACAGGTGCAGTTAATACAGGTAATGAGTGGAGAACAGGAGGGCTTCTTAAAGAAAAACTAACAGGTCTGTGAGAGCCGGAATTCTTACTGGTTGGTAGGTGATCAAATACTTATGTCATGCAATAAAATGCAAATTAATTACTTAAAAATCATACAATGTGATTTTCTGGATTTTTGTTTTAGATTCCGTCTCTCACAGTAGAAGTGTACCTATGATAAAAATTACAGACCTCTACATGCTTTGTAAGTAGGAAAACCTGCAAAATCGGCAGTGTATCAAATACTTGTTCTCCCCACTGTAACTGACATTGTATAATCTGTTTTGGCATTTCTGTGTATATTGCTGTGATTTACAGAGAATGATACAAACTCTCTCACTGGGTTGATGACGCAATAATTTGTTGCTAGTATGTTGTTAGAGTGTCGTATTATCTGCGAGATTGGGTTGGTCCCTGATAAGGGTAGGCTACAATGTGTTTAGTTCAAACATATTTTCAACTGCATGCCTTTGTGATTTAGTCCTCAACATTTTAACTCTCAACATACAGGGCTCACTTGAAAAAGAGATGTGAATCTTGATGTGACTTCCCCGTTTAAATAAAGGGTAAATAACATTTAAAAAATATAATTGTTTTCTTCCCCCACTCTTTCCACTTTGGACACTGCAGCCTTTTCTTTTACAACAGACTCAGGTCTCACAGAGAGCTGATTGTTTTCAGATGGCTTGAGATGCATAGGGAGACACAGACGACACTCACCATGCGTCTGCCTTTTTTCAGGTGGTTTTCAGTCGGCACTGCAGCCCATGTGACATCAAGGAGCTTCTTTGTTCCTCATCCAACATCCCCAGGTCAGTGACATTTCAGCTGCAGCCATCACCTTCTCTCGTCTCTCTCACCACTCCCTCACAGTCACACGTCAGTCTAAAGTATGCATTACACACAACACATTTGTTTCAAGTTCACTACAAACTTATCGACCCCCTATCCTGACAGAGCTTCATGAATGATAAGTAAACTACAAGTAAACACCAAATGACAAGCTTAGCGTGTGTTTTAGAGCATATTAAGAAGAAATGGAGGTTGCATTCTTAATGGAACACTATATAGAGCACTAATGTTGTGCCCTTGTCAAAAGTAGTGCAGTTTGGGAATAGGGTGCTATTTGGAATGCATCCTTATTATTTATTATTGTTGCTCCCCCTCCATAGGAATACTGCCATCATGATGGTGGATCCTGAAGGGGCCCTGGTGTCCATAGACCCGACTATGCCTACCAACTCTCCCAAGTAACACGTCACCTTTACCCTAATCGCCTAATCTCAATGATACAGTATATTTATTGATCTCAGTCATAGAAAAGCCTTCCTGACCGTTGTTAATCCAAAGACTACATAGCCTTTATACTCTGAGTAAAAATACTTTTCAAATGTGATGTAAACTATGACTTGATGAATGATGTTAGAATGTCACTGACATGTTTTACAGCTCCTTGTACAAAGTCATTTCTTTGTCCACCGGTCAGCTAGGAGGTGAAGTACCAAAGTGATATTTCAAATTCAGCAACACTTTTTAACCTTTGACCTTTTAGTCCTTAATTAATTCTTACTCACATAACTCACATAAAGCTATGACAACAAAACTTAAAAACAATGTAAAAACAATGTTAAAACAGATCTGGGTACTAAACATTTCTTCATGTTTACCGGTAGCTTTTTGATCACAAGAGTGATTTATTTCTTGCTTGTTTGCGCCCACAGATAAAGAAGACATGTTTCAAAACGTGTTATCTCAGGTGGCAGAGCAGTTCAGCAGGTAATTGGTGTGTTTATGTTCCACTGCAGACAGAAGTTTTCCACTTTAGTCTTTTCCCTTTCCACAGAAATACCTCCATGACACCAGGACCTTTCAAACAAACCCCTTTCACATATTTTTGCAGGGCTTTCCGAATCAACGAGCTGAAAACTGAGGTGACCAACAGACTGGCCATGTTGGAGAAAAGAGTGGAGTGTATGTGCAGGGTTTATTCTTTAACTTTCGATGTGTGTTTCTCTCTTTGTGTGTGTGTGTGTGTGTGCCTGTGTGCCTGTGTGTTTCACTGTTACTGAATTCACGCCTTTATGTACTAACAGTCATGTTGTTGTTACAGTGGAGGGACTGAAGGTTGTGGAGATTGAGAAGTGCAAAAATGACCTAAAGAAACTACGAGATGAGATGACATCCAGAGGAGGAGGGAGGTACGATGACCTTTGACATAAATTACACTCATCAAGCCATGCTCCAGAGTTCTTAGGATATTCTATAGTAAGACTTTTATGATGGTTTTAAAATGTTGTTGTGATTCAGAGAAATCATACAGCTAGTAGATTGATGATACAAATATTATGTATTTGCTCGCATCTCTTCAGAGTTGGGAACTGTCCCTGCAAATACAACTTCTCAGACGACGGGAAGAAGCTTAATCCCAGACGTGACGTCCCAAGTTATCCAAAGGTACGGAATTAGGAGATTCTAGTAATATACAGCAGGCTACATGTTTTTTTCTGAGTCATATCTAAAGATATTCATCACTTTTACATAATTAATCCTAGGAATGACGCAGTGCCTTCTCTCTCATTTCTACAGTACACCTTATCCCAGGAGACTATTGAAGCACTGAAGAAGCCAACATTCGATGTCTGGCATTGGGAACACAATGAGGTTAGTTCTCTTGAGATTCAGATCTAATATCTATTATATTTCCAACCAGGCCTTTATAATCACATTTTTGTAGTAAAACATTTTGAAGTATTTTCTAAAATTGTGAACTTAAAGGAATACTACACTCAAAAACGATATTTTGGTATTTTGTTCATTAGTCCAATCCCAAATGTTTTTGCATGGCAGCAATCAAGTTTAAGATAGAGCACTTGTTGTGCCTTATGATGATGTGTGTAGTATTCCTTTAACTGTGTCTTTGATCGGTGGTTTAGATGCTAAGCTGCTTGGAGTATATGTATCACGACCTGGGACTGGTGAAGGAATTCAACATGAACCCCATCACTCTCAAACGCTGGCTGGTAAAAGTATAACTGTAGAAAAGCAATTACCTCCATATGCAAGTGATATGCAACTGATATGGAACAACTTCAAAAGAAGAGAACCAAAGAGTATTGATGACTAGGATAGTTTGATTGACAGCTTTCTTTCTCACAGCTGGGCATTCAGGAGAACTATCGCAGCAACCCGTTCCACAACTTCCGCCACTGCTTCTGTGTCAGTCAGATGATGTATGGCATGATTAACCTGTGTAACCTGCCGGTAAGAAACGACTGTACTAATATAATATAATACATGCCATTTACCAGACACAAATGGTCTATAACTAGGGTCCAGAGTTTTTTCCTGGTCAGGTCAGGTGGTCAGGAAAATCTCCTGGCACCTTGTATTAGAGATTTATAGTAGACTAACATGTGCTATGTGTGTTCCTCAGGAGAAGATGACTCTGACGGACATGGGCATTCTCATGACAGCTGCAGTGTGCCACGACCTGGACCACCCCGGGTACAACAACACGTAAGCGCCCAAAGGTTCCTACTCTGCGCCTCAGTTCCCCCTGCTCTATAGCCTTGACTAGATCTCTGAATAGATGTTGATGATAGACACAATACTGAGGTGTTCATTCACAAAGAGATCTTTTGGAACTTCTTCAATTATGTTATTACATTGTGGAAATGGTCCAATGTATGCTTCCAGGTTTGATGTAAGGTCAGAAGTTCCTTCCTAACCATGTGACATGACCAGGGTAAAACTCTGGGCCCTAGTGATTATAGGCTTCCCTGGTCAGGACATGTTGTCAAGGAACGCTCCTGGTTTTAGGCATAAATCAAACTGTCACAGAGGTGTATTTTGCTCGTCAGGTACCAGATCAACGCTCGCACAGAGCTGGCCGTGCGTTACAACGATATATCTCCCCTGGAGAACCATCACTGCGCCGTGGCCTTCCAGATCCTCTCGCTGCCCGAGTGCAACATATTCGCCAATGTCGAATTGGAGGCCTACAAGCAGATCAGACAGGTAGGTGGTGTCCTAGGCTAATGCACAGTGATTCTTCTGCATCCCAAATGGCATAGTGCACCACTATTGACAGAAGTAGTGCACTATATAGGGAATAGGGTGCCACTCTCCAACTAACCAGGAGATGTTTTGAGTTGGCCTAAGGTAGGATGATTCCATCTCCCTTTACAGGCCATCATTACCCTGATCTTGGCCACAGACATGGCCCGGCACGGAGAAATATTAGACTCCTTCAAACATAAAGTGGACAGCTTTGACTTCACCAACGAGGAGCACGTCACATGCGTACGTATCGTACATCACATGACATCAACTGTCTATGAATACTGTACATCAAGGGGTGCCAATAGGCATAACTTTGTTCAGGTATAGCCTCAGCACTTCAGCAAACAACAAAAGGTAGGAGGGGTGGTCAATAACAAAGACAGGGATGGAAAAATAGGGCATACCCAAGAAAGACTTTGAATAGGGGACTGGAGATATCACGTGATTGTAATGGAGTTAAGATCGTACTGTAAGCTCACTCCACAGCTATCTTGAAATGCCGCCAATGGAGCTATCGAATTAGATCTTTTTCGATAGCTCAAGCGGTTGGTACGTTGTCAAGGAGGGGGTCACGTGGGTCTGCGAGCAGAGGATCACTGGTTCAAGCCCGATATGGGGACATGGACGGTGGAGGAAGCTAAACTGTTAGCAGCACACTGATGTCCGTTTCATGATGTCAGTCCTGTCCATCCTATGGAATAAAGCCAGAGGGTTCGAAGATAAAGTGCCTGTGTTAATCTTAAGTGCTCCAAAGCCTTTTACCACAAAAAGTCTAGCCAATGATAAAAACTATGGTTGTGTTGACATAATGCATGGTGAAAAGGTCTCTTTATGCCTTGTCCGTATGTGTGCAGCTGAAGATGGTTTTGATCAAATGCTGTGACATCTCCAACGAGGTTCGGCCTACGGAGGTGGCTGAACCCTGGGTGGACTGTCTGCTGGAGGAGTATTTCATGCAGGTGATCTCAATCAAGTCTAATCATGTCTAAGAATAATAATGTATAATAATGTATAATTATAAAGTCTAATAATAATGAGTCTAGTAATGTGTTGATTGGAAGTATGGGGTGAAAACAGGCTCAGCTGTCACTCTTGAAGTTGCGCATGCTTTTATTAGAAGGGTAAAAATAATGTATGTTTTAGCCATCTTGGCCTTCATCAGAATGAGTCTATTAATTAGAATGATGTCATTAAAGAGTGGAGTGACATGTTCAAACCCTCCTGTCTCGGGAATGGACAGAGTGACAGGGAGAAGACTGAAGGGCTGCCGGTGGCTCCGTTCATGGACAGAGACAAAGTGACCAAGCCCACTGCCCAGATCGGATTCATCAAGTTTGTCCTCATCCCAATGTTTGAGACAGTCATGAAGGTATGCGTGTGTGTTTGAACTACAAAGCAATGTCACAATATTAGATTTACATAGTGTGTAAGTATGTGTGTGTCGGTGTTGGTGTTTGTGCACATGAGCGTGTGCGCATCTGTACCCGTCTGCGAGTGTTTGCGTGTGCTTCTGTTTGAACACATCTCTTATATTTCATGACCTCTTGAAAACAATTCCAGACTAGAAAAGGCTGCTGTCCTGAATACCTACCCACCATCCTCCCCTGTGTGTGTTGCAGCTCTTCCCCCAGATTGAGGAGATCATGGTGCAGCCTCTGAGAGACTCTAGAGACCACTATGAGGAGCTGAAGCAGATCGATGACGCCATGACAGAGGTAGGACATCTGTTCTCACTTAATGTTACACTGTCCTTCAGGGTTGGGGTGAATTCCATTTGAATTCCAGTCAACTCAGAAAGTAAACCAAATTCCAATTCCAATTCCCAATTTTCCTAATTGAAAAAACATTGGAATTTGTTATTACTCACGATCAACCAGGGTATTTGTATCGGTGGTGGGGTGGGATTACATGTCCATGTCCAACCACTTTCTAACATAAAAGTGTGTCTTTTGTTCAATGAGGCGCAGAAGAAAAAAACAGAAAATATGTCATTAGGAGGGAAGAAGAAGTAAGCTTTGCTGCTGCTACGAGTGCAGTGGTGCTGTGTAAGTAACTGACTCTGATTGGCCTGTAGTGTTAGCCCTGAGTGCCCTCTCTCTTCTGCCTCTCTCTAGTCTGCCGACAACAACACTGCTGCAAGCTAGTGAGCTAGCTATAGTAGGAGCACAAGGCTTTTTTTTTTACTACGACCGCACAATATTTTCATCACTCTGAATTTGCTTTCGAAAAAAGAACTGAATTCACAAAAAGAAACAGCTCAACTCTACCGCATTACAAATTTTTGTTTTCACAAAAAAAACAACAGACTCTGTTGAGTATTTGGAACCACTAGCAAGATGAGGCTCTTCCATTGAAGATGAGGTTTATAGTTGAAGTATTCAGTTCGATAGTATTCCCCTCCAATTTGCACCAATCAGTCCTGGCCCTTGGGAGGGAGGGCACTCACCTCAACACCAAAAACGAAGCTGGTCAATTACATAGACCTACAGCCCAGTGGCAAAAGCAAAGTGGTGAAAACGTTGTGCTGTCTAAACGTCATCAATGTGGGTCGTTGGATTCTTTACAACCTCATTGATAACGTTTTGACGACCAGATACTGTCTTCCCCGTCTATGATTTTACAGTTTTTCTTTCCCTTTGCTGTGTGTGGTATTGCAAGTTCATAGTGTGCAGGATTTTCCACAGCGAAGAGCATTGTGAAGGATATGGATACTGATGGAGCCAAATCACAATCAAGAATGCTTTGTCCTACTCAAAGCACTGTGTGTGTGTGTGTGTGTGTGTAGGTGTGTAGGTGTGTGTGTGTAGGTGTGTAGGTGTGTGTGTGTGTAGGCATGTGTGCGTGAGGGTGTGTGTGTGCGTGGGGGTGTGCATGTGTGTGTGCCACTTAATCAGAATCCTCTCTCTGGAGAATCCCATCTGATATCCTGAAGTGCTTGTTTCATTTTAGGGCTCTGGCTCTCGTTTTATGATCCAAAAATTCAAAAAGGTCATGGGTCGTCCTGATCTGCGTCTTTGAAGACAAGATGGAGGGTGAAAAGGCTTGTCTTCTACACACTGAACCAACCTTAGACTACATGAAACCTCCTGGTTGATCTCCACTGTTTTGTTATGGACATTACAGAAGGACAATGGCTCTGTTTCAATGTCCACACTAGCATACTACTTAGGAGGAATTAATGTACCAGGCACATTGGAATATAGCTAATCTGAAAGCTAATTGGTCATTGCAGGTATCAACGGCTGTGTTTACACAGGCAGCCCAATTCTGATCTTTTTGCCCAATTATTGGCAAAATATCTGATCTGATTGGTCAAAATACCAATATTTGGGCAGAATATCATAA
Organism: Coregonus clupeaformis; assembly: GCF_020615455.1. NCBI lineage: Eukaryota > Metazoa > Chordata > Actinopteri > Salmoniformes > Salmonidae > Coregonus > Coregonus clupeaformis. Next base: position 8,950,740 of record NC_059196.1, read on the forward strand.
TTGGTCTGTCTATGTATATGCAGCCTATCATAATTTCTGAGTGACAATTGGTCATTGTAGGTATTAACATGCCATATTTTCTGCTTTCTGTTTTTAGTCACACTTGTTGATGTTGATATTACGGTATAATGAATAACAACTAAGTTGTTTACTAGAACATTCACGTTTCCTTTTTCAATTCTCCTATTCAAATGCAAAACTGTTTCTGAAACAGTTTGAATAAATTGACTCTTAATTTAACCATGTCAAGTACACAGCATATTTTAACATAATTAACATAATTCTTATTATGAGTTTAAACAAATTCAACTAATTATCCCGTAGTGTGTGCACTGAATGAATTTACATAAATTCATATTTTGAGGTTTGTGTAATAGCACATCTATTGTTGTGCAATATATTCAGTCTTAGATACATGTTGTAAGTTATTACAAAAGTATTTAAATACAATCTAAAATGTTATTCTTGTATTCCATTTCTTTTTGCATAGTACATCCTACATAAACTGTGCAAAATACAGCACAGTTGTAAAACATATAACATCCTTTTATACTAAATGTGTCACCTGGTAATAAACTCCACCAGTATTTTGGAAAGTTGCAGGTTATTAAGAAGAAATCAATATGTACAGTAGTATCTGATTTTCATCTCAGAAAGTAATTCTCATCGAAGGTTCATGAGTCATGCCATTGACCCTTCTCCGATTGGTGCAGCCATGAATGAACCAATGGGAGGTCAAGCTCGGGAGTCTTTGAAAGCTTGTGTACTTTACTTGATATCTGTATTCTATTGTGTATGCTTTATGCACAATATGGATGTCCCATGCTTACGCTTGGATTTCCTGCTCATTGTCGTTTAGGAAGCGTAGTAGTCTGTAGCTTCAGGCTTTGAGGGGGTATGTGTTGAAACAAGACTTCTTTGCCAGTTTTGTTGTACAACCCCAAGCTACCACTTAACCGACATCTCTCTATAGTGTCCCTCCACAAAAATAAGTGGGTGGTATTCAACAGCTACAGTAGATTTTCTATTGCCAGTTTTATAACCTTTGTTTATTGCAACCTGTTTCACATTTCCAAGCGTGATAATTGTCCATCTGTAAGACGTTACTTACATATGATTACACTTTTTATGACCTACATGATTCTGATGACATTTGGATGATAAAGTAATTTATATGGCCCAGAAGAATCCAAAGAGATAGGATGTAAATACTGACTTTAATGTTTTTAGCAGGTCTGCTGCTAGATACTAATGACTTTTGGAAAATTCCAGAGGGACAAACAGGGATGAAAATAACTTTCTTCTGTACGTTTTCTTTGCTAGTTGGCTTCACGTATAAGACCTTTTCACCTCTTTTCTGCTTCTGTTTGATGGGGTTGAACTTAGGTCCTGAGTATAGCCTAGTCATTTTGTTTAGAGGGAACTATCTCTATACTCCATGTTGCATGAAAGTAACCACTAGTCCTTGCTTACTCACTCTCCCCCCAACATTGTATCTTTCTGATAAATTATACTTTGCGTGTAAACTATTTGTTTTAGTTCTTTGTTTGATTCTCACTGCAGTATCATTTTGCCCTTTTCTCTCATTTCAATTACTCATAAACACCCCTTAGACATGTCCTACTCTGTTGATGATGCAGCAGCAAGAGACTGAGATGACTCCCAAGACAATTATAACCTTTTTCATCACTCAAGTTTCTTCAAAGAAAGGACAACTCTCAGTTGACACTAAGAGACACGTCTGAAGCCTTTGAATGAGAGTAATCACCCCCCAGCCCCCTCTCCCTCTCTCCCTCCCTCCTTCGCGCTACTCTCACTTGCGTGCAAGACATCAAGACACACAGTATTTACATTAACCAGAAGGAATGCTTTAATTAGCTATGACATACTCTTATCACGAAGGAGACATATTGATTTAGTTTAATATACTGTATGCACCCTTTAAATACCTTGTATCAGATTACCTAATAAATGTAATCAACAATGTGTATTTCACTGCTACCTTTTATTACTATTACAAAGGGATGAAGATGTACAGTAGACATTGAAGACAGAAAATGTCACCACAGCTTTTGGATATTGTGATTCTTTTCCCTGAACTGATAAAGACCATTGGACACAACTAATTCGTTTTTTGTCTTAAACTGACAGATTTCTATGTTTTTTTATGTATTATGCTAATGAGATTGCCGCGGAGACGCGGACATCGACTATAGGGGGTTAATTCATGCCATTTATTTTCTTTAGCACTTCTAACACCCATTCAATTGAACAACAACCCATTACTGAAGTTGTTTTTATGAACGCAATTTTAATTAAATAATTGATAACTAAAAAGTAATCAATCTATTATAAGTGCCTTGGGCAAGTGTCACATCTTATATTCTCTTGCCAAAGGGCTTTAAAGGTATTTTTGTGGATCTAAAAAAGGGTAACTACTGTATCACTTTCAAAGAAACCTTGACATTCTGTGGTAAAAACAACAAGACCTTCCAAAGGTTTTCCAAAAAGTTTCATTCTAACATGCTAATGTTACCGATCTGAAATGGCTAGCTAGTTAGCGGTGCGCGCTAGTAGCATTTCAATCGGTGATGTCACTTGCTTTGAGACCTTGAAGTAGTTGTTTCCCTTGCTCTGCAAGGGCTTCAGGGTTTTGTGGAGCGATAGGTAATGATGCTTTGAGGTGACTGTTGTCACTATGTTCAGAGAGTCCCTGGTTCAAGCCCAGGTTGGGGCGAGGAGAGGGAAGGAAGCAAAACTGTTACACTAGGTAAGGCCAGAAGTCTGAGGTTTCACATTAAACCTGTTAGAACTTGATAAGTAGACCTGGTGCATCTATGTTGTCATACAGGCAGAGGTGTCATACACCCTAAACATCTGAGTGGGCACAAAGTATTGGGGGTGGTCCGGAGGGGGCTAGGCCCCCTGTATGTAAGTCGGAGGATTTTGCATTTTCAAACACCTGAAACACATTTTTCCTGCAATCTAGAGGCATACTCATTATGCTTAATTATCTAAGCATACCTCTTGAGCTGTCTGTATCCTCCTGACTGGTGGTTCTTTTTTTAAAGAAACTAAATATGCTTCTCTGCATCTCTGCTAAAATCTTGGTAAAAGATTGAAAGGAATTTGAGTCTTATTAAGTACATTTAGTAATTGCTTGCTTTTCTAAAGTCTACTAACCTTGCCAGCAGGCATGCCAGCTAAAATAGTTAGACAAGCTAGCTACTCTAACTTTATTGATAGCTTGAAATGGCTTCTTGGTAGCTAGTTATGAGGTTGGGATATTGGGAACATATCTGGGCTAGCTAAAGACATTTTCATAAAATTGGTAGGTGGCTAGTAGTATTACAGAGAAACAACAACAAAACATTTTACAAAAAAATATACAGTACCAGTCAAAGGTTTGGACACACCTACTCATTTGTTACAGGAGGGGGTCGCAGTTCCGGAGCGACCCACTAGGTGTCGTCCTCCGACATCCTTAGGCACCTCCTCACTCACAGTCGGGACTAATCATCTTCCTATTGGTGTCACCTGTGTCTATCTGATTCACCTGTGTATTTCTGCCCTCACTTCCCTGTGTTCCCTTGCTCAGCAGTACTAATCAGTGTCTGATCGCGGGACGTATGGACAGGTACGTGAGAAGTGTTCGCCCTGTTTATTTACTATTTCAATCATAGTTTGTATTTCGTATTTTAGGTTGTCTGCCTGTTTTTTGGAGTCTTATTTGCTCCACCTTTCTTTTCCGTTATTTTGTATCCTGGCTTCGGGACCATCAGTAAAGATCCTTGTTTCACCATCTCTGCCTACTGCCTACTGTCTAACCTGCACCGCACCTGGGTCACACCTCACACCAACCCTTACACTCATTCAAGGGGTTTTCTTTATTTTTACTATTTTTTTTACATTGTAGAATAATAGCAAAGACATCAAAACTATGAAATAAAACATATGGAGTCATGTAGTAACCAAAAAAGTGTTAAACAAATCAAAATATGTTGGATATTTGAGATTCTTCAAATAGCCACCCTTTGCCTTGATGACAGCTTTGCACACTCTTGGCATTCTCTCAACCAGCTTCACCTGGAATGCTTTTCCAACAGTCTTGAAGGAGTTCCCACATATGCTGAGCACTTGTTGGCTGCTTTTCCTTCACTCTGCCGTCCGACTCATCCCAAACCATCTCAATTGGGTTGAGGTCGGGGGATTGTGGAGGCCAGGTCATCTGATGCAGCACTCCATCACTCTCATTCTTGGTAAAATAGCCCTTAAACAGCCTGGAGGTGTGTTGGGTCATTGTCCTGTTGAAAAATAAATGATAGTCCCACTAAGCCCAAACCAGATGGGATGGCGTATCACTGCAGAATGCTGTGGTAGCCATGCTGGTTAAGTGTGCCTTAAATTCTAAATAAATCACAGACAGTGTCACCAGCAAAGAACCCCCACACCATAACACCTCCTCCTCCATGCTTTACGGTGGGAACTACACATGCGGAGATCATCTGTTCATCCACACCGCATCTCACAAAATCTCAAATTTGGACTCCAGACCAAAGGACAAATTTCCACCGGTCTAATGTCCATTGCTCGTGTTTCTTGACCCAAGCAGGTCTCTTCTAAGCAGGTCTCTTCTTATTGGTGTCCTTTAGTAGTGGGTTCTTTGCAGCAATTCGACCATGAAGGCCTGATTCACACAGTCCCCTCTGAACAGTTGATGTTGAGATGTGTCTGCTACTTGAACTCTGTGAAGCATTTATTTGGGATGCAATTTCTGAGGTTGGTAACTCTAATGAACTTATCCTCTGCAGCAGAGGTAACTATGGGTCTTCCATTCCTTTGGTGAGAGCCAGTTTCATCATAGCGCTTGATGGTGTTTTCGGCTGCACTTGAAGAAACTTTCAAAGTTCTTGACATTTTCCGTATTGACTGACCTTCATGTCTTAAAATAATGATGGACTGTCATTTTTCTTTGCTTATTTGACCTGTTCTTGCCATAATATGGACTTGGTCTTTTACCAAATAGGGCTATCTTCTCTAAACCCCCCCTACCTTGTCACAACACAACTGCTTGGCTCAAACGCAGTAAGACAGAAATAAATTCCAGAAATTAACTTTTAAGAAGGCACACCTGTTCATTGAAATGCATTCCAGGTGACTAGCTCATGAAGCTGGATGAGAGAATGCCAAGAGTGTGCAAAGCTGTCATCAAGGCAAAGGGTGGCTATTTGAAGAATCTCAAATATAAAATATATTTTGATTTGTTTAACACTTTTTTGGTTACTACATGATTCCATAGTTTTGATGTCTTCACTATTATTCTACATTGTAGAAAATAGTAAAAATAAAGAAAAACCCTTGAATGAGTAGGTGTGTCCAAACTTTTGACTGGTAGTGTATGTTTTTTACATTTTTAAACAGGATAAATCTGAGTGGGCACGTGCCCATGTGCACCCTATGGTATACAGGACAAAACAATGGACAAAGTGACTTGGTAACACAGGCATTCACCTTTATAAAACCAGTCGTCACCTTCATGAGTGTTGCAGTATCATTCATAACAATCTTCATAACACTTTACAGTGAGTGCATACATTATTTATTATTATTATTATTATTTATTTTTTCATACTGGCCCCCCGTGGGAATCGAACCCACATCCCTCGCGTTGCAAACGCCATGCTCTACCAACTGAGCTACATCCCCGCCGGCCATTCCCTCCCCTACCCTGGACAACGCTGGGCTGGGCCAATTGTGCGCCGCCACATGGGTCTCCCGGTCGCGGCCGGCTACGACAGAGCCTTTATTCGAACCAGGATCTCTAGTGGCACAGCTAGCACTTAGACTACTGCGCCACTCGAGAGACATTTATTCAACGTCATTCGAGACTTGTTACCAGAAACTCTTCTCAAACAATTGTCAGAGAATTGTAAACTCCAAGAAGTGGATGTGTGATAGGTGTGAAATGCCTTCCCTAGCAACAGTGACCCAGGAAGTGACGCAATACTTCTCAGTAAAAAGGGACCTGTGGTAATCTAAAAGCTCTGTTCAGGCCCTTATCAAGTAAACTTTGTTCTTTAAACTGAATTTGTCAGTGAAAGTGTGTTGAAGATATGTTCTCTGGAATGTTAATCATAAGAGATTAAATCTGCACTCACCACAATGGTTGAAACTCATAGAGGAACGAAACGCATCAAGTGAGACTGCCAGATAGTTATGTCTACGTGTTTTAGTTTTTCTTTAAACCGCAAATTCAAATGGATTACTTTGACTCACCCACACAGACAGTGTGGTGAAGAAGGCGCAACAGCGGCTTGGCACCTAAAACCCAGATGCACAATTGAGAGCATCCTGTCAGGCTCTCCAGAGGGTGGTGCAGTCTGCCCAACGCATCACCAGTGGCAAACTACCTGCCCTCCAGGACACCTACAGCACCCGATGTCATAGGAAGGCCAAAAGGATAATCAAGGACAACAACCACCCGAGCCACTGCCTGTTCACCCCGCTATCATCCAGAAGGTGAGGTCAGTACAGGTGCATCAAAGCTGGGACTGAGAGACGGAAAAACTGCTTCTATCTCAAAGCCATCAGACTGTTATATAGCCATCACTAACACATTAGAGGCTGCTGCCCCATATACATAGACTTGAAATCACTGACCACTTTAATAATGGAACACTAGTCACTTTAATAATGTTTACATATTTTGCGTTACTCATCTCATATGTATATACTGTATTCTATTCTATTCTATTCTATTCTATTCTACTGTATCTTAGTCTAATTCCATTCCTTTACTTTAGATTAGTGTGTATTGTGTGTATTGTTGTGAATTTGTTAGATATTACTTGTTAGATATTACTGCACTGTTGGAGCTAGAAACACAAGCATTTCGCTACACCCGCAATAACATCTGCTAAACACGTGTATGTGACCAATAGAATTTTATTTGATTTGTCCATCAAGGATAGGTCAGGGATGGGCCACATTTTTTTTCTTTACCGATTTGTACTTCCAAATCAATTTGCAGGCCGAAAAAAGGGAAGTTATTTCAATATAGCTCGATTATGATTTATACATACTGTCTATCAGGTTTAAGAAGTTCAAGTGTAGCCTGGAGTTCTCTTTTCATCCAAAAGAATCATGTAACAAAAACCAAAAAAATTGGAAAAGGGAAGTATGGACATTCTTTCCTCCATGTGCATTTAGAGACAACCATGATAGGTAGCAGCTGGCAATGTGTAGCAGCTGGCAAAATGATTTGAAGTTGCAGAGCCGTTTTGGACTGCCCAGTACATGTATCTCTCCTACCCATGCTCTCTCTCTCTCTCTCTCTGTCTTTCTTTCTCTCTCTGCACAGAGCGCCCCCTAGGCACAGAGACTCTTCCCTGGCTGCTTTTCTGTAAATTACTAGGGTAAAAGGTCAGTGCGTGGGCTGGAGGACAGCGCTGTTGCTTTAAACCCCTCCATCAGCAGGCCTTCTTCCAGGGGAATTTATGCTGCAGCTGCAGGCCCTATCATGACCCATGAACCTATAGCCTTCATACCAAAATTCTTCACATTTACAGAGCAGCAACATTTCAACCTTACATGCCTTGTACTAACCAACTACTTTCTCGGAGAACGATCAGTGAAGATCGCATTTAAGATTCTCCGCATTTAAGCTAAAAAGTGGTTGTTTGTCTTCTTCAGACCAGGCATAATGGTTATACGGTCTTGTGAGTCACTCTCGTTCTTTTCATTGCTGACCATGCAGACAGTTACCACGACTCAGTGCTGACCAGTCCAGACACAGACCATTTCAAGTGCTCAGATGAGAGGCAAAGGTATGTTTTTTCATGAGAACAGCTGTTAAACTCACGGATGTTCCGTTCTTGACTCCCACATGCATGAGAATGTCAGATTCCAACTGATCTCTGAGTAGGGGCTAGGGAGACAAGACAAACACAGATAAAAGTAGCACGCCCCTCTTCCTGTGAGGGCCATTCTTTGGGCTATTTATGGCAGCATCGCAACTTATTGAAATGTTACACTTTCTACATGTTTGACAAGATTGGAAGACCTCACACATCGGAGGCAGAGTACTTCACGAGGACACCTGTATCAGCTCCAGGTCGTTAACTTTACAGGATGTCAGGACGAAGTGTAGGATTCTGCTAAACAGAGAGCATATAACATTTTTATTAAACCAGGTCCATTCTCATATTCTCATTCAACATTTAATTTATCACAGCTTCTTACAACATATGAGAGCAGTTTATTCAGCGTGTGAGTTATCCCTTGACTATAAAATCTCTGTTTTTCATCAATAAGGCAATCTCTCAAAGGCAACATTCTTTTATGAAAATATTGAGAGGTCTTGTTTCCAAAAGAGCTCTGGTGGCTATGGAGGCTAACCCATCTTAAAGTATACAAGTCCTGCATGCCAGCATTTACCAGTGCTGTATCCACAAAATGTGATAGCATAACATCCCACATGCAGGTCAAACAACACTGATTTTCAAGAAGGGAGTCCTTTCTTTTTCGGCAATAGACGTTTTCAGAGAATGGTCTTATCTTGGACGAACTTCTCTTTTTTTGTTCCTCTTCTCAAACGTATTTCTTTAGTTAGTAGGAGAAGAGCTGTAACTAAATGTTATTTACAGTAGTACTGTAATTGAATGTTCCTCTTCTCTAACCTCTATTTTTAGACTCTGTGAAGGGTCTTATGAAACGTAACTGTAAAATGTTGTAGGACGTTCATACGGTACTCATTCATTTTAGGAAGGGATATTGGAACCAGTTGATTGACTTGAAACAGACACCTAGGGCATTGGAAAAACAACATGGAAAAGGTTTATTTTTCGAGAGCTGACATACATGTCATGTAGTGGATGGTTCTGAAATACCTCATCATATCTTAATTTGCATCATCACTGAAAAATGTGAGGGAAATGACCAGTTCACATCACACAACAGTCTATTAGTGTCATACTGTATACATGGCCGATGACCATGAAGAGTAACTCCCTTGCATTTGTCAAATAGCATCTTTATTTTTATCTTTAGTCATCCACATATTATGTGCTTGTATTAGTTCAGCCTGCTATGAAACTCTATTAGGCCTACAACTAACAATAGCAAGACTTACAGTATCTACATTCAAAAGCATACGTCAGTGGTTGCCCTCATTTCCGACAGTCTAAAAACAGACATTTTACAACGTCTGCTGCTGTAGACAGTTAAATTAGTGGTTATTTCATCCAAATTAGAATGCCAGAAGACTCCAAAAGCTAAAAGATTCAGCTTAGTCCTGCTCAGAGCAGAAATCTGGTTGCTAAAGAAAAGGACCAGACGGAATGGTTTTACGCCGCGATAATCTCCTGCAGGCATCTTGATTGTGTGTTGGCAAAACATCAGCAGCGGCACAGCGACCATTGGCCCACACGGCAATTACACTGTGCTCTTATCTGAATGAATAGCAGGCCTGTTGTCTATCTACTGTATCTATCTCTCTATCTCTCTATCTCTCTCTCTCTCTCTTCCGGTCTGTCTGTTTCTGTCTCTCTCTTTCTCTCTCTCTCTCAGGTCATGCATGCACACTTATTGCAGACCTCTCGCCTTGCACGCCGTCATTCCTGTCACCAGCCACTCATGACCTCTCTCATACTTATGGGGACATTCGCTGACCAGAGCTATTTTGGGATGCAGTGGAGACTATAGGATAGCAGTTGGAGAAGTTTATTTCAGTACACAATCTTCTTATCCTCAGTCATTGCATATATTTTTATATAACTAGTTCTGAAAAACAAACAACAGAAAAGACAGAAAAACCAAACGTATATACAACTATCCTAAATGAGAAGAAACGGTTGAGCAAAGACAAGTGTGTCAAAAGTTCCTCTTAGAATGACCCCAACACAGCCGTAACATCTTCCAGATCAACCTCCCCCAGTACATAATTGTTCCTTTGACCTTTTGATTCTTAATGCCATTTGTGGTAACTGTTCCATGAGTTTGATTAAATGCTGCTTATCCTAACATCCACAGCAGATTGGTCGGGATCATGTGCTTCAGTTCCACAGCACCCTAATTTAATCAACAGCACCTGATAGTTTGCAGGATATTCTTGGCAGACCAGTCCTGCATGCAGCTCTGCACCGCTGTATTGCAGATATTTTCCTCTGGTTAGAAAATTACCGGGTTCTGTCCAGCCAACCTCACGTGCAACCCTGTTCGTTCAACCCTCACGGTGAACTCTTATAATTTTGGGTGTCAGTAGATATAATCATTCTGAGGACTGACGGATCAAGGCCCATCTGATGTGTACACACAAGTATATGACAGGCTCTCCCTGTTATGTAATTCCAAATAAAATAAAATAAAATCTTATTTGCCACATGCGCCGAATACAACAGGTGCAGACATTACAGTGAAATGCTTACTTACAAGCCCTTAACCAACAATGCAGTTTTTTAAAGAAAAATGTAAAATAGTGTTAATTAAGAAAAAAAAAAAAAAAAAAATAGCTAAAGAGCAGCAGTAAAATAAAATAGCAGTAGGGAGGCTATATACAGGGGGGTACCGGTACAGAGTCAATGTGCGGGGTCACCGGCTAGTCGAGGTAATTGAGGTCATATGTACATGTGGGTAGAGTTAAAGTGACTATGCATAAATAGTAAACAGAGTAGCAGCAGCGTAAAAGATGGGGATGGGGGGGGCAGTGCAAATAGTCCGGGTAGCCATGATTAGCTGTTCAGGAGTCTTATGACTTGGGGGTAGAAGCTGTTGAGAAGCCTTTTGGACCTAGACTTGGCGCTCCGGTACCGCTTGCCGTGCGGTAGCAGAGAGAACAGTCTATGACTAGGGTGGCTTGAGTCTTTGACAATTTTTAGGGCCTTCCTCTGACACCGCCTGGTATAGAGGTCCTGGATGGCAGGAAGCTTGACCCCAGTGATGTACTGGGCCATACGCACTACCCTCTGTAGTGCCTTGCGGTCGGAGGCCGAGCAATTACCATACCAGGCGGTGATGCAACCAGTCAGGATGCTCTCAATGGTGCAGCTGTATAACTTTTTGAGGATCTGAGGACCCATGCCAAATCTTTTCAGTCTCCTGAGTGGGAATAGGTTTTGTCGTGCCCTCTTCACGACTGTCTTGGTGTGTTTGGACCATGATAGTTCGTTGGTGATGTGGACACCAAGGAACTTGAAGCTCTCAACCTGTTCCACTACAGCCCCGTCGATGAGAATGGGGGCGTGTGCAGTCCTCTTTTTTTTCCTGTAGTCCACAATCATCTCCTTTGTCTTGATCACGTTGAGGGAGAGGTTGTTATCCTGGCACCACACGGCCAGGTCTCTGACCTCCTCCCTATAGGTTGTCTCATCGTTGTCGGTGATCAGTCCTACCACTGTTGTGTCGTCGGAAAACTTAATGATGGTGTTGGAGTCGTGCCTGGCCATGCAGTCATGGGTGAACAGGGAGTACAGGAGGGGACTGAGCACGCACCCCTGAGGGGCCCCCGTGTTGAGGATCAGCGTGGCAGACGTGTTGTTACCTACCCTTACCACCTGGGGGCGGCCCGTCAGGAAGTCCAGGATCCAGTTGCAGAGGGAGGTGTTTAGTCCCAGGGTCCTTAGCTTAGTGATGAGCTTTGAGGGCACTATGGTGTTGAACGCTGAGCTGTACTCAATGAATAGCATTTTCACATAGGTGTTCCTCTTGTCCAGGTGGGAAAGGGCAGTGTGGAGTGCAATAGAGATTGCATCATCTGTGGATCCTTTGGGGCGGTATGCAAATTGGAGTGGGTCTAGGGTTTCTGGGATAATGGTGTTGATGTGAGCCAAGACCAGCCTTTCAAAGCACTTCATGGCTACAGACGTGAGTGCTACGGGTCGGTAGTCATTTAGGCAGGTTATCTTAGTGTCCTTGGGCACAGGGACTATGGTGGTCTGCTTGAAACATGTTGGTATTACAGACTCAGTCAGGGACATGTTGAAAATGTCAGTGAAGACACTTACCAGTTGGTCAGCACATGCTCGGAGTACATGTCCTGGTAATCCGTCTGGCCCTGCGGCCTTGTGAATGTTGACCTGCTTAAAAGTCTTACTCACATCGGCTACGGAGAGCGTGATCACATAGTCATCCGGAACAGCTGATGCTCTCATGCATGCTTCAGTGTTGCTTGCCTAGAAGCGATTTAGCTCGTCTGGTAGGCTTGTGTCACTGGGCAGTTTGCGGCTGTGCTTCCCTTTGTAGTCTGTAATAGTTTTCAAGACCTGCCACATCCGACGAGCGTCAGAGCCGGTGTAGTATGATTCAATCTTAGTCCTGTATTGACTCTTTGCCTGTTTGATGGTTCATCGGAGGGCATAGCGGGATTTCTTATAAGCTTCCGGGTTAGAGTCCCGCTCCTTGAAAGCGGCAGCTCTATCCAATTAGGAACTTGTAGATGGAAGAAACTAAAGACAAAGTCTTCTTACGTACGGCAGCAGTCTAAAGATAGGCCATAAGAGGAGACCTAGCAGGTGAATAATATAATAAATAATATGCCATTTAGCAGACGCTTTTATCCAAAGCGACTCATGATTTTTACGTATTGGTGGTCCCGGGGATCGAACCCACTACCCTGGCGTTACAAGCGTGATACCTTCACCGGCCGTATTTAAAGTGGTATAGTCTTTCATCATGCATTGGGGTCTGGCAGAAAAGGTCTTCCCTGGGGTTTAATGCTCCCTCAATGAGTCCAAACATGTTAGTTTATTTTTATAATTCTAAAAACTTTTTTTCTCTCTCTTCTCTCCCTTCGACTCCGGGAATTCCCATGGAATTGTGTTAAGGATTCCTGCTGTAGAGCTGTGTGTGTGCGTGTGTGTGTATCCCTTGGAACGAGAGTTTGATTCTCGCTCTGTCTTTTCTCTTCTTCATTCTGTCTTTGCTTTGAGCTGTTCCCCCTGGACGAGCTGCTGCTGGAAGGATCCCATCTGGACGCCACTTGTCTGGGCTGTTGGGTAAACAACAGACAGGCAATTGAGCATCCCAAGAGTTGAACCATTTAATTTATCTGTAAACAACTTCTTGACAATGGAATTGCCAGGCATTTAGTCAATGTTTGGCAAAGTTAATGGTGCAGAGCAGACATCAAGGCTATTATGGTTCCACTTTCTGAGCGACCTTATTCCCTTCATAACAGTTCATGAATGGCCTTGTCTGTGTCATTATCTACTGTCATCACTGTGACATGTAGGAGCAGATAATAAGTCAAAACTTGAGTTGAAAAAAGTTATTTGAAACTGGAAGTCTATTCCTCTTCTTGTAGTTTCATTCCCAAGGGGACTTTTAGAGTTTAATGCTAACATTATGTTGGAGTACTTTTACAACGTTGCCATTTAACTTTCATTTACCGTTCTACCAATCACCTTCTTTGCCCTGAACACATCTTAATGAGGTCAGGAGACGTCACCATCTGAGATGACCATCTAGTTTTCTCCATGATATACAAGTCAAACTGTATTCCAATTATCACTGTTTGCTGCAGACTACACTCACTTCTCCACTCTTTTCCATATATTTCTAATGCTGCTTTTGCCATGTTGCTGTTCTCCTCTCCACCATGCAAGCCTGTGCTCCTGGAGGTGAGCTACTGTAGCTAAGAGTACAGCTCTACTATCAGAGGCACATGTGTAAGAGGATATCCCCCCACAGCCCGCAGTGCCACGGCAGACTCCAAGTAGCCGAGCCAGGGACCTGGGAGACTGGAAAGCAACTTAATCGGAGCCCCTACAATTATTCTATAAATTAGACAGCCAGTCAGCCTCAGCCCCCCACTCCTCTCACATCTGTCTGGGATAGAGATCAAGCTACATAGCTCTCTCAACCACCACCGGCTCTCCCTCTCCTCCTGCTCTCTCATGTTGGAGCGGAAGACGACGGACTGACTCATTGGGGCCAGAGGTAAACAGTTCCTGGCCAATTGTTTTGGGAGACATTTTGGAAAAGACCCCTCATTACATAAATATGAGCTCCTTATGTGACTGTGTGTGTGCGTGCATGCATGCACATGTTTGTGTGTATGTGTCTGTCAGTGTGTGCGCTTGCGTGCATGAGTGTGTATGTTTGTGCATGTGTGTGTGTGTAGGGCAGAGAATGTGGGGTACAAACACTCCCCCTGAGGCTGTAAAGATAGAACCAATGATAGAACCCAAACAGTCTTGGTGCTAGTTACTGCTTGTTCTGCCCATTGTAATGCGCTCATAATTTTGAACTCCCAGATACCACACAATACCTGTAGACCTCTGCCCTGTTTAGACAGAGAGATACAATATGCATGTACGTATAGAGTAGAGTAGAGTAGAAAGTTGGGTGTGATCATTTCTTCTCTGAACTGGTGTGGTTAAAGTGTGATGTCTAGGATGGGAAACCTCTGTAGCTGTGCTGTGACAATAACAACATGCAAAACATTGATGAGTTCACAGGCCAGATAGACAACCATAATGTCAATTATACAGGTCCTGCCTCAGGAATGCAGACACCTTTCCTCCATCTACGTCTCTTGGCCAACCAATTCTACACAAACCTCCGCTCAACAATGTCAGAAGCAATGTTGGAATGAGACATTGCTTGTGAAAACAATTTTGATCTGTTTACGTGAAACTGTGCATTGTGCCACAAGAGACACAGCTTGGGTGATTTGCTTCCATTTGTCAAATTAATTATAAACGAACTGTAGCTCTCAGTTGTAAGAACAACATGATGATCACAGAGCTTCATTTCAATGTCATTACTTATTATGTAGGATGCTTAAATCAACTGAGACATAATAGCTAGTGATTTTGCAACCCAATATTTGAAAGGCTGTTGTTTTGGTTCTCCCCAGTCATGCAGGTGAGGGAGGTTGAATGACCTGAGTGTCCCGTCACAGTTGGTCCCTGACATCCACTCTTTGTCAGACCACAGAATAATATTTCAACACTTTTATGGGTCTGTATGTGTTTTTATTGGTCAAAGAGGTCCTTTGATGTAGAGAGGAAATTATACATAAGACAAGGCGAACGCCATCCATAGACCTTTGTGCTCTTTTGATAGCCGGATCACTAAATGCTTAGTTAATCATGAACACCTTTTGTACACGGCTGTGACTAACCTGTGTACTGTGCACTGGCAAGTCAAACGGTCCTGCACTTTGGACTGAGATGTTTGGATCTACAATACGGAAATTAATAAGTAAATGGGAACAACATGCCATGCAAGGCAAGCAAACAAACAAAGTCTGATGCTGAAAATACAGCATAAAGTTGTATCGCTCAAGCTTCTTTCAGGGGAAGTGAAGGGTTCTAATTCCGGCATCACCTTTGTTTACTCTGTGGCTTGCCCAATTGTAAGCCTATAGATTTGTATCATTGATTCATAATGGGCTATATTGGTATTATCAACACCTAGGTCAAGAGCTTGTTACAAAACCTTTGTCTAATGTGACTTGGAATGAGTGTCATTTTGCTGTGTATCTGCGGAGTCACAGGTGTTACACTCTTAAGCAAGTAAGAACATTAAAGCTGCAATATGTAACTTTAGAAATGTGAGTTGTAGATCTGTCATTATCATTGAAAGCAAGTCTAAGAAGCGGTATATCTGTTTTATGTGCGCTATTTCTATAGCCAGGCTCCCGAGTGTCGCAGCGGTCTAAGGCACTGCATCTCAGTGCTAGAGGCATCACTACAGACCCTGGTTCGATTCCAGGCTGTATCACAATCTGGCTATGATTGGGAGTCCAATAGGGCGGCGCACAATTGGCCCAGCGTTGTCCGGGTTTGGCCGGTGTAGGCCGTCATTGTAAATAATATTTTTTTCTTAACTGACTTGCCTAGTTGAATAAAGGTTAAATAAAAAATCTATAAAAATAAAAATCTATGCTTCCCGTTCTTAAGTTTCGTTATTGCATCTTTTACTTTCAGTTTTGTACACCAGCTTCAAACAGCTGAAAATACTATATTTTTGGTTATTGAAAATATATTTCACAGCGGTTTAGATGGTACAATGATTCTCTAAATCTCTATGCTTGTTTTGTCTTGTCACATAAACTGAAATTAGGCAAACTATTAGCATTTTTGCAACCAGGAAATAGTAGAGCGATTTCTGCAAAGTGCACCTTTAACCATAGTCGCCAAAAGTGAATATCACATGCTAAACACATACAGAGCTCAGATCATAATTAGATTCAAGGCAATTAGATTTTATGACAAATCAGCATGATCAACAAGGCTCTGAGCTAAGCCCATAAATGTTTGAGGTTTGCACACACCACAAAGGATCTGTTTGCTTGACCTCCTTAGCTCCTCCAATTCATAATGAATGCGGCCCAATGTGCCTTACCAGCTGACACTGTTTGTTCAGGTTTAGAGCCCTGGCTATTTGTTTTCCCCTTCAGTGGAGCGCACGACCACTTGGTTGCAGCAGTGTGTAAGTGCTCCTCCACGGGGACACCAACCTGGGGGCCACCCAGCAGGCAGTGCGTCACCTGGAGATAAGAGATCTGATGATGAGGTGGAACATCACTGCCTTCAGAGGTAATCTACCATTTAATGTGGCACTTTGATCGAGCCACAGATCTCCAGATGTTGCTCTCTGTGTGGCACTTCCTTTACACACCTCGGTATTGTCAAAGTTCCCCCTTAAGGACATCATAAAAGTATAATAACACGAGTGAGTAGGAAAGAGGAGTGACTTTTTCCAACAAGGAAATCAGTGAACACCCCATGTGGCTTGACACAACTAGTAATTATCTGAAGCTCACAAGCTATGATTCAATGGTCTCATAAATAATGTATGACATTGGGTTACAGAGCTTATAAGCGCAAATAAAAACAATGCCTCTGTATTTTTTGAAATCATAAGAAGTTTTTAGCCACAACTTTTATATAACTCAATTAACTAAATTCAGAAAAGAAGAGGGACTATTTTGATTAGGTGAATTAGAATCCATAATCATATTTACACAATCATTTTCACACAACCTTTTATAACAACTGCAGTAGCCTTATCTTCTTGTGCAGTAGTGGCAACAATGCTTCATAATAACAAAATGGGTATTACAAATATTCAATTTACCTTGTCTTGTGGCCTAAACCATACCATATTCTATCATTATTGTGCAAGCTTGGATTTTCTTGTTGGATCACAACCAAATCATCAAATGCCCTTGTGCTACATTTCGAGGGTGCTGTGCCTTTAAGAGTTTACAACGCTCATTGAATTCACAGCGCCGTCGCTGAAAGTTTTGATGCCATGCAAGTAGCCTACTCTGCAGTAGTTTGGATACCGAAGGAAGTGACGGGACTGAATGAGAAAAAAAGACGAGGATAAAAACAGAAAGCAGAATACGAAGCAACGTGCTGTGTTACGATTAAGAGAGAGTGTGGGATACTACATCTTGCATGATTCTGATATACATTCAAGTCGCAATGGGCAAAGTTGTTTAATGGTTGCAAAGTAGCTGTGAAATGAAAAGCCGAGATTGAGGTCTTGATGGAGGTGGGTTTACCTACTGTATGCGTTTGATAATTCACCGAGTCGCGTTAATGTTCGTACAAAATCAATCAATCACGGCATGAATTCTAGTTTCAAAGTATGGAAGACGAACAATTGCTTGGATTTCATTATTATTATTATTTTACAAAGAATAGATAGCAAAAGGGCTATCTGTTAACTCTGAAATGCAACTAAATAATTAGCTGCTGATATTGAATAGAGACGGTTGGATTTCACCTGGACTTTAGTATTTTTCCTCTGTCAAGTTCAGTTCTGCGTCTTCTGGAATGTTTGGGAGTTGTGTTCCACCGGTTTCAGCTCGGGTAAATTTATTTCTCTGGGCACTAATATTTTTAACAACGTTCGGATATTGTTCAGAGCTGAAGGTTCGAGTTCGTTTAGCTGATGGACAAATCACAGAGGAAGTTCTAGAAGCAGACAGTGAAAAAGACTCCATCACACTTGAGTTCAAACAGGGAGATGGAACTCTCATCACATTTGTCGCTGACTTCAAACAGGTGAGTGTCTTCAAATGTGTTTTCCCCACACCTTCACTGTTTTGTGTAGGGTTAGGTTATTGCCCAATGACCACCTATGTTGCCAGGCTGATCAGAGGTAATGCAGATGTTGAATGCAGACTATTATACCTCCATGCAACTAATTTAGAAAACAGTACACCATAGCCTAACAGTGTTAGTCTGTGTCATTTCAGTGCTGATGAGTTGACTCTGGCCATGGGCCCTCCTCTCCTCATGCTGGTAAATTCCTCAGCATGCATGAGTGAATAATGTGAGGTGGCACAACAAACTGATCATTGAATTAGGTTCTCACTTGTAAGGATCGGTTTAGGAATGCTATGCTTACTTTTCTGCAATACAACTCGTCTTTACTCGGAGCCTGCTCAGTCCTATCAACACAGAGGGGCCTAGTCTGAGAGTAAGGGCATCTATCTACTCCAGTGGTTCACTAACTTTGTTGTACCAGGGACTGGAAAGCAATGGTCCTTCTTTCTTGCAGTACCAGTTACATTAAACAATGGCTACATTAAAACTAGCACAAAATAACTGACTAAGCCTAAACCAGTGTCAGCTAACCATAAGGGACCGGTCAGCAACATCTCCGGGGCCGGTGTTGGTCCATGGGCTAGTGGTTGTGAACCACTGCTCTACTCACTGTTGCAGTGTGACATGTGAACCAGCAAACAACATGCAACCTGTTCCCCGGGTGTCACTGTGCACGATACTCTCAGACACAGACCAAAGGCATGCGTCTGTGATTGTTGCAGTCCCACAGAAACGGACAGCCTGGCAAGAAGTGAAGGGGGAGATTTTCTAGGATTAAGTGGGCATTTTTGATCTGTGGTCTGGTTCACAAACCAAATGGCACATTTTGTGATGAAGAGAGAGGCCGCTACGTTGCCAAATCGGTGATGCCACATCTCTGAGCACATCACACCATGGTGGTGAAGCCTGTTTAGCTAAATTCGCTAAAGGCACAGGGCTCTTTTTCCTCTTGGTTTCCTCTCTGATCAGTTCCACTCAGACGCCTGCCTCTCCATTCCGTTTACATGTGGTTCTCATCTAACTCTCTATCTCAAGGATTTATGGAAGGTTGGATCAACTGTGGCTTCAAGCTGCCATGCAGAATTTACTGCTCAGAGCCACATCTGGAAAGGAAAGCTCTTAAACAGGGGATATCAAACAATGGGTAGCAGTAAACGGACAGAGTAGATATATGAATGGATTTGTTGCTGTAATGAGTGTGTTCACGGGACCAGCCAGGTAGGTGTGTAGATGCTGTTATTATCAGTCATAGCCTCATGCCAAAATCCCCATGAGTTGGCATGGGTTGTGGGAACAGGAGTACTGTAATCTATGGGATCAGTACAACTATGAGAATCGGAATGAGTCATTCCGTGATAAGAAGAGGGGGATGAACTGAACATTTAAAAGAACATGGACGTGTGGTGAAATGATATGGCTACCTAACAAACCACACCTTAATCTGTAGGAAGGGATTATTTTTATTCTCCATTTGCCTGAAAACAGCTGGAATGTGTATACTGGGGATTCATTTACCATGTTCAAGCAAGCGCTTGACCCCAAAATGTAGCGCCTGATTCCCCAAAATACAATTTGACAAAAAAGGGAGATGCAATTGTCAAAGTCTCTATACTAAAATCAAAAGACCACTGCTTTACATTGAACTCCTGAATGGCGCAGCGGTCTAAGGCACTGCATCTCAGTGCTTGAGGCATCACTACAGACTACACACTACAACCGGCCGTTATTGGGAGTCCCATAGGGCGACGCACAATTGGCCCAGCGTCGTCCGGGTTTGGCCGGTGTAGGCCGTCATTGTAAATAATAATTTGTTCTTAACTGACTTGCCTAGTTAAATAAAGGTTAAATAAAATAAATGAATACATTTTTTTTTTTTTATCCAATGTTGTGGCACATTCAGAATTACCCAGACGTAGCAGTTACGATAACAGAACTAGCGCCATCATAAGTGCCTTAATGAGAGCTTTGACCAACCTGATAAGGTAATGATTACATTAAAACAAGTACGGCAGGGTTCCCTAGCTGGCGGCCCGCGGGTGATAATTTTTATGTGTGTGTGTGTTGTTGTTGGACATAAAATACTGTAAAAACACCAGCAAATCAGCTCTTAAGTTATTTTAATTTTGGAAATCTGTTCCAAAGTATTCCCACGCATAGAGAGGTATACAGATGTAAGCAAGGTTTGAAATGATTCTGATTAAGTTAAATAATATATCAGTTTGGGCTTCTTGCAGTCAATTTGCAGTTGACAAATTCTTTGTAATTATGTTCCGGCCCCCTGACCATCAGCTCAACAAAAGAATCGGCCAGTGGCTGAATCTAGTTGATGATCCCTGAAGTAGGGCATCATATTCTAATTCTTGTATTTTTAAGTCTCTAGTCTAAAACTACCTAATGCGGGGAAAAAACCCCAAAAAAGTCTAATGTTACCTTGAATGAAAAGGGAAACCTCCCCAGAGTTTCACTTCAGGGCACAACCTCACTCCCACCCCACGATGCTGGTGGAATAAAATAGAGTATCAGTCTTTCCTTTTGAAGACAATCAACTGGGAATGTGTAACATTTTTGAGTGGGAGAAATATCTGGGATCGTTCACGATGATGCAGGCCTGCACACACTCATCAGTGAGAGAATGTTTATGTGGTCTTTCCCAACAGCTTGAATGTGAAACACAAAACTAGCTTTGCTATGTCTCAAAGGGCACCTTATTCCCTTTACACTGAGTATACCAAACACTGAGTATACCCTTTCCCCTCAGAATAGCTTTAATTTGTCGGGGCCTTGGACTCAACAAGGTGTTGAAAGCGTTCCACAGGGATGCTGGCCCATGTTGGCTCTAATGCGTCCCACAGTTGTGCCAAGTTGGCTGGATGTCCTTTGGGTGGTGGACCATTCTTGACATGGGGAAACTGTTGAGTGTGGAAAAACCTATCAGGGTTGCAGTTCTTGACACAAACCGGTGCGCCTGGCACCTACTATCATACCCTCGTTCAAAGGCACTTAAATATTTTGTCTTGCCTATTCACCCCCTGAATGGCACACATACACAATCCATGTCTCAATTGTCTCAAGGCTTAAACATCCTTCTTTAACCTGTCTCCTCCACTTCACCTACACTGATTGAAGTGAATCATAGCTTTCACCTGGTCAGTCTATTTCATGGAAAGAGCAGGAGTTCATAATGTTTTGTATTATAGGAAAAACACCAAGAGACAACAAAAATACTATTTGCACACTATATTATGTGCATAATATTATATACAGTACAGTTAAATTAGATCTTTAGAAAGAGGAGAGGCACTGTGATACAATATGTTTTTTAAAGCTAAACTTTGCTTTTTGCCTGAGTAACCTCTGGTGGCAGAGCATTCCACGATGACATGGCTCTATACATAACTGAGCAACGCATTAAATCTGTTTTTGTTTTGGGTACCGTAAAGAAAGCCATAGTGACGTGGTGGGGTATGCACACTATATATACAAAAGTATGTGGACACCCCTTCAAATTAGTCGATTCGGCTATTTCAGCCACACCCGTTACTGACAGGTGTATAAAATCGAGCACACAGCCATACAATCTCCATAGACAAACATTGGCACTAGAATGGCCTTACTGAAGAGCTCAGTGACTTTCAATGTGGCACCGTCATAGGATGCCACCTTTCCAGCAAGTCAGTTTGTCACATTTCTGCCATGCTAGAGCTGCCCCGGTCAACTGTAAGTGCTGTTATTGTGAAGTGGAAACGTCTAGGAGCAACAACAGCTCAGCGGCGAAGTGGTAGGCCACACAGAACTGGACCGCCGAGTGCTGAAGCGTGTACCGCGTCTGGCCTCTGTTGCAACACTCACTACTGAGTTCCAAACTGCCTCTGGAAGCAACGTCAGCACAATAACTGTTCGTCGGGAGCTTTATGAAATGGGTTTCCACGGCCGAGCGGCCGCACACAAGCCTAAGATCACCATGCGCAATGCCAAGCGTCAGCTGGAGTGGTGTAAAGCTTGCCACCATTGGAATCTGGACCATCTGGCAGTCCGACGGATGAATCTGGGTTTGGCGGATGCCAGGAGAACGCTACCTGCCCCAATTCATAATGCCAACTCTAAAGTTTGGTGGAGGAGGAATAATGGTCTGGGGCTGTTTTTCATGGCCCTTAGTTCCAGTGAAGGGAAATCTTAACACTACATCATAAAATGACATTCTAGACGATTCTGTGCTTCCAACTTTGGTGGCAACAGTTTGGTGAAGGCCCTTTTTCCTGTTTCAGCAATGCACAAAGCGAGTTCAATACAGAAATGGTTTGTTGAGATCGGTGTGGAAGAACTTGACTGGCCAGCACAGAACCCTGACCTCAACACCATCGAACACTTTTGGGATGAATCGGAACGCCGACTGCGAGCCAGGCCTAATCGCCCAACATCTGTGCCCGATCTCACTAATGCTCTTGTGGCTGAATGGAAGCAAGTCCCTGCAGCAATGTTCCAACATCGAGTGGAAAGCCTTCCCATAAGAGTGCAGGGCTGTTATAGCAGCAAAGGGGGGACCAACTCCATATTAATGCCCATGATTTTGGAATGAGATGTTCGACGAGCAGGTGTCCCCATACTTTTGGTCATGTAGTGTATGTCTGTTAGAAGTGGATGCAAATAGATTATACATGCATGTTGATGTTTCGGTCTATGAGAATACTTTCAACCCAATACAATGCTTTTGGTTTTAGATGTATTTAAGACCAGTTTATTGTTAATTACCCATTCTGACTGTAACTGTTTGCTAAGAGTCTCCGCGATATCACTGGCTGTAGGTGCTAATGTGTAGAGGGTGTAATCATCAAAATACATAGTAATTTTAGCTTCTTGTAAGACAATTAGCTAAATCATTTGTAAAAATAGAGAAGAGGAACAGCCCAAGGCAGCTACAAAGGTTGGCTGCATATGCAAGAGTGGGGTGTGTGTGAGAGGATACGTGTGAGAGCGCGGGTGTGGGAGGGAGAGTGTGTAGGCGTATAAGTATGAAGTTATCTGAACAGTACAGATGGTTACACTGGCCGTGTCCGAATACCCGTACTACATACTGTACTTAAAGATGCACTATGCAGAAATCTCTCTGCCATTTCCTGGTTGCTAAAATTCTAATAGTTTGCTTAATTTCAGTGTATGTGACAAAACAAACAAGTATAGTGTAGAGAATCATTGTACCACCTAAACCGCTAAGAAATATATTTTCCATAACCAAAAATATTGTATTTTCAGCTGTTTGAAGCTGGTGTACAAAACCGAAAGTAAAAGACGAGAAGCATATTATTCCATTCCAATATATTTATTAGTGAAACCAAATTGCTGGAACATATATCAATTAAATCAAATGACCTAGTACACATACCAAAACTTTTCAAATGTTCAAATCAAAAGGCTATTGCACAGAAAAACGTGGACAGTTGGGAGCATCACAAATTCAGAACCGCTGGACAGCAACATAATAAACTGAAGCGCTGATAATTGGGAATGAGATCAGAATGACTGCTAAGGCCATAGGGCGGCGCACAATTGGCCCAGCGTCGTCCGGGTTTGGCCGGTGTAGGCCGTCATTGTAAATAAGAATTTGTTCTTAACTGACCTGCCTAGTTAAATAAAGGTAAAATAATAAAGGCTTGATCCTTAAATGGCGCAGTGGTCTAAGGCACTGCATCGCAGTGTTAACTGTGCCACTAGAGATCCTGGTTCGAATCCAGGCTCTGTCGCAGCCGGCCGCGACCGGGAGACTCATGGGCGGCGCACAATTGGCCCAGCGTCGTCCAGGGTAGGGAGGGAATGGCCGGGCAGGGATGTAGCTCAGTTGATAGAGCATGGCGTTTGCAACGCCAGGGTTGTGGGTTTGATTCCCACGGGGGGCCAGTATAAAAAAAAGATGTATTCACTAACTGTAAGTCGCTCTGGATAAGAGCGTCTGCTAAATGACGTAAATGTAAATTAAATAATGAAATAGGTAGCATAGCTTACAAAACTAAAACAATCCATATGTTAAAATCAAAAGGCCTGATTTTAATGACATCAATAATGCAGCCACATCCCGTGTCCCCGGTGCAGACACATTCAGAAATCAAAAGATGGTTTAGTATTTTGTTTAAAAGCTCTGACGACAGCCAAGAGAACAAGATATACACTTTTCAGTGAGAAAACAGAAATCCACTTTGGGTAAAAAAACCATAAGACTTATATTTTCAAAGATGTAGCCTACGATGCAATACTCGTGATGATTTTAAGGATAACAAAAACTACTTAGCCTACATACAACAACCTCTCCCTCAACGTGATCAAGACAAAGGAGATGATTGTGGACTACAGGAAAATGAGGACCGAGCACGCCCCCATTCTCATCGACGGGGCTGTAGTGGAGCAGATTGAGAGCGTCCTTGGTGTCCACATCACAAACAAACTATCATGGTCCAAACACACCAAGACCGTCGTGAAGAGGGCACGACAAAGCCTATTCCCCCTCAGGAGACTGAAAAGATTTGGTATTGTTTTACCTTTATTTAACGAGGCAAGTCAGTTAAGAACAATTTCTTATTTACAATGACGGCCTACACCGGCCAAACCCGGATGACGCTAGGCCAATTGTGCACCACCCTATGGGACTCCCAATCACGGCCGGTTGTGATACAGCCTGGAATCGAACCAGGGGGTCTGTAGTGACGCCTCAAGCACTGAGATGCAGTGCCTTAGACCACTGCGCCACTCGGGAGCCATACCCTCATCTGAGGTATGGGTACACAGATCCTCAAAGTTCTACAGCTGCACCATCGAGAGCATCCTGACTGGTTCCATCACCGCCTGGTATGGCAACTGCTCGGCCTCCGACCGCAAGGCACTACAGAGGGTAGTGCGTACGGCCCAGTACATCACTGGGGCCAAGCTTCCTGCCATCCAGGACCTCTATACCAAGCGGTGTCAGAGGAAGGCCCTAAAAATGGCCAAAGACTCCAGCCACCCTAGTCATAGACTGTTCTCTCTGCTAACGCAAGGCAAGTGGTACCAGAGCGCCAAGTCTAGGTCCAAAAGGCTTCTTAACAGCTTCTAACCCCAAGTCATAAGACCGGAACAGCTAATCAAATGGCTACCCGGACTATTTGCATTGCCCCCCCCCAGTAAGCTGCTGCTACTCTCTGTTTATTATCTATGCATAGTCACTTTACTTCTACCCACATGTACATATTACCTCACTTACCTCGACTAACCTGTGCCCCCGCACATTGACTCTGTACCGGTACCCCCTGTATATAGCCTCGCTACTGTTATTTTACTGCTGTTTAACTATTTGTTTTTTAAATGTTTTAATTTTTACTTAACACTTATTTTTCTTAACTGAATTGTTGGTTAAGGGCTTGTAAGTAAGCATTTCACTGTAAGGTCTACACCTGTTGTATTCGGCGCATGTGACAAATACAATTTGATTTGAACACCACAGAAGCTTCTGGGATCTTCCCAATTTAAGTAGCCTAGTTTTGTTTGGCTACTTGAAAAGAACTAGGGCCTATAACTTGCAGTCCACCTCTTCCAATGCATTGTGGAAAAGTGTGCATCTAATTCTACTAGATGAAGAGCCAAAATTTTTATTAGATCCTGGCATTTAAACCATACAATATTTTCGAAATGTCGCATACTATTAAACTTTATTTTTTCGCATACTCAAACGACCTACTATTTAGGACTCAAATATGAGTATTCGGACACGGACAGTGTTTTCATAATGTTGTTGGACAAGTTTAAAAGCTCATCGTTCTTTATATTCATAGAGCCAGTTATTTTTTTCCTATATTCACACTCATTTATAATGCCTGAAGATTTAACAGTAGTTAAAGCTGTGTGTGTGTGTGTGTGAGTGAGAAAGAGATGTGTGTGTGTGTGTGTGTGTGTGTGTGTGTGTGTGTGTGTGTGTGTGTGTGTGTGCTGTGCACAAGTGTTAAACTTCAAGAACATTGATAAAAGGGAGTACTTAAACCTACTTAAAGGCCTACTTCAACATTGGGAGCATTAATAGCTAGCTGTATTTTAGTGACTTTTGTAGTTTATGGTGAAAAAACTATTAAAACATTCAGATGTAGATAATTTGGTGTTTCTGTCGCTTTTTTTTGGTTATTTTGTTTTAACCTTTTTTTTGTACATCCTTTTTCTACCCAATTTGTAGTTATAGTCTTGTCCCATCGCTGCAACTCCCCTACGGACTCGGGAGAGGTGACGGTCGAGACCCTGCCAAGCCGCACTGCTTCTTGACACACTGGTCGCTTAACCCGGAAGCCAGCCGCACCAATGTGTCGGAGGAAACACTGTCCTGCTGGCGACCGAAGTCAGCTTGCAAGCGCCCTGCCCGCCACAAGGAGTCGTTAGAGCGCTATGGGACAAGGAAATTCCGGCCGGCCAAACCCTCCCCTAACCCCGGCCAATTGTGCGCCGCCTCATGGGTCTCCTGGTCACGGCCGGCTGTGACACAGCCTGGTATCGAACCCGGGTCTGTAGTGATGCCTCAAGCACTGCGAAGCAGTGCCTTAGATCGCTGCGCCACTCGAGAGGCCGTGTTTCCGTCGCTTACAATGAAAGCGAAGTATGCCTGTAACTCAATGCACTGCTTTTTAAATGTAATCATGATTAACTAATGCCATTAACTTCATTTAATTATTTTAATCGTTTGACAGCCATAATAATTTAACATCTTCATATCTGGCACACCTGGCTAATTTGGTTGTGTATTCTACATCACTATGAGATATTACTGGGCATGCTACAATTACATTTCATACAGGTGTGGTCATGCGAAATTGTCCAATAAGTCCCCATTGAGTTGTTTGTATGGCCGGGACAATACCAGTATCACAATACATGCACTATGTCTGCGAAGCAGACAACTCCTTTTAGTCCTTTAACCTTGCTGTATGTAAAATATTGGGTGCTGTAGCTTGGAAAATAAATAAATGGGACTGTTGATGACAACATAATGATGTTTGTGTCCAACATTAGGGCTGTTTTCCGTGAAATCCACTTCTTGTTTTGTTTACTTGCAACGATACTAACGAGTATGTATCGTAATATTATTTTTTTCCCGGCCATAGGGCGGTCATGTTGGAAAAAGGCTTCTGTGGGGTTAATGCGTGAATTCTGGGATGGCCCTGTATCTACAAATCTTTTTAAAACCCTGGTCTAGTGTTCTTCACGTGTATTTGCACAGGACAAAAAAAATGAAAAAGGAACTGATATTTTTCACTTCAAAGTCAAATGGCCTGCATTAACTTATTCAACATTCTAATTAATTTGGTTGTGAGGCAAGTCCTCGTTTACTGTGTAATTTCTCACCTGTGGTAAGTAAAAATAGCAATTCAACCAGTAAAAAATAAATAAAAGAACATTCTGCTGAATAAAATGCAAATTAATTACTTGAAAATCATACAATGTGATTTTCTGGATTTTTGTTTTAGATTCCGTCTCTCACAGTTGACGTGTACCTATGATAAACAATTACAGACCTCTACATGCTTTGTAAGTAGGAAAACCTGCAGTGTATCAAATACTTGTTCTCCCCACTGAAAGTATTCACACCCCTGGGTCAATACTTTGTAGAAGCACCTTTGGCAGCGATTACAGATGTGAGTCTTTCCGGGTAATTCTCTAGTAGCTTCCCATACCAGGATTGTGGAACATTTGCCCATTATTCTTTAAAACTCTTCTTCAAGCTCTGTCAAATTGGTTGTTGATCATAGCTAGACAACCATTTTCAGGTCTTGCCGTAGATTGAAGTCAAAACTGTAACTCGGCCACTCGGGAACATTCAGTCTTCTTGGTAAGCAACTCCAGTGTAGATTTGGCCTTGTGTTTTATGTTATTGTCCTGCTGAAAGTTGAATTGGATTTGGCCCAAACATAACACTTTGTATTCAGGACAAAAAGTGAATTGCTTTGCCACATTTTTTGCAGTAGTACTTTAGTGCCTTGTTGAAAACAGGATGCATGATTTGCAATATTTTTATTCTGTACAGGCTTCCTTCTTTTCTCTCTGTCAATTAGGTTAGTATTGTGGAGTAACTACAATGTTGTCCATCCTCAGTTTTCTCCTATCACAGCCATTAAACTCTAACTGTTTTAAAGTCACCATTGGCCTCATGGTGAAATCCCTGAGCGGTTTCCTTCCTCTCCGGAAACTGAGTTAGGAAGGACACCTGTATCTTTGTAATGACTGGGTAAAAATAAAAATAGCAGACATTGAATAAGTGGAATTAATAACTACCATGCTCAAAGGGATATTTATTTGCGAGGCATTGGAAAACCTCCCTGGTCTTTGTGGTTGAATCTGTGTTTGAAATTCACTGCTTGACTGAGGCACCTTTAAAAATAATTGTATGTGTGTGGTACAGAGATTAGGTAATCATTCAAAAATCATGTTAAACAATTATTGCACACAGGGTGAGTCCATGCAACTTACTATGTGACTTGTTAAGCACATTTTTACTTTTGAACTTATTTAGGCTTGCCATAACAAAGGGGTTGAATACTTATTGACTCAAGACATTTCAGCTTTTATTTTTTTATTAATTTGTAAACATTTCGAAAAACATAATTCCACTTTGACATTATGGGGTATTGTGTGTGTGTGTGTGTGTAGGCCAGTGACAATCAACATGTAACCCATTTCAAATTCATGCTGTAACACAACAAAATGTGGAAAAAGTTAAGGGGTTTTCATTCTTTCTAATGGGTATACGTGAGCAATAACTTGTTGTGTACTGACATTGTTTGTCATGGGGTAAAATGAATGGAATAGACGGTTGAAAGAGAGCGACAACACACAGAAAGCTACAATTGCTGCACTGCTATCACACATTTTCCAACTCTAGGGACTTTCAAAACTTTCAAAAAATCACTGAGACATCGTCGTACCAAGTGAGCCCAACGGACCCACATTTTGGGGTCTGGCTCATGGATTATATGTAGGAAATAGGGTACCACATACTTGTTTAGGAATAAATCAACACTTTTCAGTGTGTCTGGCATCATCCCTCACACATTCAGTGCTCTTCTGTCATATAAACACACTTAAATACACTGGGTGTCAAGAGGTGAGGTGTATGTGGGGTGGAAGTCAGGCGCAGGACACCGAGGCTCAGTCCAACAGAGTTTACTCAAATAATCCAACAAGGAAACGGTAAACAAACTGCCTCGAAAAACACAGAGGCGAGCATTACGCAACAATGCGTAAAACACTAAAACAGAAAACAAGAAACGAAACACGCAGCACTACGACAGGCGAACAACAACACACAATCCTACTAAGCAAACAGACAGAACTTATAGGACAGGTGATCAATAAACAATTGGACACAGGTGTGACAGACAGACAAAAGCAATCACACACAGAACAAAGATCGGTGGCAGCTAGTACTCCGGGGACGGCGACCGCCGACGCCTGCTCGTACAAGGAGGAGGAGCAGCCTCGGCAGAATCCGTGACAGTACCCCCTTGACGCGCGGCTCCAGCCGTGCACCGACCCCCGGCCTCGGGGACGGCCAGGAGGACGCGGACCCGGGCGCGTGGGATGCCCACGGTGGAACTCAGTCAGGAGGGATGGATCGAGGATGTCCCTCCTGGGCACCTAGGGACCGTTCCTCCGGACCGTACCCCTCCCACTCCACGAGATACTGGAGACCACTCCTCCGGCGCCTCGAGTCCAATATAGTCCGGACCCTGTACGCCGGTGCCCTCGATGTCCAAAGGGGGTGGAGGGGTCTCTCCTATCTCCTCCTCTTGGAGTGGACCAGCTACCACCGGCCTGAGAAGAGACACATGGAACGAGGGGTTAATATTTTTGTACTCAATAGGCAGTTGTAATCTGTAACACACCTCGTTCAATCTTCTCAGGACTTTGAAGGGCCCCCACAAACCGCCGACCCAGCTTCCGGCAGGGCAGGCGGAGGGGCAGGTTTCGAGTCGAGCCAGACTCGATCTCCCGGTGCGTACACCGGCCCCTCACTGCGGTGGCGATCGGCGCTCGCCTTCTGTTGACGGATGGCACGCTGCAGATGGACATGGGCAGCGTCCCACGTCTCTTCTGAGCGCCGAATCCACTCGTCCCACCGCAGGGGCCTCGGTCTGGCTCTGTGCCACGGTGCCAGGACCGGCTGATACCCTAAAATACACTGGAAAGGTGTTAATCCGGTGGAGGAGTGGCGGAGAGAGTTCCGGGCCATCTCTGCCCAGGGGATATACCTCGACCACTCCTCCGGCCGGTCCCGGCAATAGGACCTCAAAAACCTACCCACATCCTGGTTAACACGTTCAACCTGCCCATTGCTCTCTGGGTGGTACCCCGAGGTAAGGCTAACCGAGACCCCCAGGCGTTCCATAAAAGCCCCCCCAGACTCTGGAGGTGAACTGGGGACCTCGGTCGGACACAATATCCTCGGGGACCCCATAGTGCCGGAACACGTGGGTAAAGAGGGCCTCGGCGGTCTGTAGGGCAGTAGGGAGACCCGGCAGTGGGAGGAGACGACAGGCCTTAGAAAACCGATCCACAACGACCAAAATGGTAGTATTACCCTGGGAAGGGGGTAGATCGGTCACAAAATCTACAGATAGGTGGGACCATGGTCGTTGTGGAACGGGCAGAGGATGTAACTTACCCCTGGGCAAATGTCTAGGTGCCTTACACTGGGCACACACCGAGCAGGAGGAGACATAAACCCTCACATCCCTGGCTAACGTTGGCCACCAGTATTTCACGCTAAGGCAGTGCACCGTCCCACCAATACCAGGATGTCCAGAGGAGGGTGATGTATGAGCCCACGAAATAAGCCGATCACGAACCTCGAGCGGAACGTACGTCCGCCCCACAGGACACTCGGGGGAGTAGGGTCGGGTACGCAGCGCCCGCTCGATTTCCGCATCGACCTCCCATACTACCGGAGCCACCAGACAAGACTTCGGCAGTATGGAAGTAGGCTCAATGGACCTCTCCTCCGTGTCATACTGTCGGGACAGTGCGTCTGCCCTTACCGTTCTGGGACCCAGGGATGTATGTGATCTTAAACACAAACCGGGTTAGGAACATGTTCCACCTAGCCTGACGAGGGTTCAATCTCCTAGCTGCCCGGATGTACTCCAGGTTGCGGTGATCAGTCAGAATGAGAAAAGGGTGTTGAGCCCCCTCAAGCCAATGCCTCCACACCTTTAGGGCCTGGACTACAGCTAACAGCTCCCTGTCCCCAACGTCATAATTGCGCTCCGCCGAGCTGAGCTTCTGAGTAGAACGCACAGGGGCGGAGCTTAGGTGGCGTGCCGGACCGTTGTGACAGGACTGCCCCTATACCGGTCTCGGACGCGTCCACCTCTACTTGGAAAGGCAAAGAGGGATCCGGATGTGCCAGCACCGGGGGCCGAAGCGAACAGGTTCTTCAGCTTGACAAATGCCCTGTCCGCCTCAGCTGACCACCGCAAGCGCACCGGACCCCCCTTTAGCAGGGACGTAATGGGAACTGCAACCTGTCCAAAACCCCCGGATAAACCTCCGGTAGTAATTAGCAAAACCCAAGAACCGCTGCACCTCTTTTACGGTGGTTGGAGTTTGCCAATTACGCACAGCTGATACCCGATCTACCTCTATCTCCACGCCAGACGCGGACAACCGATAACCCAAAAAGGAGACGGACTCCTGGAAGAACAGGCATTTCTCTGCCTTGACATACAAGTCATGCTCCAACAGTCGTCTCAATACTCGGCGCACCTGGGCTACATGCTCGGCTCGTGTAGAAGAATACACTAGAATGTCGTCAATGTACACCACTACACCCTGCCCATGCATGTCCCGGAAAATCTCATCAACAAAGGATTGGAAGACTGAAGGAGCATTCATTAACCCATACGGCATGACGAGATACTCGTAATGACCCGAGGTGGTGCTAAATGCTGTTTTCCATTCATCCCCCCTTAATGCGCACCAAATTGTACGCGCTCCTGAGATCCAACTTTGTGAAGAAACGCGCTCCGCGTAATGACTCCGTCATCGTCGCAATCAGTGGAAGTGGGTAACTGTATTTTACTGTGATCTGATTGAGACTACGGTAATCAATACACGGGCGCAATCCCCCGTCCTTCTTCTTCACAAAGAAGAAACTCGAGGAAACCGGAGAAGTAGAGGGCCGTATGTATCCCTGTGCCAAGGACTCGGCTATGTAAGTCTCCATAGCCGCAGTCTCCTCTTGAGACAGGGGATACACACGACTCCTGGGAAAAGCTGCTCCGGTCTGGAGATTTATCGCACAGTCCACCTGTCTATGAGGAGGTAGCCGTGCTGCTCTCGATTTGCTAAACGCTAGTGCTAAATCCTCATACTCGGGGGAATGCGCAGTGCGGGCACTTGGTTCGGACTCTCTACCGAGGTCGCCCCTATGGAAACACCTAGACATCTCCCTACACACTGGGCAGACCACTCCATAAGAGCCCTCTGTTGCCACGCTATGGTAGGATCGTGGGTGCTTAACCAGGAAGCCCCAACACCACTGGGTACGCAGGAGAGTCAATCAGATAGAACTGAATGATTTCCTCATGACCCCCTGCGTAGTCATCGTCAGCGGTGCCGTGACATCCCTGATTAGACCCGACCCCAACGGCCGGCTGTCTAACGCATGGACAGGGAATGGAACTTCTACCGGCCGAAGGGGAATTCCTAACCTAGCACAAAATGCCCGATCAATAAAGTTCCCAGCTGCGCCTGAATCTACTAGCGCCTTATGCTGGGAATGAGGTGCCACCTGTGGAAAACGCACAGGAATGCTCATGTGACCAACAGAGAGCTCTGGGTAAGTGGGGCGCCTACTCACCTGAAATGACTCCCCAGTGCGTGACCTGTTGTCCCCTCTCTCAGAAGACCCTCCCCAGCACCTGGCCGCGGTGTGTCCTCCACGGCCACAGTTGGTGCAGGGATTGGCCCTCCTCGGGTTCTCCCTCCTCCTCTCTCTAGCGCCAGCACCCCGAGCTCCATAGGAATTGGCTCAGAGGTGCTGGAGGATGGAATGGGACGACCCCCACTCGGGGACGTCCGCGGGCGGCCAGCAGGGTGTCAAGCCTGATGGAGATGTCCACCAGCTGGTCGAAGCATAGGTTGGTGTCCCTGCAGGCCAGCTCACGACGAACGTCCCTCTCGCAGGCTACACCGATACTGGTCGATGAGGGCCCTCTCATTCCATCCCGCATCCGCAGCTAACGTCCGGAACTCCAGTGCGAACTCCTGTGCGCTCCTCTTCTCCTGTCGGAGGTAGAACAGACGCTCCCCCGCCGCCTTCCCTTCAGGTGGGTGATCGAAGACTGCCCGGAAGCGGCGGGAGAACTCAGCGTAGGTGATGGTAGCTGCGTCTATTCTCCTCCATTCGGCGTTGGCCCATTCCAACGCCCTTACCGGATAGACAGGAGATGAGGGCAGCGACGCTCTCGTATCCCGAGGGCGCTGGGTGTATAGTAGCCAGGTATAGTTCTATCTGCAGGAGGAAACCCTGACACCCGGCTGCAGAACCGTCATATGCCCTCGGGAGCGAGAGCCGAATGCCACTGGGTTCCGGTGCTGAGAGAGGAGGACTGGTCGTTGGTGATGGGATCGTGGGTGATGGCGTGGGCACTTCCCTCGTCACCAAGCGACTCATCTTGTTGGACACCTCGTCAAGGGCGGCCTCAAGTTGCTGGAACAAGATGTCTTGAGAGCGTAACTGCTCCTCCGGCAACCTGGGTGCCGCTACTGCTCCTGCTGACTCCATAATGGTGTGTTGTTCTGTCAAGAGGTGAGGTGTATGTGGGGTGGAAGTCAGGCGCAGGACACCGAGGCTCAGTCCAACAGAGTTTACTCAAATAATCCAACAAGGAAACGGTAAACAAACTGCCTCGAAAAACACAGAGGCGAGCATTACGCAACAATGCGTAAAACACTAAAACAGAAAACAAGAAACGAAACACGCAGCACTACGACAGGCGAACAACAACACACAATCCTACTAAGCAAACAGACAGAACTTATAGGACAGGTGATCAATAAACAATTGGACACAGGTGTGACAGACAGACAAAAGCAATCACACACAGAACAAAGATCGGTGGCAGCTAGTACTCCGGGGACGGCGACCGCCGACGCCTGCTCGTACAAGGAGGAGGAGCAGCCTCGGCAGAATCCGTGACACTGGGGAGTGTTTGTTACATTACCCATGAATGAGTAGGTGTTCTAAAACTTTTGACCGGTAGTGTATATTGTGCTTTTTTGCTGGTAAATATTTACTTAATATCCAGCACTTTCTCAAAGCCATTGGATGTGTATGTTCTACACATTCTCTCTGCCCTGATACCACCCCTACAGTGCATTCGGAATGTATTCAGACTCCTTGACTTTTTCCACAATCTGTTACGTTACAGCCTTATTCTAAGATTGATTAAATATTTTTATCAATCTACACACAATACCCCATAATGACAAAGTGAAAGCAGGTTTTTAGAAATGTTTGTTTATTTACGTAAGTATTCAGACCCTTTGCTATAAGACTTGAAATTGAGCTCAGGTGCATCCTATTTCCATTGATCATCCTTCAGGTGTTTCTACAACTAGATTGGAGTCCACATGTGGTAAATTCAATTGATTGGACATGATTTGGAAAGGCACACCCCTGTCTATATAAGGTCCCACAGTTGACAGTGCATGTCAGATCAATAACCAAGCCATGAGGTCGAAGTAATTGTCTGTAGAGCTCCGAGACAGGATTGTGTTGAGGCACAGATCTGGTGACGGGTACCAAAAAATTTCTGCAGCATTGAAGGTCCCCCAAGAACACAGTGGCCTCCATCATTCTTAAATGGAAGAAGTTTGGAACCACCAAGACTCTTCCTAGAGCTGGCCGCCCGGCCAAACTGAGCAATCGGGGGAGAAGGGCCTTGGTCAGGGAGGTGACCAAGAACCCGATGGTCACTCTGACAGAGCTCTAGAGTTAATCTGTGGAGATGGGAGAACCTTACAGAAGGACAACCATCTCTGCACCATCTCTACCACAAAGGCCTGATTGGCCAGACGGAAGCCACTCCTCAGTAAAAGGCACATGACAGCCCGCTTGGCGGCACCTAAAGGACTGTCAGACCATGAGAAACAACATTCTCTGGTGTGATGAAACCAAGATTGAACTCTAGCCTGAATGCCAAGCGTCACATCTGGAGAAAACCTGGCACCATCCCTACGGTGAAGCATGGTGGTGGCAGCATCATGCTGTGGGGATGTTTTTCAGCGGCAGGGACTGGGAGATCAAGGGAAAGATGAACGTAGCAAAGTACAGAGATCCTTGATGAAAACCTGCTCCAGAGCGCTCAGGACCTCAGACTGGGGCAAAGGTTCACCTTCCAACAGGACAACGACCCTAAGCACACAGCCAAGACAATGCAGGAGTGGCTTCGGGACAAGTCTCTGAATGTCCTTGAGTGGCCCAGCCAGAACCTGGACTTGAACGCAATCAAACATCTCTGGAGAGACCTGAAAATAGCTGTGTAGTTATGCTTCCCATCCAACCTGACAGAGCTTGAGAGGATATGCAGAGAAGAATGGGAGAAACTCCCCAAATACAGGTGTGTCAAGCTTGTAGCGTCATACCCAAGAAGACTCGAGGCTGTAATCTATGCCAAAGGTGCTTCAACAAAGTACTGAGTAAATGGTCTGAATACTTATGTAAATGTATATTTGTAAAAATTACTTAACCTGTTTTTGTTTTGTCATTATGTGGTATTGTGTGTAGATTGAGGGGAAAAAACAATTTCATCCATTTTAGAATAATGCTGTAACGTAATAAAATGTGGAAAAAGTCAAGGGGTCTGAATACTTTCTGA
This sequence comes from Coregonus clupeaformis, assembly GCF_020615455.1. Classification (NCBI taxonomy): domain Eukaryota; kingdom Metazoa; phylum Chordata; class Actinopteri; order Salmoniformes; family Salmonidae; genus Coregonus; species Coregonus clupeaformis. Next base: position 8,986,684 of record NC_059196.1, read on the forward strand.
ATGCACTGTATGTGTGACCGATACTATACTTGCAGCTTATTTGTCATACACAACCACACCCACACACACACACACTGGCTGAGATGAGCAACAGATGTTGGGAATCTACCTGACACACGCTATCACTCTAAATTACTGGGCCTCTCTACCAACAACGCCACGGTCGTGTGAACGAGCACATTAGCTCTCTCTTAAATCTACCTTTTTATCTGTGTTATAAATGCATCGTGTTTCACGACTCGCTTAGCCCTCAGGCTGTCGTATGTCTAGATTTTCTCTCTTCAAAGAAAGGGTATTTATGAATACGCCCAAACAGTAAGCAACTCTTGGGATGAATTGATTGTTTCTCTCACACACCCACTTGTTTGTAAAGAGCAGCGAGCACAGCGGTTGGCCTTTATGAGCCGACTCTCATTGGGATATATCTCTGACCGGTTTGGCAGCTTCCCATCCCTTTTTATCCTTTCACAGCCATCGCATATCTCCCAGTAACCTTGGGCAAGTAGTTGGAAACTTGAACAAGAACTTGGACCCCGTTGCAGCACAATTACCATCGCACCTTTTTCCGACTTTTCATTATTATCTGGGTGGCTTACACGTTATATGTGTGGGAATTCTGGGAAATTTCTCTCAGCATTTCCTCGTGAACATGAAGTGGGGTCCGGTGTGCAATGCATCTGTTGAAGTTGACTCATTTACCAGATTTTATTCTTTTTAACTGCCTCGCCTTCAGGATTCTACCTGAGGCCATCCCACTTTGTCACTTGCACAAACTTGTCAGCCTTTTTTTACAGGCAGGCAGTGTCAACTTTTCCAGGAAATGTTGTGGTTTTAGGAGTGGAGGCCATATAGGTTAGAACTCTTGGACTTCAGGGGCCATCCAGTGAATCCATCCACTGCAGTTGTGTAAGGTCCCTCTACTGCACTGAGTTATGTGGGAAAGATATGGACTCCATCTCCCACCATGTATTGATCCCTGTGTGGGAGATCTTCTCCACAGATAACAAAGGGGTAGTTGCTCAACACGGTGAAGTGAGCAATGCACAGGACCTGCAGGGCATTTCCTCAGAATATCTTTTAAGTTTAGCAGACAGTCAGCATGCACACTAAAGAGGGAGGTGTGGAGGAAGAATGGTGTCTAGTTTGTCTTTCTCTTAAGACAAGTGGTTTTCAGATGGTAGCCTTGTTGTTTTGGTGTGAAAAATAATTTGCGCTGCATTGTTATTTAGTAGTTCACTCTAGGCCAAGTTTGCTGTTTTGGTGATTTATCCTGCTGTTTTCAGATAGCCTGTTCCCATATTTTTTTTTTGCTGTAGCCAACTCACTCCTGTGGTTGTTGGCTACAAAGCATGAACAGAGCCTTTCTCCAATACTCATTGTCCTCTCGTCTGGGCTGCTCTCCCTGAGGACTGCCTCCTGACCTCTCGTCCACTAGCTGATGACTTTATTCTGTTCCGAGTCGCCAGGCAGATGTTGGGCTTTGATCACTGCTAATAATAAAAAGGTCTTCTGTCGTTCCCACAGTCGGAGACAGGCAGGAGGGGAAAAGGGCAGACACAGTAACACCGAATACCTTTGAACTTTCCACAATCAAATTCTCCACAACACCTTTTTTTTAAGGACTTTTTTTTATATCTTTTTTTTGATAATGGATATGGTTTCTGCTTGGTTTGGCCCATCTGTACTCCTTTGCGGATTTTTTGGACTGCAGCTCAACAAGGATGCAAGCCACTGTGTAAAATCAACACTAAGAGATACTTTCTTTCAGATTTGGCCAATTTTCAGTTGAAATTAAAACATGTCAAAGGGGCCTGCACTCGGTGTGTTTTTATACTTCTCAAGTAAAAGATAATATGGAAATGGCCATTCCTAGACATTGTAGATGAGCTCGTCGATAAGACCTATTTTGATGGTGTAATTTTTCAACTTTAATGCGTCTTCCTTTTTCAAGAGATAACCAACTCAATCTCAAATTGAAGTTTGCTATGTTTATATTCAGGATCTTGTTGAGCTACCTGTCCTGTGAGGTTACCTTGGTTTGTCACTGTTGTGGCCTCCCAAACACGATCCCCTCCTCAATAAATTTGATTTGATTTGAGCTACGGAACTTATGACGGTCCATAACTAAATTCATGTTACCATTTCTTTGGGTCATAAAAATATTAATTCATACAGCTTGTCTTATCTGCGTTGCACCATTTACAGTGCTAAAGTTTGGCATAAGGGGAAGGAATACATGGTAGAACAGTTACACCATGGTTATTATCAGTAAGTATTTGCTCAATGCCTGAGCAATTTGGATTCTGAAGAGGTTGCTATGGATCTTGATGTCCGCTGCCTGTTGCAGGATATGAAGTCTGTGGGACAAAGGTTGGGGCTGGAGCTGTATGGGACTGAAGCGATACAGTGCCCTCCACTAATATTGGCACCCTTGGTAAATATGAGCAAAACGGGCTGTGAATTGTTTTTCTTTATTGTTTATCCTCTTGGTCTTTCATTCAAAATATTCACAAAAATCTAACCTTTTAATTAAAGTAAAATAATTGAATGAAAAAATACATTCTTATCGTAAAACATATAATTTTTCACATGTGTGCCACGATTATTGGCACCCCTTCATTCAGTACTTTGTGCAACCTCCCTTTGCCAAGATAACAGCTTTGAGTCTTCTCCTATAATGTGTAATGAGGTTGGAGAACACATGGCAAGGGATCTAAGACCATTCCTCCATACAGAATCTCTCCAGATCCTTCAGATTCCGAGGTCCACGCTTGTGGACTCTCCTCTTCAGCTCATCCCACAGGTTTTGTATGAGGTTTAGGTCAGGGGACTGGGATGGCCATGGCAAAACCTTGATTCTGTGGTCAGTGAACCATTTTTGTGTTGATTTTGAGGTGTGCTTTGCATTGTCCTGCTGGAAGATCCAACTACGGCCCAGTTTAAGCTTCCTAGCAGAGGCAGTCAGGTTTTGATCTAATATCTGCTATCTTTCTGTCTACGCCAAACCCACCACTGGTGTTTGTTTCCAAAAAGCTTTATTTTGGTCTCATCTGACCATAGAACCCGGTCCCATTGAAAGTTCCAGTAACATTTGGCAAACTATAGGCGCTTGAATTTGTTTGATAACAGCTTTTTTATGACAAACAACTTGTGGTTATGTAGGTGGCGTCTGATCGTAGTTTGAGACTTTCTGACCCCAAGACCCAACTAACGTCTGCAATTCTCCGGCTGTGATCCTTGGAGATTTTTTGGCCACTCGAACCATCCTCCTCACTGTGCGTGGGGTCAATATAGACACACGTCCTTTTCCAGGCCGATTGTTAACATCTCCAGTTGCTTTAAACTTCTTAATTATTGCCCTGATAGTGGAAATGTGCATTTTCTTATAGCCATTTCCAGATTTGTGCAGCTCAAGAACCTTTTGTCGCACATCATTACTGTATTCTTGGGTCTTTCCCATAGTGATGGATGACTATGGGAACTTGGCCTGTGTGTCACCTCATATATTTATACCCTAGTGAAACAGGAAGTCATGGCTTACCATTTAAGTGTTCCTAATCACTCAGGTGAATTTAACGTAAAATATGAATGGAAATAAATAATAGATTTTACTCATAAGAATTTCTAGGGGTGTCAATAATTGTGGCACATGTTTCGGAGAAAAACATTTATTTAATTTATTTAAAGGTTTGATTTTTCTTAATATTTTGAATGAAAGACCAAGAGGATAAACGGCAAATATATATATTTTTTTCACAGCCTGTTTTGCTCATATTTACCAAGTGTGCCAATATTAGTAGAGGGCACTGTAGCTGTAGGTCATCACTTATCAATCTACTGATATTGATCTGAATTGCATGTGAATAAACCGGCATTCTTCTGCTAGTGTGGAGAAACTGGCCTTTTCAAATACTGTAATAATGTAGAAAAATGTTATTGTGAATTGCCATTTAATTTGAATGATCTAAACCTACATTTGATGGCTATGCATGGTTGAAAAAAGTATGAAAAATGTATGCACTCACTAACTGTAAGTCGCTCTGGATAAGAGCGTCTGCTAAATGACTAAAATGTAGATTGTGAATACGAGTATACCATCTCTACATTCGTGTGTGTTTTGTCAATGCCTTTAAGTGTGTTCTCATTCTCACCTACATAGCCATTTAATTCAAACATACCTTTTTATTGTCTGTTGAAATATCACACTAGGACACCTCCAGCCAGCATTTGCTAATTTTCTTGATAGAACAGCCAGGTGTGACCGGCCCCCAAATCTGACTTCACATTCCTTCTCTTAGTGCTCCGTAATTAGTCTCAACTCAAGCATTTCTCAGCCAAGCTCCTTTTCTTCCTGTCCTTTGTTTGTTTGTTTGTCTTTCTTCCGAGCAGGAGGGACTTAATTCTCCATGTACACCTGTGCCTTTTCACCCAGGTTTCCGAGACACCAATGCAAATATCTTTACCATCACAAAAACAAGTGGTAAACCCTTATGTTGCTTAAAGGGGGAACTTTTTCGATATTAGTTCTTTATTCCTTCCACAAAGATGAGCTGTGGGTATCTGAGCTGGCTTGTTGCAAGATCCCCCCCCCAGGCGGGGCTAGTTTGCTTTTCAAGAAGTTTGTTTGCACTGCATTTGGCTTTGGAGTTCGCTCTTAAATTGACTGCCCTATGTGTGCTCAACGTAGTAAAAACGTTGTATTGGATAAGCAACATCTTAACTGTTAATGTTTCCATCTTTGGGGTAATTTTATAATTTTTGTGATCAACAGTATACCTGCATTTTGGCAGCTTGAGTAATTGGTAAGAAAGTCCACCATTGGCTTTCTCACAGATGTACACTACCGTTCAAAAGTTTGGGGTCACTTAGAAATGTCCTTGTTTTTCATGAAAACATACATGAAATGACTTTGAATAGGAAATCTAGTCATTGACAAGGTTAGAAATAATAATTTACTGCCGTCAAAGTTCAGTGGCTGCCATTAACAACAGCTAGCTGTCATAGTGACCAGACTGATTTCAATGGGTTCGTTCTACGTTACGGGTCTACAGAATGTACTAATCTAATTTTCACAGCCATGAACAGGATATTCTCTCTCAAGGTGTCGGGGTAGCATGGCCACAGCCTACAGGGGGGAAAAAAGTATTTAGTCAGCCACCAATTGTGCAAGTTCTCCCACTTAAAAAGATGAGAGAGGCCTGTAATTTTCATCATAGGTACACGTCAACTATGACAGACCAAAAAACTTTCCAGAAAATCACATTGTAGGATTTTTAATGAATTTATTTGCAAATGATGGTGGAAAATAAGTATTTGGTCACCTACAAACAAGCAAGATTTCTGTCTCTCACAGACCTGTAACTTCTTCTTTAAGAGGCTCCTCTGTCCTCCACTCGTTACCTGTATTAATGGCACCTGTTTGAACTTGTTATCAGTATAAAAGACACCTGTCCACAACCTCAAACAGTCACACTCCAAACTCCACTATGGCCAAGACCAAAGAGCTGTCAAAGGACACCAGAAACAAAATTGTAGACCTGCACCAGGCTGGGAAGACTGAATCTGCAATAGGTAAGCAGCTTGGTTTGAAGAAATCAACTGTGGGAGCAATTATTATGAAATGGAAGACATACAAGACCACTGATAATCTCCCTCGATCTGGGACTCCACACAAGATCTCACCCCGTGGGGTAAAAATGATCACAAGAACGGTGAGCAAAAATCCCAGAACCACACGGGCGGACCTAGTGAATGACCTGCAGAGAGCTGGGACCAAAGTAACAAAGCCTACCATCAGTAACACACTATGCCGCCAGACGTGTCCCCCTGCTTAAGCCAGTACATGTCCAGGCCCGTCTGAAGTTTGCTAGAGTGCATTTGGATGATCCAGAAGAGGATTGGGAGAATGTCATATGGTCAGATGAAACCAAAATAGAACTTTTTGGTAAAAACTCAACTCGTCGTGTTTGGAGGACAAAGAATGCTGAGTTGCATCCAAAGAACACCATACCTACTGTGAAGCATGGGGGTGGAAACATCATGCTTTGGGGCTGTTTTTCTGCAAAGGGACCAGGACGACTGATCCATGTAAAGGAAAGAATGAATGGGGCCATGTATCGTGAGATTTTGAGTGAAAACCTCCTTCCATCAGCATGGGCATTGAAGATGAAACGTGGCTGGGTCTTTCAGCATGACAATGATCCCAAACACACCGCCCGGGCAACGAAGGAGTGGCTTCGTAAGAAGCATTTCAAGGTCCTGGAGTGGCCTAGCCAGTCTCCAGATCTCAACCCCATAGAACATCTTTGGAGGGAGTTGAAAGTCTGTGTTGCCCAGCGACAGCCCCAAAACATCACTGCTCTAGAGGAGATCTGCATGGAGGAATGGGCCAAAATACCAGCAACAGTGTGTGAAAACCTTGTGAAGACTTACAGAAAACGTTTGACCTGTGTCATTGCCAACAAAGGGTATATAACAAAGTATTGAGAAACTTTTGTTATTGACCAAATACTTATTTACCACCATAATTTGCAAATAAATTCATAAAATCCTACCATGTGATTTTCTGGATTTTTCTTTCTCATTTTGTCTGTCATAGTTGATGTCTACCTATGATGAAAATTACAGGCCTCTCTCATCTTTTTAAGTGGGAGAACTTGCACAATTGGTGGCTGACTAAATACTTTTTCCCCCACTGTAGCTACGGAGAATGTTCACTGTAAATAGGACCTTTTTGAGTGTTTGAAAATACTTGTATATACCTCCTTAAATAAGCCTCCCACAAAAAGTAACCACCTGTGAAATAGGCCCTAACCCTCTCCTATGTTGTAGATCATACGTTGAGCCTGGAAGTGGAGTTGTGTGGGTACACTAGCTTTTGGCTTTTCGCCCCAATGCAGATAGTGGTTTGTATCCAAACTGACTATCTTTGGCACACTTAGTTGGTGTAGCCTATTTATCAGTGCACTGACTTTTTAAAACACTAGATAACAAATAGGCTAGGACTCCCAGTAAATGAAAGGTCAATTTTCTGAATGTCAAATGAGAAGCCATGTTTCTTAATTTTAGATATCAATGCAATACACTCATTTTGTCAGGGATGTTTCTGAATGTTGGGTAAAAAACATAATTCTATATAATTATGTGGCCATATATTTCTGCTTTTAGCAGATGGACTTATTCTATCATCATGTTTTCTCAGAGCACTTGGAGCATTTCATTTAAAGCGCAAATCTGTAGTTCAAATATTAACAAAGTGGTCACTGTTTTGGTAAAAAGCTGAAGGATGTAAATGTAACCACTCTCAAATTCATAGACAGAGCTATGGATGCATGGACAGACCATCCATGATAAGTCATTTATAACTTATATATTGGAGTCAATCAATCTTATATTTTGGGCTCTGATGAGGTACCATAAGGCATAAATAATATATTTCAATAATCAACGGGTATAAGTCATTAATTCAAAAGTCAAAAAATGAATGTACCAATCACAGATTGCCCCTTTATAATTTTTCACAGAAACCCATTTACTGGTTTGGATAGAACAAAGCCCCTAATGTTATTACATCAGATTCTCCTGACTAGTGTACAATACACACTTCAGTTTAGGGACATATTTAAACATGAAAATGCTTGAATAAAAATTACATCATAAGATTAACAACTACTGTGCAGCTTATAACTCAACTCGTTGACACATTTGTGTGATCTTTGTCCTTTTTAAGTGTCAGTCTTTTGGTTTGGGCAGCTGTGGATACAACCAGTGCCAGTCTCTGAAGTGCAAGGGAAGTAGAGTGGGCCAACAGGAAGGGTTACACACACTCCTCACACCATTAGCATTCCTGTTCCCTATATAGTGCCCTGTGGGCCCTGGTCAAAAGTAGTGCACTTCAATATATAGGCACTCTGTTCACTATACATCATGCCACTATATTGATATATTCTTATTCCATTCCTTTACTTAGATTTGTTTGTATTAATCAAATCAAATCAAATCAAATTTTATTGGTCACATGCGCCGAATACAACAGGTGCAGACATTACAGTGAAATGCTTACTTACAGCCCTTAACCAACAGTGCATTTATTTTAAACAAAAAAAGTAAGAATAAAACAACAACAAAAAAAGTGTTGAGAAAAAAAGAGCAGACGTAAAATAAAGTGACAGTAGGGAGGCTATATATACAGTAAAATAAAGTGACAGTAGGGAGGCTATATATACAGGGGGGTACCGTTGCAGAGTTTTAGTTGTGGAACTGAGTTTTAGTTGTGGAACTGTTAGATATTACTTGCTAGATATTGCTGCACTGTCGGAACTAGAAGCACAAGCATTTTGCTACACTCACAATAACATCTGCTAAGCATGTGTATGTGACCAATACATTTGATTTGATATATATATGGAATAGGGTGCCATTTGGGACACAGCTTCTATTTATTGATGAGCTATTTGGCCCTAACCCCTTAGCTGTTTGCGGATCTGAAGAATCTGGATAACTAAATCAGACTAGTGGTGGAGCTTCCATCATATTGTTTCCACCTTGCAGATGTACTAACATCAAAGGGTTAGGGCCAGAGGGAAGTGGTAGGGAGTGAATTGGGACCGACTATCTATGCACATAGATCTGAGGTGGCCAGTAGCTTGTACTCAGTCACCATCTGCTGCTAAAGACATTTGCCTTTGCCCACAAGGAATTTGCATAATGCACTGATTTAAAAAAAACATTACCAACCCACTTGGCAGATTTTTAAGTAGGATCCATCTTTTGATCGCTTAGGCTTTAATACTCCCTCGCACAGTGCCTTGCTCTTGACATGGCTTATTTACATTCTGTCATTATTTGAGCAGATGTACTGCTTTTCTGCCATTTTCTGACACTGCCCATCATTGGTTGCACATTTTATCTCACTTTTATCCTGTAACCTAATTTCTTTATTTTCTCGAGGGCACAGGGTTGCTGTGGTAGTTAGGCCTGGGACTGGGAGGGTGCCATCCTAGTGTGACTTGGCACAGAGCTTCTGTTGCAGCCAGAAGTTAGGACTACTCCATGATCCTACTCGTGCTGTTGTAGTTATAGAACAGAGGGTGTCGTCATCTTTGTTTTAAGAAATTATACCCATTTACCGGGTTAGTGAATCAAATGAATCAAATGTTTTCTTAGCACTTATTTTAAAACGTAATTTTATTGTATGAAAAAAAAAAAAAACACTTCTCAGTTTTTGCTTTTGAAATTCACACACAGTAGGTCTCCAACATAGTTTACAGCAGGATGTTAAATGTAACGTATAGATGTCACCCAGTCTTAACACCTGCCATAACGACACAACGCCGGGGTTGGAGAAGCCTTGGCTGCATTACCATGTCCTTCCCTTGTACTACCCCATCTGCTGCTCTCTGCCTGAGTTTCTCCCCTCTGACTGTGGCTGAGGTCTGAGGTGGTTTCAGAGGAGAGGAGCAGTGCTGCTTTCCTGTAATTACCCTGAGTGTGCCTGGAGCAGTCCCTCGGCGGGCTGTCTGGTTCTCCTCCGTGGGCTGTCTGCTTGGGATGTGTGTGTGAAAAGCAGAGGTGTGTGTGTGTGTGTGTGTGTGTGTGTGTGTGTGTGTGTGTGTGTGTGTGTGTGTGTGTGTGTGTGTGTGTGTGTGTGTGTGTGCGCGCGTGCGACGTCAGGGAAGGGAAGGGAAGGGAGAGCTGATGAATGGGGGAGACAGGTCTGTGGCTTTGCTGTCCTCGGCTGGAGCTTCTCTTTATGGCCTTGGGGCCGCAGCCAGATCTCTCGTTTGGTTGCCAACAGCAACAAAGTCGTGGTAAAACCTTCCTTCCAACATCTTTCATTTTTCTGCTTTGTCTACATGAAGAGTGTAACGAGATGATTCCTCTTTTGAAGTTATGGGTGTTGATATAGTTTGTGTTAAGAATAACTCTTTGGGCACCGATTTGACTGTAAATAAGCAGTGCTAGTGAAAGGAGACTGTAAATTCTAATTTATTTCCAAATCTCTCATTCGAATGTGGGTTTAGGGTGTAACAGTGCAGATGCAGAATGAAGGATTCAGTTGCTTAACTTGCATTCCAACCTTGTTTCAAGCCTACTGTACTGGTTCAAAACACCCTAGCAAAATGTTTTTAAAAACTGTAAATTAAAATCTTTCTTTCTTATTGGACAAGTCCAGGAAGTCCCTTGCTGTTTCAATTGTTGAAACAGCAATGAACATGACCCAGATCCTATGCAGTTGCAGTCACCCTGCCTCACAATCTGTCTCCCTCCCTCCCTCCTTCCCTCCCCTTCAGCATGTGAAGATCTTCCGGGCACTCATCCTTGGGGAGCTGGAGAGAGGCCAGAGCCAATACCAGGCCCTGTGCTTCATCTCGCGCCTCAACCACAACGAGTTCATCCCCAGCGAGTCCATGGCCCGACTCAGACAGGTATGTGTCACCGACCAGGGTTCTAACCCGGGTCTCAGGCGCTTCAAGACTGTTAGTCGCTGAGTTAAAGGCATTAGCTCAGGGAGCTAACGGAAGTATTCAGGTCTCAGGCAAGTTTAGTTATCGCACGAGAGTGGTTCCAAACCTCCTCCGCTACATATGCACTAGTAGTACAGGGAAATGAACTTACTGAGTGGCCCAGTTTGAATATGTTCAAAGTGTATCCTTTGATCCACTGATCTAACACAACATGATACTTGCAAGCAAAAGGTTCCTATGTAGTTCCACTATGTAGCTTCCACCTATTACTGCTATGTCAGATCAGTGATAACTCCAAAGGAAGGGTACAGGGAATAACAAATAATAAGGCCAGTGAGTGTCCTTGCTGGGAGTGGGGGAAGTGAATGAGCATTATCCCATTTGATAAAGTGACCATGGTGACATGACTGACTTTGTCCTGCGGTCCTCCAGAAAAACCCTCACGCCATCCGCACGGCGGAGGAGAGGCGGGGCCTGGACCAGCTGACCATGAACGTGGCGGTGAACCTGAGCCGGGCGTGGCAGCTCAGCAGCCACATCCACAACATGTGCAGCGAGGCCCGGGAGGCCATCTACACCCGGGAGAGGGACGTCAAACATTGGCTGGAAAGAGGTCAATAGAATGAACATGTGGGCACGTCGTCTCACAGATAATGTAGTCTCAAAGGGCAAATAAATAAAAAGAGTCTGGGAGGCAAAAATAAAAGGTGATCTGCAGTGGTGTAAAGTACTTAAGTAAAAATACTTAATAATAATAATATGCCATTTAGCAGACGCTTTTATCCAAAGCGACTTACAGTCATGCGTGCATACATTTTTTTGTGTATGGGTGGTCCCGGGGTTCAAACCCACTACCTTGGCGTTACAAGCGCCGTGCTCTACCAGCTGAGCTACAGAGGACCACAGAGGACTACTTGAAAGTACTACATAAGTAGTACTTTACTATTTATATTTTGGACTACTTTTACTTCACTACATTCCTGAAGAAAATAATGTACTTTTTACTCCATACATTTTCCTTAAGACCCAAAAGTACTCATTACATTTTGAATGCTTAGCAGGTCAGGAAAATTGTCCAATTCACGCACTTATCAAGAGAACATCCATGGTCATCCCTACTGCCTCTGATTAGGTGGACTCACTAAACACAAATGCTTTGTTTGTAAATTATGTCTGAGTGTTGGAGTGTGACCCTGGCTATCCGTAAATAAATAAATAAACAACAATGGTGCCGGCTGGTTTGCTTAATATAAGGAATTTGAAATGATTTATACTTTTACTTTTGATACTTAAGTATATTTAAAACCAAATACTTTTAGACTTTTACTCAAGTAGTATTTTACTGGGTGACTTTCACTTTTATTTGAGTCATTTTCTATTAAGGTATCTTTACTTTTACTCAATTGGGTACTTTTTCCACCACTGGTGATCTGTATCTTTCACAGTCAATGTTGTGGCCTTTCTCAAGACAAGATACACATTTGTCCACCATTGTGTGGACGTGGAATAAAATATATAGATCACATTTTCATTTTTGTCCTCCCAGCTTCTCTTTTTCAGTTGGAGAGGTCAGCCCCCTCTCTCTCAGTGAAGTATGATTTACTGGAGTGCTGGGCTGGAATAAAAGCCTGCACACACTGGCCTCCAGGAACGCAGTTGCCCACCCTTGGTCTAGACCTTAATCACACACTCGCTCTAATGTAAATGAATCCAATACATTTTAGCTCTATATGTACACTACCATACCAAACTAGCCCAGTTCTACTTCAAAAACACTATTAGTCTTTGACAAAGTAAAAAAAGATTATGTAATCTACTGTAAAGTCAAACACTCTCTCCCTGAAAGAGTGTTTTGCTCCTATAGCTCTCTTGCTCTATATGAGTGTATACTTGGCTCAACTGTAGGCTGTATCACGTTTCGTGATTGTTGATTAGTTTTATTATGAGAGCTGACAGAAAAGAGCCCTGTGTCTTTAGTTTATATGAAGGTCACAGTGTCTAGGCGTAGATAATGTACAATGCTATTGTACTGTAAACAATGTAGCCTGATGGTCATAGTACAGTGCATGGTGAACCATCTGTGAGTGAATGGCGATAGCAGCACTCTTTTGCATGAAAAAGCTCCTTATTACTAGCCTGGTCCCAGATCTGTTTGTGCTGTCTTGCCAAATCCTATGGTCATTGTCACAGTGGGCGTTGGCAAGACAGCACAAACAGATCTGGGACCAGGCTACCTTATTAGTGCATTGACTCACGTATGTTGTTTGCTGCACCTGTAGGAGTGGAGGGCTCCATGTTTGAGATCCTGCCCCAGTCGGTGGACGTGGTCCCGGTCCTGCTGTCGTGCCGCTCTACGAGAGACCTGTGGCAGGCCTGCTCCTGCAGCTACAGCCTGCGTCTGGAGTGGTACCCCTGCCTGCTCAAGTACTGCCGCAACCACGACACCACGGGCAAAGGCATCCCCTACAAGTGTGGCATCAAGAGCTGCAGCAAAGGCTACCAATTCACCTATTATGTCCCCCACAAACAGCTCTGTCTCTGGGATGAGGAGACTTAGCAGCACACTGGTGCGGTCAGACCCCCCCCCCCCCCTTGTCTTTTCCTCTCTTATTTAATTTGGATATCACGTTGGAGTTCAGTTCATCCCAAAGCTATTGGGTTGCATCCTGTCGTGAGATTATAGTAGTTTGATGCCTTAAATGGGACAATTTAGGTTGAAATTGAGACCCAAAACCTTTTTTTGCGACAGGAGCTATACCCTCTCAATGACTCCTTTGACACATGTCCATAGGGGACCTTTCCTATAGTTGGGATATGATGCCGCCGAAGTTTCCAGGTACCTACTGTGTGACCTTAAGTTACTCTCACACGTTTGTGCCCAGCTAATAAAAAATTACTACAAGAACCTCCTCTCATAAGGACATGCATACGGCTGGACAGTGCAGCTTATTTTCTACATTTCTTGCCCAGTGGGATGACTGGTGAAGGAACAACGGTGCCATTATGTTGTCACAGGAAACCGTGGGATGCTGGATCGGAACGGTCTGTTAGACAATGACTTATGACATCAATAACACAGCTTTAGCCAGCTCTCTTCCTGGTCGATGGCAACTCAGGTTGCAATCGACAATGTTTCTCTGATGCTGGGATTATTTATTTGGTTGCAAAGTGAAATTGTTGAAGATTCTTATGTATAAAATGACTAATCTTAAAACATTTCTTATCTTAACTTCATCCCATTTTGTCTTTGATTTGTGTCAATTACAAGCTTAATTTCCTCCAATTCTCATCTGTAGAATTGCAGAATTGTAGCAAAACGGGATAGATATACAGTTGAAGTCGGAGGTTTACATACACCTTAGCCAAATACATTTAAACTCTGTTTTTCACAATTCCCGACATTTAATCCTAGTACAAATTCCCTGTTTTAGGTCAGTTAGGATCACCACTTTATTTTAAGAAAGTGAAATGTCAGAATAATAGTAGAGAGAATTATTTATTTCAGCTTTTATTTCTTTCATCACATTCCCAGTGGGTCAGAAGTTTACATACACTCACTTAGTATTGGGTAGCATTGCCTTTAAATTGTTTAACTTGGGTGAAACGTTTCGGGTAGCCTTCCACAAGCTTCCCACAATAAGTTGGGTGAATTTTGGCCCATTCCTCCTGACAGAGCTGGTGTAACTGAGTCAGGTTTGTAGGCCTCCTTGCTCGCACACGCTTTTTCAGTTCTGCTTACACATTTTCTGTAGGATTAAGGTCAGGGCTTTGTGATGGCCACTCCAATACCTTGACTTTGTTGTCCTTAAGCCATTTTGCCACAACTTTGGAAGTATGCTTGGGGTCATTGTCCATTTGGAAGACCCATTTGCGACCAAGCTTTAACTTCCTGACTGATGTCTTGAGATGTTGCTTCAATATATCCACATAATTTTCCTTCCTCATGATGCCATCTATTTTGTGAAGTGCACCAGTCCCTCCTGCAGCATAGCACCACCACAGCATGATGATGCCACCCCCGTGCTTCACGGTTGGGATGGTGTTCTTCGGCTTGCAAGTAACCCCCTTTTTCCTCCAAACATAACCATGGTCATTATGGCCAAACAGTTCTATTTTTGTTTCATCAGACCAGAGGACATTTCTCCAAAAAGTACGATCTTTGTCCCCATGTGCAGTTGCAAACCGTAGTGTGGCTTTTTTATGGCGGTTTTGGAACAGTGGCTTCTTCCTTACTGAGCGGCCTTTAAGGTTATGTCGATATAGGACTAGTTTTGCTGTGGATGTAGATACTTTTGTACCTGTTTTCTCCAGCATCTTCACAAGGTCCTTTGCTGTTGTTCTGGGATTGATTTGCACTTTTCGCACCAATGTACGTTCATCTCTAGGAGAAAGAACGCGTCTCCTTCTTGAGCGGTATGACGGCTACGTGGTCCCATGGTGTTTATACTTGCGTACTATTGTTTGTACAGATGAACGTGGTACCTTCAGGCGTTTGGAAATTGCTCCCAAGGATGACCCAGACTTGTGGAGGTCTACATTTCTTTTTCTGAGGTCTTGGCTTATTTCTTTTGATTTTCCAATGATGTCAAGCAGAGAGACACTGACTTTGAAGGTAGGCCTTGAAATACATCCACAGGTACACCTCCAATTGACTCAAATGATGTCAATTAGCCTATCAGAAGCTTCTAAAGCCATGACATCATTTTCTGGAATTTTCCAAGCTGTTTTAAGGCACAGTCAACTTAGTGTATGTAACGTCTGACCCACTGGAATTGTGATACAGTGAATTATAAGTGAAATAATCTGTCTGTAAACAATTGTTGGAAACATTACTTGTGTCATGCACAAAATAGATGTCCTAACCGACTTGCCAAAACTATAGTTTGTTAACAAGGAATTTGTGGAGTGGTTGAAAAACGAGTTTTAATGACTCCAACCTAAGTGTATGTAAACTTCCGACTTCAACTGTACACAGTGTACAAAACATTAGGGCCCTCTTTTGCCCTCAGAACAGCCTCAATTCGTTGGGCAATGGACTCTACAAGATGTCAAAAGCGTTCCACAGGGATACTGGCCCATGTTGACCCCAATGCTTCCCACAGTTGTGTGAAGTTAGCTGGATGTCCTTTGGGTGGTGGACCATTCTTGATACACACGAGAATCTGTTGAGCGTGAAAAACCCAGCAGCGTTGCAGTTCTTGAACACTCAAACCGGTGTGCTTGGCACCTACTACCATACCCCGTTTTCAAGGCACTTAAATCTCACCCTCTGAATGGCACACATACACAATCCATGTCTCAATTGTCTCTATGCTTAAAAATCCTTCGTTAACCTGTCTTCTCCCCTGCATCTAAACTGAATATTGTGGATTCAACAAGTGATAAGGGATAATAGCTTTCACCTGGTTTCACCTGGTCAGTCTGTCATGGAAAAAGCAGGTGTTCCTAATGTTTTGTACCCTCGGAGTATATTGTGAAAATGTGTGGGCATTGTATTTAGATAACAGTATAGATATTGATGCTAATTTAAAGTATGTTGTTGAAGAGCAAGTTACTTCTATCTATTCTATTACTGTAGCCTCAATGTTGTATTTCTTCTGTCAATGTGATTTTCCTGGGACCAAATTTCATGAATCCCAATTCACAATGGAAGATCACTGCTATCACCTCTGAGTATTTGTAAACAGTGGGTTTGAGAGAGTATGCCACTCACTTGAACATCATCATTCACAGCTCAATCACTGATGGCCATGATTTTTTCTTTTACATAGATAATGTATAATTTTGACAAAGGTCTCCAAGTTGATTTGCTTATATTTCATTATTCTTTCCAAGTTTGAAGCTAAACCAAAGTAAAGATTCACAAAGGAAATATTCTCCAAGGAAGGGCTAAATTAGCAATTTATCAGATTTGATTTGATTTCTGGCCAGGCTGTGTTGGATCTAGTGCTTACTCAACTGCCTTGCCACTTTAACTTATCATGCAATGGATCTGATGAAAAACTTTCTACGCAATACTTTCACCTCCTGTTGATGCAATGTGTAGCTAATGCATTCCATTCAGACTTCATTATTGAAAAAAATGTCTAACCATAGTCAGTGGAACCCTTTTACAACCATTATTACATTTCTTATGTCAGTCCATTTCATTAACATCACAATTTGTTATAAATGTACATGTAGGCCTTCCTGATTATCACTTCGATATGTGATTCCATTCCACACGGAACACTTTGTTCAAGTAGGGCTAAAATAATCAGCAATCTGTAGGAAAAAAGTCTGCTATCCGATTCCTATACCTCATTACGTCATTTTACACATTGATTAGCCTATGTTTAATCATATTCAGTAGAAAACTGGTACCTAATTGTTTTGTTTAATTCTCCTGATTATTCTGTCACATTATGCTAATGCGATGTCTTTGTTCACTTTGTTTGTGGATGTCCTCTTCCTAACTGACAAACCAAATGTCCTTTATTTGTAAAAACCCTTCAAACTGTGGCCATTCTATGGTAACCTATGTGCCTTAACACTTAATGATATTTTTGCTATCTCAAACATATTTTTCTATGTAAGAGTTGTGTACGTTTGCGAAGAGCAATACCACAGATAATGAAGTAATTTACATTCAATAAAGGCACCTCTTTTGCACTGCACTTTTGTGGGTGGTTTTATTAAGCAAAAATCTGAGCAGATTCTAAGACTTCAGAACAAGATGGAAAATTCACTGACACCTATCTTGCTCCAGGTACAGTATACATTTTCATGTAGCTTTCATGTTCCTCACCTGTACCAGAGAGAACATTTATACACAAGGCTTATGCATGCATCTCACCTTTTCACCTCCATGTACTGATGGAAAAATACCGAAATATGACCAGCGGATGGCGCCACAACCCCATTCTAGATGACGAGTTAACAACTAGACACCACCCGACCACGGTAAAGCTACTGCTACATTCGGAACCAGGCTAGCAGTAATTATATTTTGTGTATCTATTGAGTGTTGGAAACTAACTCACTAATTTCGTTTTGGGTTGGGCAGCTATCTGCAGCACCATTTGCTGACACGGCAAGGTGAGGGAGTTGGATATTGAGATTAGATGCTCGAGACGCAATTTTTTGTTGACGAGCCAAGTAACATGGACACAAAGAAGCAAAGATGTGACTGTCACCCGAGGGACCATGCTGGCCACAAAAGGACTGAAGACGAGACGTCACCGATATGAACGTGCAAGCCGTGCAGAAATAAGGTGATGTTACAAAGTAGTTATTTTGCATTGTTCTGTTTGCCAACATTTGATAGCTTGAGGAGCCAAGCTCTCCTTCTATCTCGCTTGCTGTCCACTAAGCCTGCCTTAGCAAACTGATATTGTATAGTCTATACAGCTCATCTGGATTCATTTTTATTCACTTTTAATGTGTTTTTAGCTCAAATATTCGCTTTTTTATAAATGGCTCGGTCTGAAGACATCTTGGCAGTGTTATTTTCTCTCTTTGCTATAGAGCCCCACAGTTGAGGTGCCATAATACCCATAAAGCCTAGCGGTCAAACAGGGAAATGTTTCCAATCGTTTTTCCACCATTAATTTTTCACATAGGGGATTTTAGAAACACTTAAAATAAGGTCTGTGTTTCGTGTAGGCTTACCCTGGCGGGACGTTTTGATAACCATGTAAATCTCTCTCGGACATTTCCCTGTTTGACAGCTAGGTTTTATGGGTATTATGACTCATACTGTGGTACTCTATATTAGCAAACTAGCTGCTCTCTCCCCTTCTGCACTGATGTCAAAACAACTGAACATAATGTACATAATAAAGGTGCATGTATAAATAATAAATGGATACTCTAGCTTGCTTTATGACAGTTTACTGGCAGATATGGCTACTGTCTGCACAGCAGCACAACCTGGTCTCAGAGCATTTTGTGTTATTCAGTACGTAAAACCGAGACACTCCATTCAGTATGAAATGTTACGTTTCGTATGTTATGTATTCATTTGTGAATGTCCATCCATTTCGTATGATATGGTACGAATTTGAAAAACGTAGGTTACGAATTAGCTAAACGTACAATGTTACGAATTTGCTAAACATATATGTTACAAATTCCAATTTGTTGTGGCTAACGTTAGCTAGGTCGCTAACATTAGCTAGGCAAGGGGTTAGGGTTAAGGTTAGGAGTTAGGGGAAGGGTTAGCTAAAAGGGTTAAGGTTGTCCATGATGAGATTTGAACACGCAACCTTTGGGTTGCAAGAAATTTGCATTATACGCCCACCCATCCATCCATCCATCCATACCTACCAACCTCTCTTGTTTTTGCCTTAAATATCTTTCTGTCTTATGTAACCATACCAAACGTAACATACAGTATCATACTAATTTGAGTGTCTCGGATTTGAGTTTACTATGTTACATCTAGTCTGAGACCAGGCTGTGCTGCCCCACTAACCCCAGACACAATTACTTTTGGACTAGTTTTGAAACTCCCTGAAGTGAGCTAGCATGAAATTTCCCCTTACCAACGAGGGTTTATCATGGTCTCATTTCCCAATACAACGACATGAGACGTCCCCCTCACCAGATCCTCACAACTCAGACTGGCCAGAGCACTACAGCTGCTCAGTTTAGATATACACTGTTTATCAGTCACTTTGGATTATAACAAGGGTTCATTGAAAGGTAATGTATGTCCATATTGCAATTATATTTTTGTGTATTTAGCTGAGGGATGACATCACTGGCTGTTGGCGTGGTCCTATGCCTAACAGGCTGGATCACTCTCTACACCCTACTGTGTAACACCAATGGCAGCCATGGCTCTGAGTGGAACTGTAGGCTGGTCACACTGCTCCATGGAATCCTGGCAGTCTGTATAACAGCATACATAGGCTATGTGGATGGACCTTGGCCCTTCACACATCCAGGTAAGATGCTTAATATCTAATCCCATGTAGTGCTGCTCCTACACCACCTTTCTGTAAAGTTGGTATAGGAGCAACATGTTTTTTTTAATGTCGTTTCTTGATCAGTATACTTTGATGTGTGTTTGTATGTTACTAACTATGAATAGTGTTTACAATAACGTTGTGATCTTGTTTCCAGGCACAAAGAACACCCCCCTTCAGATCAGTGCTATGGTCATTAGCCTGGGTTACTTCATCTTCGACATGGGCTGGTGTGTTTACTTCAGCACCGAGGGCCCGGTGATGCTGGCCCACCACACCATGAGCATCCTGGGTATCTTGCTGACCCTGAGCTTGGGGGAATCAGGCATCGAGTCCTGCGCCGTGCTCTTTGGCAGTGAGATCACAAACCCCCTGCTGCAAGCTCGCTGGTTTCTGAGACAGTTGGGACGCTATGAGAGCCTGACAGGGGAGGCGGTGGATGTTCTGTTTGTAGTGCTATTTGTGTTTATGCGCATAGTGGTTGGCGGAAGGATGTTGTACTGCGAGCTCATCTCCCCACGGCCCATGTTCATTATAAAGTGTGGGGGAGTTGCCATGTATGTGCTGTCCTGGGTGTTCATGGTGGACATTGGTCGTTTTGCCTACCGCAAGAGTCAATCCAAATACAGATGCTGGAATGACCAACACAGATTGGCAACAGTTAACAGACATGATGGAAAGACAGACTGAAAGACTTCCTGATCTTTAGTTTATACTAATATACCTTTAACAAATGATTAACTAACAAATGGTTGTGTGTAAGCAAGGGGTCAAAGTCAAGCAATTATTTGTTATTCAGCTTACACTTGTACATGTTTGTGCTCAGTTCAGAAAAAACAAGCTGCTCAGTTTAGACATACACTGTTCATCAGTCACTTTGGATTATAACACAGGTTCATTTGAAGGTAATGTACAGTGCCTTCAGAAAGTATTCACATCCTTTTTCCACATTTTGTTCAAATCAAATTAAATTTGTCACATGCTTCGTAGACAACAGGTGTAGACTAACAGTGAAATGCTTACTGGTCCATTTCCAACAATGCAGAGTTAAGATACAACATTTAATAAAAATATATATAAATATTGACACAAGGAATAAATAATACACAGTGAATAAAAATGAGTAAAAATAACATGGCTATATATAGGGAGCAGAACATAACATGGCTATATACAGGGAGTACCAGTACGGAGTCGATGTGCAGGGGTACGAGGTAATTGAGGTAGCTATGCACTGTACATATACACTACCGGTCAAAAGTTTTAGAACACCTACTCATTCAAGGATTTGTCTTTATTTTTACTATTTTCTACATTGTAGAATAATAGTGAAGACATCAAAACTATGAAATAACACATATGGAATCATGTAGTAACCAAAAAAGTGTTAAACAAATTATTGCACACAGAGTCCATGCAACTGCCAAGAGTGTGCAAAGCTGTCATCAAGGCAAAGGGTGGCTATTTGAACAATCTTAAATATAAAATATATTTGATTTGTTTAACACTTTGTTGGATACTACATGATTCCATATGTGTTATTTCATAGTTTTGATGTTTTCACTATTATTCTACAATGTAGAAAGTAGTAAAAATAAAGAAAAACCCTTGAATGAGTAGGTGTTCTAAAACTTTTGACCGATAGTGTAGGTAGGGGTAAAGTGACTAGGCAACAGGATAGATAATAGACAGTAGCAGCAGCGTATGTGGTGATTGTGTTGTGTTACAGCCTGAATTTAAAATTGATTACATTTAGATTTTTGGTCACTGGCCTACACACAATACTCCATAATGTCAAAGTAGAATTGTTGTTTGAAATTTTGACAGATTAATTACAAATGAAAAGCTGAAATGCCTTGAGCAGTGGTGGAAAAAGTACCCAATTGTCATACTTGAGTAAAAGTAAAGATACCTTCATTGAAAATGACTAAAGTAAAAGTGAAAGTCACCCAGTAAAATACTAGTTGAGCAAAAGTCTAAAAGTATTTGGTTTTAAATATAGTTAAGGATCAAAAGTAAATGTAATTGCAAAAATATACTTAAGTATCAAAATTGCTTATATTAAGCAAACCAGACGGCACAATTTTATTTGTATTTATTTATTTAGGGATAGCCAGGGGCACACTCCAACACTCAGACATAATTTACAAACAAAGCATTTGTGTTTAGTGAGTCCGCCAGATCAGAGGCAGTAGGGATGACCAGGGATGTACTCTTGACAAGTGTGTGAATTGGACCATTTTCCTGTCCTGCTAAGCATTCAAAATGTAGCGAGTACTTTTGGGTGTCAGGGAAATGTATTGACTAAAAAGTACATTATTTTCTATAGGAATGTAGTGAAGTAAAAGTTGCGAAAAATATAAATAGTAAAGTATAGATACCCCAAAAAACTACTTAAGTAGTATTTTATTTTTACTTAAGTACTTTACACCACTGGTCTTGAGTCAGTAAGTATTTGACCCCTTTGGTATGGCAAGCCTGAATAAGTTCAGAAGTAAACATTTGCATAACAAGTCACATACAGTTGAAGTCGGAAGTTTACATGCACCTTAGCCAAATACATTTAAACTCAGTTTAAACTCAAGCTTTAACTTCCTGACTGATGTCTTGAGATGTTGCTTCAATATATCTACATAATTTTCCTTCCTCATGATGCTTCACGTTTGGGATGGTGTTCTGCGGCTTGCAAGCCACCCCCCTTTTCCTCCAAACATAACAATGGTCATTATGGCCAAACAGTTCTATTTTTGTTTCATCAGACCAGAGGACATTTCTCCAAAAAGTATGATCTTTGTCCCCATGTGCAGTTGCAAACCGTAGTCTGTCTTTTTTATGGCGGTTTTGAAGCAGTGGCTTTTTCCTTGCTGAGCGGCCTTTCAGGTTATGTCGATATAGGACTCGTTTTACTGTGGATATAGATACTTTTGTTCCTGTTTCCTCCAGCATCTTCACAAGGTCCTTTGCTGTTGTTCTGGGATTGATTTGCACTTTTCGCACCAAAGTACGTTCATCTCTAGGAGACAGAACGCCTCTCCTTCCTGAGCGGTATGACGGCTGCGTGGTCCAATGGTGTTTATACTTGCGTACTATTGTTTGTACAGATGAACGTGGTACCTTCAGGCGTTTGGAAATTGCTCCCAAGGATGAACCAGACTTGTGGAGGTCTACAATTATTTTTCTGAGGTCTTGGCTGATTTCTTTTGATTTTCCAATGATGTCAAGCAAAGAGGCACTGAGTTTGAAGGTAGGCCTTGAAATACATCCACAGGTACACCTCCAATTTACTCAAATTATGTCAATTAGCCTATCAGAAGCTTCTAAAGCCATGACATCATTTTCTGGAATTTTCCAAGCTGTTTAAAGGCACAGTCAACTTAGTGTATGTAAACTTTTGACCCACTGGAATTGTGATACAGTGAATTATAAGTGAAATAATCTGTCTGTAAACAATTGTTGGAAAAAATACTTGTGTCATGCCAAAACTATAGTTTGTTAACAAGAAATGTGTAGAGTGGTTGAAAAACAAGTTTTAATGACCTAAGTGTATGTAAACTTCCGACTTCAACTGTAAGTTGCATGGACTCACTCTGTGTGCAATAATAGTTTTTAACATGATTTTTAAATCTATGGTAAAACCTGAAAATGGTTGTCTAGCAATGATCAACAGAGCTTGAAGAATTCTGAAAAGAATAATGGGCAAATGTTGCACAATCCAGGTGTGGAAAGCTCTTAGAGACTTACCCAGAAGACTGACCGCTGTAATCGCTGCCAAAGGTGATTCTAACATGTATGTATTCTAACATGCATCTCCCGTGTGGCGCAGTGGTCTAAGGCACTGCATCGCAGTGCTAGCTGTGCCACTAGAGATCCTGGTTCGAATCCAGGCTCTGTCGTAGTCGGCCGCGACCGGGAGACCCATGGGGCGGCGCACAATTGGCCCAGTGTCGTCCAGGGTAGGGGAGGGAATGGCTGGCAGGGAGGTAGCTCAGTTGGTAGAGCATGGCGTTTGCAACGCCAGGGTTGTGGGTTCGATTCCCACGGGGGGCCAGTATAAAAAAATAAAATAATAATAATAATTCTACTAAAAAATTAAAATAAAAAAATTATAATGGATGCACTCACTAACTGTAAGTCGCTCTGGATAAGAGCGTCTGCTAAATGACTAAAATGTAAATGTAAAATGTATTGACTCAGGGGGTTGAATACTTATATAATCAAGATATATTAGTGTTTTATTTTTCATAAATGTTTTACAAATGTTAGAATTTTTCATCCACTTTGACATTACAGAGTATTTTGTGTAGATCATTGACAATTTATTTGTTTACAATTAAATCCATTTTAATCCCACTTTGTAACAGAACAAAATGTGGAAAAAGTCGAGGAAAAGTCGAGGGGTGTGAATACCTTTTGAAGGCACTGTTTTTCCACATTGCAATTATGCTGCATTTTACAGAACATTTACTGAACATAAAATGTAGGTTAATCTGACTTGCTCGCACAAATATTAAGCATTGCTGATATTTTTGGTGATGGTAGAAAGTGAAGTGCGTCATGCAGTCTTTTGGAACTTCTATATGTGTTTGTGTGTGTGTTGATCATTTAAGTGTTTTTTGTTTTGTTTTTGTGTATTTAGCTGAGGGATGACATCACTGTCTGTTGGCGTGGTCCTCTGCCTTACAGGCTGGATCACTCTCTACACACTACTGTGTAACACCAATGGAAGCCGTGGCTCTGAGTGGAACTGTAGGCTGGTCACACTGCTCCATGGCATCCTGGCGGTCTGCATAACAGCATACATAGGCTATGTGGAAGGTCCATGGCCCTTCACACATCCAGGTAAGATGCTCGCCATCTAATTACACTGAAACAGAGTAATCGTTTCCATGTAGAGTGCTGCTTCTATACCACCTTTCTCTAAAGGTGGTTAAGTTGGTATAGGGGTCATTCCATGTCATTTCAGCAAGCCATTATTTATTATATATTTTTTTAGTCATTTTTTAGCAGACGCTCTTATCCAGAGCAACTTACAGGAGTAATTAGGGTTAAGTGCCTTGCTCAAGGGCACATCGACAGATTTTTCACCTAGTCAGCTCGGGGATTAGAACCAGCGACCTTTCGGTTACTGGCACAACGCTCTTAACCACTAAGCTACCTGCCGCCTCGACACCCATGACACCCACTATCTCATATTGTTCTGAAATCATTAATCAAGATTAGCATTTTTGCAACATTATCTTGTTTAGATATAATTTGATCTGTGAGAAATTAAGCTAATTGATTTTACCCAAATTGGCCATTTTAATGTGTAGGCTTCATATAATATTCTATAAATATAGTACCTTACATCCGATTTGGACCAAACTTTTTTTGTAACAATGAGTAAGACATTAGGAATCCAAAGAAATGGTTAAAAGCCACCCAGGGACCTCCACGCCAATCCCAACCCAACGAGTATACAATATCAGTTCTCTATGTCTGACAAGTAGTATGGAGCTGCGGCTCAGAATATTGTTTCTTCATCCTATGTAATGTATTCTCAGAAATATGTCATTTTAAGTTGTTAGGTTTATGTCACATCCAACATCCTGATATTACCTGGTTGAGACCACTAGATGGTGCTGTTCCAGGACTATATAAATACTTATGGTAATATGCTAATGGTAATATACACTGAGTGTAC
Source organism: Coregonus clupeaformis (assembly GCF_020615455.1). NCBI lineage: Eukaryota > Metazoa > Chordata > Actinopteri > Salmoniformes > Salmonidae > Coregonus > Coregonus clupeaformis. The sequence goes on from NC_059196.1 coordinate 9,011,784, forward strand.
AAAACATTAGGAACACCTTCCTAATATTGAGTTGCATCTCCTTTTGCCCTCAATTCGTCAGGACATGGACTCTACAATGTGTCGAAAGCGTTCCACAGGGATGCTGGCCCACGTTGACTCCAATGCTTCCCGCAGTTGTGTTAAGTTGGCTGGATGTCCTTTGGGTGGTGGACCATTCTTGATACACACGAAAAACTGTTGAGCGTGAAAAACCCAGCAGGGCTGCTGTTCTTAACACACTCAAACCGCCTGGCACCTACTACCATACCCCGTTCAAAGGCACTTAAATCCTTTGTCTTGGCTATTCACCCTGTGAATGGCACACATACACAATCCATGTCTCAATTGTTTCAAGGCTTAAAAATCCTTCTTTAACCTGTCTCCTCCCTGTCATTTACACTGATTGAAGTGGATTTAACAGGTGACATCAATAAGGGATTATAGTTTTCACCTGAATTCACAGGAGTAACAGTGACCAGTAACAGGATAAAAACTAATAGTAATGGCAATCAATAATCAATGGACAGCAGCGTAATAGAGTAATAAATCAAATCAATAATACTTTTGACAGCAGCGTAGATTGTGTCTGAGTTGGTAGAGACCTGTGGATGGGCATAGATGGAATCAGTGTGGATAGTCTGTGGGAGAGGGAGAGCAGTAGTTGTTAGCCATTCAAGAGTATTATGGCCAGGGGATAGAAGCTGTTTAGGAGTCTGTTGGTCTGAGCCTTGACGCACCGGTACCACCTGCTGGACTGGAGCATGGAGAACAGTCTATGTCTCGGGTGGCTAAAATCTTTGGCAGTTTTTCGGCCCTTTCTCAGACACCGCCTGGACCATCCTCAACTACCTCTGTAGGGCCTTCCAGTCACGGGCGGGGCAGTTGCCACACCAGAGAGTGATACAACCAGTCAGGATGCTCTCAATGGAGCAGCTGTACAAGTTCCTGAGGATCTGAGGGGCCATGCCAAATCGTTTCAGTCTCCTAAGGGCTTCTAAGGGTGTGTGTAGGACCATGTTAAGTCCTCAGTGATGTGGACACTGAGGAACTTGAAGCTTTTGACCCCCCCCCTACCCCCCCTCCCGTTTCCTGTAGTCCATGATCAGCTCCTTGGTCTTGCTGACATTGAGGGGGAGGCTGTTTTCCTGGCAAAACACTGCCAGTTCTCTGACCTCCTTCCTGTAGGCTGTCTCATCTCCGTTGGTGATCAGGCCTACCACCGCCGTGTCATCAGCAAACTTGATGATTGAGTTGGAGATGTGCGTGGCCACACAGTCATGGATAAACATGGAGTACAGGAGGGGGCTAAGCACACACCCCTGTGGGGGGCCCCGTGTTGAGAGTCAGCGTGGCGGAGGATTTGTTGCCTACTCTAACCACCTGGGGTCAGCCCGTCAGGAAGTCCAGGATCCAGTTGCAGAGGGAAGTGTTCAGTCCCAGGGTCCCGAGCTTGGAGGGCACTATGGGTGTTGAATGCTGAGCTGTAGTCGATGAACAGCATTCTCAAATAGGTATTCCTCTTGTCCAGGTAGGAGAGGGCAGTGTGGAGTACAATTGAGATTGTATTGTCTGTAGATCTGTTGGGGCGGTATGCAAACTGAAGTGGGTCTAGGGTGTCTGGGATGATATGTGCCATGACCAGCCTTTCAAAGCACTTCATGACTACAGATGTTAGTGCTACAGGGTGGTAGTCATTGTGGCATGAAGCCTTAGAGTTCTTGGGAACAGGAATGATGGTGGTCAGCTTGAGACATGGGGATTACAGACTGGGACAAGGAGAGGTTGAAAATGACCGTGGAGATGCCTGCGAGCGAATGTTGACCAGATTAAAAACCTTATTCACGTCGGCCTCGGGGAGCGAGATCACCCAGTAGTCTGGGATGGCGGGGGCCCTCGTGCAGTGCTCTGTGTTGTTTTTGTTCGAAGCGTGCATAAAATGTATTGAGTTCATCTACATAGGTGGGAGTCTCGAGCCCGGACTTTGCTACATATTTAGGCGGGAGTCTCGAACCCGAAGCTCTACAGATCAGAGCTGATGCTTAGTGTTGCTAGCTATTCTCTCGAAGCATCCGAAGCTGACACCGTGGCACCAGCTCGAGGCCTCAAAGCAGACACTGAGGCACATCGAGACACAAAGCTATTTAGCATATTTATTTTTATTATAGTTACTTTTTCTTGAAACACACTTCTCTTGTGTATCCAATTGAGTGAAAATCTGTTCATTGCACACAGATTCAGTGCTGTACTCAGGATGTCATTCCACCCGTGTCAACAGTGTGAGAAACAACCCCCAGCCTCAGACTCTTTGCATTCTTTGCTTGGGAGCTGAACATGCTCATGTGGCTCACAGGGTAGCAGCTGTTGTTCTCACTGTCAGAAATTCAAACCGAGAGCATTGAAATCTCGACTTGAGAGCTTTGTGGGCGGAACCTCCGGACTGTCATCAGATGAGTGAGCTTCCAACTCTTATGCCACAGACTATGATCACTCTGATGATGATGATGATGATGATGATTGGTATGCACCATGGCTCTAGCATCGTCCAGTCCCAGCCTGTCGGCAGCAACGCTCATGCCCCGCCCACCTGAGGATCTGTCTTTTTCAGCCATCTATTTACTTTGTGTGAGGGGTGCAAAATCCACTTGTCACTTAAATCTCACTGGATTGATTGCTTTCATTTTACTCCTGTGACTCTTTCATACTCTTGCTTGTGCCTGTCGTTGTTTCCCGTTAATGGTACAACGTGGAAATGTTTGTAATGACCTGTCAAACACTGAAATGGGCTCAATGGAACACATTCTCTTTCCGTTGCATCTATAAGAATGCTAAAGCTTCATCTGGGATTTAACACATCATCTCGACACTTACATCACAAGACAGAGAAGAAAGATAACTTTATTTTGATTGGTGTTAATTTTTGGTGGAATGGAAAAAAGTGATAATTTACTACAAATTAGATGCACTGAAATGAAAGCAACTTCCGAAAATGAACACTTATAGTGAGTGATATGATGTCTGATCTCGCAAACAATGTGAAGTATGTATAGATTATAGATAGGTGTAACCTAGAGCCAAGCGTGTTGTTTTTTTTTATCCGAGTGTATTCTGCTATTTACACACTTGTTGAATTATGCTACAGAACGTGACAACAACAGTAATTAATGAGGTAGTGTAGACAGCACAGGTGATTGCAGGTAGGCCTAGACAGAGGACATTGTTGTGGTTGCAGCCCTGTTCCACCCCTTTATCTTAATGTATTAATATATGCAAATACACCCAGTTGTGTATATATAATTTTATTTATTTTAATACAAAATATAAAATAAATACCTGATACCATTAGAAAATGTATATATGAGTGCATTCTAAGAAAAAATAAGAAAGATTTGACAAATTGAATACCTGAATTCCCACCAAAATCCCTGAACTCCATTCATTATTTGTCCGTGTTTTATGTGCTATAATTTAGTCAATACCTGATGGATTCAAACAGTTTGGAGTATCTTCATCCATTGTCCAACTGTTGCATTTATTAGAATTGTTTTTAAAACGTTTTAACAATTTTGATGACTGTTGCTACTGGCAGTGACACTCGACCAGAAAATATCCTTTGAAATCTTTGAGAGGGCAAGCAGGAACCTCAATGTGGAGCACGCCCCTTCTGCCACGATGTCCACATTCAGGTTTGATGAATTCAGTTCTTCAAAGACTGAGACATGCCTCCTGTTGTTCAAAGACTTTGTGCGTGAGCTCCAATGCACATGAAACACGCCAAATCAAAGAACCCCTGCCATGCCAAGCAAATGCACTCGCTTAGCTATAGTTCATGGTGCAGACAAGAATGGTTTTGGCCATTTCCCCCGTATGGACAAATAATTTGCTTCACTTGTTCTGCCTGCTTCTCTCTGTCACAGTTCAGACCAAGAGCTGGCTTACAAACGATGCAGGGCATTTGATTGCTTCCTACGCAGGACACATGACAGCACCTTTTTTCAGCTGCAAGGCATGGCAATTCAGCAGCGATACTGGCCTTCTATCAGAAGTAGCTGCAGGCACGCCTCTCCGCAAACTACAATACTAAGACCATGAAAGAACTGTCTAGAGTGACAGATCTGCTCATCCAGTGCCTTCAGGGCAATGCTCAGATGGTTGGGGAAACTTTGACCAGACTGCGTGTTGCACAGCACCACCTATGGTTAGCACAGTCCAAGCTCCCTGACAAAGGGAAAGTTCCACTCTGATGGAACCGACTCTCTAGCGGAAGTTTCTCGCTTGCCCCTCCAACTTTCACAAATTGCATAAGCGCAGCATCAACACCCCTTTCGCCAAGCAGGAGTCAGGGTCCTGAATTACTTAGATGATTGGCTAGTATGTGTAGGGTCACAAAGCCTTGGCACACACATCCATTGTCTCACATCACCTCTCCGAGTTGGGACTAACAATGAACTTGGAAAAGAGTTCTCTGGTCCCTACTCAGTGTGTGCACTTCCTGGGTTTGACACTGTACACTGGAGCAAAACACTAGCCGGAAAGAGTGGTATCATTTAAAAAATCTCTTTCAACATTCAAACTGAGGAAATAGGTGACAGTGCTAGAGAGTCGGAGGCTCCTAGGCCACATTGTTCTGTTGGGCTTGCTCCACATGAGGCCAATACAGACACAATCTATGTCCTAGAATGGACAAATTTCATTTCATTTCTAACAATGAGTTGCTAGAGAGAAATACAATGGTGGTGAATAGCACTTCAAACTCCCAGTGGAGTTCTCCTAGGCGCAGTTCACAACCAGATTTGATTACAGACACATCCCTACAGGGATGGGGAGCAGTCTTGAACCAGTAAGGGGTTCATGGTGTATAGTCAGCGCCATGGACAACAGCTCACATCAATGTACTGGAGCGGAGCTCAAGGCGTCCACCTTGCACTCCAGCACTTCCTCCCAACATGTACCGATACGGACAGACAACACGACAGTGGTTGCGTACATCAACTGCCAGGGTGGACTGAGGTCAATGGCACTACACAAGGTAGCAAGGGAGCTACTGCTTTGGGCAAACAAACACATTACATCCCTCAGAGCAATACACCTGCTGGGGCCAATCTGTTCGCATTGCGAGACTCAACCTATTGTCCTATGTGGTTCTCCATAAAGGGTCCAGCAGGCCCACTCAGGGCCAACGCCCTATCACGCTGATGGCCCGAGGGGGCTGCTCTATGTGTTTCCACCAATTCCCTCGCTCCCTCAGTTCTTGAGGAAGATCAGCCTTGAGAATGAGTCAGTTCTACTTGTGGCTCCACATTGGCCACAGAGTCACTGGTTTTCAGACCTTGTACAGCTGACAACCTTCCAAACATGGGAACTCCCTCTTCAAGCGGACCTCCTGTCACAAGCGAACGGCAAGCTTTTGCACCCCAAACCCGAGGAGAGGTTTGGGAAGCCCTGCTGTGGTGGATACAAGGACTTCCCAGGGATTCATTTAGACTAAGGTTTAATGGTGAGGTATCCCATTCTGTTGCCTGAACCACCTGTTTGGTACAGCAACCCCTTCACGAAAACGAAAGAGAACATTACGGATTTAGCCCTGGTTCTCTGAGTAGAGTAACGGATCGCCAAGCTTTCATGTCGTTCCTCCACCTCTGTGGAATTCAAGTGAAGTCATAGACAGTATGTCACGTCACACCGCCTTTTATATTGACAGGTCACATGGGTACAGTAAGGGAGTGGTGTGACTGTCAACACCTTTGATATTAAGCATCTCATCGCGTGAAGGGGAAGGAGTTCCCATAGGTCGTTTGGTGACCCGTTAATTTGATGTGTGTATGACGATGTTACTAATTATGAAGAGTGTTTACAATAACGTTGTGATCTTGATTTTAGGCACAAAGAACACCCCCCTTCAGATCAGTGCTATGGTCATTAGCCTGGGTTACTTCATCTTCGACATGGGCTGGTGTGTTTACTTCCGCACAGAGGGCCCGGTGATGCTGGTCCACCACACCATGAGCATCCTGGGTATCTTGCTGACCCTGAGCTTGGGGGAATCAGGCATGGAGTCCTGCGCCGTAATCTTCGCCAGCGAGATCACTAACCCCCTTCTGCAAGCTCGCTGGTTCCTGAGACAGTTGGGACGCTATGAGAGCCTGACAGGGGAGGCGGTGGATGTTCTGTTTGTAGTGCTATTTGTGTTTATGCGCATAGTGGTTGGCGGAAGGATGTTGTACTGCGAGCTCATCTCCCCATGGCCCAGGTTCATTATAAAGTGTGAAGGAGTTGCCATGTATGTGCTGTCCTGGGTGTTCATGGTGGACATTGGTCGTTTCGCCTACCGCAAGAGTCAATCCAAATACAGACGCTGGAGAGACCAACACAGACTGGCAGCAGTTAAAGAACAAGATGGAAAAACAGACTGAAAGACTTCCTTATCATGATGAATGAAAACATCCAATGTTTATACTAATAGACCAACAGTATACAAATGGTTGTGCATACTGTAAGCATGGGGTCAAAGTCAAGCCATTCTTTGGGCCTGTATGATTATTGGGGAATATTTTTTGGTATTCAGCTAACACTTGTACATTTTTTGTTTGCTTTTTTATTAAAAACAAGTGCAAGAGAATGTGCAAAAGCGTCTTGAAAAATGTACAACTGTAGCAAAAACAATTGAGACATAGTTAGTCTTTGAAACCAAAGGATGTAGTGCCAATATGATGAACAGATGTATTTCACAAACATAATGCAATGAACTGTAACCTAATAGTATGTTTTCCAAACCTTTGGGAAACAGACACTTTTGATATCCATCCATTGATTCCCTCCATCTAGATTACATAACATTCCCTAATCATCATAGGTTAGGCCACACCTGTTTTGAGGCAGTACAATTGAACCAAAACTGACTGTTTCCTTACTTTTGCAGTATTTTGTTATTGTATGCAGTAGTTTTCCTGCAGAAATTCTACTTTTATAAATATTTTGCAATGTGTTGTGTAATTTTTCTAATTTGAGTCTAATTTGTCTAATTTGAAAAGTGGTACTCCTTATAAGCCATTTCATAATATTCCATGGAATATCCCATGTTCCATTCCATTTAGTTTTTAGGAATATGTTTGTGAACGCTGGCTGAGATTGCAGTGTTATAGATTGTGTATTGTATGCATATTCATATGGAGTACATGACACTGGCTTTTATATAACATAAAACTCAGTAAAAAGCTACATGTTTCTTATGATAACTGTCTTTCCATTTAGCTACAATAATGCTTTGCACAAGGCTTTTTCGTTTAAGCTCACAGCAACAACAAATTTGAAATAAAGTAATTGTGTAACATATGTAATAATATGTTTAGTGGCATTCCATTGCTTGATTGGGTGTATATTAGTCATTGTAAATTAGTTTAAAATACCAATTGGTAAACAATGATTTGTGCTAAATGTTTGTGCACTGTATTGCTTAAAATGTTCCAGTATGATGCTAGAAGGTCATATTTCCCAATATTGTATGCATTCATATTTGAAATTCACTACTTTTATATTAAATATTTTAATCTGGTGCTTAAGTAGTTAGATATGTGGATTTGTATGTCAACATTCACCACCCCTGTGTCTTAGTTTAAAAATACCAATGGATAAACAATGATTTGTGCTAAATGTTTGTGCACTGTATTGCTGAAAATCTTCCAGTAGGACGCTAGAAGGTCACATTTCCCATTATTGTATGCATTCATATTTGAAATTCACTACTTTTATATTAAATATTTAAATCTGGTGCCTAAATAGTTAGATATGTGGAATGGTATGTCAACATTCACCACCCCTGCGACAAGGTAGAATCATACAAGTGTGCCTTCGTGACTTTATACGTGTTCAAATGCAATGTTTATTTTTGTTGTGTGTTCAATAAATACCCTGAATACAGAGCTGGTTTAGAAATATGTGCTGTAATATCAAGTAAAATATTCCAAAATGATTGCATCCCAGTATAGTATCCCTATATAGTATAACAACGTTTTTTAACAATTTGAACAGTTTTTTTTTTTACTCAGGGAACTACTACTTTGGCATTTGTTAAAATTAACTTTTACATGTATTTATTTGTTATTACAAAAAAATGTAAGAGATACTAGTCTACGTTGCATTCAGAGAAGTAGCCTTGTCCATACTGTAGGGTAGGCGTGTAGCCTTGTCCATACTGTAGGGTAGGCGTGTAGCCTTGTCCATACTGTAGGGTAGGCGTGTAGCCTTGTCCATACTGTAGGGTAGGCGTGTAGCCTTGTCCATACTGTAGGGTAGGCGTGTAGCCTTGTCCATACTGTAGGGTAGGCGTGTAGCCTTGTCCATACTGTAGGGTAGGCGTGTAGCCTTGTCCATACTGTAGGGTAGGCGTGTAGCCTTGTCCATACTGTAGGGTAGGCGTGTAGCCTTGTCCATACTGTAGGGTAGGCGTGTAGCCTTGTCCATACTGTAGGGTAGGCGTGTAGCCTTGTCCATACTGTAGGGTAGGCGTGTAGCCTTGTCCATACTGTAGGGTAGGCGTGTAGCCTTGTCCATACTGTAGGGTAGGCGTGTAGCCTTGTCCATACTGTAGGGTAGGCGTGTAGCCTTGTCCATACTGTAGGGTAGGCGTGTAGCCTTGTCCATACTGTAGGGTAGGCGTGTAGCCTTGTCCATACTGTAGGGTAGGCGTGTAGCCTTGTCCATACTGTAGGGTAGGCGTGTAGCCTTGTCCATACTGTAGGGTAGGCGTGTAGCCTTGTCCATACTGTAGGGTAGGCGTGTAGCCTTGTCCATACTGTAGGGTAGGCGTGTAGCCTTGTCCATACTGTAGGGTAGGCGTATTGTGCTATAGCCATCAGAGTGCTCTGTGCTTGAAGTATTCAAATTGTCCACATGGTGGCATATGTAAATCAACAATCCTCCATTATACTGTAGTAGAGTCCTCAACAAAAAAAATTTGAACACGTTTTGCTGTTAAATGCCATTACCATTTAACCCTGTAAAGTGTTATGATTTATGAGTTATGATTGTCACAGCAGGAAATTATTGTACTCTATTAACTGGTCATTTTAATGGGATAGTTCACCCACAAATTAAAGTTTGTCAGAAGTTGTCAGACCCCAAAAGGTGAGTCCTGATGAGTCCATATCCTAAACCATCTGCTGTATAAATCCAGTTATACAGTATACTTGAATCCCACATGAATGGGTGCGGTATAGGGATCTAATTTTATTCTGTGCCTTGTTTCCATTCATTTGGGTTGGAGGCATACAACAGTTAACATGAAACATGGACTCCTCTTGACATTAGACCACTTTCTGAGACCTGAAAACATCTGACAAACTTTGATTTTGGAGTGTCAGATGTTTTCAAGTTTTAGAAGTGGTCTAACACAAATAAATAAGTAGATACAATGAGAGGAATATGTTGGTGTTGTAGAATACCAATGTCATAATCATTAGGCCAATAAATAACAATGATAATTTTAGGTTTTCACAGAAGCTATATTCAAAATACATTTGGCCTACAGTAAAATATATATTTGTAATCCCATCTGCCAAGGACATCCAATCAGACGCTAATGAAAAAGGAAAAAGACGAATGGATAATAATAATTATTATTATTATTTATGAAAGTCTGGCAAGGTTTTCACTTTTATCCCATCTGCCAAGGACATCCAATCAGACACCATAATGAAAAAGGCAAAAGACGAATGTATTACTATTATTATTATTTATGATAGCCTGGCAAGGAAAAAAAATGTATTCTCCCGCCGGAAGTAGACAGACGCAAATGGTAAGCTGTTGGCCACGGCGAGGGCGTAGTTATCCTGATATTTTGGGAAATTGTAGAAAGTCGTGTATTTTCTCCTCAATAACATATCTGGAAACACATGATAATAATCACATTATTCTAAAGTGATAACCGGCTCAGTGTTATTATTATTTTTTTTTTTGTAAATGAGAGAATTCGTTTGCTAGCTAGCTATTCTTGTTAGCATAGCATAGACATCCAAGGGAATTCTGCAGAGAAACAACTCAAATTGTCTGAATTCTGGAAACATGGAGTCAATGAAAACTGCGCTCCGTTAAGTTTTGTGGATGTTTGCAACCCCGAAGGAGATTTACAATAAACATTTGAAACGGTTCATTAGCTCGTTAGGACTTCATATATATTCGACGGGACACGTTTTATATTTGTTGGGGAGCTTGTTTTGGCGATTTCGTTTTTGGGAATGACATTCAGGATTGTCGGAGCATACGAAGCAAAGTTTTCTACTGAAAGAGATCCCGTTTTTGTTGGTACTGTAGATAGCTAGCTAGCCACGGTTGGCCGAGACTCAGCAGCAAGGTACAGTAGTTAGCTAATGTATTCAGTCGGCTGAATTTCAATTATTTACTTTGTTTCGTAGCTAGCTATCACTCGTAACTTTTAAGGAAAACGTATATTATTGGACACGTTTCGAGTCTACTGTGGGACAAGGCGTCCCCTTTTCCACTCCCTGGAGTTAAATAACCGCTAGCTAATGTTAGAGTCTGGCTAGCTTCAAGCTAACTGAACTGAAGCTCCTAACAAATTTAGAGGGGCACATTGGCTAGCAAGCTAAATAGTGTAATAGCTAGCTGGAAACAACTAATGCATTTGCTAAAGCTAGCGAATCAAGCTAAGAATATTACCTAGTTGTTATTTTTATGCAATAATTACTAACTAGTTAGCTAATTCACAACACGGGTTTCAACTCAGACTTGTCAGTTTTTAGAAATTCTCATGGTCACGAGGGGCTGGCTGTTCGTCCACGGATAAAGGCAAATCTGGAGGCTGGGAACTGCAAATGGGACTGACTCGATTTTCAACATCTTTAAAAAAAGATACGCTGACTGTTATTACACCAGGCCAGGTTAACTGGTTGTATTTTCTATAGGGTTTTACATTTAGAAAAATAAGTGTGATGCGAACCATTTTGATTGACGTCAAAGGATTCGTACATGAAGATAGATGCAGAAAGAGTGAAAGTGGAGCCTGTATCGATATTTTCCAAGGGAACACATCATTGTCAATAGGAACATCATCCCTGACCCTGGTGTCTTGTGCGAAAAAGTGGAGAGCTGCACGACGTAAGACGAGGGCTGATTAGAGGTCCTAATTTATCTCAAGAAATTGCTACAGCAGCGAAAATTGCATTATCAGTGGCTTCACTGAATACGTACCATTTCATTGCAAAGGATTGCAAAACTATTACATTTAGGTCTTGAAATCAGTATTAGGACATACCCAGACATTATTTTTCACTGGGAGTCTATCGCCGACAATGAAGGTGTTTTCATAACGTTGTTATTTGGAGATTCAGCTCTCAATGTTGTTGATTTTTATGTCATCACCTTTTTCATTCATCTCATCAACGTAGACGGATGTTAGGGAAGGACTCCTCAAAGAGTCTGTCTTATCATACTTTGGAAAATGATAATTGGATGTAAATCACAGCAAATCTAGAAACGGAAGCCCAATGAGCGACACACAGTCCAGTATCACTGATAGGTAAGTACGACCTATTCCAGGCATTACGTAAACAATCCACTTCACAATGTCATTGAAGACAGCATGCCTCTTGGCTCCTGTACTTATGCACCCTTTGCTTTATCAGATAGTATAGGCGACATGATATGTTTGATCTCAAGTCTTGTAAACACCTGCAAGGATTGTTATGGCCACTATGAGAATGTTCCACTGGCTGCATGCAAGTGGCAATTCTTCTCATGTTATGTTATGGCCAATTGTTACAGTTTCTGGAGTCAGCTATATACTTTTACTATCTCCCATATGGTATAGCCTAAGCTGTATGTAAGTCATGTGTATTAGTACTGAATGTTACTCAATATGTATTCCAACAACCCAGGCAAGTAGCGTTGCCCCATTTCAAAATGATAAACCAAAAGGGAGGCCTATATGGGGATTTATTTTCCATTGCGGTGTTGTTTTTAAGTAGTACAGTAACCCCCCATATATTTTCTCAACTAAGCACTGTACTCAATTCTCCAATTTGTCGCACCACTGAAATTGCCCTTTTTGGTAGGGGCAGACCTCTGACCATTTACCATGATTTTAGCACCAACAACCATTTAATTTACAAAAAGGTCTGGAGCAGGTTGTTGTTGCACCACCAAATAGTGAAAATGGAATTTGAGCTGTTCCGAGAGCATCAGCCACAATCATGGCAATAGTGTGTGTAGAGCTGAAGAGGCCTGACAGCCAAATGAAGGAATGGTGCAATTGTGTCCTCTGCACCTGAATTGCACTTTCCTGCAAGGAAATTAACAGACCAGAAATTCAGCGTGTATGCTAACCCTTTAGCCTGTACTGGAAGCTGTTTCATTCATCTTATCCAAAATAGAGATATTACATTTCCAACATGAGTATTCTTTAGGGGTGTTTTGAATTAATAGGATGCTACTTGGTCAAACTAGGCCTATAGCCTAGTAAAAATAATGATAACAATGTAATGCAACTAAATTGTTGTTTTAATGGTTGGCGTTATCAATCAGTGGCTGTGCCGCTGTGGTACAGCACTATTCTCTCTCTCTGATACACTACCCGATTTCGCGTTCTACAGGCTCTAACCATCGGAGAACCTAACATTTAACGATTCAGTCAAGCCAAATGGTAGTGACCTAGTAATCGGTATAGTACACACACCTGGCCGCACCTCCGTGGCAGTACGATTGGTCAATTGGGCCAGAATCAGGCTATATTTGCTGGGCAGGTTTGCGCATGGCCTAGTAAGGAAATCATCATAGCAACTGATAACAATGCACATACAAGGAACGCAACATCTGTGCACATGGACTACTGATGTCCTGTTCAGTTTGAGAGGGAGAGCGCGAAGATGAGGACCGGAGGTAAACGTTGATAGCTTGCTGCTGCTATAATTGATTTGAAGCTATTTATCAGAGTTGTTGCCCTCACAATAAGTCAGATTCCAGTAACTTCCTTAACTTGCATTACATTGAAGCGGCAGCCGCGGCACAATACATCGGAGATGGACAGCGCATGCGTGCTGAAAGTAGGCTTCATTTTAATTTGACTTTACTAACAACTAGGGCTTTGTGTTGAAACCTATTTCTTGTTATTTAAGAAATAAGAGCTAGGGCTGTGGCGGTCATTACATTTTGTCAGCCGGTTATTGTCATGCAATTGAGTAATTGTCACAGTAATTGACCGTTAATTAACATAAACACATTTTGCATCTCCAGGCCTCCACGAATATAAGCCGGTGATGCATGCCTTTGGAACATCTACATTAAAAAAAAGTATAATGAATACATTTAATATACACCATCAAAATAAATCCATTATTTATTTTAGGCTGGTCTAAAGAAACATTATGATATGAAGAATGTATTTCAGAAGTACAGAATATGAGTTACTTTGCTTACTGTATGTTATCTGGCTATGTGCCATCCCATAGGCTGTAGGCTTGTTCATTTAGCACACAAGATATGCTTATAAGTCCCCTGCCATTATTTTATGTTATTTTATAGTAAGAAGAATATAATTGAACTTAGCTGAATAAAATGGAAAGGATATTTTTCCCATTCCGGAGGGAGTGCACATATGAAGTGGCTATGTTGAGCGTAAAAGTGATCATTTGAAACAGGTCCTACAGTGGGGAAAAAAAGTATTTAGTCAGCCACCAATTGTGCAAGTTCTCCCACTTAAAAAGATGAGAGGCCTGTAATTTTCATCATAGGTACACGTCAACTATGACAGACAAAATGAGAATTTTTTTCTCTCCAGAAAATCACATTGTAGGATTTTTAATGAATTTATTTGCAAATTATGGTGGAAAATAAGTATTTGGTCACCTACAAACAAGCAAGATTTCTGGCTCTCACAGACCTGTAACTTCTTCTTTAAGAGGCTCCTCTGTCCTCCACTCGTTACCTGTATTAATGGCACCTGTTTGAACTTGTTATCAGTATAAAAGACACCTGTCCACAACCTCAAACAGTCACACTCCAAACTCCACTATGGCCAAGACCAAAGAGCTGTCAAAGGACACCAGAAACAAAATTGTAGACCTGCACCAGGCTGGGAAGACTGAATCTGCAATAGGTAAGCAGCTTGGTTTGAAGAAATCAACTGTGGGAGCAATTATTAGGAAATGGAAGACATACAAGACCACTGATAATCTCCCTCGATCTGGGGCTCCACGCAAGATCTCACCCCGTGGGGTCAAAATGATCACAAGAACGGTGAGCAAAAATCCCAGAACCACACGGGGGGACCTAGTGAATGACCTGCAGAGAGCTGGGACCAAAGTAACAAAGCCTACCATCAGTAACACACTACGCCGCCAGGGACTCAAATCCTGCAGTGCCAGACGTGTCCCCCTGCTTAAGCCAGTAATAATAATAATATGCCATTTAGCAGACGCTTTTAACCAAAGCGACTTACAGTCAAGCGTGCATACATTTTTGTGTTTGGGTGGTCCCGGGGTCAGTACATGTCCAGGCCCGTCTGAAGTTTGCTAGAGTGCATTTGGATGATCCAGAAGAGGATTGGGAGAATGTCCTATGGTCAGATGAAACCAAAATATAACTTTTTGGTAAAAACTCAACTCGTCGTGTTTGGAGGACAAAGAATGCTGAGTTGCATCCAAAGAACACCATACCTACTGTGAAGCATGGGGGTGGAAACATCATGCTTTGGGGCTGTTTTTCTGCAAAGGGACCAGGACGACTGATCCGCGTAAAGGAAAGAATGAATGGGGCCATGTATCGTGAGATTCCATCAGCAAGGGCATTGAAGTTGAAACGTGGCTGGGTCTTTCAGCATGACAATGATCCCAAACACACCGCCCGGGCAACGAAGGAGTGGCTTCGTAAGAAGCATTTCAAGGTCCTGGAGTGGCCTAGCCAGTCTCCAGATCTCAACCCCATAGAAAATCTTTGGAGGGAGTTGAAAGTCTGTGTTGCCCAGCGACAGCCCCAAAACATCACTGCTCTAGAGGAGATCTGCATGGAGGAATGGGCCAAAATACCAGCAACAGTGTGTGAAAACCTTGTGAAGACTTACAGAAAACGTTTGACCTGTGTCATTGCCAACAAACGGTATACAACAAAGTATTGAGAAACTTTTGTTATTGACCAAATACTTATTTTCCACCATAATTTGCAAATAAATTAATAAAAAATCCTACAATGTGATTTTCTGGATTTTTTCTCTCATTTTGTCTGTCATAGTTGACATGTACCTATGATGAAAATTACAGGCCTCTCTCATCTTTTTAAGTGGGAGAACTTGCACAATTGGTGGCTGACTAAATACTTTTTTCCCCACTGTATATGCTAGATTTAGAGTTATTTGGCAACTTCAGTTGTAAGTGATACAAGCTTTAGAATGTCTTAGAAATCAAAACATACACTACATGACCAAAAGAATGTGGACATCTGCTCGTCGAACATCTCATTCCAAAATCATGGCCATTAATATGGAGTTGGTCCCCCCGTTGCTGCTATAACAGCCTCCATTCTTTTGTGAAGGCTTTCCAATAGATATTAGAACATTGCTGTGGGGACTTACTTCCATTCAGCCACGAGCATTAGTGAGGTTGGGCGATTAGGCCTGGCTCGCAGTCGGCTATCTAATTAATCCGAAAGGTGTTCGATGGGATTTAGGTCAGGGCTCTTTGCAGGCCAGTCAAGTTCTTCCACACCGATCTCGACAAACCATTTCTGTTTGGACCTCGCTTTATGCACAGGGGCATTGTCATGCTGAAACAGGAAAGGGCCTTCCCCAAACTGTTGCCACAAAGTTGGAAGCACATAATCATCTAGAATGTCATTGTATGCTGTAGCGTTAAGATTTCCCTTCATTGGAACTAAGGGGCCTAGCCCGAACCATGGAAAACCGCCCCAGACCATTATTCCTCCTCCACCAGACTTTACAGTTGGCACTATGCAGCGATCTCCTTGCATCTGCTAAACCCAGATTCATCTGTGGGACTGCCAGATGGTGACGCGTGATTCATCACTCCAGAGAACGCGTTTCCACTGCTCCAGAGGACAGTATAGTATAGTCCGGGTGGCCAGTTTATTAATTGTTCAGCAGTCTTAAGGCTTGGGGGTAGAAGCTGTTAAGGAGCCTTTTGGACCTAGATTTGGTGCTCCGGTACTGCTTTCCGTAGCAGAGAGAACAGTCTATGACTTGGGTGACTGGAGTCTTTGACCATTTTTTGGGCCTTCCTCTGACACCGCCTAGTATATAGGTCCTGGATGGCAGGAAGCTTGGCCCCAGTGATGTTCTGGGCCGTACGCACTACCCTCTGTAACGCCTTACGGTCGGATGCCGAGCAGTTGCCATACCCAGGCGGTGATGCAACCTGTCAGGATGATCTCGATGGTGCAGCTATATAACTTTTTGAGGATCTGGGGACCCATGCCAAATCTTTTCAGTCTCCTGAGGGGGAAAAGGTGTTGTCGTGCCCTCTTCACACCTATCTTGGTGTGTTTGGACCATGATAGTTTGTTGGTGATGTGGACACCAAGGAACTTGGACCTCTCGACCCACTCCACTACAGCCCTGTCGATGTGAATGGGGGCGTGTTCGGCCCTCCTTTTCCTGTAGTCCACGATCATCTCCTTTGTCTTGCTCACATTGAGGGAGAGGTTGTTGTCCTTTACCACACTGCCAGGTCTCTGACCTCCTCCCTATAGACTGTCTTGTCGGTGATCAGGCCCACCACTATTGTGTCATCAGCAAACTTAATGATGGTGTTGGAGTCGTTTGGCCACGCAGTCGTGGGTGAACAGGGAGTACAGGAGGGGACTAAGCACGCACCCCTGAGGGGCCCCAGTGTTGAGGATCAGCGTGGCAGATTTGTTGTTGCCTACCCTAACTACCTGGGGGCGGCCCGTCAGGAAGTCTAGGATCCAGTTGCAGAGGGAGGTGTTTAGTCCCAGGGTCCTTAGCTTAGTGTTGAGCTTTGTGGGCACTATGGTGTTGAACGCTGAGCTGTAGGCAATGAACAGCATTCTCACATAGGTGTTCCTTTTGTCCAGGTGGGAAAGGGCAGTGTGGATTGTGATTGAGATTGCATAATCTGTGGATCTGTTGGACTGGTATGTGAATTGGAGTTGGTCTAGGGTTTCCGGGATCATGGTGTTGATGTGAGTCCTGACCAGCCTTTCAAAGCACTTCATGGCTACGGGAGGTGATACGGGAGGTAGTCATTTCGCATTCTTGGGCACAGGGGCTATGGTGGTCTGCTTGAAACATGTAGGTATTACAGACTCGGTTAGGGAGAGGTTGAAAATGTCAGTGAAGACAGTTGCCAGTTGGTCCACGCATGCTCTGAGTACACATCCTGGTAATCTGTCTGGCCCCGCGGCGTTGTGAATGTTGACCTGTTTAAAGGTCTTGCTCACATCGGCTACGGAGAGTGTGATCACACAGTCGTCCAGAACAGCTGGTGCTCTCATGCATGCTTCATTGTTGCTTGCCTCGAAGCGAGCATAAAAGGCATTTAGCTCGTCTGGTAGGCTCGCATCACTGGGCAGCTTGGTGCTGGGTTTCCCTTTGTAGTCCGTAATAGTTTGCAGGCCCTGCCACATCCGACGAGCATCAGAGCCAGTGTAGTAGGATTCAATCTTAGTCCTGTATTGATGCTTTGCCTGTTTGATGGTTCGTCTGAGGGCATAGTGAGATTTCTTATAAGCGTCTGGATTAGTGTCCCGCTCCTTGAAAGCAGCAGCTCTAGCCTTTAGCTCGGTGTGGATTTTGCCTGTAATCCATGGCTTCTGGTTGAGATATGTACGCACAGTCACTGTGGGGATGACGTCGTCGATGCACTTATTGATGAAGCCGGTGACAGAGGTGGTGTACTCTTCAATGTCATTGGATGAATCCCGGAACATATTCCAGTCTGTGCTAGCAAAACAGTCCTGTAGCGTAGCATCCGCGTCATCTGACCACTTCCGTATTGAGCGAGTCACTGGTACTTCTTGGTTTAGTTTTTGCTTGTAAGCAGGAATCAGGAGGATATAATTATGGTCAGATCTGCCAAATGAAGGGAGAGCTTTGTTTGCATCTCTGTTTGTGGAGTAAAGGTGGTCTAGAGTTTTTTTCCTCTGGTTGCACATGTGACATGCTGGTAGAAATTAGGTAAAACGGATTTAAGTTTGCTCCTCTGGTTGCACATGTGACATGCTGGTAGAAATTAGGTAAAACGGATTTAAGTTTGCCTGCATTGAAGTCCCTGGCCAGTAGGAGCGCCGCCTCTGGATGAGCGTTTTCCTGTTTGCTTATGGCCTTATACAGCTCGTTGAGTGTGGTCTTAGTGCCACCATCGGTTTGTGGTGGTAAATAGACAGCTACGAATAATATAGATGAGAACTCTCTTGGTAGATAGTGTGGTCTACAGCTTATCATGAGATACTCTACCTCAGGCGAGCAATACCTGAAGACTTCTTTAATATTAGACATCTCGCACCAGCTGCTAATGACAAATAGAGCCATAAAAGCATGATACTGTTTTGATGATAAGTGTTTGTAATTTTCGATTACATTTGCATTGTCAGTGGTTAGAGGGATAATAGAGCTCTGCGTACCAGGCCATTAGCAACCTGATAGTTGTTAGCGAGTTGGGTACTACCAACGCATGTCCTGAGTGCATAAGAGGAGATTACCGTGACTCAGCGGTCACGTGGAATTTTACTGCGGTCATGAATGCCGGTGTGGAGGTAATACGGTCACTGCAACAGCCCTAGGTAGGCCTACCTGTTTGACAGACTAAATTATAGGCTACTATCCATAGATGTTGTTGGCCAATTCCTTCATTCACCATGCACTTCTTAAATATCTGTGTCAGTGAAGGGCTTGGTGTGTTAAGTTTAAACCAGCCCTCAAATTGAGGGGGTATGTGAGGGTATGTCATACCTTTGGTCCTATTGTTGTGATGAACTTGTGAGGTAGTTGAAGAGAACCTTTATATTTCTGAGTAGCTGATTGGCTGATGGTGGGACATACTTAGCATCTGCTCTGAGCACTGCTCATACTTGCCGATAATGGCCGATTTGACGCAGAGTATATTCAACATGATTGAAAATTATCGGGGTGCCTGTAGAGTGCCCCCGGGAGCCCGTTGGAGCCATCAACCGCAAACCGGGTATGTGCTTACACTTTACGGGCTGCTGCGTTACATTTTACTCCAGGTGGGCTCCGATTTCCTACAATTTGGAAAAATGCTCCGGGGGCTGATCGGGAGTCCGTAGATCGGGCTGAAAACCTGTGGTGTCCTACCGGCTTTAGTTGTATGCATTGCACAGCTTGGGACTGTGTTGTCAGTGTGTGCAGTTAGCTCTTTGTCATATAGTTTTGCTGATCTCCACGTTTTTTCCCACCCCCCTGAGGCCCTCCCGGGAAGTGGTGACATCACTGATAAACAATGCCTGTCAGTGGGACCCAGGCCTGGAATTTTGTGATTTTAGGGGCAAAGCCATTTGGCCTTCAAGTGGTGCCCAGTCTGCCAAGGCACCAAGGCCATCTGCCAGGGCACCAAAGCCATTAACCAAAATAGACAATTTAAATTGATTTGAAAATGGAAAAACACTAGGTATTCTGTTAAGAAAAACATAAGTGTATGTCAAAGTGTAGGTGATAGCCTATGCATATTGGCTACAGCCTCTCATGTCCACACCGATGCTGACATGATGAGGGAGGCCCCAGAAAATCTAGCCAAATTTGAGACTTTTAATTACATATACACTACATGTTCAAAATTATGTGGACAACCCTTCAAATTAGTGGATTTGGCTATTTCAGCCACACTTGTTGCTGACAGGTGTATAAAATCGACCACACCGCCATGCAATCTCCATAGACAAACATTGGCAGTAGAATGGCCTTACTGAAGGCCATTCAACGTGGCACCGTCATAGGATGCCAACTTTCCAACAAGTCAATTCGTCAAATTTCTGCCCTGCTAGAGTTGCCCTGGTCAACTGTAAGTGCTGTTATTGTGAAGTGGAAACGTCTAGGAGCAACAACGGCTCAGCCGAGAAGTGGTAGGCCACACAAGCTCACAGAATGGGACCGCTGAGTGCTGCAGCTGGTAAATATCATCTGTCCTCGGTTGCAACACTCACTACCGATTTTCCACGTCAGCACAAGAACTGTTCATCGGGAGCTGAACAGGCCGAACAGCCACACGTAAGCCTAAGATCACCATGCGCAATGCCAAGCATCAGCTGAAGTGGTGTAAAGCTCGCCGCCGTTGGACTCTGGAGCAGTGGAAACGCGTTCTCTGGAGTGATGAATCACGCTTCACCATCTGGCAGTCTGATGGACAAATCTGGGTTTGGCGGATGCCAGAAGAACGCTACCTGCACGACTGCATAGTACCAATTGTAAAGTTTTGGTGGAGAAGGAATAATGGTCTGGGGCTGTTTTACATAGTTCGGGCGAGGCCCCTTAGTTCCAGTGAAGGGACATCTTAACGCTATAGCATACAATGACATTCTAGACGATTCTGTGCTTCCAACTTTGTGGCAACAGTTTGGAGAAGGCCTTTTCCTGTTTCAGCATGACAATGCCCCTGTGCACAAAGCGAGGTCCATACAGAAATGGTTTGTGGAGAGCGGTGTGGAAGAACTTGACTGGCCTGCACAGAGCCCTGACCTCAACCCCATCGAACACCTTTGAGATGAATTGGAACGCCGACTGCGAGCCAGGCCTAATCACCCAACATCAGTGTCCGACCTCACTAATGCTCTTGTGGCTGAATGGATGTAATCTTCCAATATCTAGTGGAAAGCCTTCCCAGAAGAGTGGAGGCTGTTATAGCAGCAAAGGGGGGACCAACTCCATATTAATACACATGATTTTGGAATGAGACGTTCATACTTTTGGTCATGTAGTGTATATAGGCTAAACGCCAGTCATGTTTGACATATGTAATGTAGGATAATTAATATTAACGTCTAGGCCTGTATTCTGTCAACATACTCGAAGGCACAAGCTGAGGGCACAAACTGAACATGAATTTCCCCGAATCAATATTAATTGATACTCCCGTTTTAAGTGTCTGCTCTGTGTGCAATTTGAAGAGTTTAGACATAAAAAGGGTCACTTCTCCTCTGAGACATTATTTTACTGTAATGTGTTTCGGTGTCCGTATGACCGATTTCTGTTGGACCTAACCTCAAATGCAAATGGCGAGTTGTCAGAGAGGAAGAAGTGATCTCTCATCTTTGTTGTTGTTATTGGTAGGGGGAGGGGTTTGGTGTGTGTAAACAGAGAGGAAAAGGGCGAAGCGAGAAGTTCCACTTGCCATAATCAGTCCAAAATAAGCCCAGTGGGTTTCTATGGGCTTATTTTGGACCTAACCTTGTCGCCTGCCTTTTGGACAATGACTCCCATTGTTAGGGTGGAGACATGAGAATCTCGTCATTATATACAGATCTCTGGCATAAATGGGAAGGTGCACACAGCACAGAAGAAGTGAAGGAGACCAAAAATACATAAACAAGCGGACATAAACGCTCATAAAAACGGAAGAAAGAAATAACCTTGATTCTTACGATAAAGGCACTTGGAATATCGCGCAAAAACATATATTTGAAATAATTCAATATATAGCCCATCCCTCACACACACACACACACACACACAAAGAGCCACTCAGCTTTGAGAAGTAATCTGACAGATCCAGCTCAGAGGCCCAGCTCCTGAGCTCCCATCAGCAGCAGATTTTCATTTAAATTGGAAAATGAATGTGTTCATGCAATAACAAAAAATCTTATTGAATCACATCATTTAGTTCCCCGAATCGTATCAAACTAAAACGCATCGTTCCTGTATCGTATCAGAGCCCATGTATCTAGATGCGTATCGATTTGTTCATTAAAGGAGAGCTGCACATTCCTATGTGAGTGAGAAGCGCTTCGGAGCACGGCTATTGGTAGCCGGGAGAATAAGTATTATATATTTAAACTAAGGGCACAGGGCATAGGTTTTTTTTAGGGGCCATTACATCCACAGAAGGGTGCATCGACAGCCATGGCCGGGAAATTCAAGGCCTGGTGGGACCACACTCCCTCCCGGCCCTCTCCCATAGGTATGCATGTCTGTCAGTGGAATGGAGGCTGGAGTGGTCTGTTGTTCTACCTGGCTGTTGAAGGACTAGGACACAATCAGAGACCCTGTGAGTTGGGGTCTGCCTAAGGTTCGCTCCACCAGGTTTATTTTTGAACACCGTGTAAGCCTATAAGATGACAACAAAACATGAATGTGTATATTTCTCCCTTTGAAAACAATGAATACATGATAGATTATTAAGGGGTTTCTGAGTTTCAAGAGTTAGGCCTAGTGCTCAGAGTTTGGCCCTGTAATAGGTGCTGAGTCAGATGGAATTACTGGACAGACAGTCTGGTGTGTGCCGTCTCACTAAAGATGCCTCATCATGGGGCCTTTCATTCTCCTGATGGATTGTTATGGCGATGGCCGGTGACGCAACATGGCCGTCCCAGTGGTCCCACCCGTTCACTCTCAACTCCTACATCGTTCTTTTACTCCGTTGCTTCCTAATCCTCTTCCTCTGTCATGGTTCTCAGGGTGCCTCTAAACCTCGTAGTGAATCTACTGTTACTTGAGTTTAATTAAAAATCCTAATAATCCAGTCTGCTCTCTCACTGCTCTTCCCTAATGTTGGGTTGGGCACCTGATTTCCAGTGGGTTTAATTACCTTGGAGGCTGATTGTAGATCGATTCAGTCTCTCACTGGGGTGTAAATGAGGAGCTGTGGAGGGCTTGCCTCACACCTTGCTGCCACTTTGGCAGGCACACACAAGCTCCCCTACCACTGCAAACTCCCAGTCCCTATCACCAGGCCCAGCAGCTCTAGAGGGAACAAGTGCATTACAAAAGATTACTGTAATGTTGAAGAATGACAGGCCAGGCGGGCCAAACCTATAAATGCAATCAATGTTCCCTCAAAAAATGTTCAGCACTGAGCAAATTTCATGTGTGCTGAGCGCAAACTTGGAACGTTGTGAAAATTCTGTGCAACTTCTGGTTCGCGTTTACTGTGAACATTGAGGCTGTACCCGCTTTAAGTTACAGTTTTAACAGTGGTCAAGTAGGCTACTTTGGCTATTTGATCATAATGATGTAGTCCTACCAGAGTGGCCTACCATCAAAAACAATGGAGAAAATGCATCCCGTAACATTTTAACATGGAAATAGCTGTTCTATCATTCAGCCTACAGTAGCAGCCAATGTGTGGTGTTCAATATAGGCCTCCATTCCATGAGACTTTTGAAACAAAACATGCAGGGCTGGACATTAACCTGTTTATCCACTTGTCTTTCAGAGAAGGAGGTGACTGAAAATGTTGTGTTTGATACAAGAAACCACTTTACAAAATAAAATGCATTATTATTCGCATACCATTATTACAGAGAATCAGACAAATTATGCTACGCTCTGCCTATTGGCTACTTAGCTTTTTCAAGACGTCTCAAAATACAACACTGCCCCTTTTAAGACAGAAAAATAGCTATTTAGCTGACTCGCTTTTCAAAGATGGCTAGAAATGGACACATTTTGTGCTCTTGTTGGAAGCAACCACTCCCCCATTGTTGACTAGAAATTATCTATAACTGGGCTATTAACTCACTAAGTAGCAAATAATATGAACAAATGTGCACGTGGCTACATGCTGCACTCGCTTTGATCTCAAAACAAGCGCATCTACTCGCGACCGGTCATATTGTAGCCTAAATACAGTCCAGTTCAAAGTGAATGGCACAGATCCATATATGGCAATGACTATTTGCATGTAGGCCTATTGCAGCTATGCATGGTTAGTGGTGCACAGGTCTGTGTAGAGTACGGGCCTGAGTCATGCCTGTCAATGCAATAGAATCATACTCCATGTGACAAATGTTATTTGTCACATATGCCGAATACAACAGGTGTAGACCTTTCCGTGAAATGCTTACTTACAAGCCCTTAACCAACAAAGCAGTTTTAAGAAAATATATACTGAATAAAGTAAAACATTTAATAAAAAAGTTACACAATAACATAACAATAATGAGGCTATATCAAATCAAATTTGATTGGTCACATACACGTGTTTAGCAGATGTTATTGCGGGTGTAGCGAAATGCTTGAGCTTCTAGCTCCAACAGTGCAGTAATATCTAACAAGTAATATCTAACAGTTTCACAACATATACCCAATACACACAAATCTAAGTAAGGAATGAATTAAGAATATATACATACACTACCGTTCAAAAGTTTGGGGTCACTTAGAAATGTCCTTGTTTTTGAAAGAAAAAAATGTGTCCATTAAAATAACATCAAATTGATCAGAAATACAGTGTAGACATTGTTAATGTTGTAAATGGTATTGTAGCTCGAAACGGCAGATTTTTAAATCCAAGTTTATCAATTTAAAAGGAAAATTGATTATTAGAAAACCCTTTTGCAATTATGTTAGCACAGCTGAAAACTGTTGTGCTGATTAACACCAGTCTCAACGTCAACAGTGAAGAGGCGACTCCGGGATGCTGACCTTCTAGGCAGAGTTGCAAAGAAAAAGCCATATCTCAGACTGGCCAATAAAAATTAAAGATTAAGATGGGCAGTCTGAGATATGGCTTTTTCTTTGCAACTCTGCCTAGAAGGTCAGCATCCCGGAGTCGCCTCTTCACTGTTGACGTTGAGACTGGTGTTTTGCGGGTACTATTTAATGAAGCTGCCAGTTGAGGACCTGTGAAGCGTCTGTTTCTCAAACTAGACACTCTATTGTATTTGTCCTCTTGCTCAGATGTGCACCGGGGCCTCCCACGCCTCTTTCTATTCCGGTTAGAGACAGTTTGCGCTGTTCTGTGAAGGGAGTAGTACAGAGCGTTGTACGAGATCTTCAGTTTCTTGGCAATTTCTCGCATGGAATAGCCTTCATTTCTCAGAACAAGAATAGACTGACGAGTTCCAGAAGAAAGTTATTTGTTTCTGGCCATTTTGAGCCTGTAATCAAACCGACAATTGCTTATGCTCCAGATACTCAACTAGTCTCAAGAAGGCTTCTTTAATCAGCACAACAGGGCACTATGGTGTTGAACGCTGAGCTGTAGTCAATGAACAGCATTCTCACATAGGTGTTCCCTTTGTCCAGGTGGGAAAATGCAGTGTGGAGTGTTATTGAGATTGTGTCATCTGTGGATCTATTGGGGCAGTATGCGAATTGGAGTTGGTCTAGGGTTTTCGGAATGATGGTGTTGATGTGAGCCATGACCAGCCTTTCAAAGCATTTCATGGCTACCGACGTGAGTGCTACGGGGCGGTAGTCATTTAGGCAGGTTCCCTTCGCTTTCTTGGGCATAGGGACTATGGTGGTCTGCTTGAAACATGTAGCTATTACAGACTCGGTCAGGAAGAGGTTGAAAATGTCAGTGAGTACGTTTTCCATGCGCTGAGTACACGTCCCGGTAGTCCTTCTGGCCCCGCGGCCTTGTGAATGTTGACCTGTTTAAAGGTCTTGCTCACATCTGCTACGGAGAGCGTGATCACACAGTTTTCTGGAACAGCTGGTGCTCTTAGGCATTTAGCCCATCTGGTAGGCTCGCGTCACTGGGCAGCTCGCGGCTGGGTTTCCCTTTGTAGTCTGTAATAGTTTGAAAGCCCTGCCACCTCCTACGAGCGTCAGAGCCAGTGTAGTAGGATTCAATCTTAGTCCTGTATTGATGCTTTGCATGTTTGATGGTTCGTCTGAGGGCAGAGCGGGATTTCTTATAAGTGTCTTTATTAGTGTCCCGCTCCTTGAAAGCGGCAGCTCTAGCCTTAAGCTCGGTGCGGATGTTTCCTGTAATCCATGGCTTCTGGTTGGGATATGTACGCACGGTCACTGTGGGGACGACGTTGTCGATACACTTATTGATGAAGCTGGTAACTGAGGTTGTATACTCCTCAATGCCATTGGATGAATCCTGGAACATATTTCAGTCTGTGCTAGCAAAACAGTCCTGTAGCGTAGCATCCGGATCATCTGAACACTTCCGTATTGAGCGTGTCACTGGTACTTCCTGCATTTAGGTTTTGCTTGTAATCAGGAGGATAGAATTATGGTCGGCTTTGCCAAATGGAGGGCGAGGGAGAGCTCTGTGTGTGGAGTAAAGGTGGTCTAGAGTTTTTTTTTTCTCTCCTCTGGTTGCATGTATGACATGCTGGTAGAAATAATCTCTTGCAAAGTTAGGTCTTGCATAGTTTGTTTTGTTATGGCATATTACATTTGAAGTGGCTAATATTGCGTTGATTCAATCACAATTCCCACAGTAGAGCGAAATGGTGATAGTGTTAATTAAAATGTAAAGCTCTAGAAGGTTGAGTGAAGTTCAATCTAGTGCTTCTCTGTGCAGGCTGATATTTCTTCTGCATGGCAGTCCGAGGGGAGCTGCACGACTGCGTGCAGTTTAGACGGAACATTGAATGCAATATGCAGGTGTTGTTAGCTCCGGCCCTTTCTTTGACAGTCTAAAGACATACCTGGTAACTCAAAAGCCACCTGATGGAATTATGTTTTGTCAGACGTTGGTGAGTCATTCTCTTCAAGTCAGAGCCCAGTTTTTTTTTAAATCCCAGCCCTGGTTGGTTGCCCATCCTTTTAGTTAG
Source organism: Coregonus clupeaformis (assembly GCF_020615455.1). Taxonomy (NCBI): domain Eukaryota; kingdom Metazoa; phylum Chordata; class Actinopteri; order Salmoniformes; family Salmonidae; genus Coregonus; species Coregonus clupeaformis. Next base: position 9,038,451 of record NC_059196.1, read on the forward strand.
ATCACTTTGTTACCTAGCGTTAGGTTAGTGGAGCTAATATTTATGCCACAGGAAAAAGAAATGCTGCTGCTGCCTAGAGCCTACTGCACTGACAAAACAACAGCTTTATCCATCAACAAGTTTGTGGAACAATTGAAAGTAAGGAGTGGAGAAAATAGTATACCATCTGCTCCCAGTATTTTCTGTAATTATGTAGCCCAGTATTTTCTCAGCAGTGGGTAGTTGGGAGTGGTTGGGCCAGCATAGTGAGAGGAGTGAGAGAGATACTGGGAGATTCAGATAAATCCAGGCAAGGCCCCAGGGCTGGTGGTGGAAAAGGGGTGGGCTAGGAGCCCAGGCTAAGGGGTGTGGGTCCACCACCACGCATCTCGCTTTGTGATGCTGATGCTAGTGGACATATTGCAATCTCTTATTTGCAAAGAAGTGCTGCAGGGCCCAACATTACTTTCACTTCACAAAAAACAGGATCGCAACAATGGAGAGAAGGACACGGAGGAAGGCAGCGTTGCCAATGTGTCAAGTTTTCACTTGTCTGTGCTGTGATTTCAGAGACCAAGAAAAAGTAGTCCCACTCAAGGCATTGTACTCCCTCATGACTCTGCATGTAATTGTTGTTTTTGCCACTCAGGACTGTCAGCTCTCTGTTTTTACCTAAAGGTTTTTGGAACTTTCATTTTAAATGAGAGCTGCATGGACAGATAACATTTATTTTCTTACTTCAGTGGAAGACTCTTTTCCTGACCTTGGATGCTCAAAAGACAGCAAAACTAACTAAAACCAGGGAAGCAGTCTTGCCAGTTAAAGCTCACACACCGATAGGTTTGTCAAATGTTTGCCTGGTGACAGTACTGACCACCTCTGAACAGTGCTGGCAATCAATCTCTTTTGTGTTCATACAGCAAAGACCTTGGAAGTCGTCTGCCATTCATCATTGTTAAAATACTCCAAACCAGAAGGTGGCAGTAGCGTTGTTTGGAAATGCATATATGGTCTAGATTCCAAGCTATCTGAGCTAATGTTGCTATTTTGTAGAAAGCCCTTGTTGATACTAGCCAGATGGCCACAGCTAGATGACTACCTAGCATGATGACTAAGAAACAATATAATGCACTATCCATAATCCCATACAGCCAGTGCCAGCCCATAGCCAAATGTTTAGCTAGCTAGCTAAAGTTAGCATATTTGCTAGCTAGCACAACATAGCTAACTAGCTAGCTAAGGACACTTCACTAAATCGGCAGCTAATACAGGCAACTGTTTCATGGAAACTAGCTAATCCATTGTGATTTAATTATGTCAATACTAGCTACAGTGGTTAGCTAGCTTGGAGGAAGTATTTAGTGCTGTGTGCATTGCATCTGTGCACTTAGCTTAGCCACCATCCCATAGCCTACATTGCATATGAAGTGTGACAGGCTCATCTGTGGATGTACAGGGAAAATTATATCTTTCTTTTTAATTTTTAGTCCCCCACTTGGGGGTTCGTGCTCTTTGATTTGCTCAAGTCAAGTCGTTGGCAACAGACGAGTATTGCGGAATCGGTAGGTTCGTCGATACCGGGTCGGCGCGCAGCTTTCTTTCTAGCAAGAGAAGAAACGGCCTCCCACTGTGATAAGTGTCTATCGGAAGTGAGATTCTGTGTGTGTTTCATGCTTTAGGCCTAGATAAGTTAAAGGGGCAATCTGCAGTTGTTACATTCATTTTATTTATTTATAAATGAATGATATGTACACATTGATTCTTGAAGAATATAACTTATAAATGCCTCATGAGCTTTAGTTCAACTGTCGTACTCCATCAGAACCCAAAATACAAGCTTGTTTTAACTCCAATGTTTATAAACAAAGTAAATGTAAACAAACACTATATAGCCTCAAAACATGTGTGGGTAGTGTGGAACAGAGCGGAGACTATCAGGGGCTGCACTGTGATTTAATGACCAACCGGAGCCTTGAATTCCTGTAGCCTCAAAGATTAACTCACCAAAGCAGAACATTAGAAAACATAATAAAACAATTCCACATTCTCCGGCGGCACAGATGCTGTCGTGAGCCCCCCCATGCGTGTCAGTTGAGGAAGTGCATTAGGCTAGATGTGCAAAATACACTTAAAGGGACATTTCACCTCTACTCTTTCACTGTATATGGACATTAATATGTTATTAACATATAATGTGCCATGAAAGTCAAGAATTTCCACATGCAAATACAAGCGTTTCTGCATCTCACCAGTAGAAATGGGTCATCTACATTTCCTGGTTGTAAGCAAACCACAATATCCAGAATTCATAGCAATTTGAGGACGCCTTCAAGGGTGGGAACACAGTTGGATAAGGAGGTAGGGCTCCCGTCATGCTGTAGTCTTTACAAAGGCAGAGAACATTTGTGTCAACCTAGATATCCTGCAATGTCCTGGCAGATAGGTTGTTGAGACAAGGACAACCATATCGACTTGATGCTAGTGTGATCGGCGAAACACAAAGGCCACAATAATTGCTACATAACAATGACTCCATTAATTTTTAGATCAGACTGCAGGCTCAATCAACCGATGACATCATTGGTTGAACTCTCCCGGCGTGAAAATTCAAAAATACAGCTATAGTGCATAATTATGTCTGAAACACCTCTCATCAATCAGAATTATGTAGGGAGACTGGAAAAACACCCCAAAGTGTCTAGCTGTGAAATTTTCCTTGAAGAAACTGTTAAATTACAAACATCTTTAAAGCTCTATGCAGGTGCATAACAGACCTGTTACACTGGACTCGCTGGATGCGCTTCAACTAGCCTATATTTCCTCCAAATCGACGCACAGCTCATGAAGGTAAACATTTGATGTAGCCTAGTGGCTCGCACTTCCTCCGGGATATGCTTCCAGTGTTAAAGTTAAAAACCTACAATGACGGGCTGCTTTCGTTACTTATTATATTTTTATTCATTTATTTAACCTTTATTTAACTAGGCAAGTCAGTTAAGAACAAATTCTTATTTACAAAGACGGCCAACCCCGGCAAAACCCGGACGACGCTGGGCCAATTGTGCGCCGCCCTATGGGACTCCCAATAACGGCCGGGTTGTGATACAGCCTGGAATCGAACCAGGGTCTGTAGTGACGCCTCTAGCACTGAGATGCAGTGCCTTAGACCGCTGCGCCACTCGAACGCTATTCCCCCAGTGTCGCTGCTCTGTGACTGACATAGAGTCACGGTTGCACTATGATGGTGAAAGGTGGTCCAAGATCTTATCACTGGCCCTTGGCTTTATGATCTGGCTCCTCGGGCAAAACATAAGTGTTATGGCCCTGATCTCAAGTCCTTGTATTTTGGATCAGACTGATACTAGTGCCATATGGAGTTTCCTGTTTTCACTGCAGGTTCGACCTCGCCCTCAGACGGTTCTGTCTGGCCCAAAAGGTAAAGCCAGTTTCTCGCACCCTGCCATGCAATATTTAAGGATAGCTCCAGACAGTCTAGGGTGAAGAAATGTCTGTCCCCAAGCCCTGTCAGAAATCCTGATTGGGTTTTTTGGGGCGGAAAGGGTGCCTTCCCCCTCAGGCTGTGGGAGCTCCCTTTTCTTCTCACCAAGGCAATGCTTTGATGTTACGAAAGGGGAGGGGCTGTGCCTGACAGTGCCTTAGCTTTGACCCTGCCACTTCAACCTAGTAGTCAATCCACTGGCTCTCTTTTCCCTCTCTCTCTCTCCTCGGTAATCAACATGGGATCTTGCATGCAGAAGACAAGGGTCACATGTTCCAAAGACACTTGACTGGCAATTTCACTTTTCGCTTGTATCTTGACCTATTCACTGAAGCGCTTGGATCTTGTAGCACATATCTTTTAGCCATGCAGGACAGGTTGTAGCCTATTATATGGCACTATATCTCTTTGAAAGTTGCACTTTGACTCCTCTCTCAGACGTCACAAGTCAACCAATTGCTTTAGCCTAAATGCCCATAGGTCACATTGATTAATTGGCTTATTGCAGGGGTGACAAACTCATTCCATGGAGGGCCTAATGTCTGCAGGTTTTTGTTTTTTCCTTTCAATTAAGACCTAGACAACTAGTTAAGCGGAGTTCTTTACTAATTAGTGACCTTAATTCATCAATCAAAAACCTGCAGACACTCGGCCCTCCGTGGAATGAGTTTTACACGTGGCTTATTGGCATTGTGATTATGTTCACATGAAGGTAACATTTCTTTGCACAGTATTGTATGTAACGTATATCAACCATAACCATATAGAATATAATCTTGTCTCCTGTCTGGTCAGTCAGACATGGCATTATCAACCTGAATCCTCCAAGAGTTTTTAAAAACATGAGCCGTGTGTGTTTGCTGGAGGACTACTCCTCAGTCAGTGGAAAGAGAGGTGATGTCATAGTTGTGAGTGAGTGTGATGGTGGTGTGTGTAGTCTGCAACAAGATGTAAACAGCATTTGTTCTCTCTCCCCCACATTGGCTCTGCAAACATGAGTCACTTGTCTCCCAGCCCCTTGGGCCAGCAGCCCTGAGATCATCCATTCACAGCTCTCAGATCAGCGAGACTGTAAAGTAGTCCTAGGTATGTATTGCAGCAACCTTTGTGCTGCTAAGCCCTAGTTGTTTCAGTCATGTACCCAGTAGTAACGGTTCACCAAACCCACAGTTCGGAACGTATTGCGCTTTTGGGGTCTCTGTTTGGTTACGGTACAGCGGAAAAATTAAATGCCAACAGTTTATTTTTAATTTTTTGGGGGTGGTATTTTACCCTCTTTTTCTCCCCAATTTCGTGGTATCCAATTGGTAGTTACAGTCTTGTCCCATAGCTGCAACTCCCATACGGACACGGGAGAGGCGAAGGTCGAGAGTCGTGAGTCCTCCGAAACACAACCCAACCGAGCCGCACTGCTTCTTGACACAGTGCCCGCTTAACCTGGAATACAGCCGCACCAATGTGTCGGAGGAAACACCGTACCCTATAATCTTTGGCTACAATTATTGTTTTCTCTTAGCTACTTCATGTAGCTAACATATTCTTGTTTTACGTATTCGTCTTTGATTTCGATGATACTGTTGCACAAACAAAATGCTGATTTTAGGTCTACACCATCACTGGTCTTATCAGGCTGTATACAGTGGGGAGAACAAGTATTTGATACACTGCCGATTTTGCAGGTTTTCCTACTTACAAAGCATGTAGATGTCTGTAATTATTATCATAGGTACACTTCAACTGTGAGAGACGGAATCTAAAACAAAAATCCAGAAAATCACATTGTATGATTTTTAAGTAATTAATTTGCATTTTATTGCATGACATAAGTATTTGATCACCTACCAACCAGTAAGAATTCCGGCTCTCTGTTAATTTTTCTTTAAGAAGCCCTCCTGTTCTCCACTCATTACCTGTATTAACTGCACCTGTTTGAACTCGTTACCTGTATAAAAGACACCTGTCCACACACTCTATCAAACAGACTCCAACCTCTCCACAATGGCCAAGACCAGAGAGCTGTGTAAGGACATCAGGGATAAATTGTAGACCTGCACAAGGCTGGGATGGGCTACAGGACAATAGGCAAGCAGCTTGGTGAGAAGGCAACCACTGTTGGCGCAATTATTAGAAAATGGAAGAAGTTAAAGATGACGGTCAATCACCCTCGGTCTGGGGCTCCATGCAAGATCTCACCTCGTGGGGCATCAATGATCATGAGGAAGGTGAGGGATCAGCCCAGAACTACACGGCAGGACCTGGTCAATGACCTGAAGAGAGCTGGGACCACAGTCTCAAAGAAAACCATTAGTAACACACTACGAATCATGGATTAAAATCCTGCAGCGCACGCAAGGTCCCCCTGCTCAAGCCAGCGCATGTCCAGGCATGTCTGAAGTTTGCCAATGTACATCTGGATGATCCAGAGGAGGAATGGGAGAAGGTCATGTGGTCTGATGAGACAAAAATAGAGCTTTTTGGTCTAAACTCCACTCGCCGTGTTTGGAGGAAGAAGAAGGATGAGTACAACCCCAAGAACACCATCCCAACCGTGAAGCATGGAGGTGGAAACATCATTCTTTGAGGATGCTTTTCTGCAAAGGGGACAGGACGACTGCACCGTATTGAGGGGAGGATGGATGGGGCCATGTATCGCGAGATCTTGGCCAACAACCTCCTTCCTTCAGTAAGAGCATTGAAGATGGGTCATGGCTGGGTGTTCCAGCATGACAACGACCCAAAACACACAGCCAGGGCAACTAAGGAGTGGCTCCGTAAGAAGCATCTCAAGGTCTTGGAGTGGCCTAGCCAGTCTCCAGACCTGATCCCAATAGAAAATCTTTGGAGGGAGCTGAAAGTCCGTATTGCCCAGCGACAGCCCCGAAACCTGAAGGATCTGGAGAAGGTCTGTATGGAGGAGTGGGCCAAAATCCCTGCTGCAGTGTGTGCAAACCTGGGCAAGACCTACAGGAAACGTATGATCTCTGTAATTGCAAACAAAGGTTTCTGTACCAAATATTAAGTTCTGCTTTTCTGATGTATCAAATACTTATGTCATGCAATAAAATGCAAATTAATTACTTAAAAAGCATACAATGTGATTTTCTGGATTTTAGATTCCGTCTCTCACAGTTGAAGTGGACCTATGATAAAAATTACAGACCTCTACATGCTTTGTAAGTTGGAAAACCTGCAAAATCGGCAGTGTATCAAATACTTGTTCTCCCCACTGTAGCTAATTACGTTTGCGCTGACTGAGTACATTTATTATCTAGCTAGCAATTAGCATTAGCGACTAACTATTAGTGGCAACAAGATTTAGGCCCAACTTGCTAAGAAAAGACAAACTAGCTGTTTGCAGATGTAAGAAACACAAACTAATCGTGTAATTATAGAACGCTAGTGAATTTATATTAAGAAGCAAAGTGAAAACGGCATCGTTGTCATCAACATTGCTGCATTGACCATGCAGACTATACGCAAGTGTCTAGTGGTTGAGGAACAACAAATGCGCTCCTTGAGTGACGGGACGGGGCTAGATCTGTATGGAAAGCGGCATGGCGAGAGAGCAAGCGCGGAGAGAAATGACTCAAGCAGCGAACTATAAAGATGGATGTTACACACTGCGTATCACATTTAACAAACCAAACATTCAAATACCGTTATAGAAGGTAAAGTAAAAACCCAAAACAATCCGTGCATCAATACCAGTATATCATAAAATACGGTATACCGCCCAAGTCCAGCTTCCGTGACCGCATTTACGATGTTCCTGGAATTGTCTGTTGTGACAGGGATTGTTATGTTGGGCCTCTCAAGAAGAGGTCTTCACGGATCCGTTCCGAAATGGACCTGGGACTTTCCTACCCGGACCCGATATGCATAAATCATTTTTTTCATATAGAGACATGTTCCTAACGGACCCGAGGACAACTAGACCAGTTTCGTATAGACCTGGTCGGATCCAGACCCGGTCCAATCTGAGTGAGGGAAGCAGCATCCTATGGTTCTTCTAACAATGAATTTAGCCTTAAGATGCCTTTGGGAAACCGGGCCCAGAGCTGATAAAGCATGAGGGAGAAACGCTGTAGCAGGCGGAGGAAGGGCCTTGCAGTGTGTGTGAGTGACACAGGGAGCAAGGAGGAGAAAGGGAGAGATGTAGAGACAGCAACCAACCATACCAAGCCGACTCGCTCTAGTAGACTAACTTCTAGCTTGTCATAGCTAGGTTATTTTCCATCTATACTGAACAAGAATATAAACGCAACATGTAAAGTGTTAGTCCCATGTTTCATGAGCTGAAATAAAAGATCCCAGAAATGTTCCATACGCAGATAAATATTCTCTCAAATTCTGTGCACATTTGTTTACATCCCTGTTAGTGAGCATTTCACCTTTGCCAATATAATCCATCCACCTGAGAGGTGTGGCATATCAAGAATCTGATTAAACAACATGATCATTACACAGGTGCACCTTGAGCTGGGGACAATAAAAAGCCACTAAAATGTGCAGTCTTGTCACACAAAACAATGCCACAGATGTCTCAAGTTTTGAGGGTGCGTGCAATTGGCATGCTGACTGCAGGAATGTCCACCAGAGCTGTTGCCAGAGAATTGAATGTTCATTTCTCTACCATAAGCCGCCTCCAACGTCGTTTTAGAGAATTTAGCAGTACGTCCAAACGCAGACCACGTGTTACCATGCCAGCCCAGGACCTCCACATCCGGCTTTTTCACCTGCAGGATAGCCTGAGCCCAACCACCCGGACAGCTGATGAAACTGGGGGTTTGCACAACCAAATAAATTCTGCACAAACTGTCTGAAACCGATAGCGCATCTGTGTTCTCGTCGTCCTCACCAGGGTCTTGACCTGACTACAGTTCAGCGTCGTAACCGACTTCAGTTGGCAAATCCTCACCTTCGATGGCCACTGGCACGCTGGAGAAGTGAGCTCTTCACGGATTAATCCCAGTTTCAACTGTACCGGGTAGATGGCAGTCGTGTGGGTGAGAGGTTTGCTTCTGTCAACGTTGTGAACAGCGTGCCCCATGGTGGCGGTGGGGTTATGGTATGGGCAGGCATAAGCTACGGACAACGAACACAATTGCATTTTATCGATGGCAATTTGAATGCTCAAAGATACCATGGCGAGATCCTGTGGCCCGTTGTCGTGCCATTCATCCGCTGCCATCATGTTTCAGCATGATAATGCACGGCCCCATGTCGCAAGGATCTGTATACAATTCCTGGAAGCGGAAAATGTCCCAGTTCTTCCATGGCCTGGAAACTCACTAGACATGCCACCCATTGAGCTTGTTTGGGATGCTCTGGATCTGTGTACGACAGCGTGGTCCAATTCCCGCCAATATCCAGCAACTTCACAAAGCCATTAAGAGGAGTGGAACAACATTCTACAGGCCACAACCAACAGCCTGATAAACTCTATGCGAAGGAGATGTGGCACGCTGCATGAGGCAAATGTTGGTCACACCAGATACTGACTGGTTTTCTGATCCACGCCCCTCCTTTAAAAAAAAAAAGGTTTCTGTGAACAACAAATGCATATCTGTATTCCCAGTCATGTGAAATCCATAGGTTAGGGCCTAATGAATTTATTTCAATTGACTGATTTCCCTATATGAGGTGTATCTCAGTAAAATCTTTGAAATTGTTGCATGTTGCGTTTATATTTTTGCTCTGCGTGATATGATGACGTAGTACCTGTCTTGACTGCATCAAACCAAGAGAAGTTAGTTAGCTAAGCTAGCCATGTTAGCTAGATAGCTTGGCTAATTGAGGCTGCATGCGCTTTCTCCGTGTCCTACAGTTACAAATAACAACACCTCCATTCAGATTATTAAGTAGCAGCCTACCTGTTGGCACTTGGTCGTTGTAGCAAATCCTCCTCATTTAACTTTTTTAAGCTGCAATATGTAACTTTTTGGGAGACCAATGTCATTCTCATTCAAAGCAAGTCTAGGAAGCGGTAGATATTTTCTATGTTCACTATTTCTATGCTTCCCGTTCTTAAATTTAGTTTTTGCGTCTTTTATTTTCAGTTTTGTACACCAGCTTCAAGCAGCTGAAAATACAATATTTTTGGTTATTGAAAATATATTTCACAGCAGTTTAGATTGTACAATGATTGTATACACTATACCTTTCTTGTTTTGTCACACAAACTGAAATTAGGCAAACCATTAACATTTTTGCAACCAGGAAATGGCAGAGTGATTTCTGCAAATTGCACCTTTTTTAATTCAATTTTCCATTGATTAGATAATGTCCAAACCTGCTTTGCCACACGGAGGCTCTATGACTGTAGTGCCGCTTTGATGACTTGTGATTGGCCGACAACAACAATAAGCGCGACTCTGCATAGGCTATTCTCATTGAGCAATGGCGACATACTGTTATTGTTTTATCCACAACTCTCTGTCCAGTGCCGTTGTAATCTACTGTGAAGCCACAATGTTCCCAAACTCAAGATTTAAACAATGGGGGAGGATCCTCCAATTCTGGTTTATTGACCCCACCACTCGCCATCGTACAGAACTAGTTCCTTGCTGCGCCTCACAAAAGGATAGTTTGAAATGCGCCAGTTAAGAGGAAAATGTTGATTATAATGTGTGTATAGGCTTTAGTTGTTTTAACGGAATAGCCTACGGGTTTTTTCCCCAGCTCAGATTTACTCAAGAATCAATGGCATAGAACACAGCGTAGGCATAGCTTATAGGCCTAGTGTTTTTATTTTAGATTTAAAAATATATATATTCATTCGGATTCACAGTGCTGACTGAACCGAGGTCCCTGTACCAAATGGTTCGGTACGAATATGTGTACCGTTACACCTCTAGTGCCCAGTGTGTTACGCTGAAAGGTTCAAAACTGGAGATGTTTGTGTTTGTAGCTTAACTCCATTACTACACCTAGTTGTAATCTAAGTCATTATCTATTGGTTAGACTGTAGCAAAGATTGTCTATTATATTGACAAGATATTTGAGTGATCGCTCTAATAATGGAAATACATATCTTCCAAGGTGGAAGGGAGTCGGGAGGAGGCAAGACCATGTGGGACCATTCTAGCCAATGAGAGGGCAGATACGCGTGTGAACATGCCATCGAGATAGATAGAAGACTAATCTTTGTATATGTACAATTATAGCGTATGTGACAGCATGGGCAGCGCCAATTGGCTGATTGCACCAAACTCATAGTAATCCCCGCCCATTTGATTACTTTAAAATGGTGGAAGCCCTCAATGGCAATGTCCATGACATCAGGCACAACTCCAAATAAAATTGTTTTTGGGTAAGTTGCCGAAATGTCACGTGCGTCTATTTATATCAGTGCATTCATAACAACCTAAACATTGCGAAACTTCTATTCGATCAAATAAGCCTCACGTTGCAAATCAGCTATTACATTTTTGGTTCACAAAATTTTGACACACTTTCATTGCCCTCCATACAAAAATTCCTCACTTCCTGGATAGCTTTTGGGCGGATTAAAACGTCTTGCTTCGCCTCTTCCTCTCTGACTGTAGCTACATCGAGGGACAAGCGAAAACCTGGAGTTTTCCTTTTCCTCTGAACCAGGGTAACAGCATTGCTAGTTCCTCTCACAGTTCACAGTTTTCTATCCCTCCAGCCCCTCCTCTCTTGTCGAAAGTCCCTCACAGACGAGCTCTGTTTTTCGGCGTCCTCCTCTGTTTGGGGTGTCTCTGATCCAGGCCCTCTTGGTCCATTCTGCCACAGTTTTCCTAGAAAACACAAAACCTCAATTGAGTATTCAAGCCTGGCCCCACCTTTACTGCCCCTCCCATTCCCCACCGCGTCCTCTGCTACTCCCTCTAGTTCCTCCCAATTTGCCCTCGCCTCTTCCTGCTAACTCCCCCCTTCTCCACATCTTCTTCCAATGCGAGTCCTAGTCTGGGCGCCATATAGCTGGGTGTTTTGTGAGGACTCTGCCCCGCCGGCCTCACAGTGCAGTGAGAAACCTGGCAAAAACATCCAGGGACATTCAGGCAGAAGGACCATGAGTTCACAACAGACATTTGTCTTTGGAATATTTTTTTCTGAACCTTTCCAGGGCTCTACACTGACCCTTTTTTTACAAAGAGCACGTGTGTGCCTACGTTGAAAAATGTAGGAGCACACAAAGAAATGTAGGAGCACAATTAAAAATATTTTATCCAACAACGCGTTTTTTTGTAGTAATGGTGCAAGCATGACGGTCATGAATCTGCGTCAGTGTATTCTCCATGGGACCCAGGGGCTGCGGTACAGTGAAGTAATCATTGCAACAACAATCATCAGGGTGATTGTTTTAATTTTTTTATAGGTGCACTGGTGCTCCTACATTTCAAATCCCAGGTCACACAGCTAAATATTTAGGTGCATATGTGAGTAAAATGGTCACACTGTAGAGCCCTGCTTTCTTGAAATACGGCCCAATATCTTTATATAGCATTCAGGACGTCTTCTAGCAAATGCTTTTGCTCAATGATGATGAATGTTGGTTTTGAAAGTCCACAGATATTGGCAGCACATAGGCTACCTGATTTCCATAATGAATCATTTCATTTTGAGAGCGACTGGCACTTCGTTTTCTTTTCATTTCTCCTATGATTCACTGAGGGAGAGAACAACACATCTTCAAGCTATGATTATAAGTCCCTGGGTTTAACCTCAATGAGGTTGTTTGTGCTTACTTTTCCATTTCTTCTCTATGGCGTTTTGAGGGAGTTGCAGGCAGCCGTCTCTGGAACTTATTAGTCTGAAAACATTTCATAAATGGGCCATTCAGCTCGTCATTGCCTTGCTGAATGGGATTCAGTGTCGCTAGAAAATAGATTTAATATGGGTAGTTGGTGAGACAGATGTCCCATACGGTCGACATTCACTGTTACAAACCACAATACAAAATGTGGTCTCACTTCAGTATTAATGGCGAGGAACTGGAACTTTAGCTTACTAGTTGGTGTTTAGCCTACTATTTCACCATCAGTCGTCAGCTTAGTGCTCAAATTAATTTGAATTCGATCTCTTTTTGACGGCACCCCTTTTGATTTGAACAAAATCTTCCATACATATTTTCCCATTGTAGAAATGCTCAAAAAGTAACTTTTTGGACTTGAATGCCAAAACAATCAAGAGATAAAGGTGCTCAAAGTTCACCTATTTTGCATACCCCACCATACTATGGAACATCATGTCCAAATCACTGGAAAAGTTAAAAGGTTGAGATTTATATCATTTAAAAGTTAACAAACAGGATTGTCAAACTATTTAATAATTTATTGAAAAAATGTGTTTTAATAAAAAGTAAAAAAAATTGTTTTATACCTTAAATGTAAATTATGTAAAAACTGATATTTTTTTTTTCCTCAAGTCACTTTCTGACCACTTGTTCCATGGCCATACATGTATGGAAAGTTTTTTGTTTTAAATCAAAAGGCATGCTGTCAAAAGGTGCTTGAATTCAAATGGATTTACCCTTGCATATTTGTACCCCATCACCCTTTTTATGAGATATTACCAACGATTTAGCTTACTTAATCAGCCTGGACTTGCTTATAGGTCTGAGTCAAGAGGTAGCCTCATTATTATATTGAGTCATGCCTAAGGCGGCTGCAGCTTACCTAAGTCATTCCTAAGTCGTTTCCAGACATTAAAAAGGAATTCATCAACGTACCACCCTGCATCACACTACTGGCTTGCCACTGAAGCTAAGCAGGGTCTGTCCCTGGATGGGAGACCAGATGCTGCTGGAAGTGGTGTTGGAAGGCCAGTAGGAGGCACTCTTTCCTCTGGTCAAAAAAAAAGAAGAAGATCCCAATGCCCCAGGGCAGTGATTGGGGACATTGCCCTGTGTAGGGTGCCGTCTTTCGGATGGGACGTTAAACGGGTGTCCTAACTCTCTGTGGTCACTAAAGATCCCATGGCACTTATCATAAGAGTAGGGGTGTCCTGGCTACAATCTGGCCCTCATACCATCATGGCCACCTAATCATCCCCAGCTTCCAATTGTCTTATTCACCCCCCCTCTCCCCTGTAACTATTCCCCAGGCCGTTGCTGTAAATGAGTGTTCTCAGTCAACCTATCTGGGAAAATAAGGGTAAAATAAAAAATACAGTGCACTTTTTCCACATTTTGTTACCTTATGGCCTTATTCTAAAATTGATTAAGTAGTTGTTTTCCCCTCATCAATCTACACAAAATACCCCATAATGACAAAGCAAAAACAGGTTTTTAGACATTTTTGCAAATTCATGAAAAATTTAAAACGGAAATAAAATTAACATAAGTATTCAGACCCTTTACTCAGTACTTTGTTGAAGCACCTTTGGCAGTGATTACAGCCTCGAGTCTTCTTGGTTATGACGTTACAAGCTTTGCACACCTGTATTTGGGGAGTTTTTCCCATTCTTCTTTGCAGATCCTCTCAAGCTCTGTCAGGATGGATGGGGAGCGATGCTGCACAGCTATTTTCAGGTCCCTCCAGAGATGTTCGATTGGGTTCAAGTCCGGGCTCTTGCTGGGCCACTCAAGGACATTCAGAGACTTGTCCCGAAGCCACTCATGTGTTGTCTTGGCTGTGTGCTTAGGGTTGTTGTCCTGTTGGAAGGTGAACCTTCGCCCCAGTCTGAGGTCCTGAGCGCGCTGGAGCAGGTCTTCATCAATAATCTCTCTGTACTTTCCTTCGTTCGTCTTTCCCTAGATCCTGACTAGTCTCCCAGTCCCTGCCGCTGAAAAACATCCTCACAGTATGATGCTGCCACCACCATGCTTCACCGTAGGGATGGTGCCATGTTTCCCCCAGACGTGACGCTTGGCATTCAGGCCAAAGAGTTCAATCTTGGTTTCATCAGACCAGAGGATCTTGTTTCTCAAGGTCTGAGAGTCCTTTAGGTGCCTTTTGGCAAACTCCAAGCGGGCTGTCATATGCCTTTTACTGAGGAGTGGCTTCCATCTGGCCACTCTACCATAAAGACCTGATTGGTGGAGTGCTGCAGAGATGGTTGTCCTTCTGGAAGGTTCTCCCATCTCCACAGAGGTACTCTGGAGCTTTGTCAGAGTGACCATCGGGTCTCCCCTGATTGCTCAGTTTGGCCGGGCGGCTAGCTCTAGGAAGAGTCTTGGTGGTTCCAAACTTCTTCCATTTAAGAATGATGGAGGTCACTGTGCTCCTGGGGACCTTCACTGCTGGAGAAATGTTTTGGTACCCTTCCCCAGATCTGTGCCTCGACACAATCCTGTCTCTGAGCTATACAGACAATTCCTTCGACCTCATGGCTTGGTTTGTGCTCTGACAAGCACTGTCAACTTTGGGACCTCATATAGACAGGTGTGTGCCTTTCCAAATCATGTCCAATGAATTGAATTTACCACAGGTGGACTCCAATCAAGTTGTAGAAACATCTCAAGGATGATCAATGGAAACAGGATGCACCTGAGCTCAATTTCGAATCTCATAGCAAAGGGTCTGAGTACTTATGTAAATAAGGTATTTCAGTTTTTTATTTTTAATAAATTAGCAACATTTCTAAAAACCTGTTTTTGCTTTGTCATTATGGGGTATTGTGTGTAGATTGGTGAGTAAAACATTTAATTTAATCGATTTTAGAATAAGGCTGTAACGTAACAAAATGTGGAAAAAGGGAAAGGATCTGAATAATTTCCGAATGCACTGTAAATAAAAGTGGAACTTAGGGAATTAACTAAATGTTTTGAAAAGTAATTAATTTTCCCATGTTATCATAAGACAGGAACAGAATGCATCAGTGTTTAGTATTTCCTGCAACTTTCTGAGGCAACGAGAATTATCCCTGTCTGCGTATGTGTTGTGCGCGCGTCTACCACTTTGTGTAGCAGTTAGCGATGATGCTAATGAAGAGTCTTCTGGTAGATGGAAAACTTTCCCAAATGTTCAATTTTTTACTGGATCATGACTTCTGTGTTCATAAATGAGAATACTTTGCTAGTGTCAAACCTTATATGAAAACATGATACATATTTTGAAAGCTGAGAAACAGCTCTTTCAAATGATTTGACATACAATAGCACCACATCAATCAAATTGTAATCCATCAAGAAATAACACCTGTGAAAATGTGTATCTTATACGAATATCAATGCTTTTCTCCAACAACTGTCATTTACCCATTTTTCTAATGACGATAGAGAAAAACTTAGAGAATATTGAGTCTTCCTTATTTTGTAAGGCTGATAATCTGAAATCAGAATAGAAATACCTTTTACTGTGAATGAGTTAGACGATTTAGTGACCGGTTATATTTTTCTAAAATTCTATGGATTGTTCTGTGATCGGACACTTATCTTATCTGGATAGTATATTAGAAACATATCTGCACCCCCAAAGAATAAAAATAGCATTTCGTTTTACATATGATAAGGAAAGACAAACAAGTGATAAAATAATAATATTAGGGGGAATACATTTTCTCATTCAAACCTGAAAATGAAGACCAATTTATATCGCTATCATAACCATAATATGATACAGAATTCATTTCAGGGCTAATTTAATCTAAATGTAACTGTAATTACAAAATATCTAAACAAATAAGGCAAAACAACAATTGGTTTTTACAACTTCAATTTCTACATTCAACTAGCATATTGTCTATTTACACAAAGTCAGAACGGGAACCATTCCAAAAGCACAACATTTATTTTACATTAATTACATTTACACGTCCTTTACATCCCCAAGGCCGTTAATCATGAATCAAACATAAAGGGAGGTTGGCATGAAGGATGTCTTGGATAAGAAAGGGAAAATATGCAATGGAGAGGGGACATGCAGGAAAGGGGAAACATGCAAGACAGGTAAAATGACTACTGAACATCTGAGGTACATTGGAGTCCCTTTACTCTAGTGCCTTGTTCCGCAATGAGTCACACTCACTGGAATGCCACAATCTAAAACAATTTAGGTCCTCACCGTTTGCCCTCATATTCAAGTGCCACACAAACAAACCAGGTCCTGTTCTCCTTTATCTTTCCTGTAACACAGCCAACAATTTCTAGAGGGGGCCTGTAGACTGTGCATGTGCTGTGTGTGAAAAGATAAGCTTACAGTTTTCACAGACAAAAGGTCTGTCGAAAGATGAATACCTGTCATTAACATCAATACCTCCTAACTGACGAGCGAGGTTCTCTCAGAATGTAATCTGGCAGTAACCAGTTTGACAACTGCAATGTCAACACAGTGTAAAAAGTGTTTCCCACCACTTCTGGGTCTTCTGCAAAACATTGTAGGAGTTGATCAATTGATCAGACTTGTCAACCCCACCCATCTGTCTATTTAAATCGTGGATTACAGCAGGCTGGCAGACCGCTTTCCTATTCCAAACACCATCCTGTCTGACTAGCCTCTTTACTTGAGTGGAATCATTTGCATTTTGAAAATTGGAAAGGCAAGTAACAGTACGTGTCTCTCTCCACTGTATGGCCAACACATTGCCACCTATCCTACACCAACTCATATCCCCACACTCGGTTTGATGCCCCCACTTTTGAAAGTCCTTAAAAGCGTCAGGAAACTGTTTCCAGTTGACCCTACAAGTCCCACATGCATTGACACCGTGTTCTCTCAGACTACTTACGAGCGGGGGTGATGTATAAAAGTTGTCGTACCAAACGTTGTATCTGTGGTTTGCATATGGCCCAACTAATTCCTCAACCACTTTCCTGGCTAGGTCAACCACACGACCATCCCAACTGCCGGTGTAAACATTGACATTTAAAATGTAGCCTGTGTCAGAAGAAGCAATGACCCATCATTTAAATCCCCACCTAGTTGGCGTCCCTTTCAAATACTGCTTGAATCCTGATCGCCCCTTTTGATTTGACCATGCGCTCATCTATGGCAACATTTTGGTTTGCTGATATAGCTTTTTACAAATCTTTTTCAGGTGGTCCAGTAAGTACTGCAGTTTTCTAAGCCCATCTGCATTAACCTCAGAGGCAGGATCCACAATGTATAAAGTAGCCAACAGAGCTTTGAAGCTATTACGCGACATGAATGCTCTAGCCCTAGAACGCTGAAGAGACTTTGTACCCCAGTATCGATGAAGGTCAGACTGCCTTGATCTAAACCAACTGAACATTCTGGCCTGAACGGGATGGATTCCGGTGCCTGTGTATCAACATGATCATAGAACTGAAACATGCTATTGGGCAAGACAGAGCGTTTACACTTACAGTGACTTGGAGTACGAACATATAGACAAAAACAAGACGAGAGAAAATAGATAATTGTTAGTATACTCAATAATATATTTATAACAAACATAGTACTTATCCAATTTATAAAGGCCTGATGATGCATAACAATAACGCATCATTTTATAGTTACCTTCCAGTGGAAGAACTTGGCTGAGATGCCTCAGGTGGTGGCTTCTCAACTTCCTCTGGCTCCTTGATCTCATTCTCTTCATTCTCGTCTTCTCCGAGTAGCTCCGCCTTAAGGCCATCTTCCTCTAAGAAGGCCTTCATGGTCCTCCTCATCCTGCAGGTCTTCCGCAGCATTGACCCGCTGCTCATCTGCCGTCAGTGTCCTCCTCCTCAAGGACGGGAACTGCATTATCTGCTGGTACCTGGTTTCCTCTGTCCATTTCTAAAACTCAAACATAAAGACAAACAATGAAAATGAACATTTCTAATGTAAATCAGTGACAACCCCTCCAAAGAATAGCCTAAGATTGACAAAAAGTTAATACATTTAAGTACATAAAAAAGGAATCATCAATGCATATCTGATAGTCCATAACTGAAATCATATGATAATGTGTGCCTGTAAGGAGCAAAGACACAAACCAGCTAGACCAGGATCATTTAGTTACCAAGCTGACGACCACAAAGTAATTATTTATAAGCTATTATCATAAGGTTTAGGCTATAACGTTACATTCATTCTTGCAATCAACAGCCAGAAGGCTTAATATTTTATATGAATCATATCACAGATAAACAGACAACTAATGAGATATAGCCATGTTTCCATCTATCTAGGGGATATGACTAGCTAGTAAAATATAGCTTGCCACTCAGTTTTCCTTCACAGCACTCCCTTTTCTCTCTTTTGGCTGGTTAGCTAGGGACAAAATATAAATCACTGGCCAGTTCGTTTTTAGCTCTAATACCTAATGACAAATGCATTTTATTTTGTACAGTTATCAAAGAAAACATTAACATCAAAAAGACAAGATCTAATTTAAGTAGGCTATCTTGCTTCGTTTTGGGTGTCTGACATAACGGTAGCTAATTCACTTTTGTACATCGCGCTGTTCTGTACATTTGACCTTATATTAGCGCCCCAAAAACGTAATCCTTCCAGGTCAACTGTAATATGAATACCATTGTAAAGCACAATTTCTCCCCTTTCCAGAAAAGTCAATGACGAGACCTACATGCTGCCTGTCTCTGCATGATTGAAGAAAGCAATGGAGCTCCGCCGGGTCGTTTAAAAAATGGCGGGTGGGGAAGCGAAAGCTACTGCGTCATAGTGAAAGGGGGAGATATGTTGTGTGGGGAACCGGCTTTTTTCACCCAATTTGTCCAATTTATCACCTCTAAAATGTAAATAAAACACTATAAAATAGAGTTTATATAATGTCTCATTACATACAGTGAGGGAAAAAAGTATTTGATTCCCTGCTGATTTTGTACGGTTGCCCACTGACAAAGAAATGATCAGTCAATAATTTTAATGGTAGGTTTATTTGAACAGTGAGAGACAGAATAACAACAAAAAAAATTCAAATTTTATGAATTGATTTGCATTTTAATGAGGGAAATAAGTATTTGACCCCTCTGCAAAACATGACTTAGTACTTTGTGGCAAAACCCTTGTTGGCAATCACAGAGGTCAGACGTTTCTTGTAGTTGGCCACCAGGTTTGCACACATCTCAGGAGGGATTTTGTCCCACTCCTCTTTGCAGATCTTCTCCAAGTCATTAAGGTTTCGAGGCTGACGTTTGGCAACTCGAACCTTCAGCTCCCCTCCACAGATTTTCTATGGGATTAAGGTCTGGAGACTGGCTAGGCCACTCCAGGACCTTAATGTGCTTCTTCTTGAGCCACTCCTTTGTTGCCTTGGCCGTGTGTTTTGGGTCATTGTCATGCTGGAATACCCATCCACGACCCATTTTCAATGCCCTGGCTGAGGGAAGGAGGTTCTCACCCAAGATTTGACGGTACATGGCCCCGTCCATCGTCCCTTTGATGCGGTGAAGTTGTCCTGTCCCCTTAGCAGAAAAACACCCCCAAAGCATAATGTTTCCACCTCCATGTTTGATGGTGGGGATGGTGTTCTTGGGGTCATAGGCAGCATTCCTCCTCCTCCAAACACGGCGAGTTGAGTTGATGCCAAAGAGCTCGATTTTGGTCTCATCTGACCACAACACTTTCACCCAGTTCTCCTCTGAATCATTCAGATGTTCATTGGCAAACTTCAGACGGGCATGTATATGTGCTTTCTTGAGCAGGGGGACCTTGCAGGCGCTGCAGGATTTCAGTCCTTCACGGCGTAGTGTGTTACCAATTGTTTTCTTGGTGACTATGGTCCCAGCTGCCTTGAGATCATTGACAAGATCCTCCCGTGTAGTTCTGGGCTGATTCCTCACCGTTCTCATGATCCTTGCAACTCCATGAGGTGAGATCTTGCATGGAGCCCCAGGCCGAGGGAGATTGACAGTTATTTTGTGTTTCTTCCATTTGCGAATAATCGCACCAACTGTTGTCACCTTCTCACCAATCTGCTTGGCGATGGTCTTGTAGCCCATTCCAGCCTTGTGTAGGTCTACAATCTTGTCCCTGACATCCTTGGAGAACTCTTTGGTCTTGGCCATGGTGGAGGGTTTGGAATCTGATTGATTGATTGCTTCTGTGGACAGGTGTCTTTTATACAGGTAACAAGCTGAGATTAGGAGCACTCCCTTTAAGAGTGTGCTCCTAATCTCAGCTCGTTACCTGTATAAAAGACACCTGGGAGCCAGAAATCTTTCTGATTGAGAGGGGGTCAAATACTTATTTCCCTCATTAAAATGCAAATCAATTTATAACATTTCTGACATGCGTTTTTCTGGATTTTGTTGTTGTTATTCTGTCTCTCACTGTTCAAATAAACCTACCATTAAAATTATAGACTGATAATTTCTTTGTCATACAAAGAAATCAGCAGGGGATCAAATACTTTTTTCCCTCACTGTACCTATTTGAAGGTTTGTGTTGAATTATAATAGGGTTTTTAGGGCGGCGCTAAATTTATCTTCACAATTAAACTGTGGGTGTCACAGTTTTTAAGAGTCATGATGGCTTGCGGTGATTACGCGAAAAATTAACAATTGATTGAATTAACTATTGATGAACTCATGAGTAATTAACTTTACACTCACCATTGATCATTTCTTGTTTTTAATCTGCGAGAGAAGCGGTACACCTGGTGGAAAGAGGCTGTACAGCACAGAATGAGTTGAATAACTTCGTGACATGTCATACTTTAACGTACATCGTCAGCGGGGTCAGTTTTTTTAAACTTTTCTCCAAAACTTTTGGTCCGTTACCATGTCAATCAACGCTGAATCGAAACTTAGTTCACACCCCGGATTTTGATGCCAACACAGTCGCTACAGTCCCATTAGTTTTCATTGCAGCCTCGTTTGAATGCCGCTGTTGCCCACATATGTACGGAACGGAGTTGGCTACCGTTAGCTTGTGTTGGTCATCTAGCTAGCTAGCATTCTAGGTTATGTAATATAATATGCCATTTAGCAGACACTTTTATCCAAAGCGACTTACAGTCATGCGTGCATCATTATTATTTTTTTGTGTATGGGTGGTCCCGGGGATCGAACCCACTACCTTGGCGTTACAAGCGCCGTGCTCTACCAGCTGAGCTACAGAGGACCATAGCTTGATAGCTTACATTATCTGAGGAGATTTTTTTTCCTCAGCAATTGACGACTCACTTTCAAGCTGATTCTACCTTTCAAGTCTGCTGGGCTTGATAGCTAGTTAGCTCACCAGGCTTCCAAAGTTCATTTCACAATCTAATTAGCATAATACAAAAATCCCCATAAAAAATCTGTCAGTTTAAGGTAAGTATCTGTTTTTTTTGCATTGGATGCGTCTCAATGCACCACATTGACGTATGTAACAGTTCCGCATCTGCGGAGAAAGGTGAGCTAGAGCAGTGTTTGTCAGACCATGAGACAACCCGAAAATCGGTCTTCTCACAAAATTGTCTGTAGTGTCTGATTTGGCCTACCAACTATTATGGAAAGATGAGACTCTCACAAACACGATGGTGTTCTCCGTTTTGCTCTACAAATCCACAAGTGTCAGAAGACTCATCTGAAGGTACAGCCGATCTGCCAGCTTCCGGACCGTTTGGGCTAAACACTAATATGACCCCTCTGTGCAAAGGTGAGATTGTTTTGTTTCGCTTTAGGACGACCACAGGCCTCACAAGACTTGTCTGAAGGTCCCCCGGTACCAGTTTAAAAAATGAATGGAAGTTCATATGGAGACTGTTTAATGCCAAAAATATGGGGTTAAATACGTATTAAACATAAAATAATAATAAATAAAAATGTCTGATCTTTCTTATATCTCTCAGATATAGGAGAGACACTTCAGAACAAACTTCCTTTTGATATTTTTGGGGAGACTTTCTGTTCCATGTAATGAATCTGTTATTCAATGCGTTTTTATGGGCTAATAGGAGTTAGGCCCAAAATAATTTTTTATCAAATATTTTTATTTATTTTTATTTTTTATACTTAAAGCGGTCTTAAAATTCTAAATCAAATAGCTAAATGATCCTTGGTATGACCTTCTTAAAACAATTCCATGCAGCTTAGTAGAAACCCCCCTCCCTCGGCTAAGACAGGGCTTAGACTGATGGGTTAATAGACATTGTAACCTATCAAAAGAGGGGTTTTATGAAAAGATTAATGATTGTAATGTTTCTGATTTTTTTTAATGGACGGGCTGGAAAGGGTTAAATGTTAACTACAAGGTAGCCTATGCTTACCTGGCAGAATTATATCATGATTATTTGCATCAATCCAGTGGGTATTTGTTTTGCAAACTCTACCATCACTTGCACTACGAAAACACTGCTAAATACATTTTTTCCCAGACCTCAAAAGTGTCTCCTGATGTGGTTTAAGCATTTGTCATTAGGTATTAGAGCTAAAGACGAACTGGCCAGTGATTTATATTTTGTCCCTAGCTAACCAGCCTAAAGAGAGAGGGGTGCTGTGAAGGAAAATTTAGTGGCTAGCTATATTTTACTAGCTAGTCATATCCCCTAGATAGATGGAAACATGGCTAGATCTCATTAGTTGTCTGTTTATCTGTGATATGATTCATATAAAATATTAAGCCTTCTGGCTGTTGATTGCAAGAATGAATGTAACATTATAGCCAAAACCTTATGATAATAGCTTATAAATAATGACTTTGTGGTGGTCAGCTTGGTAACTAAATGATCCTGGTCTAGCTGGCTAATTGTTTTTCTATTAAAAACTTGTTATTTTTGAGAGCGAAAACCTGAAAAAACTGGGAAACGGAAACCTGGAAAAACAAAACGGAGAAAACAGAATTTGGGGAGAAAAAAACGGAATCAGGCAAAACATTCAACAGATTTTATAGGGCCCTACTTCACTTGGAGGATTAGCCGTTATGATCCAGTTATCTCTTTCACTTCCTGGACCCTGTGATAATGTGGGCTCAGCACTGTTTGCTGACAACTGAAGCAAGCTTAAAAAGTTAATAGGGAATGAGTGAGATTTTCCAAATCCTGACGGGTGCTGCTTTTCTCCTCGGAGCCGCAGTGATGCCTGCTACCTCTGCAGCCTGGACGTTTCTAACTCAGGAAACGGGAGCTCTGCCAGGAGTGCTCATTGTTTCTGGGAATCTGTCCCTGTTTTCAGCCTTGGTGCTGGGGCTGGTGAGGTTAGCTTTCCCCCAAGTCTGGGTCAGGGCCCTTGTTTAAGGAAAATAAAAGGGGGGGAAATGACATGATATGGCTGCATCTGTTCTCTAGCCTGTTTAATTTTTTTTATCCTTCATGGGCTAGCCTATTTATTCATTTGGGTTATAAAAATGGAACATAAAAATTGTTCGCATTGGTCCTCTGTAGCTCAGCTGGTAGAGCACGGCGCTTGTGACGCCAAGGTAGTGGGTTCGATCCCCGGGACCACCCATACACAAAAATGTATGCACGCATGACTGTAAGTCGCTTTGGATAAAAGCGTCTGCTTAAATGGCATATTATTATTACATAGTTACCAATGCTAACCTAAATAGATATAATGGCTTGCTGAAGCTCCTATTCGGCCTTCTGCATGTGTTTGACCGGCTTGTTCACTGTCATTACTTCTCAGCCACAGGAAATGAACTTCTGAAGAACTAGCCTAATCCATACATTGGCCAGCAAATATCAATGACAGTTCCTCCGTCAATTGGTTCCCCATGAGAAGACTCAAACTGCTGTAACGTGCCTCATTATTGATGTGATGGAGCTGAAATGAACAGCATAGAATCTGCTTATTTTTTTCTTCTAAGGTCAGTCATTGTGATTAATGGTCTTAGCCCTTCCAATCAAGCAAGCAATGCTTTTCTAGAAAAGTTCCCTATTTCAATATATCAATACCCTACTTTACCCCCTACCCCACTTATGGACACTAATCCCTGCAAGGCACTACAGGCAGCCAGCCAGTCAGCATCCCAGTCAACAGACTGAGCAGAGCATGACTCAGGTTTTATGATCATGACAGTGGTCTGTTTTTGAACTGTAAAGGACACAATTACAATTGGATAAGATCTGAAAAGGAGGGCGAGTTTGAACTGGCAAAGCCTTTAATCTTTGAGCTACTGCTGTCTGTGCTGAAGAAAGCTGGTGTAGTTTCATCAGGATTATGATGTTTACGAGCATCAGTCTCGGGAGACGCTTCAGTAGACTTCTTTTTTTTCCTGCTCCCAAGACCCCTTGCAAAGTACCGGCAGTGTACTGTACAGGCTCACATGTTCTTGTTTGAATCTGCTGTCTGCTGATGTTATCGTCACTCGGTGATGCTGCTCGTATCTGATTATGATGATGATTATGACGCTCTCCCCTCTTTTGCCCTGCAGGTTTCCCAATAAAGCAAACAGGTAAGAAACCTCCTAATTTCATACAACCAAGTGGTCAGCTGTTTTGTATGCGTGTTTCTGACGTTTCTACCCAACACAGAAGTAATGTTGTAGGCCTAACCACCAACAGAACACACAGGCCAGATGAAGGAAATGAAGCGGTCTTTAGGAGAAGCCTGCCTGCTACACACACACACAGTGGTCCTCCTCACTCAAGAGTTCAGCGTCAGACAGGGGAGGGGGACAAAGGGGTCCCTCTTCTAGCACGGCCCATCTCTGCCTAGTCCGGAGAGAAAACAGAGGCCTTTCACAGCCACATGTATGCAGAGCAGGGCCCGGGGTCTGGCCTTACGACATTCCTCTGACGAGGGCCCATTCACTCGCTCCTCCAGCTCATACAGACCCACTCAGCAGCACTGCCACTCCAGTCCAGATCATCTGTCAATATATAGTTGTTATCATGATTCATAAGATGTCCTCTTCACCTCGTCGTTGATGGGGTGGCCATTGCGTGAACAATTTAGTTTCTTTGTTTTGGACTTGTAGATATTCTCATCAGTATTGCAGTTATTGGTGGCACTCCACGACATTTAAATTGTATGTTATGTTTCCTATAGAAAATGGACGGTTGTCAGTGCTGTAGGGTTAGTAGCTGCTCACAAATAGCAGCTTGTGTTCTTCGATGGCACAGTGGCTGTGCTCCTCAATTCTCATCAGGTTAACTCTTATGGTTTAGGTTTTTCCGATGTTTCGTTGTTTTTACAAAGCTCTCTCTTTTCAGAAGCAGTAGCATTTTCAGTAAAGACCACCCCCCTGACAAGAAACCCAAAAGTGATAAACCGGCAGTCTCCGCTTCACATGAGTTTGACCCTACAGGTAAACTTTCTGACACACGCACACATACACATGCACAGATGAATGGTTTGCAGTTGGCGTGATGGGCTGGTGTGAATCGATGGTGTATGCTATGCACTATGCTTCATGTTCACTGTGTGCAAAGTATATGCACTGTTTTTTCCCACTCTGATCTGCACCTGAATTTCTGAATCTTTAAGGCCACCATGTCTTTATTAGGTCTTGCGGAGTCTCGCTCTATTTGATTAATAGCAGATCTTTGTTGTGCACAATCACATCCTCTTCAGTGTTATTGTACACAAATAAATGCATTATTAATTTAACACGCTCAAAGCTGTTTGGTGGCCTTAATGCCCAGTGAAGAAACAGCAGCCTACTTTTTAGTTCATTCACACTATTGAAAAATGGGCGTATAAGAGAAAAGGCACAGATTATGTTTGGGTATGATGACTCGTCACTAGCTCTCTTTATTCTCATCAAATTTAAAGATAGAATCCTCATGCCCTCCAGCTCATCTCAGAGTGACACAACGAACATGGACAAGACGTGTTCGGCATGAGGTTACGCAAGACAAGTCTCGGAGTGATTGTCTGTATCACTTCAGTTCACTTTCTTCTGGTGTTTAGGCCCACACTCTAGTCTCATTCCGTCAGCCTAAAGCACAGTTACGTAGAGAAGCAGCAAGCGATGTCTTCCAATCTTTAGTGGAGTAATATTATCAAATAATTATTCCGGTTGAAAGATGAGAGATTGGATGAGGTTTCATTCAGATAGACTTTTCTTTACCCCTGTTGCATGTCCACGTTTCTTACTCTCTATTTCACCTTTTGGCTTGCCTTTTTGTGTTGCATGATTCCTATTTCCTAACAATCATATCCCCAAATAGTTTTCAAGCACCATCATCTTTCTTTAACATGATCATGATTTCTAAATGGAGTTGCTGTTTTTTGGGGTTCAAGTCAATTGTCTCAGTGCTCGTCTCAAGACATGATCTTTCACTGGCATGTTAATGGTTAACAATAACAACAGAGTGTACTTTAGATTGGACTTGGGTTTGGATGGAATACTACAATTTTAACACTCTATTGTCACAGACTGACCTCACAGTTGAAGTCGGAAGTTTACATACACCTTAGCCAAATACATTTAAACTCAGTTTTTCACAATTCCTGACATTCAATCCTAGTAAATATTCCCTGTTTTAGGTCAGTTAGGATCACCACTTTATTTTGAGAATGTGAAATGTCAGAACAATAGTAGAGAGAGTGATTTATTTCAGCTTTTATTTCTTTCATCACATTCCCAGTGGGTCAGAAGTTTACATACACTCCATTAGTATTTTGTAGCATTGCCTTTAAATTGTTTAACTTGGGTCAAACATTTCGGGTAGCCTTCCACAAGCTTCCCACAATAAGTTGGGTGAATTTTGGCCCATTCCTCCTGACAGAGCTGGTGTAACTGAGTCAGGTTTGTAGGCCTCCTTGCTCGCACACGCTTTTTCAGTTCTGCCCACAAATGTTCTATAGGATTGAGGTCTGGACTTTGTGATGGCCACTCCAATACCTTGACTTTGTTGTCCTTAAGCCATTGTGCCACAACTCTGGAAGTATGCTTGGGGTCATTGTCCATTTGGAAGACCCATTTGCGACCAAGCTTTAACTTCCTGACTGATGTCTTGAGATGTTGCTTCAATATATCCACATAATCTTCCTTCCTCATGATGCCATCTATTTTGTGAAGTGCCATCTATCCTGCAGCAAAGCACCCCCACAGCATGATGCTGCCACCCCCGTGCTTCACGGTTGGGATGGTGTTCTTCGGCTTGCAAGCCACCCCATTTTTCCTCCAAACATAACGATAGTCATTATGGTCAAACAGTTCTATTTTTGTTTCATCAGACCAGAGGACATTTCTCCAAAAAGTACAATCTTTGTCCCCATGTGCAGTTGCAAACCGTAGATTGATTTGCACTTTTCACACCAAAGTACATTAATCTCTAGGAGACAGAACGCATCTCCTTCCTGAGCGGTATGACGGCTGCATGGTCCCATGGTGTTTATACTTGCGTACTATTGTTTGTACAGATGAACGTGGTACCTTCAGGCGTTTGGAAATTGCTCCCAAGGATGAACCAGGCGTGTGGAGGTCTACAGTTATTTTTCTTGGCTGATTTCTTTTGATTTTCTCTATGATGTCAAGCAAAGGGGCACTGAGTTTGAAGGTAGGCCTTGAAATACATCCACAGGTACACCTCCAATTGACTCAAATTATATAAATTAGCCTATCGGAAACTTCTAAAGCCATGACATCATTTTCTGGAATTTTACAAGCTGTTTAAAGGCATAGTCAACTTAGTGTATGTAAACTTCTGACCCACTGGAATTGTGATACAGTGAATTATAAGTGAAATAATCTGTCTGTAAACAATTGTTGGAGAAATTAGTTGTCATGCACAAAGTAGATGTCCTAACCGACTTTTAACAAACTATAGTTTGTTAAAAAGAAATGTGTGGAGTGGTTGAAAAACGAGTTTTAATGACTCCAACGTAAGTGTATGTAAACTTCTGACTTCAACTGTATATTTTTCGTAGTGCAAAATAATTTTGCAAAGTGAAAAAACAATACTGTACATTTAACATTTTTCTTCAATGTGCTATAAGGAGGTGATTATTTAACTAGAGTTGAGTAAACTGAGCAATACATAAATAGTCGGCTCTTTGTAACACACATTGTAGAATATATATTTTTTTTTTTATCACGCTGCCAGATTGAGTTTTGCACTTTTTACAATTATTTTGCACTACGAAAAGTAGCCTATAAAGATACCCTGGCAAGCTCTATACAGTGTCTTGCAAAAGTATTCGTACCCCTTGGATTTCTTCACATTTTATTGTTAAAAAGTGGGATAAAAATGTATTTAATAACAAACAAACAAAGGAATTAAATAACTAAAATATAGTCATTGCATATGTATTCAGCTCTTTGTAACACAATAAAATGTGAAGAAATCCATGGGGGTATGAATACTTTTGCAAGGCACCGTATGTCTCTGATCACAAGTTGGAATGAGTCTAGATGGGCATTTCCAGAGTAACGGAATTATGCTTTGACTCTTTAAAATGTATGCCAAACAAAAAGCATTGATTTCAAAGTTTAACAAACCATACAACTCTATGCACAAGGACTACTTTGAACAATTTACACAGAACATTTCACAAAAACACATTTACTGGAAGAACTGTGCAGATGCCAAGTTTGTTAAAAGAATTACGGTAAAAACTCCCTCCGTTTTTTTGTTTTCCAAAAGTTTTGTTCAATATCTGCTCCAATTAAGATTCAAGATGTCTGCAGAAAGAATGGCGTGTCAGCCATGACATGACACCTTGAATTTGAAAAAACAAACATTATTATGGTTATTGAACTACAGTAGGTGAAGTGGATTTACATCCAGTAACGGAATTACGGTTACAGAATTTCATAATCGGCCCCTGATCTGTACTGTACAGTGATGCATAATTATGGATATGAATATAATTCTCTTCATGGTGATGTACAGTGCATTCATAAAGTATTCAGACCCCTTCACTTTTTCCACATTTTGTTACATTACAGCCTTATTCTAAAATTGATTAAATTGCTTTTTTCCCTCACCAATCTACACACAATACCCCATAATGACAAAGCAAATACAGGTTCTTAAATCTTTGTAAATGTATAAAAAAATAAAAACTGGAATATCACATTTACATAAGTATTCAGACCCTTTACTGAGTACTTTGTTGAATAACCTTTGGCAGCGATTACAGCTTCAAGTCTTCTTGGGTATGACGCTACAAGCTTAGCACACCTGTATTTGGGGAGTTTCTCCCATTCTTCTCTGCAGATCCTCTCAAGCTCTGTTTTTTATTTTTAATACATTTGCAAACATTTCTAAAAACCTGTTTTCACTTTGTCATTATGGGGTATTGTGTGTAGATTGTTGAAGGGAAAAAACAATTTAATCCATTATAGAATAAGGCTGTAACGTAATAAAATGTGGAAAAGGTCAAGGGGTCTGAATACTTTCCAAATGCACTATATAGGTGTAGTCAAACAATATGCCTTCTTCATTCATACTCAGACAGCTACACTCCTGTCATTCCATCCCATTGTTTATTAACTAATGTTTTATTAGATTTCTCTGTCCCCATGTTTTCTCATAATTGTATTTATTTTTATTTGTCTCTTTTTGCGCTGGTTGTTGTTCTGTTGGATGTTGTGTTGCTCTGCCTCCCCCCTGCCCGCCTGCATTCTGGTGGGCCAGATGTTCTGGTGCAGAAGAGTGACTTTCTTCTAGCGGAGGGGAAGCCCGAGTCCTGTGGTAAGCTGCTCTTGGTTGGTGTCGCTAGGCTAGCTAGCTGCCTGCTGGCTGTAACTGCTGGTGCTGTTTCTCTCTCTCTATCACTCACTCGCTCAACCCATATGCTCCTTCCGACCCACAACCCTTCCCCAGCCTGGAGCTCAAATCTCGCCTGGCCCAGCCTCTCTTTTGTTTTGCTCCCCCCCTCCCATCCGTGTAAGCTACACCCCCGACCAAACGTCCCACCCAAACAACTCCGAGCACAGCCCCCCTATATGGGTGTATACACACACTGCATTGGATGCGATGCCTTTGTCACAACAATAGTAAAGCAAGTTTTAAAGGCCAGCTAGGATGTTTTGATGTAAAGCGCTCAGGTTTGTGGAGGTCATGTTGTTGTTTTATGGAGGAAAGTCTTATGTATATCAGGACAAAGATAGCATGATAATATGCCAGCAGAGATGCATGCAGTTAGTCCGTCGTGGCCAAACAGTATGAGTGTGAGCTTCTAGACTGGAGAGACTATCCTACCAGAGTTGGGTCATGTTCAATTATCTGCCAGATTAGATTTTACCGATGTCTCTCGCTCCTTGGATGAAATTCAATCTCCTCTGTGCAGAATCTATTGAAACGACCTCAATAACAAATGGAGATTTTAATTAAAAAAATTGTAAACAGCACTGAATAGACTAGGAATGTGTTCATTGACCATCAGTAGAAGCCCTCATAGTAATGCCTAGTTTAGCCTATACCTTCCACTTCAATCGAACGTCCACTCCCTTCCGCACAGGGTTCCAGAGATTTGGGAGTCCGTGCGGATGGGAGCGGACTTCAATATTGTATACTTTTGTTTGAGCGGACTTCACGGACGGCACAAAAGTGGAAGGTGTAGGACTAACTAAGACTTAAATCTCATGAAATCATGTATGACAGTGAATCAGCAGTTTGGGTGTGGTGTCTGAATGTCATGGGCATTGCTCTCCCCTACACGACCCAGGCAGCACTCAGCAGTTCCACATCCTGCCTGTTGGAAGAGCTCAAGGAGTGCACAGTACTAGTTTTCACTCACTGACCCTGTCCAGCCCAGTCAATTACTAACTCTTTGCTCTCCAAACACCTGTCTGCCCTTATCTCCCAGTACAAGAGGTCTTGGTGTGTGTGTGTGTGTGTGTGCATCAAGCGTGCACGTGTTTGTGTCCGTTCTTGCGTGTGCGTGCCCTTCTGTTTCAATTATTTTTGTGTGGTTTTGATTGCAGTGCCTTGACCTCTCAACACACTCTACATACACTGTTCTACTAACTCTCCACCCGCTAACTGGTGTGTGTACATTAGCCTACAGATTTCAATAACTCTTGCACTTATTTGACCATAACATTTATAGTGACCAATGAGTGCAGTAGTAGTCATAATTTGAATCCTTCACCTTCACCCTCGGTTCACAGTGTTGTTCTTTAGGCCTGCTACCTCTCCTTCACAGGACACCACTGGGTGTCTGTGTTCACCTACAAACTGGTGTCGTGACTTTCATTAATCTGATGACTGATTTATCGAATCAACTAACTATTAATTCATAACCTCTTATCATATCATTCTGAACGGTCGTAACCTTCTTGTATCTGCAAAAACCCCAGCTTTACTTATGATTCAGCACTACACAAATTGGCTTAATTATTTATTTACTAGCTAACTAAATAATAACACAGAATAACATACACACTTAATACATGAGAAAAAGGTCCCTAGCGGACTAACAACAACATGACTGCTTGGTTACCAAAAGAGGGAGTGGTAGAGAGAGAGAAACACTTATCGTACATTTGGAAACTACGCTCACAGTAATAATTTACTTTGCACAACAACCACCGCCCGTTTGGAGTAAGAAATCATGAATGTATTTACTTGTGGATGTCTTTGTTCGTCGTCTATCTCTGTCGGACCAAACCTTCTTGGGAAGGGTTTGGTTGGGTCTCCTGTGGGTGTAAGACTCTGATTGTCCACCAGAGGTCACAATGTCCTTCTTAGTTGTTTGGTCTGTAGTGGAGTGTTTCTTCAGAACAGTTACTCACCTGTACCAGTGATTGTCTGAGAGGGGAGCTTTCTTCTTCCCACCTCGTGTGGTTAGTCAGAGTTTGAGCCACTTTACACGCACAGCTGCAGTCTGGCAATGTTCAGGTCTAGTCTGGGAGTTAGTCTTCTTCACCTTGTGTTGAGGTTCAACGTTCCAACCATTTTCAGACGTGTAGCGACCGCCTCGCGTCTTTCTGGTCTGATATGTTAATTCTTAACATATCTTTTATACACTGGTTAAAAGGATGTTCCGTGATGCTAACACGCTCCCTGAGCTCCCTCAGGCGTGGCTACTTACTGTGCACAGCTTTATATGAAAAACAATATCACATTCCTATATTAACAAAGATACTTTAATCATTTTTCATATTATATACACAACGTATTGGATAAAAACTTGACAGATGAAGGCGATATACTTTCCAAGTTACAGTATTTTCTTGATATCATTCTTAATGACATCACAAAATAATAAACAATATTCTTTAGATCCCCACTGACCATTCCCCACATTCTTAAATATTGTTCCAGTATTCACTTTTTGGACGGTCGATTTTTGGGCGGCAAAAGTCTCTGGGTACAAAGGACATTCCTTTAGCCAATACTGGAGTGTAAAGAGAGAGAGGCCTCTCCTATGACATGGTGTGAGGTGTCAAAAAAACCCACATCAGTTCCCTCCTCCCCTCTTCTGTGGGTGGGAGAGGCCTGGTTACTGTCAACCATTGGCAAGCTGATCTGAGCCATTGGATCCTCACACAGGACAGTCATGACACTGGCCTGCGTTGAACTGAATCTGAGGCCCTGTTTGTGACATCATTGTTCTCTCTCTGTCCTGCGAAGGGCTTGTCCAGCGATGTGTGATCATTCAGAAAGATGAGAATGGCTTTGGGCTGACTGTGAGCGGAGACAACCCAGTGTTTGTGCAGCTCGTCAAGGAAGGTAAGGTCGACCCACAATGGAAATAGCCGTTGTCTTTGCCTTCACTACTTTTCATTCTCAGTAGTCTCCGGGCCAAACTTCAGCATCAGACCATCAGCCAAATACTCGTAAAAAGTCAGGAACTAACCAGGAAGTTAGTTTGAGGCTCTGGTGTACTACCATATCATGTGTGAGAGATGGGAATTCTAGCAGGCCCTGAATCCAAGGCCCTTTATAGAGGCTGATGTGTGTTGTCAGCAGTTAGAGCTGATGCATAGAGAGCTGCACACATTAGGGACTAGTCTGAATGTAGAGCAGTGTGAAGAGAGAGAAGAGAAAAGGGAAGAGTTCGGGGTCTCAATTTGTGTGTACTCTTATGGATGTGCTTGGTCATGTTTCTCCCAGTTTAAGTTATTGTCTATGCTGTGGATACAAGTGGTGTAGACTACTTCTCAGTATCCCTTACACAGCCCAAAGGTGCTAACATACAGTAATGCATTTATATACTTACTTTATTGATACAAGTTTATGGTATATCACTCCTTTCAGTCAAATTTCGGACAAATGTCGGATATAAAAGACCTGTATACTCTTTGCGACAGGGTGATATTACAGTACACATATAAAGCAGTAGCGTGACACGGTGAGGAATTTCTGCCTGGTTGCCTAAGCTCCAGACTGACGTGTATAAAGCCACAATGGTGTTTATGTTGTGACAGCACTGGTTCCACCTATGTCTCAGTTGTCTCCTGACTCTATAATATTCCTCTGAATCCTATCCCATAATGAACCCTCTCTCTGGCTCCTAAAGCCCTATGTCTGGGGAGGAGCGGCCTAATGGGCCCCTTCAGCAACACAACCACTGTTATGGTTAGGGGCCCGGAGTTTCTCCTGATCAGGTCTGGAAAAACTCAGGCCCCTAGTTATGGTGTATGATATGTTACGATATATGATGTACTTCAACATTACTTTTATAGTGCAAACAGTGGTATTGTAATGGGTATATTGGACGTTGTTAATCTTATACACTGTTCTTTTTCTCTCCTAATGGGATGTTATGTGTTTTCCTGACTCTTGTCCACTCTGATTCCAAGATGGCGCTGCAGAGCGTGCGGGTGTACAGACGGGTGACCGGATCATCAAGGTACACTAATCTATACAGTTGCGGCCAAATATATTGGCACCCATGCACTTTTCTTAAATAACTCCTATTTCTTCTCAAATAAGTTCAAATTGAAGAAACATTTTGGTCTCCACACCTTGTTGTTGGATTTTCAACATTGCAGAACCAATTTTATTTTCGCTAACTTTGAGTTTGTAATTTTAATTTGAGAAAAGAAAGACACATGGCATGGACAACACTATTGGCACCCCGGAGCTAGTACTTGGTTGCACAGCCTTTGGCCAAAACAACTTGTAGCCATCAGTGAGCTTGCTGCACCTTTTTACTGGCAATTTTGCCCACTTTTCAGTAGCAAACTACTCTAATTCTTCAATGTTATAGTGGTACCCTACACCAACTGCTGTTTCAGCTCTTGCCATTGGTATAGATGTGATTTAGAACTGGACTCTTCACTGGCCACTCCAGAATAGTCCAGTGTTTCTTCTTGAACCATTCCAGAGTGCTTTTGATGTGTGTTTGGGGTTGTTGTCCTGCTGGAAGACCCACAACCTTCAACAGAGACACGTTTGTTGGACACAGGGTTGAACATTGCACTCCAAAACACTTTGATAATCAGCTCATTTCATGACATCACAGGGTAGGATTAAAAGTAAAAAATCTGTGATTTTCAAAAGCTGCAACGAGTTTCCAACCCAAGGGAGGGGTTTTTCCTCCTCACGTCACTGCAAATCTCATTGTATTTGAATATCACTGTTTTAAAAATGTATATTTCTTTCTACTCAACTTAGAAATGTGACGTTTCCACATATGTGGACAGTGGTAATATTGTGCTGGAGAGAATAAAAATTAGGTAGAAAATTGGTGGAGTTGCCCTTTTTAAGTAAATTTTTTTTTAATTGGTTCTGCAATGTTGAAAAACCAATAACAAGATGTTATTGTTATTTGAGAAGAAATAGGGAATTATTTAAGAAAAGTACAAGGGTGCCAATAGTTTTGGTCGCAACTGTATATATACCCCTTTCATAGTAGTTGCAGGGACCTGTTCAATTGGCACCAAACTGAAAATGTTTTGAAATGGAGAAGTGAAAATTGGTGCTCTTATTGGATACGTTTCGTGCCTACTGATCACGTCCCAGGTGCCTTGTTGCCATCTCCTTATATTCTCCAGTCACAACTTGTTTTGTGAACCGAGGCTTCTAGCCAAAACACCAGCTCCACAATGCCACCTGCTGGTTGGATTAGATCCCATCAAAAAACACCAAAACCTAAACATTGCGTCAGTCACCGGGGTGTGTGGGAAGAGGGGTGGATTAATGAATTACTGAATTGACATTAGGCTGGACAGGAAATTAACTCATTTGATTTCCAGGCAGCGTTGAATGGATTTTCACATTATGACTGTTTTCTTTTCTTCCAGGTGAACGGGACCCTAGTAACACATTCAAACCACGTGGAAGTAGTACAGCTCATAAAATGTAAGCATTGTAGAATTACTTTAGTTTTATTGTTTGTAATTGACACCGGAAAGTCGTAGCCTGGTTCCTGTTTGTGCTGTATTTCCAGCTAATATGGTCGTTGGGAACGGCACCTCCGTACCTTCAGGCTCTGATCAGTCCCTACACCCAAACGAGGGCATTGCGTTCATCCACCTCTGGCCTGCTGGCTCCCCTTCCTCTGCGGAAGCATAGTTCCCGCTCAGCCCAGTCAAAACTGTTCGCTGCTCTGGCACCCCAATGGTGGAACAAGCTCCCTCACGACGCCAGGACAGCGGAGTCACTCACCACCTTCCGGAGACATTTGAAACCCCACCTCTTTAAGGAACACCTGGGATAGGATAAAGTAATCCTTCTACCCCTCCCCCCCCACCAAAAAAACAAAAAAAAAACAAGTATAATTGTAAAGTGGTTATCCCACTGGCTATAGGGTGAATGCACCAATTTGTAGTCGCTCTGGATAAGAGCGTCTGCTAAATGACGTAAATGTGCCCTTGAGCAAGGCACTTAACCCTAATTGCTCCTGTAAGTCGCTCTGGATAAGAGCGTCTGCTAAATGACTAAAATGTAATGTAAAAATGTTGTGCCAAAAACCATAAAAGTTGGCAATACAGAACAAACAGATCTGGGACCAGGCTAAGAAAGTCATGCAATAGTCAAAATTAGGCCTATTATTCCGAATATACCTTTTTGTAACCATACCTCCGTATCTATCTTATTTGTTCAGCGGGCTCCTATGTGGCCCTCACAGTGTTGGGGCGACCTCCTGGGTTGCCCCAGATCCCCCTGTCGGAGGGCGAGGCTAAGTTGGGGTTCCCGGGGGCCCAGACAAGGTCATCCTCTGTCACCTCTCCAAACTCCCCGGGACAGCCAACGGGGGAGCGCCCATACAGCCCCCATGACCGCATCACCTCTCCTCTACTGAGATGGGTATGACCGCCTCCTCTCGCCTCTTACCATCTTCTGAGCTGCATTCCTCCTTTGTGCTCCATCTTCTCCATGTCATCCCTTTTTGCCTGTCTGTCTTCAGTGTTTGTTTACATTGTTAACGTTTGGCTGTTCATTCAAACTCTGTCCTCCATTGCTTCTTCACTTAATTTCTTCTACTGTGTGTTTGGTTCCATGTCCTGAAAAAGCCCTGTGTGTCTCCTTCCCATTGTACAGGAAGAGAACAACAGCGTACACAACCAAAAGGTGGACATCCTGCAGAAGATGTTGTCCAAGGAGCAACAAGATTTGCAGGTTAGCGTTCTATCTGGTGCAAGAGAAACTGTCTCTGCTAGTATTTGGACATATGCAAAATTCTGGGCCCGTATTAATGAAGCGTCTCAG
Organism: Coregonus clupeaformis; assembly: GCF_020615455.1. Taxonomy (NCBI): domain Eukaryota; kingdom Metazoa; phylum Chordata; class Actinopteri; order Salmoniformes; family Salmonidae; genus Coregonus; species Coregonus clupeaformis. The sequence continues at coordinate 9,075,229 of NC_059196.1, forward strand.
AGTACGAGTGCTGATTTTAGTTTAGCCTTTTAGATCATAATGAATAAGAATTCATGGAGACCTGATCCTAGATCAGCACTCCTACTCGAGATGGTTTATAAATATGGGTCCTAGTCTATGAAGTGTTTTTCAGAGACTGCTCACTCTGGACATATGAGGTCAAATACTGAGCGACTGTCAAGAAAAGTAATGTTTTGTCGTTGGATGAGGTGACATTTTTAAGCATGGGAAGTCATGGTCTTTGTCCTAGAATTGTATTCTAATAGGTTTTGAGACGTTCAAAACAACACTGGAGTGTGTGGCTTGTGTTGATAAGAACATGGCTTTTCCTGTGGTTTTGGACTAGAACAGTCACACTAGCAGGCAGCCACTCAGAGCGAACCAGTCAACCCCACCACCTCCCCTCCAAGAATTATCTCTATTGCTTCACAGAGACACGTTACCCACTCCACTAAGCACACTATACTGCACTGCTGCTGCTACGTGTGTAAACACGACAGGGCCAGCATAGTATAGCCTCAGCAAGTGTGTTGAGAAGAAAAAAAACGTTTGAAAAGAAGTGCAAGTCTATACCGCTCAAAGTCAAAAATACTTTAATGGACTTGGCTACTTTGGATTCCAATGACTGTCTGACTGAGTGTCTCTGCTGCCCTCCCTCCCTCTCTCTCTCTCTCTCACAACAGGCAATGAAGGAGGAGTACAGCAGGAATCCAACGCCCAAACTACTGAAGGACATCCAGGAAGCCAAGAAGCACATTCCACAGCTGCAGGGGCAGCTGAGTAAGGCCACTGGGGGAACACAGGTAACTCGCTTCACCCCCCTCCCTGAATAAAAAAAATCATACTGTATCTTAAGTTTTAATATTGTATATTAGTGTGAGAATCTGTGGTTTTCTGTGAGCGCCATGATCAGGCCGATGAGTTTTCCCTGACTATGTAACCTTACCAGGAACAACTCTGTGCCTGAGTTTTAGCCTGGCCCTAAGCCATGATATTTATTTCACCAAGGTAGCTGGTCTGTGCATGTTCTGCTCAATTTCTGTAGACTGTGTGTGTTGAAACCATGACAATATAGATGTATGCTCAATGCTTACAGTCAGACAAAATACTTGTTGGTTTTCTCTTTAGATTATGGGGAATAGTTATATTTTCTGCGTGTGTCTTACTGTGTGATTTCATTCTAAGGATGCCATGCAATTGGGCGACGGAGATGACGGCAGCATGGTGGACATGGACCACACACCTTCCTCCAGGGGGGACAGTAGCAACGACCTCTCGTGGAGCAGCAGTACCATGTCCCCTGTAAGTGTTACTTTCAACTTCTGCTGGTGTGTGTGGGTATAGCTGTGGAGTGAATGCATTAGTAGGGACAGTCAATTAGTCAACTGTGAACTTAATCTCACGGGGGAGTCTCGCACCTAGCAGACAGTACACCACAACCACAACCCAAACCCGCAACCCACTTCTGTGTCCCAAACCTGGGTTCTGTTCAACAGGACATGCAGCCGAAAACGAAAATTAGTGTTTGTTATTAGACAGGTCCAGGTGGTAATTCCTCCCTGTTTCAGTCCAGTTTCTTCCATTTGGTGCCTAATGAACACGGCCCAGGTCTAGCTAGAGGAATGTTTGATAGCTTACCCAATGTTCTCCATTTGCAGGATCTCCGCGGTTTTGCACCTGCCTCCCCGGAGAGCCTGTACCAAAGAGACTTGTTGTCCTACCACAGCCCAAAGAGCACGCCCCAAGACCGCTTCAACTCTTGCCACTCCCCCGACCCAGAAGACACTCCAGACCTGGTGAGACCGAGACCTGGCTCATATTCATTAGGGCATGCAACTGAAAACATTTCAAAACGTTTTGCAACGTAAAACCAAAATGAGCATTTCTTATTGGACAAGTCCAGGTAGTCCCTCCCTGTTTCAGTCAATTTTCTTCCATTTGGTGTCTAATGAACATGACCCATGCCCTGCAGATGTGGAGCCACCTTCATTAAACACCCCTTTTATGGTAGATGAGTTTGTAAGCTACTCAGTGAAAGGAGCAGTCAACGCTCAATGAGTGAGAGATCTAAGTGCTGTGTTCCTCCTCTTTCCCCCACTCCTCCAGGACTCCCTGTCCCCCTCCACTGTTAGCAGCCCCTTCTCACGCTTCGTCTCCCAGATCATCGGAGCTGAGGACGACTACTTTGACTCTGATCAGGAACAGGTAGGCCCTAAATACATCAAAAATAAGGGAAAACTGTGCATTTTGCAAGATTGAAGGCCCAGATTATGGCCTATTGACCCAGACGTTTGGTTTTTAACATTCTTTACAAACACTGAGGAGCATGCCAGGGTGCTGGAGTTTTTTTGTCCAATTTTTTCTCCCCCTAAAAGGGTGACAGACTGACAAGCTTCACTGAGAGGATTTTCTAACAAGGTCAAGCTAGCTCGTAACACACACACACTCTGACACACACACACACACACACTCTGACACACACACTGTGTTTATCTCAGGTCAATGGCCAGTGCAGCTGTTTCCAGAGCATGGAGCTGCTCAAGTCCAGACCTGCCCACCTGGCAGCATTCCTGCATCATGTCGTCTCACAGTTTGACCCTGCACCGCTGGTAAGAGTCCCTACACGCACACACACACTCACCTGACCATGTTTGTGTTGTGACCAGTTACAGACAATAGAAGTTTATAAAAAAAAATAATGGGATGTCAGTTTAGTGCTGACACAAAGACATGATGGTGTACAATGTGTTTGTGTCAACTCACATTGTTCATGTGAAATGTTTCTCTTCAGCTCTGCTACCTCTACGCTGACCTGTGCAAGCAGACCAACTCCAAAGAAACCAGACGGGTGTTCATGGACTTCCACAACTTCTTCATCGACCGGGGAGCTGTGAGTAGAGTTAAACTAGCCTACATCTGGGCCCGGATTCACTAAGAGTCTCAGAGTAGGAATGCTGATCTAAGATCATGTACCCCCTGTCCATACAGTGGGGGGGGGAAATTATTTAGTCAGCCACCAATTGTGCAAGTTCTCCCACTTAAAAATATGAGAGAGGCCTGTAATTTTCATCATAGGTACACGTCAACTATGACAGACAAAATGAGATTTTTTTTTCCAGAAAATCACATTGTAGGATTTGTTATGAATTTATTTGCAAATTATGGTGGAAAATAAGTATTTGGTCAATAACAAAAGTTTCTCAATACTTTGTTATGTACCCTTTGTTGGCAATGACACAGGTCAAACGTTTTCTGTAATCTTCACAAGGTTTTCACACACTGTTGCTGGTATTTTGGCCCATTCCTCCATGCAGATCTCCTCTAGAGCAGTGATGTTTTGGGGCTGTCGCTGGGCAACACAGGCTTTCAACTCCCTCCAAAGATTTTCTATGGGGTTGAGATCTGGAGACTGGCTAGGCCACTCCAGGACCTTGAAATGCTTCTTACGAAGCCACTCCTTCGTTGCCCGGGCGGTGTGTTTGGGATCATTGTCATGCTGAAAGACCCAGCCACGTTTCATCTTCAATGCCCTTGCTGATGGAAGGAGGTTTTCACTCAAAATCTCACAATACATGGCCCCATTCATTCTTTCCTTTACACGGATCAGTCGTCCTGGTCCCTTTGCAGAAAAACAGCCCCAAAGCATGATGTTTCCACCCCCATGCTTCACAGTAGGTATGGTGTTCTTTGGATGCAACTCAGCATTCTTTGTCCTCCAAACACGACGAGTTGAGTTTTTACCAAAAAGTTCTATTTTGGTTTCATCTGACCATATGACATTCTCCCAATCCTCTTCTGGATCATCCAAATGCACTCTAGCAAACTTCAGACGGGCCTGGACATAAGCAGGGGGACACGTCTTGCACTGCAGGATTTGAGTCCCTGGCGGCGTAGTGTGTTACTGATGGTAGGCTTTGTTACTTTGGTCCCAGCTCTCTGCAGGTCATTCACTAGGTCCCCCCGTGTGGTTCTGGGATTTTTGCTCACCATTCTTGTGATCATTTTGACCCCACGGGGTGAGATCTTGCGTGGAGCCCCAGATCGAGGGAGATTATCAGTGGTCTTGTATGTCTTCCATTTCCTAATAATTGCTCCCACAGTTGATTTCTTCAAACCAAGCTGCTTACCTATTGCAGATTCAGTCTTCCCAGCCTGGTGCAGGTGTTAGATTAATTTGTATTTTAAGAATAATGACTAAAGGATTTCACCCCAAATACAGTATAAATGTGTAAACTGTGTTAGAATTATCAACCCACTAACAGAGGGGGGGCGGGACTAAACATTCCAGGGTGAAGGAGAAAGGTGGAAACTGTTTAAGAAAGCCTCCTAAAGGTGGGCGGAGCAAAGTGCCTTTGTGTGTCAAGGGGTATAAAACAGGAGTGTATGGGTTTTGGCGCCAGAGCTCTCCATGAATAAAAATACAGATCATTCTTGCTGGTTGTGGACCTTGAATCATTTATGATTAAAACCAGAGCCTTACAACCTCTGGTAATGATTCAAGCTTAGGTTGAATTAGAGATAGAAATAAATTATCTTAACAGCAGGTCTACAATTTTGTTTCTGGTGTCCTTTGACAGCTCTTTGGTCTTGGCCATAGTGGAGTTTGGAGTGTGACTGTTTGAGGTTGTGGACAGGTGTCTTTTATACTGATAAGTTCAAACAGGTGCCATTAATACAGGTAACGAGTGGAGGACAGAGGAGCCTCTTAAAGAAGAAGTTACAGGTCTGTGAGAGCCAGAAATCTTGCTTGTTTGTAGGTGACCAAATACTTATTTTCCACCCCACAGAGCTGTGGCAGAAGTCATGGTCTCCCCCACATCAGTTGTGATAAAACACCTACAGTGGGGAGAACAAGTATTTGATACACTGCCGATTTTGCAGGTTTTCTACTTACAAAGCATGTAGAGGTCTGTAATTTTTATCATAGGTACACTTCAACTGTGAGAGACGGAATCTAAAACAAAAATCCAGAAAATCACATTGTATGATTTTTAAGTAATTAATTTGAATTTTATTGCATGACATAAGTATTTGATACATCAGAAAAGCAGAACTTAATATTTGGTACAGAAACCTTTGTTTGCAATTACAGAGATCATACGTTTCCTGTAGGTCTTCACCAGGTTTGCACACACTGCAGCAGGGATTTTGGCCCACTCCTCCATACAGACCTTCTCCAGATCCTTCAGGTTTCGGGGCTGTCGCTGGGCAATACGGACTTTCAGCTCCCTCCAAAGATTTTCTATTGGGTTCAGGTCTGGAGACTGGCTAGGCCACTCCAGGACCTTGAGATGCTTCTTACGGAGCCACTCCTTAGTTGCCCTGGCTGTGTGTTTCGGGTCGTTGTCATGCTGGAAGACCCAGCCACGACCCATCTTCAATGCTCTTACTGAGGGAAGGAGGTTGTTGGCCAAGATCTCGCGATACATGGCCCCATCCATCCTCCCCTCAATACGGTGCAGTCATCCTGTCCCCTTTGCAGAAAAGCATCCCCAAAGAATGATGTTTCCACCTCCATGCTTCACGGTTGGGATGGTGTTCTTGGGGTTGTACTCATCCTTCTTCTTCCTCCAAACACAGCCGAGTGGAGTTTAGACCAAAAAAGCTCTATTTTTGTCTCATCAGACCACATGACCTTCTCCCCATTCCTCCTCTGGATCATCCAGATGGTCATTGGCAAACTTCAGACGGGCCTGGACATGCGCTGGCTTGAGCAGGGGGACCTTGCGTGCGCTGCAGGATTTTAATCCATGACGGCGTAGTGTGTTACTAATGGTTTTCTTTGAGACTGTGGTCCCAGCACTCTTCAGGTCATTGACCAGGTCCTGCCGTGTAGTTCTGGGCTGATCCCTCACCTTCCTCATGATCATTGATGCCCCACGAGGTGAGATCTTGCATGGAGCCCCAGACTGAGGATGATTGACCGTCATCTTGAACTTCTTCCATTTTCTTATAATTGCGCCAACAGTTGTTGCCTTCTCACCAAGCTGCTTGCCTATTGTCCTGTAGCCCATCCCAGCCTTGTGCAGGTCTACAATTCTATCCCTGATGTCCTTACACAGCTCTCTGGTCTTGTGGAGAGGTTGGAGTCTGTTTGATTGAGTGTGTGGACAGGTGTCTTTTAAACAGGTAACGAGTTCAAACAGGTGCAGTTAATACAGGTAATGGGTGGAGAACAGGAGGGCTTCTTAAAGAAAAACTAACAGGTCTGTGAGAGCCGGAATTCTTACTGGTTGGTAGGTGATCAAATACTTATGTCATGCAATAAAATGCAAATTAATTACTTAAAAATCATACAATGTGATTTTCTGGATTTTTGTTTTAGATTCCGTCTCTCACAGTTGAAGTGTACCTATGATAAAAATTACAGACCTCTACATGCTTTGTAAGTAGGAAAACCGGCAAAATCGGCATTGTATCAAATACTTGTTCTCCAGACAGTACATCCCCTGACAGTGTTGATATGAAATGCAACACTAGTGTTGCTATACAGCGGTGTGTTTGTGTTATTGGTTTATTCTATCAGGAGTCCCTTCTCTCTGCAGTAATACATTTCTCCTCAGCTTAAACCGTAATTTCTCTGATCCACTGTTCTGTTGACTCCCAATACAATATATCATGCTGCCTAAGACCAACAAGACTACTTGAAGGACCCAGAGATTTTCTTCTGTAGTTTGTTTTCACATACACTACCGTTCAATAGTTTGGGGTCACTTAGAAATGTCCTTGTTTTTGAAAGAAAAGTGATTTTATTGTCCATTAAAATAACATCAAATTGATCAGAAATACAGTGTAGACATTGTTAATGTTGTAAATGGCTATTGTAGCTGGAAACGGCTGATTTGTAATGGAATATCTACATAGGCGTACAGAGGCCCATTATCAGCAACCATCAGTCCTGTGTTCCAATGGCACGTTGTGTTTGCTAATCCAAGTTTATCATTTTAAAAGGCTAATTGATCATTAGAAAACTATTTTGCAATTATGTTAGCACAGCTGAAAACTGTTGTGCTTACTAAAGAAGTAATAAAACTGGCCTTCTTGAGACTAGTTGAGTATCTGGAGCATCAGCAATTGTGGGTTCGATTACAGGCTCAAAATGGCCAGAAACAAAGAACTTTCTTCTGAAACTCGTCAGTCTATTCTTGTTCTGAGAAATGAAGGCTATTGCATGCAAGAAATTGCCAAGAAACTGAAGATCTCGTACAACGCTGTGTACTACTCCCTTCACAGAACAGTGCAAACTGACTCTAACCAGAATAGAAAGAGGAGTGGGAGGCCCCAGTGCACAACTGAGCAAGAGGACAAATACATTAGAATGTCTAGTTTGAGAAACAGACGCCTCACAGGTCCTCAACTGGCAGCTTCATTAAATAGTACCCGCAAAACACCAGTCTCAACGTTAACAGTGAAGAGGCGACTCCAGGATGCTGACCTTCTAGGCAGAGTTGCAAAGAAAAAGCCATATCTCAGACTGGCCAATAAAAACAAAAGATTAAGATGGGCAGTTTGAGATATGGCTTTTTCTTTGCAACTCTGCCTAGAAGGTCAGTATCCCGGAGTCGCCTCTTCACTGTTGACGTTGAGACTGGTGTTTTGCGGGTACTATTAGCAAACACAACGTGCCATTGGAACACAGGACTGATGGTTGCTGATAATGGGCCTCTGTACGCCTATGTAGATATTCCATAAAAAATCAGCCGTTTCCAGCTACGATAGCCATTTTCAACATGAACAATGTCTACACTGTATTTCTGATCAATTTGATGTTATTTTAAAGGAGAAAAATATTGCTTTTCTTTCGAAAACAAGGACATTTCTAAGTGACCCCAAACTTTTGAACGGTAGTGTACACTACTAACACACATTTAGGAATTGTTCTGCACGTGCCTGGCGTTTTACTCTTTTTGTTAAATGTCAAGTATATTTACTCTGGCGTTTCGGTTAGCCACATATAAACAAGTCTGTCTTTGTCAATGCCCGTCTAAATGTGTTTTATTTTCATACAGAATTTAAAAGTAGTTGTTCCCGAGTCCATCTCCTCTGACCTTGGTGAGTATTTGTGGCTTTGCTTTCATTTCCATTAGTTTCTCTTGGTGACAAATCAATGCCAATTCATTTCTGGGTATTTTGAGGAATGACTGTTGTTATCTGATGGAATGCCAAATATAGCCGACTCAAGTTTCCTTACTTCAACCGTGTACTATCAGCATTATCACAATGTGCCTCTAAGTGTGTGGTAGATTGTTTAACCCATCTTCCTAATACTACTATCCCACATCAGGTGTTAAGAAATTAAACAAAGTGATTATATGACAAGTGCACATTTGAATTCTCACCTTGATAAGCTGTATTTGGTGCCAACCCACTACCTAACTGTGTTAATGTGTTGTGTGGTGGCTGTGCAGACCGGCGGAGGACGGAGCTGATCCCTGAGGAGCTGAACAGACAGTACGTCCAGATGGTGCAGGACACCCTGCTCCCTGACATCCAGCGGAACCTGGAGGACTTCAGGTCAGTCACCTTGCTCTCATTCTTCCAAAATGGCCGCCTTTCCCATTGGTGCCTATGTATTGGTCAAATGTAAAGATAGATGCAAGTGAGTCTTACTTGTAGATAGTGTAGCTTTTTGTCTTTATAAACACTCATTGCTGGTCTTATACGATGCTGGGCTTATAAGTTTACACTATAAGTTGGCATAAGCCTGCTGTAAGTTATTAAAATCATGTTATAAGTATGCTATAAGTTGATGTAAGCATGATAGAAGTTATAAGTATGATAGAAGTTATTATAAACGTACTATAAGTGGGATCTGACACTGTGGTTTGTGGGGTGTGCAGGCAGAAGCGCAGTATGGGCCTAACCCTGGCAGAGGGGGAACTGGCCCGGCTGGACACGGAGCGCGTCAGAGACCGGGTAGCACTGGAGAGAGAACGCTCCTGTGCTGAAAACATCATCACCAAGATAGAGGATGTCCTGTTAGTAGCAACACTCACAGCTTTGTTTCTTGATGTAGATTCTTTAACATTAGTTTCACTTGCTGATACATTTTAAATTAGGCTGATAATATACTGATTGGAAATCTACTACTTCTAATGTCTAATTGTTTGGACTTCTTTTTGTACTCTGACGTTTTCTGTGTAATATAATTTGTTCTAACGGAATGTCTTGACATATTTTAGGTTGACAACTCAATCCACAGAGGAGGAGAAATGGTGAGGGGATTCTCTTTTGTTTATCCATAGGAATGAACCGATATGGGCCCTACGCATTTCACACTATCCATTGACTTTAATCAGTGTGATGTTTGGGGATTGTCAATATAAGATGTTATGGTCACAGGCTCAGACTGGAGACCGTGATCGTGTTCAGTAGGGCACAATTTAGCGAAACATTTTGCAGCTAGAAAACAAAACAAAAAGCATTGTTAATGGACAAATTCAGGTAGAACCTCCCTGTCACACTGAACACAACCCATATCTACTTGTGGCTGTGAACACACAACATACTCAGTGCTCAATGTGTTTTTTGTTTTTTACTGCACGCCCCCACAGAGCACTCCATCCTCTAAAGCTTGAGTTGGGAGCACAGGCTGTTGAGCTTTTGGAAGGATATGGTAAAGTGCACTGCACTCCTTGAGGGGTTTAAGACACTTTGGGGCCTTACAGACTCTTGGCCTTTCTAACAACTATCTGTGTCATTTCTACTCAATGTCACACTGGAGACAAACCACCTAGTTTAAGTTCACTGCCATGAAAGAGGACAAGAACATCATATTAGATGATTTTGAGGTTGAGCAGTTGACATTACAACAGAAGTCAAGTTCTATATGTAGAGTATCTCTTTGCCAGGGGGCAATCTAGCAACATGAGCTATTGGCCAACCTCTTTAATAACAAATGACATTTCTCTAGTTTGTCTAGATTCATAAGGGACTATTTCCGACGTTGTATAACAACCTTATTTCAAATGCCATATGGTCCCGGCATATCCCAGATGATTAATGAATGGACACGACATCTTGCCGCCGTCACTTGTTTTCACAGCATATGGTCAAAGCCACACTAAAGACTCGTTGTTCACTTCAAATGAATCCCAATCTGTTCCATTTATATAAAACAGAGAGTATGGCAATATAATTTTGGTCTCTAAATCCTGAATCCTCGTTGGTCTGTTGTTGCAGCACTACTATGCAGTACGTCATCCTCACGTACATGAAGCACCTTGGCGTGAAAGTCAAAGAACCACGCGGCCTTGAGTCCAAATGGGTCCGCATCAACTTCCTCCCCAAGATCAAGGTACGAGCCTACCCTTACGCTGAACCCTCCGCTAACCCAGCTCGGTTATTAACTGTCACCTCAACTATATCTCTCTTACTGACTGATGATGTGATGTCTGTGATCAACAGAAGAGCATCAAGACCGAGAAGGAGGGAGGGGAGGAGAAGGTGAAACGAACCAGGTTTCCCAGCATCCTCGGGCCTCCACGCCGGCCGAGCCGCGTCGACCCCACGTCCGGTGAGTCTGTCTGTGTGTTATAAAGCAAACTGGCTTTCATTTTGTCATTTAAGATAACCAACAGTGACCAACACTACTATACTATAGGTCTCCCAATTTACTGAACCCCTGGAGAGGCACTTTGTATTGGTAGATGGTCATCATCACCCACATTCAAAACAAATCATCTTGTTACTATGGAGAAAAGGAGGACCGACAGGAAAGTAAATTGATCCTATAGTATTGACTCCTGCTACCTCTTTGTGTGTCTTTGTATATGTCTGTATGTGTGCTGCCTACCTGTGTCTCTGACTGATTGTGTGCCTGTCTGTCTGTGTGAGCAGTCGGCAAGGCCATGGACCTCAACAAGCCGCGGCCACAGAAGCAGCTGTCCCAGCCCTGCCTGGGGGCCCTGGAGCACCTGGAGGCGGGTCGCCTGAGGGCCAGTCAGTCCAGCGAGGGCTCAGATCTCACACATTCCTCCTCTACCAACGCCACCTCGCCACCCAACAGCACCACCAACAGCCAAGTCTCTGACGGAGGCAGCAGAGACTCTGAGTTTGGTACGACCCTGGACTACCACATAGTGTACTAGACTCTAGCTAGTACACAACTACTAAACTCTCTAGCTAGCACAATCCCCACATACTCAATTCTAAACCAAGTACCCTAGTCTCTAGACCACATACTAAATCAAGCGCAAACAACAGAAGAGCAATTATGCTCCCCATAGTGTTTGTCTGCGGAGCTCTCCTCTTAAACTAAATTCCTGAATCCCGAATGCACATTCAGAAAGTATTCAGACGCATTGACTTTTTCCACATTTTGTGACGTTACAGACTTATTCTAAAATGGATGAAATAATGTTTTTCCCTTATCAATCTACACACAATACCCCATAATTCAAAGCGAAAACAGATTTTTTTTTTAATGTATTGAAAATAAAAAACAGAAATAGCTTATTTACATAAGTATTCAGACCCGAAATTGAGCTCAGGTGCGTCCTGTTTCCATCGATCATCCTTGATGTTTCTACAACTTGGAGTACACCTGTGGTAAATTAAATTGATTGGACATGATTTGGAAAGGCACACAACTGTCTATATAAGGTCCCACAGTTGACAGTGCATGTCAGAGCAAAAACCAAGCCGTGAGGTCAAAGAAATTGTCCATAGAGCTCAGAGACAGGATTGTGTCGAGGTACAGATCTGTGGAAGGGTACCAACACATTTCTGCAGCATTGAAGGTCCCCAATAACACAGTGGCCTCCATCATTCTTAAATGGAAGAAGTTTGGAACCACCAAAACTCTTCCTAGAGCTGGCCGCCCGGCCAAACTGAGCAATCGGTAGAGAAGATCCTTGGTCAGGGAGGTGACCAAAAACACGATGGTCACTCTGACAGAGCTCTAGAGTTCCTCTGTGGAGATGGGAGAACCTTCCAGAAGAACAACCATCTCTGCAGTACTCTACCAATCAGGCCTTTATGGTAGAGGGGCCAGATGGGAGCCACTCCTCATTAAAGGCACATGACAGTCCACTTGGAGTTTGCCAAAAGGACTCAGACCGTGAGAAACAAGATTCTCTGGTCTGATAAAACCAAGATTGAACTCTTTGGCCTGAATGCCAAGCATCACGTCTGGAGGAAACCTGGCACCATCCCTGCGGTGAAGCATGGTGGTGGCAGCATCATACTGTGGGGATGTTTTTCAGCGGCATGGACTGGGAGACTAGTCATGAACGGAGCAAAGTACAGAGAGATCCTTGATGAAAACCTGCTCCAGAGCGCTCAGGACCTCAGACTGGGGTTGAGGTTTACCTTCCAACAGGACACCGACCCTAAGCACACAGCCAAGACAACGCAGGAGTGGCTTCAGGACAAGTCTCTGAATGTCCTTAAGTGGCCAGCCAGAGCCCGGACTTGAACCAGATCAAACATCTCTGGAGAGACCTGAAAATAGCTGTGCAGCGACGCTCCCCATCCAACCTGACAGAGCTTGAGAGGATCTGCAGAGAAGAATGGGAGAAACTCTGCAAATACAGGTGTGCCAAGCTTGTAGCATCATACCCAAGAAGACTCGAGGCTGTAATCGCAGCCAAAGGTGCTTCAACAAAGTACTGAGTAAAGGGTCTGAATACTTATGTAAATGTGATATTTCAGCTTTTTATTTTTAATACATTTGCAAAAGATTATAGAAACCAGTTTTTGCTTTGTCATTATGGGGTATTGTGTGTAGATTGATGAGGGGAAAAAAACGATTTAATCAATTTTAGCTGTAACGTAACAAAATGTGGAAAAAGTCAAGGGGTCTGAATACTTTCCGAATGCACTGTATGTACCAAAATCGCGATTAATTCACCCATTTTTTGTGATGACGATAAATCAGCGATAAACTCGGATTAAAACATAAATAAAAACATTGGGGGGAGGTGCTGGATATGGACAAAAAGTAATATCACGGTATTTTGCTCGATAATAACAAATCAACAATGTTTTTTTATTTTTATGGACAGATACTTTACATTAGTGGCAGTTCTTTTTCCAGTGCCAAGTAAAAGATCTGAAATGGTAGCATATGATTATGAAAAAGTAAGCTATTTGATCTAACATATCCAGGAAATGCATGATTTATATTTTGATGTGCAACCTGTCAAAATAGGATCCAGAATTATCTGATTTATTTTTGGCTCTTCAGAGAATCTTCTGACATCTTTGTGCATATTGGCCTATAAGCTACAGTATATTATTCACCACCTGAGGAAGTGGGAATCAGTAAATGTAGGCTAATGTCTGACAAAAACATTCCAGTGCTAGGCCTAGGCTACTTGATGTAGGCCTAATCACTGCAAATGGCGCGCTCTGCTCCACTCCGCACCGCATCAAAACTTTACTACACTACAGCCTGATCTGGTTGTAAAGTGGTGCCATGAACTCTATATTAAGAGAAATACATAATATATTCACCGGAAATTATGACTCCTCTCTGTAACTAGAACAGTAATTTGCTTTGAAAACTGTATTTTCCCCGCAATAGCATTTTGAGCAACGGTCGTAGTTGTACAGGGTAACTGATCTCTTCTCTGTCTCTCTCCTCTCCTCAGTTGTGACCTCTAACTCTGCCTTCCCCAAACTGAGCGAGGGTCTTGGAGACCTGGACAGTCTACAGAACACTCCAAACACACACTTTGACTACAGCCTGAGCCCCTACAGCCTGGACCAGCTGCAGGAGGAGGACCGGGAGAGCGGGTAAGATGGATCCCAAACAGGGGAAAGCATAGGGCCTATGGGCCCAGTCAAAAGGAGTGCACTAAATAGGGAATAGGGTGGCATTAGACATGTTTTATCTACCCTCTGTATATAACATGCAATTCCAGTCAGCCCTTGACCTTTTTGTCTTTACCCCTATTGTGCACAGTTGTTTTAGTAGTTGTTTCATGCAGGCAGAGTACATCTTGACGAGTATGTGGAGCTTTGTCATTCAGGTTTCGTAGTTAGTAGTATCCTCTTGTTACAGAATCCTTGAAGGAACACATTTACATTTACATCATTTAGCAGACTCTCTTATCCAGAGCGACTTACAAATTGGTGCATTCAATTTATGATAGCCAGTGGGACAACCACCTTTTTTTTTTTATGGGGGGTGGGGGAAGAAGGATTACTTTATACTATTCCAGGTATTCCTTAAAGAGGTAGGGTTTCAAGTGTCTCCGGAAGGTGGTCAGTGACTCCGCTGTCGTGGGGGAGCTTGTTCCACCATTGGGGTGCCAGAGCAGCGAATAGCTTTGACTGGGCTGAGCGGGAACTGTGCTTCCGTAGAGGTAGGGGAGCTAGCAGGCCAGAGGTGGATGAATGTAGTGCCCTCGTTTGGGTGTAGGGTCTGATCAGAGCCTGAAGGTAATGAGGGGCCGTTCCCCTCACAGCTCTGTAGGCAAGCACCATGGTTTTGTAGTAGATGTGAGCCTCAACTGGAAGCCAGTGGAGTGTGCAGAGGAGCGGGGTGACATGAGAGAACTTGGGAAGGTTGAACACCAGACGGGCTGCAGCGTTCTGGATGAGTTGTAGGGGTTTAATGGCACAGGCAGGGAGCCCAGCCAACAGCGAGTTGCAGTAATCCAGACGGGAGATGACAAGTGCCTGGATTAGGACCTGTGCCGCTTTCTGTGTAAGGTAGGGTCGTACTCTGCAAATGTTGTAGAGCATGAACCTGCAGGATCGGGTCACCGCTTTGATGTTAGCGGAGAACGACAGGGTGTTGTCCAAGGTCACGCCAAGGTTCTTTGCACTCTGGGAGGAGGACACAATGGAGTTGTCAACCGTGATGGCGAGATCATGGAGTGGGCAGTCCTTCCCCGGGAGGAAGAGCAACTCCGTCTTGCCGAGGTTCAGCTTGAGGTGGTGATCCGACATCCACACTGATATGTCTGCCAGACATGCAGAGATGCGATTCGCCACCTGGTTATCAGAAGGGGGAAAGGAGAAAATGGTGTGTCATCTGTGTAGCAATGATAGGATAGACCATGTGAGGATAGGACAGAGCCAAGTGACTTGGTGTATAGAGAGAATAGGAGAGGGCCTAGAACTGAGCCCTGGGGGACACCAGTGGTGAGGAGACAGATTCTTGCCACGCGACCTGTCAGGTAGGACACAATCCAAGAGTGAGCAGCGCCGGAGATGCCCAACTCGGAGAGGGTGGAGAGGAGGACCTGATGGTTCACAGTATCAAAGGCAGCGGATAGGTCTAGAAGGATAAGAGCAGAGGAGAGAGAGTTAGCTTTAGCAGTGTGGAGAGCCTCCGTGACACAGAGAAGAGCAGTCTCAGTTGAATGACCAGTCTTGAAAGCTGACTGGTTTGGATCAAGAAGGTAATTCTGAGAGAGATAGCAGGAGAGTTGGCTAGAGACGGCACGCTCAAGAGTTTTGGAGAGAAAAGAAAGAAGGGATACAGGTCTGTAGTTGTTGACATCGGAGGGATCGAGTGTAGGTTTTTTGAGGAGGGGTACAACTCTCGCTCTCTTGAAGACGGAAGGGACATGGCCAGCGGTCAAGGATGAGTTGATGAGCGAGGTGAGGTAAGGGAGAAGGTCTCCGGAAATGGTCTGGAGAAGAGAGGAGGGGATAGGGTCAAGCGGGCAGGTTGTTGGGCGGCCGGCCGTCACAAGTCGCAAGATTTCATCTGGAGAGAGAGGGGAGAAAGAAGTCAAAGCATAGGGTAGGGCAGTGTGAGCAGGACCAATGGTGTCATTTGACTTAATAAATGAGGATCGGATGTCGTCAACCTTCTTTTCAAAATGGTTGACGATGTCATCCACAGAGAGGGAGGAGGAGGAGGAGGATTCAGCAGGGAGGAGAAGGTGGCAAAGAGCTTCCTAGGGTTAGAGGCAGAGGCTTGAAATTTAGAGTGGTAGAAAGTGGCTTTAGCAGCAGAAACAGAGGAAGAGAATGTAGAGAGGAGGGAGTGAAAAGATGACAGGTCCGCAGGGAGTATAGTTTTCCTCCATTTCTGCTTGGCTGCCCAGAGCCCTCTTCTGTGAGCTCGCAATGAGTTGTCAAGCCACGGAGCAGGAGGGGAGGACCGAGCCGGCCGGGAGGATAGGGGACATAGTCAAAAGATGCAGAAAGGGAGGAGAGGAGGGTTGAGGAGGCAGAATCAGGAGATTGGAAGGAGAAGGATTTAGCAGAGGGAAGAGATGATAGGATGGAAGAGGAGAGAGTAGCGGGAGAGAGAGAGCGAAGGTTGCGATGGCACATTTCCATCTGAGTAGGGGCAGAGTGAGTAGTGTTGGAGGAGAGCGAGAGAGAAAAGGATACAAAGTAGTGGTCGGAGATTTGGAGGGGAGTTGCAGTGAGATTAGTAGAAGAACAGCATCTAGTAAAGACGAGGTCAAGTGTATTGCCTGCCTTGTGAGTAGGGGGGGACGGTGAGAGGGTGAGGTCAAAAGAGGAAAGGAGTGGAAAGAAGGAGGCAGAGAGAAATGAGTCAAAAGCAGACGAAGGGAGGTTAATGTCACCCAGAACTGGGAAGGGTGAGCCATCCTCAGGAAAGGAACTTATCAAGGCGTCAAGCTCATTGATGAACTCTCCAAGGGAACCTGGAGGGCGATAAATGACAAGGATGTTAAGCTTGAATGGGCTAGTGACTGTGACAGCATGGAATTCAAATGAGGAGATAGACAGATGGGTCAGGGGGAAAAGAGAGAATGTCCACTTGGGAGAGATGAGGATTCCTGTGCCACCGCCGCGCTGACCAGATGCTCTCGGGATATGCGAGAACACATGGTCAGACGAGGAAAGAGCAGTAGGAGTAGCAGTGTTTTCTGTGGTAATCCATGTTTCCGTCAGCGCCAAGAAGTCGAGGGACTGGAGGGTAGCATAGGCTGAGATGAACTCTGCCTTGTTGGCCGCTGAACGGCAGTTTCAGAGGCTGCTGGAGACCTGGAACTCCACGTGGGTCGTGCGCGCAGGGACCACCAGATTAGAGTGGCAGCAGCCACGCGGTGTGAAGCGTTTGTATGGCCTGTGCAGAGAGGAGAGAACAGGGATAGACAGACACATAGTTGACAGGCTACAGAAAAGGCTACAATAATGCAAAGGAGATCGGAATGAAATTAACTAAACATCTGGGAAAGCGAGAGAGCGGGGCCTCCCTCAATTACGTTTCACTGAAACACTCAAATATAACTCTCCCAACATCCACTTTAGAAATTATAATTGTTGTAAACTACAGCGGTTCAATGTTTTCTAGGAATATACTCTAACTTAGTTTATTCAGCTAGCTAACTTGGTACAGTATTCTTCCGTGAAAACCGTCCAGGGCACCGAATCCTATGACGCCATAGCCAACTAGCATGCCAGGCTCCAATAACACGGTTTAGCACCAATACCCGGTTACAACAAACCACCAGTGTGTTAACACGCCAAACAGATCATTTGTGTCCGCGTCTAACATTGTGACACCCAAGGTTATCAGAAGGTGAGTATTTTCTGTCCTATTTTTTGACTTGGCCTGCTACTATTTCTGATAAAGGCAATGGTCAGATAGTTTATTTGAGTTTTTAGTCAGTGTCTTAAACCTCTTCGGTCCAATTGTGGACTACCTTTATCAGAAGTGCTGTAGGCTAGCTATGGTTAGAAACAGTATGAGTTTTTAGATATTTCTTAACATCTTCTGTTATATTTTGTGACTGCATTTATCTTAGTCAGATAGTGTATTTAAGGTTGTAACCAGCGTCTAACTGCTGCTGCCTATCTCCCAGGTTGGATGGCCTTGGCTCTACAGAGGTGCAGAGTGAAGACGACCAAGGAGGAACGGACTCTGAGCACGACCCCCTCAACTGGCAGCAGCTAGTGGGACGAGAGGTCCTGGCCGGACTCAGGCCCCACGAGATCAAGAGACAGGAAGTCATTAACGGTAGCTTCCTGTTCGAACTGTAACCCAGTCACCATAATATAAATAAATAGGGCCTGTTACCCAACCAGGAAAAACTCTGGACCCTAGTGATTGGTTTTGCATGATTAGGAAAAACCCAGCTGCTGTATGTCTGTTCACTCTTTTAGTAGGTCGTTTATTGTTCAAAAGGAATAATCACTGTGTAAACCCCTTACACTCGTGGGAATTGGCCTACAGTGGGGGAAAAAAGTATTTAGTCAGCCACCAATTGTGCAAGTTCTCCCACTTAAAAAGATGAGAGAGGCCTGTAATTTTCATCCTAGATACACGTCAACTATGACAGACAAATTGAGAGAAAAAAATCCAGAAAATCACATTGTAGGATTTTTTATGAATTTATTTGCAAATTATGGTGGAAATAAGTATTTGGTCACCTACAAACAAGCAAGATTTCTGGCTCTCACAGACCTGTAACTTCTTCTTTAAGAGGCTCCTCTGTCCTCCACTGCTACCTGTATTAATGGCACCTGTTTGAACTTGTTATCAGTATAAAAGACACCTGTCCACAACCTCAAACAGTCACACTCCAAACTCCACTATGGCCAAGACCAAAGAGCTGTCAAAGGACACCAGAAACAAAATTGTAGACCTGCACCAGGCTGGGAAGACTGAATCTGCAATAGGTAAGCAGCTTGGTTTGAAGAAATCAACTGTGGGAGCCATTATTATGAAATGGAAGACATACAAGACCACTGATAATCTCCCTCGATCTGGGGCTCCACGCAAGATCTCACCCGTGGGGTCAAAATGATCACAAGAACGATGAGCAAAAATCCCAGAACCACACGGGGGGACCTAGTGAATAACCTGCAGAGAGCTGGGACCAAAGTAACAAAGCCTACCATCAGTAACACACTACGCCGCCAGGGACTCAAATCCTGCAGTGCCAGACGTGTCCCCCTGCTTAAGCCAGTACATGTCCAGGCCCGTCTGAAGTTTGCTAGAGTGCATTTGGATGATCCAGAAGAGGATTGGGAGAATGTCATATGGTCAGATGAAACCAAAATATAACTTTTTGGTAAAAACTCAACTCGTCGTGTTTGGAGGACAAAGAATGCTGAGTTGCATCCAAAGAACACCATACCTACTGTGAAGCGTGGGGGTGGAAACATCATGCTTTGGGGCTGTTTTTCTGCAAAGGGACCAGGACGACTGATCCGTGTAAAGGAAAGAATGAATGGGGCCATGTATTGTGAGATTTTGAGTGAAAACCTCCTTCCATCAGCAAGGGCATTGAAGATGAATCGTGGCTGGGTCTTTCAGCATGACAATGATCCCAAACACACCGCCCGGGCAACGAAAGAGTGGCCTAGCCAGTCTCCAGATCTCAACCCCATAGAAAATCTTTGGAGGGAGTTGAAAGTCCGTGTTGCCCAGCGACAGCCCCAAAACATCACTGCTCTATAGGAGATCTGCATGGAGGAATGGGCCAATATACCAGCAACAGTGTGTGAAAACCTTGTGAAGACTTACAGAAAACGTTTGACCTGTGTCATTGCCAACAAAGGGTATATAACAAAGTATTGAGAAACTTTTGTTATTGACCAAATACTTATTTTCCACCATAATTTGCAAATAAATTCATAAAAAATCCTACAATGTGATTTTCTGGAGAAAAAAAATCTCATTTTGTCTGTCATAGTTGACGTGTACCTATGATGAAAATTACAGGCCTCTATCATCTTTTTAAGTGGGAGAACTTGCACAATTGATGGCTGACTAAATTCTTTTTTCCCCCACTGTATATGGATAGGGCTTAATTGAAATGTTTCTTACAGAAGAAATATGGAAATGCATAACCATGGTAGCTATCAAAAGGGAACAGTTTGGAGATTATGGAAAAAATTATTAGACAAAATGTGAGGACAAAACAGATAATCTGACACAAGACTGAATCCAAACGTTACACTGTTGATTTTATGTGAATTTGACATTTACTGTACTTTTCGCTGCATCTTGTTGATAATTAAATCTGAAAATAATCTGGATACAGTCAGTAACATAAGAATATTCATGAAAACATTTGGGCTAGGTTCAACATAAGACAAAAAAATGACAAGTGAGAGGTCTAACTGGTGTCTCCAAGTGGCCACACACCTCTCCGAAGTGTGAACAGGTCCTATGTCATTTCAACTCAATGAATAGTCTTCAACTATAAGGTGCTATTCTGAGCTCTCCTAGCTGTGCCATTGAGGAACTAGAGTAAGCAGATTTGTAGCTGTTTTCTTTAGAACACAGCCCTGCATCCCCGCCTTAACATAATGACTGTTGTTTACTCATTCCAAAAACGGTCCATTAGAAATCGCAATCTGGTCAGGTGGGCATCATTTGAAAGCATGTTCTATTGCCAACATGGCTAGCTAAGTTACAACATACGATCTTACAGTGTTAGGCTTTCACGAGGCAATTCAGAGAAGCGGATCGTCATTTTGTTGCGCATAGAATAGAGTGTATTCAGATGCGTTTTCCCTGTCCAAATTTCTTCACAATACAACATAGGCTCATTCTGTTCAGAACAACCCAGGGTATAACGCCATGTCATCGTGTAACTACATCAAGCATAGTGATCATAAACGTTGGTAAATTAGTTTTATATTATGGAAATATGAAGTGCACATTTGGACTAACGTGTGTTTTGGCTTGCTTGTATGACATCAAAGTGGTATTTATTATAATCCTCAACATCTCATCTTTCAAAATACATCAAGTCCTCTTTATTTCCAATATTTCCCTCACTCTGACAACAAAAAATGTGCTAAAGTTTCCCAATTAGCGGGAGGGATGGCGGCAACTTCTTGTCGCGATCGGCGTTCAAGTGCAGAACCGCTGTCAGTAAAAACCAATACTGCGCTGTGAAGCAGAGACCTTGAGCCCTGAAGTCCTGAAGAGCATGTTACTGTACAGCCACTGCGTTCCAATTTAGCCACTTATCAGTGTCCAAATCTGCTCTTTTTAACCCGTATACGGGTACGAGTGTAAGGAGTTAAGAGTGCAATGAACAGTGTAGAGTGTGGTAACCACGGCAAACTCAATCAAACAAACTTTTTTCGTATATCACTTTTTTCAAATGCATCTTTCCTAGTAGGAACCTGTGCCAAAACCCCCAAAGAACAAGCTGAAATAACCGTTCTCATTATCACTCTTTATCGCTTATTTATGGTTGCCTAATGTAGTCATTTATCAGTCTGCAATAGTGATGAGAGCTTGTCTGCCTGTGTCTACAGAGCTGTTCTACACTGAGAGGGCCCACCTGCGGATGCTCAAGGTGCTGGACAACATCTTCTACCAGAAGCTCACCAGAGAGGCCATACTGCCTCCTGCCGACGTCCAGACCATCTTCACCAACCTGGAGGACATTGTTCAACTGCATGGTACGTGCACGCATGGACATAAGCTCGCACACACACGAACAGGCACGTACATGCACAACCACAAGCATGTACACACACACACACGTACACACCCCCTTCCCCACACACACACACACGTACATGCACAACCACAAGCATGTACACACACGCACACGTACACACCCCTTCCCCACACACACACACGAACAGGCACGTACATGCACAACCACAAGCATGTACACACACGCACACGTACACACCCCCTTCCCCACACACACACACACGAACAGGCACGTACATGCACAACCACAAGCATGTACACACACGCACACGTACACACCCCCTTCCCCACACACACACGCACGTACATGCACAACCACAAGCATGTACACACACGCACACGTACACACCCCCTTCCCCACACACACACACACGAACAGGCACGTACATGCACAACCACAAGCATGTACACACACGCACACGTACACACCCCCTTCCCCACACACACACACACGAACAGGCACGTACATGCACAACCACAAGCATGTACACACACGCACACGTACACACCCCCTTCCCCCACACACACACACACGAACAGGCACGTACATGCACAACCACAAGCATGTACACACACGCACACGTACACACCCCCTTCCCCACACACACACACACACGAACAGGCACGTACATGCACAACCACAAGCATGTACACACACGCACACGTACACACCCCCTTCCCCACACACACACACACGAACAGGCACGTACATGCACAACCACAAGCATGTACACACACGCACACGTACACACCCCCTTCCCCACACACACACACGAACAGGCACGTACATGCACAACCACAAGCATGTACACACGCACACGTACACACCCCTTCCCCACACACACACACACGAACAGGCACGTACATGCACAACCACAAGCATGTACACACACGCACACGCACAACACCCCCTTCCCCACACACACACACACGAACAGGCACGTACATGCACAACCACAAGCATGTACACACACGCACACGTACACACCCCCCTTCCCCACACACACACACACGAACAGGCACGTACATGCACAACCACAAGCATGTACACACCCCCTTCCCCACACACACACACACGAACAGGCACGTACATGCACAACCACAAGCATGTACACACACGCACACGCATACACCCCCTTCCCCACACACACACACGAACAGGCACGTACATGCACAACCACAAGCATGTACACACACGCACACGTACACACCCCCTTCCCCACACACACACACACGAACAGGCACGTACATGCACAACCACAAGCATGTACACACACGCACACGTACACACCCCCTTCCCCACACACACACACACGAACAGGCACGTACATGCACAACCACAAGCATGTACACACACGCACACGTACACACCCCCTTCCCCACACACACACACACGAACAGGCACGTACATGCACAACCACAAGCATGTACACACACGCACACGTACACACCCCCTTCCCCACACACACACACGAACAGGCACGTACATGCACAACCACAAGCATGTACACACACGCACACGTACACACCCCCTTCCCCACACACACACACACGAACAGGCACGTACATGCACAACCACAAGCATGTACACACACGCACACGCATACACCCCCTTCACCACACACACACACACGAACAGGCACGTACATGCACAACCACAAGCATGTACACACACGCACACGTACACACCCCCTTCCCCACACACACACACACGAACAGGCACGTACATGCACAACCACAAGCATGTACACACACGCACACGTATACACACCCCTTCCCCACACACACACACACGAACAGGCACGTACATGCACAACCACAAGCATGTACACACACGCACACGTACACACCCCCTTCCCCACACACACACACACACACAGGCACGTACATGCACAACCACAAGCATGTACACACACGCACACGTACACACCCCCTTCCCCACACACACACACACGAACAGGCACGTACATGCACAACCACAAGCATGTACACACACGCACACGTACACACCCCCTTCCCCACACACACACACACACACAGGCACGTACATGCACAACCACAAGCATGTACACACACGCACACGTACACACCCCCTTCCCCACACACACACACACACACAGGCACGTACATGCACAACCACAAGCATGTACACACACGCACACGTACACACCCCCTTCCCCACACACACACACACGAACAGGCACGTACATGCACAACCACAAGCATGTACACACACGCACACGTACACACCCCCTTCCCCACACACACACACACACACACAATGTCAGAATGACCCTCTTACATTCCCTTTCATTTTGAATTTCAGTTTTGATATCTGAGCAAATGGCAACAATTCGGAAAAGGAATGAGACATCCGTAATCGACCAAATAGGAGACGACTTGCTGTCCTGGGTGAGTACAGCTTTTTTCTTTTGAAGCCTTTTCCCCAACGGAATATGATTTATGTAATAATTGTGTTGTTGGAGAGAAGTCTTTCTTTCATTCTCACAATCCACAAAAGCTGTGCTGTTGCCTGAAATTGCTTTTCACTGCGGCATAAACATCCACTTTTTTTTAAGGGATTGCTTATCTTTTTAATTGGCAATGAGCTGGAGGGTATAGATGGTTGCTGTGTTTTGAGGAATGGAAGTCAAATTGTGAAATGATAGTGTGGCACAGATGGACTGGCGGAACCCATCCACTAACCTGGTCCCAGATCTATACGTGCTTTATCAAACCCCTCTGTCTATACATGTATAATAACAATTCATTGGATTTATATAGCGCTTTTCCAAGTGCTTACATAGAATGCGGAAACTCACTTTATCCACCGCCAATGTGAAGCACCCACTCAGGTGATGCACGGCAACCATTTTTGCCAGAACGCTCACCACACATCAGCTATCACGGCGGAGACAACCATGATAACCACAATATAGCTATGACAGAATCATAACAACAATGATAGTCGGAGGGAATTGCCCCCCCCCCGATCTGGCACACTGTGCCACCACACACACACGCAAGGACCAGGGGGTTGGCTTGGCGACAGGGAGTTGCCATGGTGACTGACCCCAATTCGCCTGGCTTGCCTGTGTTTTCCAGTTCAGCGGGGGCGAGGAGGAGAAGATCAAGCAGGCGGTGGGCACGTTCTGCAGCAACCAGCCCTTTGCTCTGGAGCTCATCAAGAGCAGGCAGAAGAAGGACTCGCGCTTCACCTCCTTCATGCAGGTAAGTGGAGGAATGGAGGAGAGAGGAGGAGGAGAGCGTAAGGACTGGAGTACACACATGGGGCTATTGGGCACTCCCTGTTACTTGAGGTTTAGGTCCGGTATTTGACTGTGTAATCAACTTCTGCAGACTGTACAGTACATTGTATATGACAGGGAATGGGATGTTTGAGGGAAGTACGTGTAGTTCAATGATAGCATTTGAAAATGATTTGTTCATTTTAAGTTAAGTTCAAATTCATTTTAAGTAAATGAAACATTTAAAAAAAGTTGTAGAAAGTAACCATTCACGATGTAGGTCTGTCAAAGCTACAGTCACTAGTGGGCGAAGTATATACATGAGCGAAAAGGATGCATCGTCCCTGTTTTGTTGCTCCTAACTCCACTGTGCGTTTGCAGGAGGCTGAGAGTAACCGACTGTGTCGAAGACTCCAACTGAAGGACATCATTCCTGTGGAGATGCAGAGGCTCACCAAGTACCCTCTCCTACTGGAGAACATCGCCAAGTACACAGGTGGGCCACACACACTCTTATACCTCTTTCACTCTACTAAGCCAAGCTGTACTGTACTGGGCTGGCTACACACCCACCATAGTTGCTGGAACCGTGCTAGTTCAATAATGTAAAAAGGTGACTAGACTCTGTGACAATGAGGTGATGGCACTGGGCTCGAAGCAGACCAGGCCATCACAGTGATGCAGGGCAGCGCTCTTACAGCAGTGTTAATGATAGCAGTGTCCTGCTGTGGTGCCCCAGTGACCACCCTCTCTCTCTCTGTGTGTGTGTGTGTGGGCCTGTGTATGCACGCCTGTGTGTGAGGAGCTGCCAGCCCGGCTCATCACTGTGTATACAATGGTAATGGATACATGCACATCATGTCTAAAGTAGGGTATTTTCAGTGACCCGGGCGAGCTGGCATCGCGTCAGCCATGAACAAATTACAGCTGTGCTCTCGGTTAAACTGAGATGATTATTTTGGCATTTTCCAAAGCCTGTAATGCACATTTTGGGAGATGTTCTCGCATTATTTGGGTCCCATCATTTTTAATCTAGGCTCTGGTTTAGTTCTCCCTCGCGGAAATAAAATGCACTAAAAATAAAGTAAAACCAGCTATTAAGGAATGTTAATGTGCTCTACTTGGTCTTAATTTCCGAGGATGATCAGCTGCTAATCGGTGCAGGACAATATCAATTTGCTGGGCAGTACCCCACAGAGGCAGTTTCTTCAGTTTTTCTCCACAAAATCTACATCCCCATTTCTCTCTCTCTCTCATAATTTCATTTCAGATGACACCGTGGAGAAAGAAAAGGTAAAGAAGGCGGGTGACTGCTGCAGGAAGATTCTCAACCACGTCAACCAAGCTGTGAAGGAGTCTGAAAACAAACAGGTAGGTGTGATTTTAGCGTCATCTGGGAACGGCGGGTACGGAAGCACAGCCCATCTCCCACATCTCCCCTGCTCTGCCTAGAAGGCTTCTCAGCCACTCGGAAATCTGTCCTCTCTTTTCTCCCACTGTTCCTCTTAGAGCAAACAGTGATGATGGCAGGTGATTGATTGCAGGGAGAATATGGGGTTTGTGTCTCTTGGTTAGAGTGTAATCCTGTCTGTAGCAGCAGCTTACGGCAGTTTTTCTGTGCCTCTCTCGCTTTCTTTCTCTCTTTCTCCCTCTTTCTTTCTCCCTCTTTCTTTCTTTCTTTCTCTCTCTCCCTCTTTCTCCCTCTCTCTCTCTTTCTCCCTCTTTCTCTCTCTCTCTCTTTCTTTCCACAGAGGCTGGAGGACTACCAGAGGAGGCTAGACCTCTCGTCTCTGAAGCAGACGGAGAACCCCATGATTTCAGAGCTCAAGGTGAGGCGATCGATAAAGCGTTTCTCAAAAAGACTTATCACAGTGCTGCTCTTTTAGTCTGCAGTCTACCCACAATTGACTTGAAGCAACATTTTAGTTTGTTTTGGTTTCTGCGGTGGAGCCACTGCAGTTTTTGTTTAAATGTCAGCTGATAGTGCTCGAAATTGGACTAGGTCATGCAGCTCCATTCTTTGGGGTGGAAGATTACCTGTTTCCAAAGTGAAAGCTAATAGGGATCTGACTAAACAAATAAACGCAGCTAATCTGACCTTAACTCCCTCCACACTCAGAACCTGGACCTGACCAAGAAGAAGATGGTCCACGAGGGACCACTGTCATGGAAGGTCAACAAGGACAAGACTATTGGTACGCTTTCGCCTTTATAAGGCGTTTATGTGGATAAGTAGGGCCAGGAGGATTTTCCTGACCAATGTGATCCAACCAGGGAAAACTCTTGGCCCTAGTTGTAGACTACAACTGCAAACCGAGCCCGAACTAATTCCATGTCAGGTCATGTGGTCAGGAAAAACTCATGGCCCCTAAGACAAACCATATGATGTAATGGGAGAAATCATAAAAGAGACACGATTGTTGCCTAATGACATATAATACTAATATAATTGCGATGTCTATGTCCAAGTGTTCTATGTAATTCTGTGGTTAAATCCCTCTTCTTCTGGACTCAGAGCTGTACACCTTGCTCCTGGAGGACATCTTGGTACTGCTGCAGAAGCAAGACGAGCGCCTCATCCTCAAGTGCCACAGCAAAAACCTGTCGGGCACCGCTGACACAAAGCACATCTTCAGCCCCATCATCAAGCTCAACGCGGTGCTGGTGCGCTCTGTGGCCACAGGTAAGTTACCATAGAGATACAGTCATACCATTAGTTTCCCTGACCAAGATGGCCGCCCTGTAGTCATGCTACCTGGAATGGCAATGTCCATTCTAGTGTTCTATTAAAATCTGTTTGAGTTAGATCCAACATTGTTAACACAATGACTCCCAGCTCAAATGACACCCTATCCCCCAACACGACTCCAACACCATCATTAAGTTTGCCGATGACACAACAGTGGTAGGCCTGATCACCGACAACGACGAGACAGCCTATAGGGAGGAGGTCAGAGACCTGGCCGTGTGGTGCCAGGATAACAACCTCTCCCTCAACGAGATCAAGACAAAAGAGATGATTGTGGACTACAGGTAAAAAAAGAGGACTGAGCACGCCCCCATTCTCATCGACAGGGCTGTAGTGGAGCAGGTTGAGAACTTCAAGTTCCTTGGTGTACACATCACCATCATGGCCCAAACACACCAAGACAGTCATGAAGAGGGCACGACAAAACCTATTCCACGACAAAACCTATTGGCATGGGTCCCCAGATCCTCAAAAGGTTCTACAGCTGCACCATTGAGAGCATCCTGACTGGTTGCATCACTGCCTGGTATGGCAACTGCTTGGCCTCCGACCGCAAGGCACTACAGAGGGTAGTGCGTACGGCCCAGTACATCACTGGGGCCAAGCTTCCTGCCATCCAGGACCTCTATACCAGGCGGTGTCAGAGGAAGGTCCTCAAAATGGCCAAAGACTCCAGCCACCCTAGTCATAGACTGTTCTCTCTGCTACCGCACCGCAAGCAGTACCGGAGCGCCAAGTCTAGGTCCAAAAGGCTTCTTAATAGCTTCTACCCCCAAGCCATAAGACTCCTGAACATCCCCGCTGCTGCTACTCTCTGTTTATTATCTATGCATATTCACTTTAATAACTCTACCTATATGTACATATTACCTCAATAACATCGACGGTACCCCCTGTATATAGCCTTGCTATTGTTATTTTACTATTGTTTTTTTACTGCTGCTCTTTAATTATTTGTTACTTTTATTTATTATATTTATTTAGGGTATTATTTCTTAAAACTGCATTGTTGGTTAAGGGCTTGTAAGTAAGCATTTCACTGTAAGGTCTACACCTGTTGTATTCGGTGCATGTGACAAATAAAATGTGATTTATTGACCAGAGCCCTATGTTGCAGCCCTATGTGACTGTGGTCAAAAGTAGTGTACTAAATGGGGAATATGGTGGTATTTGAGACACAACCAGGAGTCTGACCCTGTTTTCCTGCTATTCCCTCTCCCAACAGACAACAAGTCGTTCTTTGTTCTCTCAATGTCGGACAACGGGGCCCAGATCTACGAGCTGATGGCCCAGACCGTATCAGAGCAGAGAATGTGAGTCCTCCTGACACTGTGGTTTAGTCATTATAGCCACAACTTGAAAATCCCTTTTTAAGTTTAGCTTAATTCACTGGAGTAGGTAGAAGTTGCCCCTAACCACTGATACAGGGTCAGATGTTATCTGGTCCTAGGTCTGAGGTAAGGGACACCTTTTATCCACAGTCTACTCACCTCTGTCTTGTCTGTGTGTTGTCATCCTCCCTCCACCAGGTGGCAGCGGCAGATCACCCAGAGAGCGGACGCCATGAAAGTGAAGCCGCACAGCATCATCCACTTACCTCAAACGGAGTACGTGCTTCCTCTCAGTATAAAACTTATTTGGTGTCTTTTTGGTTTTGTTCATCAGCAAATGTATTTTATGATGACCTTGCTTCTCCTGATACTGACTCTGTGTTCTCTCCTACCGTGTCAGTGGAGAGAGAGACGGTGTTGAGATCATCACTGCAGGCGTAGCCCGACTCAGTAAGGACCCGGACCGCATCTCCTCTGGAAGCAGCCAGTCTATAGGTATCTAAACTAGCACCCCATCGCTCCATGTTCCCCCGTCTATAGTGATCAGTGTATTTGAGAACTTCTTCAGTAGCAGTTAGTGACATTGCGTAATGTGCAGTGGAGGCTGATATCACTTTAAAACCGAGGACAGGCTTATTTCAATGGCTGGAATGGAATGTATGAAATGGAGTCGATGTTTTTGATACCTTTCCGTATATTCCATTCCAGCTATTACATTCCACCCTCCACCAGCCTCCACTGGTAACATGCTCCAGTAGTATCCATCTAGATTGACTGAATGCAGGTCAAGGTGTCCTTGTTCTCTCCCCAGATAAAGAGTGCAGCGCTGCCCCTTGTGGCGTGATGCAGACCCCTCTCCCAGATGCCAACCTCTTTGTAGGACTCAAGGCCGAGGAGGAGCCCAGTCGGGAAGAGGGGCTTTATGGGGACCCGGATCGTGCAAATAGTCTCCCCTTCCGCATGGCCGTAGACGGGCTCAGCGAATCGGAAGGGCTGGGCTTCAGTACTTCTAGAGCTGACGATGCCTTAAAGACATGTGAGTGAAAGGACATCTGCCTCAATCGCCAAGGTCTCAAGTCTGGAGTGTGATATTTAGGGAGTCAAGACTTTTCTGACCAGGAAAAACTCTAGTTAGAGTTATATGAACCTTGTCAGGTCGGTTGGTCAGGGATAGCTCTCTGCCCTAAACATACATTACATATATCGATTTTATGTGGTGGAGAATCAATTCATCTAAAATCACACACGGACACTCCTCCATTGGTCTAACCGTATCTGTCTCCTCTAGTGTCGGCGCTGAAGCAGGTCCTGGTGACCCAGCTGATGTCGCAGGAGGAGTGTGAGCGTGCTGGGCGCACCTCCTCGGGGGGCGGCCGTCTTCTCAGGACCACGTCCCTGAGGACCCCCGTGGACAGCCGTGCCCGGGTGGCGGTGCAGAACGGCTCAGGGAGGTGCACCCAGGCCAGCCACCCCGAGGACCCGGCTCAGGACCTGGTGTCTGGGGACACGGGCTTCTTTGAGTCCCCTGAGGATTATGGTGAGCTTGCAGTCGTGTGTGTGTGAGAGAGAGATATCAGTGTTTTTTATCCTGGTCTTGGGGACCCATGGGGGTGCACATTTTTGTTCTAGCTCAGCACCAACACACCTGATTCAACCAACCAATCTCCCAATCCTTGCGTTGAATAAGGAGAGTGTTAGTGCTGGAGAAGAACAAAAATGTGCACCCCGGTCACCTTTAGGTTTCCCAGTATTAAAGAACCCTGTGCTATATAACTTCCAGTGTGTAGGTGTGCTGAACAGCAGGGACTCAGCTTGGTCGTGTTCATTAGGGCACCTCGTAGCAAAACATTTTGCGACGAAAAACAAAAACGAGAATTTTCTTTCTATGGACAAGTTCAGATAGTCCCTCGCTGTTTCAATCCGTTTTCATCCCTTTGGTGCCTAATAAGTTGGGACCTGTTTTTGCGTCTCCCAGCAGGGTACCTGGTCCTGGAGGGCTACGGGGGCTTGGGGGAGAGCAGCACGGACGACGACCTCCAGTCCACGGGGAAGCAGCTGAGCGCCTCACGGGGCTGCGGGGCAGGAGACTCTGGGATCAGCCTGAGGTTTTCCTCCGCCTCACAGGCAGGTAGCATCTGCAGCTTCAGCCGACAGGTCCTGTCCCACCTCCGCAACCTGCAGACCAACCTCAACCACCTCAAGGTATGCACACGTTGGTGGGTGGGTTGGCTGGTTTGTGAATCACTGACTGACTGGTTGGTTGATTGGTTGACTGACTGGTTGATTGGTTGACTGACTGACTGGTTGATTTGCTTATTGAATAGTTGGTTGGTTGGTTGACTAACTTGGGTGGGTGACTGGTTGGTTGGTTGACTGACTGACTGACTGACTGACTGACAGGTTGGTTGGTTGACAGATTGACTGACTGGTTGGTTGACTGACTGGTTGGTTGACTGACTGGTTGGTTGGTTGGTTGACTGGGTGGTTGACTGACTAGGTGACTGGTTGGTTGACTGACTGACTGACTGACTGACTGACTGACTGACTGACTGACTGACTGACTGACTGACTGACTGACTGACTGACTGACTGACTGCTGGTTGGTTGGTTGACTGGGTTGGTGACTGACTAGGTGACTGGTTGGTTGCCTACGTGACTGGTTGGTTGACTGACTGACTGCTGGTTGGTTGGTTGGTTGGTTGGTTGATTGGGTGGGTGACTGACTACGTGACTGGTTGGTTGCCTACGTGACTGGTTGGTTGACTACGTGACTGGTTGGTTGGTTGGTTGACTACGTGATTGGTTGGTTGGTTGATTAACCCTCTAGAGTCTAAGCCGGGGGGATTCTATGCGAACATGGAATTGTTTTAAAATGGTCATACCAAGGATCATTTGGCTATTTGATTTTAAGTTTTAAGACCCCTTAAGGTATAACCCAAAAAAAATTAAACATTGAATTTGGCGTTCCTGCTATTGGCCGTTAGAAACTCATTGAATAACAGATTCACTACATGGAACAACAGGTAGTACAAAACATCTAAAGGAAGTTTGTTCTGAAGTGTTCGTCCTATATCTGAGAGATATAAGGAAGATCAGGAAACTATTTAAATGTTTGTTTTTTTTTACATGTATTTATCCCCTTATTTTAGGCACTAAACTATCTCCATATACACTTCCATTCATTTTTTAAAACTGGTACCGGGGTCCTTCAGCCGAGTCTTGTGAGACTTGTGGGCATCCTAGATCAAAATGGTGAACGCCATCCTGTTCTCAATAGAGTGGTCATAATAGTTTTTAGACCAAACTGTTCGGACGCTACAGACATTTTTGTGAGAAGACCGATTTTCGGGATGTCTCATGGTCTAACAAACACCCCTCTAGCTCTGCAGATGCAGAAGGGCGATATCGGCGGATGCGGTGGATTGAGATGCAGCCCATGAAACAGATATCTCTAGCTTAAACATACAGGTTTTGGTGGAGATGTTTGTATTATGTTAATTAGATTCCCACAGGGTAGCGAAATTGTTAATTAGGTTAATTAGTAACGTTGATTGTACATTTTACGTTAATGCGTATGAAATCTGATTGCGGACTGTTCCCTGCTTGTCTGTTTTCTCTCAGGAGGTAGAGGCCAAGTATCACAGTCTACTACGCCTAAGGCCGGCCAGGTCATCGACAGACGTGGAAGATAACAAAGGTAATATGGCTCTAGTCTTACCGATTCCTTTTCTCTCTTTCAGTGTTTCAGTATTTATTAGAAAACCCATGAGCATGTGAGGCGTGACAGCTGAGTTATTGTTTATGGTCTGACTGCCCTGGCCCTTTCTGTTATTATCTTGTTCCTAGATAAGAGATAGCCGCGGAACTCCAAGCCCCTCCCTTCCCAGGCCTCTGCATCATGCAGTGAAGATGGAAGAGTTGATTTCTGCCTCCCTGCTGTCTTGTTGTTCTGGATGTCCTCTATTAGCTTGTCCACTCAACTGCTGAGTACCCCCCTCCTCCCACCGTGGTTCTCCCCGAGAGACTGAGCTTGAGCGAGAGACAGTTGGAGGAAGGGGGGATTTCTCTGGATTTCTCCCCCCGCCCCCTCCGTCAGCACAAGGCAATCAGGGAAGAGGGACTGTCCCGAATCCACTGCTGCGTGTCCCCACTCCAATTGCTGTGGGTCGCCCAGTGCCTCCCCTCCCATTTCTCTCTACTCCTAGTCATCCCTGCAAGAAAGAGAACTATACCAAAATGTACAAAGCTGTGTGTTTAGGATATATATTAAAAACAGAAGCGAGAAGAAAAAGGAACATTTTAAGATTATGTATTATGTTTTTTTTTATCTCAAGATGTATTTATTTTATTTTTTGTGTTTTCCCGTGTTGCTTGCATGCTTTTTTGGGCAATTTCGACCTCCTTTTAGGCTGCTCCACCTGCGTTAGTGCGCACACTATCCTATCCTTAATGAACACAGGAAGAATATGATTGGACTGAGAGGGCATAGTGGGCATAGAGTTGCACTTTGTGTGGAGCCCCCATAGGATGGTGTTTAAGCAGCATGGCAAAGTCAGGGGCTCTGTCCTGGTCCTCAGTGCATTTTTACACCTAGCTAAAACTCATCCCTCCCACTCCTGTTGGTAGTAATTCCTGGTTTCCCTCTCTGTTCTGTCCATGCTACTGCTGATGTGCCAGTGATCTGATAATGTCACAAAGTTCACACATTTATAAACTATCAAGTTGGAAGGTTACGCATAACTTTAATAAAAAATGCCATGACACATTTCTTAACCTAAACACGGTTTATTCCTTTAGTCCTGTTCTCTTTGCTTAGTTTTATTCCCAATATGGCTTTGTGGTCAGAAATGGGGATAGACTTCAAACGTTCTCACCTTCCCTTACTTCTGACCCTGTAGATAAATCACTAAAACTATTTGATAAACAAGGAGACAAGATGGGTCAGAAAGAAACACCAAGTTACTTGGACTGCAGGACGTACTGCCCTGTGGCAGTGGGAGTTTTTTCAGCAGCAGAATTTTCCGCCAAAGTGAGGTAACTATTGGAGGACAATGGAGTTAGCCTACTCATGAAATGTAACCATCATAGTAAATGTACAGCCCTTTTCACTACAGTTTTGCTCAATACTGACCAATCAGGTAGGTAGTGAACAAAATAGTGCAGCCTATGAGTTTGACCATGTAGGAACATGTTGCTAAGCTTTTGTTAGGTAACTACATTTGGTTTGACCCATTAACAGTAGTTTTATATTTCTCAGATTTCGAATCCTCTTTTTTTTTATTTTTTTTATTTACTATTACATGGAATACCATTACTTAATTAATCAAGAAAAAGGCTATCAGGTTGTCCTTGTTCTCCTATATGAAGATGCAGTCACTTGACATACGCCAGTAGGGGGCAGGCTTTTACCATCTACCAGATAGACAGAAGGAGGACCCACCCTGAAACCTGTGTTCTTTTGCTGCTAAATTTGTATCTAGTCTATCATTGTATGATTCAGCTCAAAGTATCAAATTAAAGATTTTCTTCAGGCATCTGTCTGAAAGCTCAGCTACTGTCTGAAAGGTTGATAGCTAGATATCCCTGAGAGAAAATGCTATTGTACCCTGTTACTGCAAAGCAATGTAATGTCTGAAGAACTAAATCTGCTTTGGAGTTTGACTTATGTAGTTATCAAGGGTTTTGAGTTAGATCTAGACTGCCTGACAGTGTGTGCACATTACTTGATGATTTTACATCTCTTGCTGGAGAGGAAAGACCGAAGCCTCTACAAAGGGTTAACCTCTAATTACTTCTCCTTTGAGTGACACATCTCCTGCCTCTGCCTCTCCTCCTGAAGACATTCTGCACCGAAATGGAGACCGAGAAGAGAGAGGGATGGTAATTGATTGTCACACTTTCCACATGCATCTGTCAATTACCTAATTGAAGTTCTAGACAGGTGTGCGCTGTCACATCTGTTTGACATATCGACAAGCCCATAGTTTTTCTTATTCTGCCTCTTGGCATAATATTAAGTTATTGTGCCAATGTATAAGATATATCCCTTGTGCCAAATGTATAAGATAAGATGGAAATAGGATCAATGACTGATCTATGAGTAAAGGTGTGTTGATGTCTACGAGTGACTGTTTCTTCTAGCCATAAATATAAAATTATATCGTCTGTCATTTCCATTCGCCACCTTTTCTGCATCAGTTATTTTACAACAGAGTGTGAAAAAGTTTCCTGCAAGGTGTATTACAAGGAGATTTGTGTCTCGAGTCACATCTTGACGATATCAGGCAATTTTCTGTTACTCAATGTCACCTAGAAGTGTTGTCTGTTTGTGACATGCAGGCAATTGTGGTGCTTTAAGTGTGGCTTAATTCTAAGATAAGTATGTTTGACGATATGACTCATTTGACGAGACTTGTGTGCGCGTGCTCAATTTTCACTCCGGCAACTGTGTGAATATTATAGATACAGTTGAAGTCGGAAGTTTACATACACCTTAGCCAAATACAGTGGGGGAAACAAGTATTTAGTCAGCCACCAATTGTGCAAGTTCTCCCACTTAAAAAGATGAGAGAGGCCTGTAATTTTCATCATAGGTACACGTCAACTATGACAGACAAAATGAGAAAAAAAATCCAGATAATCACATTGTAGGATTTTTAATGAATTTATTTGCAAATTATGGTGGAAAATAAGTATTTGGTCAATAACAAAAGTTTCTCAATACTTTGTTATATACCCTTTGTTGGCAATGACACAGGTCAAACGTAAGTCTTCACAAGGTTTTCACACACTGTTGCTGGTATTTTGGCCCATTCCTCCATGCAGATCTCCTCTAGAGCAGTGATGTTTTGGGGCTGTCGCTGGGCAACACGGACTTTCAACTCCCTCCAAAGATTTTCTATGGGGTTGAGATCTGGAGACTGGCTAGGCCACTCCAGGACCTTGAAATGCTTCTTACGAAGCCACTCCTTCATTTCCCGGGCGGTGTGTTTGGGATCATTGTCATGCTGAAAGACCCAGCCACGTTTCATATTCAATGCCCTTGCTGATGGAAGGAGCTTTTCACTCAAAATCTCACAATACATGGCCCCTTTCATTCTTTCCTTTACACGGATCAGTCGTCCTGGTCCCTTTGCAGAAAAACAGCCCCAAAGCATGATGTTTCCACCCCCATGCTTCACAGTAGGTATGGTGTCCTTTGACAACTCTTTGGTCTTGGCTATAGTGGAGTTTGGAGTGTGACTGTTTGAGGTTGTGGACAGGTGTCTTTTATACTGATAACAAGTTCAAACAGGTGCCATTAATACAGGTAACGAGTGGAGGACAGAGGAGCCTCTTAAAGAAGAAGTTACAGGTCTGTGAGAGACAGAAATCTTGCTTGTTTGTAGGTGACCAAATACTTATTTTCCACCATAATTTGCAAATAAATTCATAAAAAATCCTACAATGTGATTTTCTGGATTTTTTTTCCTCAATTTGTCTGTCATAGTTGACATGTACCTATGATGAAAATTACAGGCCTCTCATCTTTTTAAGTGGGAGAACTTGCACAATTTGTGGCTGACTAAATACTTTTTTTTCCCCACTGTACATCTCAACATCAACTGTTCAGAGGAGACTGTGTGAATCAGGCCTTCATGGTTGAATAGCTGCAAAGAAACCACTACTAAAGGACACCAATAATAAGAAGAGACTTGCTTGGGCCAAGAAACACGAGCAATGGACATTAGTCCAGTGGAAATATGTCCTTTAGTCTGATGAGTCCAAATTTGAGATTTTTGGATCCAACCACCATGTCTTTGTGAGACGCAGAGTAGGTGAACGGATGATCTCCGCATGTGTGGTTCCCACTGTGAAGCATGGAGGAGGTGTGATGGTGTGGGGGTGCTTTGCTGGTGACACTGTCTGTGATTTATTTAGAATTCAAGGCACATTTAACCAGCATGGCTACCACAGCATTCTGCAGCGATACGCCATCTCATCTGGTTTGCGCTTAGTGGGACTTTCATTTCTTTTTCCAACAGGACAATGATCCAAAACACACCTCCAGGTTGTGTAAGGGTTATTTGACCAAGGAGAGTGATGGAATGCTGCAGCAGATGACATAGCCTCCACTATCACCCGACCTCAACCCAATTGAGAAGGTTTGGGATGAGTTGGACCGCAGAGTGAAGGAAAAGCAGCCAACAAGTGCTCAGCATATGTGGGAACTCCTTCAAGACTGTTGGAAAAGAGAATGCCAAGAGTGTACAAAGCTGTCATCAAGGCAAAGGGTGGCTACTTAAAATAATCTAAAATAGCATTAACATTTTTTGGTTACTACATGATTCCATATGTGTTATTTCATAGTTTTGATGTCTTCACTATTATTCTACAATATAGAAAATAGTCAAAATAAAGAAATACCCTTGAATGAGTAGGTGTGTCAAAAATGTTGACTGGTACTGTATGTTGAGCAAGGCACTTAACCCTAATTGCTCCTGTAAGTCACTCTGGATAGCGCGTCTGCTAAATGGAAAAAAAAGAGTAGCTCAATACCCCAAAGAAACCAATGTCAGATTGATCACACTGAGGATCAATACGCCCCAAAGATTGATTAATCTTTATTCTGCACCTTGGAGTAATCACACATCGATCAGTCTGTCACTGTTGCCGTGACAGCTCAGTCAGAGGTTTCTCGTCATTATATCTCCCCTAACAATGGGATTCATTGTCCACAGAGTGGAACGGTGGGTGTCAAGCTCCCACCTGTTCCTCTCTTTGGATTCGTGGATACATCTCGTTATTTAAATACTTTTTTTAAATAATCGATGAGGGGATGTTGACGTCAACCGCCTGTATAATGGGGAGTAAGATGCTGTGCTAGCCTCATGAATATGTATAGACCGTCTCGAATTTCAACAGGGACAGCTGATATGAAGTTTTATCTCAATGTTGCCGGGATATCATGTGCATCAAAATTATATCAGTACACTTGTAACAACCTAAGCATTACGAAACTTCTATTAGATAAAATATATATATATATTTTTTTTAAAGTAAATAAATAATGTTTATCTTGACTAAATTTGACACTCATTGCCCTCCATACAAAAACTCACCTGCTTAATAATAATTTAGGATCTGCGTAACGTGGACAGATTTTGGGCAGAAATAGGGCTCTTGCTTTGCCTCCCTCTCAGTCCCCTGAGTGGGCGTGGCCCAGTGGATATCAGGTGGCGAATCCCCATGCGTTTCCTGTGGGGTGGAGATGACATCAATGTTCTCGTTGTCTGGTGAGTGGGAGGGATGTTTTTTTCGCCGAGTTCCCAGTTGTCTTGAATGCACTGAAGTCGGAAGTCAGAGATTTTCTCAGTTCCCAGTTCCCAGTTGTTTTGAACGCCGCATGAGCCCTTAGCTCTAGCTCAATTCTGATTTCCTCGCATCCTCATCTCCTTCTCAAAGTACATTGGACCTTGGACTTCCTCCTCCAATAAGGTGGAGGAGGATGCGAGGAATCGCAGAAACACAAATTGAGATTGAGCCCTTGTCTTGTTACCACACAACATAGTGATGAACAGTACAGGCGGATAGCTCTTCCAGGGCTGTGGGTAGGATGTATGCCATGAGGCCCCTAGGTTCAATTTGCTTTGTAAGGAAGACTAAAGCAGGTCTAGGAGGACATAACCTTCAGGCCCTCCCTTTTTCAAGTGTGGCTTCTCACGCCACTGAGGCAGTATAGAAATCAATGACGCTTCCTGACTTTGGTGATTACAGTGGACAAGGAGGTGTTGAGGTGCATACATGCCGGTGTGGGTGCGCGCCTGAATGCGTGTGTATGTGTATTTGGTTATAAGAAGGAGGCTGTGTCGTCAAGCCAGCTCAGCCTTGGATACTCTTAGCTATGGCACAACAAATCAATAATGTGTGCGATCGTGCCTGCGTGTGTGTTTGGGGATATAATTAAGCAGCCGGGCATATTGGTGGAGTCAGCTTCCTCCGTGAGCGATTTCTGTTGCGTTGTTACACATTGAGTTAAACAGTGCTTTGGCTGTCTAATTAAATTCTCCCATTCAATTGACTTCTCCTCGCTCCTCAGTCATGTGACAGGGGTCAGGAGGACTCCATGGTGGTGCCGCTAGAGTTTGTGATTGATTGGCTGTTTATCACTCTTGGTATTTAGCTAACACACTCCGAAGGAGGGAAAGAAAACACTTGACTGTGGCCCAGTCAGGTGGACGTGTCCTGGTGTCCCTATGTAGAGAAGAGGGCAAGCCTGTCCCCTCTCTCCCACCTCAAAGGTTCCAGGGCTTAGCTGTAAATAAAGGAGCGTTAATGCAGGTCTAGAATCTCATGAATTACTGGGGGAGACCTGGCGCAGGTCAGGTTATTTAATCTACCTGGAGCGCCTTGTTTCACTCTGCTCTGCTCCCACCGAGCTGTGATCAATAACGGTCAGATGCTAATGTCGACTTGGTCAAGAATCCGTCCAGAGAAAAAGAGGCTGGGAGAATAACAAAGCCAAAAAATCTCTATTTTGTTAGCTTGTCCGCATTCTCCACAACCCCCCTGCAGGTCAGACATTTAACTAGTCATTTGGAACATTCAAGAGGATCTCCTGCTGACTGGTTTAGCACATCTGACAGTGTCCTGCTGGAGCCAGAAAAGGCAGCCGATCCAGCGGTGCAAATAATCCTCTGGGCTAACGTTGGAGGTTAAAGGTGCCTCAGGCACTACCACCACCACTTACCTAAAGTTCAACCATTTTGGTTCAGGAGGAAATTATCCTGGTCAAGGGTTGTGATAATCCCACACTAAAGCTAAACCGTCTCACTTGTATCGGGGAGCAGTGGCGGCTCCTGAAAAAATTCTCAGGAGGGGCAATTTTTCTGATGATTTAGGTGACCTACACACATTTTTAAAAAGATATGTCCAGCAACAACATGAAGACAGGGGCAGCATATAAGTCAATACCAGAATCATTTATTGACTGATCTCAGGGAGTGCTCCTAATCTCAGCTTGTTACCTGTATAAAAGACACCTGTCCACAGAAGCAATCAATCAATCAGATTCCAAACTCTCCACCATGGCCAAGACCAAAGAGCTCTCCAAGGATGTCAGGGACAAAATTGGAGACCTACACAAGGCTGGAATAATAATAATAATAATAATAATATGCCATTTAGCAGACGCTTTTATCCAAAGCGACTTACAGTCATGCGTGCATACATTTTTGTGTATGGGTGGTCCCGGGGATCGAACCCACTACCTTGGCGTTACAAGCGCCGTGCTCTACCAGCTGAGCTACAGAAAGTGGATACTCATGGATGCGCATCGCAATTGTAAAATGTCAACACAATTGGAGACACCACGTCATTTTTGGAGACATGTTATTGACAGTAAACTATTGTAGATGCGACTGCTAACTAAATAAAACATTTTAGCTGGCTAGCTAATCATCTTAGCTAAATGTGGGGCAAACAATTCAGTTATTTACCGTTAATTTGAGGGATTGGGGTGAAAGAAATCGAGTTACATAGTGATACTTTACGATATACTGTATTGACAATATCGCAATATAACCATATCCACCCTGTCCAAAGTCTCTACTTGGTCTCAGTTCTCCAGTAAACTTGTGATTATCAACACTAACCTCATCGTTGTGGCGGCGGACAGCTAGCCTGTATCCCTCATCCAGTTGAGTGGCAATGTTATTTTTTTCGTTCGTACCATTTTTTTGGAAAATCCTCGGGTGTAGGACTTCCCCCTTTAGTAGAAACCTGTTGAATTATTAAATTTGGTCTGGGAGGTCCTAATTGTTTCGTTGCCAATTTATCTTCATTTGTTCGCCGACAAAAAGGAAATTCTTTCAAAGACACAATCGAGTTGCACTGAAGCCTAGCCATGTTGATAGTAGTAGTGAATTGATTGACGCTGCTACCCTCTCTTTTCTTAGTTACGTTCATGTGACGAAAGTGCGTAAGTGCAAGCCCACAGACACCCATTGAGATTGTATTGAAGGCTCTGAAATTTGAAAAAAATAGATTTTACATGGGAGTCTATGACAGAAGTTCTGGGCGATTTTCAATCTGACTGAAATCGCCCCAAAAGGGGGTGGAGCCATTTGAAGCACGACTTTAGCCTGATTCGACATTTAGTGGCAGTGTGGCACTGTGGCAGATCAGACGTATAGATTACAACACTGATAACTACTGTTGCCGTGATATAATTGATTAGAAAAAAAATCCCTTCCTTTTCCCGTTTGGCAGTGCGTCGCCCATATCGCCCTATTGAACAGGCCGTCCCTGTCGGGGAGTGAGAATGCAAGGCCTGTCTGAGAATGTGGAAGGCCTACAGTGTATGTATATGTACAGTTGAAGTCGGAAGTTTACATACACCTTAGCCAAATACATTTAAACTCAGTTTTTCACAATTCCTGACATTTAATCCTAGTAAAAATTCCCTGTTTTAGGTCAGTTAGGATCAACACTTTATTTTAAGAATGTGAAATGTCAGAATAATAGTAGAGAGAATGATTTATTTCAGCTTTTATTTATTTCATCACATTCCCAGAGGGTCAGAAGTTTACATACACTCAATTAGTATTTGGTAGCATTGCCTTTAAATTGTTTAACTTGGGTCAAATGTTTCGGGTAGCCTTCCACAAGCTTCCCACAATAAGTTGGGTGAATTTTGGCCCATTCCTCCTGACAGAGCTGGTGTAACTGAGTCAGGTTTGTAGGCCTCCTTGCTCGCACACGCTTTTTCAGTTCTGCCCACACATTTTCTATAGGATTGAGGTCAGGGCTTTGTGATGGCCACTCCAATACCTTGACTTTGTTGTCCTTAAGCCATTTTGCCACAACTTTGGAAGTATGCTTGGGGTCATTGTCCATTTGGAAGACCCATTTTTCGACCAAGCTTTAACTTCCTGACTGATGTCTTGAGATGTTGCTTCAATATATCCACATAATTTTCCTTCCTCATGATGCCATCTATTTTGTGAAGTGCACCAGTCCATCCTGCAGCAAAGCACACCCACAGCATGATGCTGCCACCTCCGTGCTTCACGGTTGGGATGGTGTTCTTCTGCTTGCAAGTACCCCCTTTTTCCTCCAAACATTACGATGGTCATTATGGCCAAACAGTTCTATTTTTGTTTCATCAGACCAGAGGACATTTCTCCAAAAAGTACAATCTTTGTCCCTATGTGCAGTTGCAAACCGTAGTCTGGATTTTTTATGGCGGTTTTGGAGCAGTGGCTTCTTCCTTGCTGAGCGGCCTTTCAGGTTATGTCGATTATAGGACTCGTTTTACTGTGGCTATAGATACTTTTGTACCTGTTTCCTCCAGCATCTTCACAAGGTCCTTTGCTGTTATTCTGGGATTGATTTGCACTTTTCGCACCAAAGTACGTTCATCTCTAGGAGACAGAACGTGTCTCCTTCCTGAGCGGTATGATGGCTGCGTGGTCCCATGGTGTTTATACTTGCGTACTATTGTTTGTACAGATGAACGTGGTACCTTCAGGCGTTTGGAAATTGCTCCCAAGGATGAACCAGACTTGTGGAGGTCTACCATTTTATTTCTGAGGTCTTGGCTGATTTCTTTTGATTTTCCCATGATGTCAAGCAAACAGGCACTGAGTTTGAAGGCAGGCCTTGAAATACATCCACAGGTACACCTCCAATTGACTCAAATGATATCAATTAGCCTATCAGAAGCTTCTAAAGCCATGACATCATTTTCTGGAATTTTCAAAGCTGTTTAAAGGCACAGTCAACTTAGTGTATGTACACTTCTGACACACTAGAATCGTGATTAAGTGAAATAATCTGTCTGTAAACAATTGTTGAAAAAATTACTTGTGTCATGCACAAAGTAGATGTCCTAACCGACTTGCCAAAACTATAGTTTGTTAACAAGAAATTTGTGGAGTGGTTGAAAAACGAGTTTTAATGACTCCAACCTAAGTGTATGTAAACTTCCGACTTCAACTTGTAGACACATTAACACTTTCACCAATGCCATGCCCTGGTTTTTGTATTGTTAGGGGTTAATAAA
This sequence comes from Coregonus clupeaformis, assembly GCF_020615455.1. Lineage (NCBI taxonomy): Eukaryota > Metazoa > Chordata > Actinopteri > Salmoniformes > Salmonidae > Coregonus > Coregonus clupeaformis. The sequence continues at coordinate 9,117,953 of NC_059196.1, forward strand.
TATTGACTGAGAGGGTTCCATTCTCACACATATCCATATTATATAGGCCTATTCATCTGATTTCCTCTCATGTGTTGTACATTGAGATAGGGCCTAGGGGAGTAGGGAAGCTTTTAGTATCGTTTTAGTTAGATTGTTTGCTGTGATCTGTGTGTGCTGTGATCTGTGATCTGTGTGTGCTGTGATCTGTGTGTGCTGTGATCTGTGTGTGCGTTGATAAATGCTTGCTTTTAGCTTATTGTTGTTGTTGGACTCTGTCTTATGGACATCCATCCACTGGTAGTAGAAGCCTATCACTCCATCTGTATTGCCTTTTGTGCCATTTTAAGTCCCATTCTAAGTCTCTCCAGTACTGCATGTATGAGCAATTGCCAAGCGTATTTCGGTATCAGTCGAACTTGTCACAAATATTGCCCATGAAAATGCTTTCCATATATTTTTTCATAGCACCAGCATGAGATCCATCCCGGTTCTTTTTGAAACATCTTATTTAGGTAGTTGCTGATCTGGAATGGTTTAAATCACCACCTGTTTGAAAGGATACGCACTGATAGCTCCTCCACTGCCTGCCCGCCAGCAGCCAAGATGCGGTGGTCTGATTACAAATACTCTCAACGTGAATTCAATCCCGGGAGAGGGAAAGTGCCTGTTTACTCCAGTTAACCCCTAATAAAGTCAGGGCCGAGTGATTGATACCTCCTCCAAAGGACTTATGGTGGAAATGAAGAAACAAGAGGAGGGGAGAGAGATTGAATTCCCTTATCAGAGGTTTGTGTCAGTAATAAGAGGGTCACAGAACCGGTTCCCCTGTGGTGTTTTAATGATGGAGCTCACTATTCTTTGTTCAGGGTTCAAGAGGGAATGCAGGTACAATCATTTGATCTTGTTTTACATACAGTGTGAAGGATAGACACATTGGCTTATGGGTAGTAATGCGGGCTACAACAGATCCTAACCCATAGCCAATCTTTGAACTTCTCACTCACTCACGTCAGGTTTGTTTCCACAGATGAGTTTGACAAATAACATAAGATTGCTCCATAAGGCGTCTTGGCATAACACTGATTTCCCATCCCCTCCCCTCCTCCTCCCACCCTCTCTTGTTGGAAAATTTGAGCGGAGGCAGATCCCCAATGCAGTAAAGGTAATTCAAACCCAGACGGCTTACTCCACTTAATGGTGTAATTGTTTTAAGCATTGTCACATATCATTTGCATCTCGATTGCGGGGCTGCGATAATAACATGGGGAAGCGCTCAGTTTGCTGCTCCAAAACACATTCTCTCTCTCTCTCAACGCTGGAGGAGAGCCATTAGCCAACTGTCTGTCTGTAGGAGGACAGAAATCTATACTGTTAGTTGTTGCAAATGGAATACCACCACAGCAGCAGTGCATTGGGACTCTGAAGACCACACAGTGCCTGTGCAGTCGAGTCTGATTCATGCCTAATGAATATTTACCAGCCGGTCCATCCTTATACCTTGCTACCCAGGCCCAGGCTCCAGAATACAGAGAGAAGGCAAGGGAGGTATTGAACCACTGGGTGACTGTGAGTTGTAAATCCCTCTCCCAACATATGTTTTCAGGTGAAGCCCCGCGCCTCATTCTTCCTGTGTGTGGTGGCAGTGTGCTCTCTGATTGGTGCAGAGGGGGCGAGACCATCACCCAAGGGGATACTTTGTGCTAAGGAGGTTCACAGGGCTGGTGTCTAGTTGGTTGCTCGGTTACTTATAAAGCAGGCTCCAGGTGTGTGAATGGAGAGCCCAGTTATTATGCGGTTCCATGGGTCATGGTGGTCATTGGGCTACGTGTGTGCGCTAGAGCCTGCACTGACACATTGATTACGCTCGGATGCGTACAGTATGTTCAGCTCAGTCAGAATCCCCTGGTGGTATAATCAAGTGTTTGAAATCAGCTTTGAAATCATGTTTTATATACACAGAAATTGTATTGATCAGTGCATCCCAAACATTATGTTGTAAGTGATATGTAGATGAATACAGTGTGTGAAGGGAAGCAAGCCATTGTTTTAGCCACCAGCCATGTCCATTTTACCTTTATCGAATGGTCTTAGATTCTGCAATCATGTGTTGTGCAGTTCAGAGAGGTGTTGCCACTAACAAGGGTACACTATGTCGTGGAGGCTTGTCCATTTCACAGTTAGTTGAATTGTCAATAGAATATGCTCTGAATGCAAAGGAGGCATATTGCTGACAATACATGTTCTGATATGCGCTAGTCAATTTTACCCCAATGCACCTTTCCTTTGCCAGCACTTTCAATCAATTCGTCAATGTGGACACACCGGCTTCAGCATTAATGTGTCATCTATTATAAGTTGGTTCACGCTCTCTTGTTCACATCACATCTTTTCGAGGTGATGGCGCCTCCCGACTATGGTCTTTTCATGCAATTTCACGTCAGCACTCTTCTATTGACATCCCTACCCACACACCTCTGCCTTTGTCTCTCTCTCTCTCTCTCTCTCGACTTCAGACCCTGTCTGTATTAAATTCCAATGTGTAAATTCCCATAGATAACACACCGTTTCAAATCTCACTCCTTTGACTGAGAGAGACTGGTCACAGAGATTTTCTCTCTCAACCTGATTCACATTTCAACATTTAAAAAATATTCCTTTAGCGGATTGTAAAATGTTAGATATGATGTAGCAGATGTTTAAAGGAGATGGTAGACACTCAGACAGTGTGACGAGTCTGTGACATCTCTTCTCTTTAAATTACATTGCCAAGAGATCTGGCACAATATGGCAAAGGGCAATCATAGTTCTACTCAACATCTATAACGTACGTAACACCTGGCCAGTTGTAATTCTACTGCACAGTATACTGTAGTATGGCTATGTACTGTTGCTTGTGAGAGGATTTGGCTCCAGATCCTATTGAATCAAAACTGGTAACTGGGTTTCTATCTCATGTCGAGCTAACCTATCTCTTCCATAAGGAGAGCCTGGTTCTAAAGGGGCAATCTGTGATTGGTACATTAATTTTGGGACTTTTGAATGAACAATATATATAGCTTCTTGAAGAATATAACTTGTAAATGCCTCATGAGCTTACTTCAACTGTCTTACCCCATCAGAACCCAGAATGTAAGCTTGTTTAACTCCATTGTTTGTAAACAATCACTATAGCCAGTAGCTTCAAAACATGGTAACTTCGATCTCATGGATGGTCCATCCTTGCGTCCATAGCTCGGTCTATGAATTTAAGAATGGTTACATACATTTCTCCATCCCCATCCCTCAACTGTTTACCAATAAAATGGTTGGGTTTAACACTTTGTTGTTGTTTGAATCGCAGATTGCCCCTTTAATTAATGTATTCAACGTAGTGCCTGTATATTGCTTAATTTAATTACCTGGCTCATAGTATATGGAACTTCCCTAACCCACATTCATTCTGTATGACATTAAGAGTTTGTGTTATGGAAGAGCTGCAGTTTGGTGATGTGTCCTGAGGAAGATATTAGGGAAAAATAATGTTATGATGTCCAAATATATTCAGCAAACCTCATTGTGTGTTTATTTGTCCCTCAGGCCAGTATGTGAAGTTAAGACCCCATATTAAAAGTACTGTTCTTGTTTCATTGTCTTGGTCCAAATACCCCATTAACTGTAACGCCATCAGCAGGCTCATTTGAACAGAATTAAGAATGATAAGGTAAGACACTAGGGGCCGGTTTCCCAGACACAAATTTAGCCTTGTCCTGGACTAAAAAGCATTTTTTAATGGCGATTCTCCATTGAGCTTGCTTTTAAGTCCAGGACTAGGCTTAATCTATGTCCAGGAAACCACCTCTAAATTCCCAACTGGCTGGGAGAATGTTGATTTCATTTTATGTCAATAATTTATATGAATTGCATAAGTAAATACCAGTATATAGATTTCATCATTAAATAAGTAATACATATATAATAAACATGCCTGTTGTGTATTATTTCAGCTTGTCAGTACTTTTATGCTTGGAGCATGGCAGACGAATACAGCCCATGAAGGTGCTATTGGTTTGAGAATAATGCATCGAAAATACCCAGATGCAGTACCACCATGAAAAATATATACACAAGCTTCATCCTATTCACTTGTATGTGAAATGTCCCATCCGCTTAATCTCAGTGGAGTAATAATGCCATGAATCTCACCTTATTCAAAGTGGATGTGATGCTCTTCAATGTAATTCGACCTATTTGAAGGTCAGGTGTGTGTACCATTCTATTTAACAGCCTAATTCTACAGGTGTGTGTACCAATCTATTAAATATAATTCTACTTCTTTTAGGGTCAGTTGTGCCTACCAATCTTTTCAATATCATTTTAGATCTTTGAGGGTCAGGTGTGTGTACAGATACCGATCAATTCAATATAATTCTAGATCTTTGAGGTGTGTGTACCGATACCGATATATTTCATATGATTCTACTTCTTTGAGGGTCAGGTGTGTATCACTCTAGTCAATATTAAGTGTCAGGTGTGTGTACCAATCCATTGTAAAGACAGGAAGCATGATTGGTGTGTGTGAGGGGAAAAGGTCAGTGTCTCTGACATTCACTCCATTCTCTTTAATCTCCAGCAGTGCAAATTGGCTCAGGAGGCAAATGTCAAGAAAACATGGATTAGATCACAGATATCCAAAACTTTAGCTGTGAAAAGTCACACAACATGCTCCTTGTTACTAGTAGCCTATAGGATTTAAAAGGAAAGCTTGAGTGGACTTGAAAATGATAGTCACTGATTTTGTTTGTGTTTATTGATCTGAATATTTATTACATTGTAAGGTGTGTGTTTTTTTAAATCTCTGTGTACTGTATGGCAGTACAGGCAATTGTCTCAAGGTCTAGTCCAGTGGAGGTGTCACGCCCTGACTCTGGGGACTCGTATTTGTTGAGATCGTCTAGATCTATGTTGGCCGGTGTGGTTCCCAATCAGAGGCAGCTGTCGCTCATTGTCTCTGATTGGGGACCATACTTAGGTAGCCTATTGGCACTAGTGGGTTGTGGGATCTTGTTCCAGTTAAGGTATGTTGTGTTGTGCTGCCTTGGACTTCACGTTTCTTTTTGTTTGTTGTTTTGTCGTTGTGTTTAATATTTAATAAACATGTACGCATATCACGCTGCGCCTTGGTCTGACCCGTCGATGAACGAACGTGACAGAAGATCCCACCAGACCTGGACCAAGCAGTGTGCCAAAGTGGAGCAGAGAGGATGGACTTGGCAGGAGATGAGAGAGGATCTGGCAAGAAAGAGGGAGGCCCTGATCAGGGTGGAGAGGCAATCCCCCCCCAAAAAATTTGGGGGGGCACACGGTGTGGACGACGAGGCAGCAGGAGGCCGCGACAGGGCGGATCTGCTGGTTAGGAGAGGAGGCCACCAGATTACGGGGGCCATTGGTTCAGAGGGAGCAGAAGGAAGGTGTAGAGGCACGGCGAGAGGAGCTGGTTAGGCAGCAGAAGGAGGGGGGGTTAATAAAGGAACCCAGTCCCGCTCCTCGCACCAATCATGCTTCCTGTCTTTACAATGGATTGGTACACACACCTGACACTTAATATTGACTAGAGTGATACACACCTGACCCTCAAAGAAGTAGAATCATAGGTGTGCGTGTCGCCAGTCCGGTCCGGCCCGTTCCTGCTCCCCGCACTAAGCCAGTGGTGCGTGTTCCCAGTACGGCCCGGCCCGTTCCTGCCCCTCGCACCAAGCCAGTGGTGCGCGTCGCCAGCCCGGCCCGGCCTGTTCCTGCCCCTCGCACCAAGCCAGTGGTGCGCGTCGCCAGCCCGGTACGGCCCGTGCCTGGTCCGGCACCGGTCAGCTGCTCTACTCTGGAGCCAGAGCAGTCCGCTCCACCGGTGCCCAGTTCAGCTCCGGTCAGCTGCTCCACTCCGGAGCCAGAGCAATCCGCTTCACTGGGGTTCAGTCCAGCTCCGGTCAGCGGCTCCACTCCAGAGCCAGAGCAGTCCGCTCCACCGGTGCCGGACCCAGCTCCGGTCAGCTGCTCCAGTCCGGAGCCTGAGCAGTCCGCTCCACCGGTGCCCGGTCCAGCTCCGGTCAGCGGCTCAAGTCCAGACCCAGACGTCAGCCCCTCTCCAGGTTTGGGGTCTCCCACACCAGGGTCCAGACAGGGCTTGGAATATAGTGGGAGGAAGGAGAGGGGAAGCAACGCGCCGAGGTTTAGACCAGACCAGACCAGGGGCGCAACAGGGAGGCGAAGAGTGAGAGGTCGTCATGCCCTGAGCCGGATCCGCCTCCGAGGCGGAATGCCCACCCGGCCCCTACCCTGTTATGTATATGTGGTGCGGTCGGAGTCCGCACCTTTGGGGGGGTACTGTCACGCCCTGACTCTGGGGACTCGTATTTGTTGAGTCAGGGTGTGTATTTTCTGTGTGGTATGTTGTATTTTCTAGGTTTAGATCTAGATCGTCTAGATCTATGTTGGCCGGTGTGGTTCCCAATCAGAAGCAGCTGTCGCTCGTTGTCTCTGATTGGGGCCCATACTTAGGTAGCCTATTGGCACTAGTGGGTTGTGGGATCTTGTTCCAGTTAAGGTATGTTGTGTTGCCTTGGACTTCGTTTTGTTTGTTGTTTTGTCGTTGTGTTTAATATTTAATAAACATGTACGCATATCACGCTGCGCCTTGGTCTGACCCGTCGATGAACGAACGTGACAGGAGGCTCCTCAGAGGAGGAACGGGAGGACCATCTTACTCAGTGAATTTCAGAAAATAAATTATGAAATTAAAAAAGTTATACTTTTAAGATAAATCAATACTAAATATATTAACATCACCAAATACCTGATTAAAACACACTGTTTTGCAATGAAGATCTACAATAGTTTCAACAGCATCCTCTAGGGTAGCACCATGGTGTAGCCAGATGACAACTATTTTCCGTCCTCCTCTGGCTACATTGACTTCAATACAAAACCTAGGAGGCTCGCGCTCCTCATACCTTCCATAGACCTACATAGTAATGATGACGACGACTTCTGGAGGATGTCCTCCAACCAATCAAAGCTTTTGCAGTATGAACTGACATGTTGTCCATCCAATCAAGGGATCAGAGAATGAACCTAATACCACGCGTGTGTGATTTAGAAGCTTGGTGAGTTGGTGACATTGTTGGATAGATAGAGATCGTGAATAGTAGTAGTTGAGATGGTTGGATATTGTTAAATTCAAATTAGTTTATTTAAACTACGGGAGACAGAGGAGGTAGATTATATATTGTTTTCTTGGTTTTAGAACTTTATTTTTTGTTGAGTTATCAAATCAAAGTTTATTGGTCACGTACACAGTTTAGCAGGTGTTATAGTGGGTGAAGCGAAATGCTTTTGTTACTAGCTCCTAACAGTGGAGTAAAAGGTCAAACAAGTAGGCCTACACAAATATTTTTTATAAAGAAATAACACTGTAACAGTAATCCAAATGCAATCGATATGTATATACGTCGGATGAATTTGCTCAAGATTGACTAAGAATGATATGTTCAGCAGTAGATAGAGTGGGCTATGTCAAGAATCCAGTATATAAATAAATATGCGGTGTGTATAAACAGTGTAACTAAAATGCAATGTACAGTAGTAGAAATATGGAATGAGCTATGTTGAGAATACAGTATTTGTGAAGATATTTAGTATACACTGTCATTTAGGTTAGTATTGTGGAGTAACTACAATGTTGTTGATCCATCCTCAGTTTTCTCCTCTGGTTTCTCCTATCACAGCCATTAAACTCTGTGACTGTTTAAAAGTCACCATTGGCTCCAAACCAGCAACCTTTCGGTTACTGGGCCAACGCTCTTAACAGCTAGGCTACCTGCCGGTAGCTCGCTAGTGACAGTGTCTGAGGTTCAGGGCAGGGTACTCGGTGGAGGCCGGCTAGTGATGACTATTTAACAGTCTGATGGCCTTGAGATAGAAGCTGTTTAATAGTCTCTCGGTACCAGCTTTGTTGCACCTGTACTGTCTCCGCATTCTAGATGGTAGCGGAGCGAACAGGTCGTGGCTCGGGTGGCTGAGGGCCTTGATGATCTTCTTGGCATTCCTGTGACACCGAGTGCTGTAGATGTCCTGGAGGGCAGGCAGTGTGCCCCCGATGATGTGTTGGGCTGACTGCACGACCCTCTGGAAAGCCCGGCGGTTGCGGGTGGTGCAGTTGCCGTACCAGGCGGTGATACAGCCCGACAGAATGCTCTCAATGGTGCATCTGTAGAAGTTCGTGAAGGTCTTAGGGGCCAAGCCTGTTGCGCCTTCTTCACCACGCTGTCGGTGTGAAGGGACCATTTCAGGTCCTCAGTGATGTGCATGCTGAGGAACTTGAAGCTTTTGAGCCTCTCCACTGCGGCCCCCATCGATGAGGATGGGGAAGTGTCTTGTCATTAGCAGTGGAAGAGTTGAGCTCTTCTCCAATACCATCCATCCATGATAAGCCTGTCCTACACTGAAGCCTCTGAAAAACTCAACCCCTGTCCTGCACTGAAGTCACGCCTCTGAACACCTCAATTCATGCCGCATACACTCATTCAGTCACTGCTGTGATCCCTTCCCAACACTGTGTAAGTAGTCCTCTCATGTTTGGATAAATACCATAGTAGAACAGCAACCAGAGCCGCCAAAAAACGTGTGGCAATACAGCATTTGCCCCAGTACTTTTCAATCTGGTGTGGCGCCGCCATACCACGTTCAAAGCATCAGCACCGACCATGCCAGTAACTTCTCAGCGCACTTTTGCGTTCCAGTTCAACATTTATCTGCTCAGTCACAGTCTACCATTGAAAAGAATTGAAGACTACACACAGAAAAGTCACGCTATTTGTATTTGAGCAACATGATTGGCCTTTCATTGAAGCACCACTACACTCCCGCGAGTCACAACTTCTCGAGCACTCAAGCAGTACAGAAGTTAATAGCTACGTTCACACAGCACACGCGAGCTGTCCTGAGCAAAAAGAAGCTCCCATCATTCTTCTCGCTGAGCTTATTTATTTTAGGGAAAGTGATTTACAAAAGTAAAAATTGACATACTGTACTTTAGAATCAAAAATTCATGCAATTAATAGAAGGCAATTCTAAAGAATAGGGTAATGAATTACATTGCTAAATTATATTAAACAGCTTTTTAATAAAATAAAAAATAAAAAATAATACATATTATAATAACCAAATGTAGCCTATTAAGCTGCAAATAGAGAGAAAGCATGCCAACCTATCGGCCCTGCATGACCCCAATGCATTACCCCAATGCATCTAAGCACCGTGAGTAATCCTTGCTTGGACTAACTCATTCTTAGCTCTTTTGTCTAACTGTTTTGTCTTATTTTTTCTTCTTCTTCTTCCCAGTCAAATTCTGTCCTGCCCTCAGTGGAAGAGTTGAGCTCTTCTCCAACACCATCCATCCATGCACTGAAGCCTATCCTCTGAACACCTCAACTCATGACTCATACCCTCATTCAATCACTGCTGTGATCCTTTCCCAACACCAGTAGCCCTCTCAATTTCATTCCCCATAATATTTTACTATAAATGTCTTTATTAAATGTTGTAGGTTAAAGCAATTTGTCTTTGACAATTTTTTTAACACGGTTTGTTGTAGCCGTGTGGTCCGAGCCTATAGTCACCAGCCTCCATTGGTCTAGTCATGGACTATAGCCAACATGAAGGGTGAGATGATACATGTCAACCAGAGGCGGCTGGTGGGAGGAGCTATAGGAGGATGGGCTCATTGTTATGGCTTGAATGGAATGGTATCAAACACATCAAACATATAGAAACCAAATGTTTGACTTCGTTCCATTTATTCCATTCTAGCCAATACAATGAGCCCATCCTCCTATAGTTCCTCCCACCAGCCTCCACTGATGTCAACAATTATTTATTTGCAAAACTGTATGCCTTTGTTAATAAAAAGCTCAATGCAAATCAAATGCCACTTGCTCGATTGATTAAAGGGACAATCTGCGATCAGTAAATACATTTGTTTTACTCCATTGTTTGTAAACAATGTAGATTTGAACTATTTGACCTAGACATTTTTGGTGTATGTATTGATATGTAGGCTATGTACGCCATTTTAAAATGTACCCCGTTCTGTCCTTGAACTGTTCTTGTCTATTTATGTTCTGTAATATGTTATGTTTCATGTTTTGTGGAAGAGTAGCTGCTGCTTTTTTGGGGGATCCTAATAAAATACCAAATACCAAATGTGTTGGTCGGTAATTGTTCATTTCCAGATTAAGTTGATACTGTAAAATGGAGAAGTTGATGACCTCTTCTCTAGATGTTAGATCTGTTAAGCCCATTCCACTCATTCAGAGTGGAGAGCTGCACTTCTGCTGATTCATTGACTATTCCACCACGGTGCTGACACATTATCTTTGGACTAAAACGGAGAACACTCGTGTTTGTGAGAGTCTCCCCTTTCCAAAGTGTGGTCATATTAGTTTGTAGCCCAAACGACTCCCACAAGTGTCATGGTACTCGTCTGAAGGTAACCCATACCCATACATGGTTACATTTAATTACATTTTTGGTAATGTTCTAAGTGTCATGAGCCCTCTCACTCCACCGGGTTACCACCTTAATGTGTTTCCACTATCTTCCACTCTGCTCATCTCTCTCTCTCTACTCAGCCTAACGAGCTCCACCTGTTCCTGCTCTGCTCGGCTCGAATTACTCTGCCAGCTGCGCTGCATTACCCACTAACCTCTCCCAGTATTTAAAGTCCCGTCTTTCAGCTCTCCTTTGTCAGATCGTCTGCAAAGCTCACACCCGAACCTGTGTGCTCGCTCTCTGGCTCACCCTTGTTTTGTGACCCCGGACCTGCCTGATTCTTGGATACTCTTCTGCCCCAGGAAAACCAGACCTGCTCTCTGCCATCACGACTCCTGACTACTCTTCGACCCCGGTAACTCTGACCAGCCTTCTGCCTTGCTACAACGTATTTGGATTTCCCTTGAACTGTACTTCTGCCTTGTTTCATCCGCCCCGTTGTGTCTGTGTTTCCTCCCCCAGGACTTCTGGACCACCAACCACCGGCGTCATCGGACGCATCGCTGCCACTGGGGGGCACAGACCCAGCACATTGGACGGGATAACCCCTGGAGCCTTCACTCACTCCCTACTTCCCTTTTCCCTTAAGTTTTAATAAACTTTCTGGTGTGACGCAATTGTGGTCCTCTTGTCGTCTGTCTGAACCGTGACAGTACGATCTGACCATCATGGACTCAGCGCACACTTCCCCGACATGGAAACCGAAGAACCTGAGCAACCCACCGCCATGCTACGCCTGGAACACACTGAGAGAGAGCTAGGTCGCATGAGCGGCGACATCACCTCTCTGCTTCAGGTCGGCCACCAACAGCATCAGCAGTTCCAGCAGCACCAGCAGCAGTCCCAGCAGCAGCAACAACAACTCGCCAGGATCATCCAACTCCTCACCAACCTTACCCCAGCCAGTCTGCCCACCAGCCCTGCCTCCGAGTTACCTGCCCCGGTCATTTCAGCCGCTGCCCCGGGAACCCAAGATTGGAAACCCCGAGCGGTTCAACGGCGATTCTACCCAGGTCCGGCCATTCCTGACTAGCTGCCGACTTCAGTTCTCCTTGCAGCCAAGGACCTTCGCCACGGAGGGGGCTAGGGTCGGGTATGCCATCACTCACCTGACGGGCCGAGCTCGACTCTGGGGAACAGCAGAGTTCGAACGTCAAACCCCCGCATGTGCAACCTTCGACCTGTTTGCTGAGGAGATGCTGAAGGTGTTTGACCTGGATTCACCAACCGCAGAGGCGTCTCGTGAACTGTTCAGTATTCGACAAGGCAGACGTACAGTCGCAGACCATTCCATCGACTTCCGAACCCTGGCAAGACGAAGTTCTTGGAACACACCATCGTTGGTGGACGCGTTCTTCCATAGCTTGGCTGACTATATCAAGGACGAGTTGGTCTCCCATGAACTGCCTTCCACTCTTGATGAAGCCATCGCACTGACTGTCCGGATCGACAGAAGGATACAGACCCGTCGTCGTGAGAGGGGGCGCCAAGGTCCACCAACTACCGGCATTCGGAGAGATCCGACTGGGCTCCTGTCAGCTACTGCCACTCACCCAAGTCAGCTTGATCAGTCTGAGCCTATGGAGATTGGGCGAGCCTCTCTCACTCCTGCAGAGCGCCAGCGCCGCTTCACCTCAAACCTCTGCCTCTATTGTGGAGGTGATGGACATCGTGTGGTAACCTGCCCTTTAAAGCCGAAGCTCACCGGGCATAGGGGGAGTCCGGTTGAGCTCAATGACCATCCAGTCCTCCGACCGCAAACCCTTGCTGCAAGTTCACCTCCGCCTCTCTGACTCTACTCACACCCTGGCTGCTCTGGTGGATTCTGGCGCCGAAGCCAACATAATGGACATCAAGCTGGCACGCCAACTGGGACTGGAGAACCTCCGTTTGACACCTCCTATTCCTGCCCGGGCACTGGACGGACACTTACTCGGATCGGTCACTCATGTCACGGCCCCCGGTCTTGATGGGTCTGTCCGAAACCATCAAGAGACTATCCAGTTTCACCTGCTCCCCTCTCCAGGCCAACCCCTCATCCTGGGTTACCCATGGCTCCGCCGGCACAACCCTCAGCTCGACTGGGTGACCGGGGTGATCAGGGAGTGGGGAGAGGACTGCCACCGAACCTGCCTGCTTGCTGCCGCACTACCCCCTCGGCCAGTACCTACTAACTCCGCCCCTGACCTCTCCCATGTCCCAGAATGCTACCATGGTCTCAGAGAAGTGTTTAACAAAGCAAGAGCCACATCTCTGCCCCCTCACCGACCGTACGACTGTGCCATCGACCTCCTCCCTGGAACAGCCCCTCCAAGGGGCCGTCTTTATTCGTTGTCTGCTCCTGAAAGAAGGTCCATGGAGGACTACATCAATGACTCTCTGTCCACAGGATTGATCCGTTCATCTTCATCTCCGGCTGGTGCTGGCTTCTTCTTTGTGGGGGAAGAGGGACGGATCTCTTCGCCCCTGCATCGACTACAGGGGACTCAACGACATCACAGTGAAAAACCGTTACCCTCTCCCTCTGCTCACCTCTGCTTTTGAGTTGCTCCAGGGAGCCACTGTTTTTACCAAGTTGGATCTCAGAAACGCTTACCACCTAGTGCGGATCCGGGAGGGAGATGAATGGAAGACCGCATTCAATACACCAACAGGCCACTACGAGTATCTGGTTATGCCTTTTGGCCTCACCAATGCTCCTGCTGTGTTCCAGGCTCTAGTGAATGATGTACTGCGGGACATGTTAAACAAGTTTGTCTTCGTTTACCTGGATGACATCTTAATCTACTCCAGAAACCTGTCTGAACACACCCGCCATGTCCAGCAAGTCCTTCATCGTCTTCTGGAGAATTCCTCTACGCCAAGGCAGAGAAATGTGAGTTTCACGTCAAGACAGTGGCCTTCCTGGGGTACATAGTGGCAGAGGGAAGTATCCAAATGGATCCTGCCAAAGTATCAGCAGTCACGTCATGGCCAGTTCCGGAGAACAGAAAGAAGCTGCAACAGTTTCTGGGGTTTGCTAACTTCTATAGAAAGTTTATCCGGAACTACAGTACCGTTGCTGCCCCTCTCACTGCTCTAACCAGCACCAAGCAACCCTTCACCTGGACCCCAGCAGCCGACAAGGCCTTCAGTACCCTCAAGTAAGGTTCACCTCCGCTCCCATCCTCCAGATGCCTGACGTGGACCGGCAATTCATTGTGGAGGTGGACGCCTCGGATGTGGGAGTTGGTGCTGTGATTTCTCAGTGGGCTGCGGAGGATAGGAAGCTCCATCCCTGTGCCTTTTTCTCACGTCGGTTGTCCCCCTCTGAGTGCAATTACGACATAGGGAACCGAGAGCTGCTGGCTGTGAAGCTTGCCTTGGAGGAGTGGCGTCACTGGCTGGAGGGGTCCACCATTCCATTTCTCGTTTGGACCGATCATAAGAACTTGGAGTACATCCGCACGGCCAAATGGTTGAACTCCCAGGCAGTCCCGCTGGGCCCTGTTCTTCACCAGGTTTAATTTCACTCTGTCATACCGGCCTGGATCACGCAACACCAAGCCAGACGCCCTCTCCCGTCAATTCCAGAAGGATGACAACCCCTCCAAGGATCCTGTGTCGATTCTGCCAAGTCCCTGCATCGTAGCAGCTCTGACCTGGGCTGTTGAGGAACAGGTGCTGGAAGCTCTCCGTAACCAGCCCGGTCCCAGCACTTGCCCTGCTGACCGCCTTTTTGTCCCCGAAAACCTAAGGTCCCAGGTCGTTCAGTGGGGACATGACTCCCGCCTAGCTTGTCACCCGGGCTCCACCCGCACTTACAACCTGCTCGCCCAGAGGTTCTGGTGGCCCGCTCTGAGAAAGGATGTACGGGAATTCGTCCAAGCCTGCCCCATCTGCAACCAACACAAGTCGTCCTGCCAGCCCCCCAGCCGGGTTGCTGCAGCCCCTGCCTGTGCCCAGACGTCCCTGGTCTCACATCGCCCTTGACTTTGTCACGGGGCTGCCCCCTTCAAGGGGCAAGACCGTCATTCTCACCATAGTTGACCGATTCAGCAAGATGGCACACTTCATTCCCCTCCCCAAGCTCCCAACCGCCAAGGAGACCGCCCAGGTGGTCCTGGAACACGTCTTCCGGATCCACGGACTGCCAAAGGATGTAGTTTCTGACCGTGGTCCACAATTCTCCTCCGCTTTTGGAAGGAGTTCTGTCACCTGCTGGGAGCCACAGTCAGTCTGACTTCCGGATTCCATCCCCAATCCAATGGGCAGTCAGAGCGGGCAAATCAGGAGCTCGAGAAGGCACTGCGATGCATGACTTCACGCAACCCCCACTCCTGGTCGCAGCAATTGACATGGGTGGAGTACGCACACAATTCTCTGACCTGCTCTGCCATCGGTATGTCCCCTTTCCAATGTGTTTATGGATACCAGCCTCCTCTATTTGCCAGTCAGGAAGGGGAGGTTACTTGCCCATCTGCACTTGCGTTTGCCCGTCGATGTCGCCGCACCTGGTCACAGGCCCGAGCCACACTTCTCAGATCCGTTGCCAGCTACACTACCGGGGCCAACCGTCGGAGAATCCCTGCTCCCACCTACCATGTTGGTCAAAGGGTGTGGTTGTCATCAAGGAACCTGCCACTCAGGGTGGAGTCGCAGAAGTTGGCACCTCGGTTCATTGGCCCATTCCCTATCATAAGAGTGATTAGCCCAACTGCTGTCCGGCTCCAACTGCCTAATTCCATGAGGGTGCACCCCACTTTCCATGTGTCTAAGATTAAGCCCATTCATGAGAGTCCGCTGGTCCCTGCTGCGCCTTGTCCTCCTCCTCCACGGCTCGTCGATGGTGGTCTGGTTTACACCGTCCGCCGCCTGCTTCGGTCCAGACGGAGGGGTAGGGGTCTCCAGTACCTCATTGACTGGGAGGGCTATGGACCTGAGGAAAGGACCTGGGTGCCAGCTAGTCGGATTGTGGATAGGACTCTCATCACCGCCTTCCACCAACGGCATCCTGATCAACCTGCAATCCGTAGGGGCCGCCCCAGAGGGATCCCTAACCGTCCTGCCCGCTCGGCTTCCTGTCCTGTGCCTGATCCTGTCTCGGGACCTGTCCCATCTCCCCGACCACGGCCCTCCGGCTTCCTCCGAGGATGAGGGCGTTCGCTCGGGACCGTTCGGAGGAGTTCTAGCCCTCCTCCGGCTCCCCTCCTCCCGCCCGGCGTGGTGTTGCTCTTGGGACTTCTGGGGCCGTCCCCTTGGGGGGTTCTGTCATGAGCCCTCTCACTCCACCGGGTTACCACCTTAATGTGTTTCCACTATCTTCCACTCTGCTCATCTCTCTCTCTCTACTCAGCCTAACGAGCTCCACCTGTTCCTGCTCTGCTCGGCTCGAATTACTCTGCCAGCTGCGCTGCATTACCCACTAACCTCTCCCAGTATTTAAAGTCCCGTCTTTCAGCTCTCCTTTGTCAGATCGTCTGCAAAGCTCACACCCGGAACCTGTGTGCTCGCGCTTCTGGCTCACCCTTGTTTTGTGACCCCGGACCTGCCTGATTCTTGGATACTCTTCTGCCCCAGGAAAACCAGACCTGCTCTCTGCCATCACGACTCCTGACTACTCTTCGACCCCGGTAACTCTGACCAGCCTTCTGCCTTGCTACAACGTATTTGGATTTCCCTTGAACTGTACTTCTGCCTTGTTTCATCCGCCCCGTTGTGTCTGTGTTTCCTCCCCCCAGGACTTCTGGACCACCAACCACCGGCGTCATCGGACGCATCGCTGCCACTGGGGGGCACAGACCCAGCACATTGGACGGGATAACCCCTGGAGCCTTCACTCACTCCCCTACTTCCCTTTTCCCTTAAGTTTTAATAAACTTTCTGGTGTGACGCAATTGTGGTCCTCTTGTCGTCTGTCTGAACCGTGACACTAAGAACATTTTCCAACTGGTTTGACATTGGGAATGTTCTCAAATAGTTCAGAGAACGTTAAGAAACAACGTTCTTTTGTGGGAATATCAGTACTTCAGCGTGACGTTTCCTAAAGGTTTCCTCATGGTTATATTTAAAGGGGATTTTTTGTTGTTGTTGTCATAAACATCACAATTATCCAAACCACAATCTAGAACTAGCACATTTTCATTTCACTGGTAGAATCAGGAAGTTTTGACTTCCTGTGTATTTGTCTGCTCATAGTGACCCACAAAGTCCGGCATTCGTAGTGAATGCAGATACCGCCCACTAAGGTAGATGGGGTGTGCCCACAAACTTGGATGATGGCATTGTGTACTTCGAACGAACAACACACAGCAATCTCAGAACTTCTGTAGGCAAGATTTTTTTTGACAATGTTTGTTTTTCACTAACGTTTGTCATCATGCCTGTTTGGTGTTCTGTGCCTGGCTGTGCTAATTACAAACAAGCACAAAAATGAGTTATCTTTCACCATTCTAGCTACCAGAGATTTACCCTGATGAGGAATCAATTTCGACGACAGCTCAGAAGTAATGCGATAACATCGGGACACTGAAAGGTATAAAATCAAGACTACAACAATAAGACAAAAAAAGAAACAAATATACACTATTGTACAGTTTGAACGACAGTTGAACTGTGCCAGCATAACATTAACATTAGGGTAGACTAATTGAACATGCATACATGTGCACAGGCAAAAGAGATTACATTTCCAACCATATCTAGCCTATTATAAATAAATATGGCATAACCCTCAACCTTTGCACAGTGACCAGACCGTACAAATGTATCTAGGTAGGTAAGCAGACAATATCTACCGACAACCATGTCTATCAGTATAGTAAAACCAGCTTCAGTTTTAGAGATTTACAACAGTAAATTGTTGTATTATTGTTTCTACTCACTGTTTGCTAGTAAACTTAGCCAGCTAGCTTGCTGGATATACAATATTTGTTATTTAGATCCGTTCGAAATCCTATCTTGCGTCATGCCTATAATTTTGTGAGATTGAAATGCATCCACGTTTATAATCATAACCGCTGTCAACCCTCATCAATTATGTTACATAGCTAGCTAGTAAAATTACAAGTTACAAACGCGAGACGTGGCACATTCGTGTTGGTGAGAGGAATCACTTGGCCAGTTCTTTCAGTTTTGCCCAAAGGATTGTGTTGTTACTAGCCGCCTCCTTTCAGAGACTGGAAAAAATGTGTTCTCTTGTATATTTAGCAATTAATCTGCTGATAGGAACATTGCTGAAAGATGTCCGATGGCTCTATCGAACAAGGACAACCATATCTACAAACACAAAAATGTATAGTGCGATCAGTATAACACAGAGTGTTTGCGATATGCCACAAAGCAGGACTACATTTATTTTTAGATCTCAACCCCCCCCCCTTCATAGGGTGTATCATTCAGCGCGCGAAGCCCAGACCTGCCTTCCTCCTGGGCAATTATGTGTGAAACACATCTCACTGTCCTAGAAATGCCTCGGACATGATGAAAACAAGCCTAGATTCCCCAAGGGTGAAATTCCCCTTTAAAGTCATGTTCTCAAGTTGTTCCAAAAACCTTAAGAAACAACATCATTTGGTGGGAATTTCAGTCCAACGTTTCCTACAGGTTTCCTCATGGTTATTCTGTTATGGTAATTTTTTTGTGGATTTTACCTCCTTTTTCTCCCCATTTAAAATCTTGTCTCATCACTGCAACTCCCCAACTGGCTCGGGAGGCGAAGGTCAAGTCACGCGTCCTCCGAAACATGACCCGCCAAACCACACTTCTTAACACCCGCCCGCTTAACCCGGATGCCAGCCACACAAATGTGTCAGAGGAAACACTGTTCACCTGATGACCGAGGTCAGCCTGCAGGCACCCGGCCCACCACAAGGAGTTGCTAGAGTGCGATTAGCCAAGTAAAGCCCCCCACCCCGGCCAAACCCTCACCTAACCCGGACGACGCTGGGCCAATTGTGTGCCGCCCTATGGGACTCCCGATCACGGCCGGTTGTGATACAGCCCAGGATCGAACCCGGGTCTGTAGTGACGCCTCTAGTGCCTTAGACCGCTGTGCCACTCGGGAGGCCCCCTTATGGTTATTTTTAAAGTCATGTTCCCAGAACGTTCAGAGAACGTTAAGAAACAACTTTTTTCAATGTGAATTTCAGTACTTCAGCATAATGTTTCCTACAGGTTTCCTCATGGTTCTATTCAAAGTCATGTTCTCAAATTGTTCCAAGAACGTTAAGAAACAATGTACTTCTGTGGGAATTTCAGTACTTCAGCGTAACGTTTTCTGCAAATTTCCTCATGGTTTTACTTAAAGTCATGTTCTCAGAACATTAAGAAGACTTTCCATAAAAACCATAAGAAAACATTAGAACGTTCTAAGAATGTTATTTTAAAACATATACACTACCGTTCAAAAGTTTGGGGTCACTTAGAAATGTCCTTGTTTTCGAAAGAAAAGCAATTTTGTTGTCCATTAAAATAACATCAAATTGATCAGAAATACAGTAGACATTGTTCATGTTGTAAATGGCTATTGTAGCTGGAAACGGCAGATTTTTTAATGTCCTGTGTTCCAATGGCATGTTGTGTTTGCTAAGTTTATCATTTTAAAAGGCTAATTGATCATTAGAAACCCCTTTTGCAATTATGTTAGGACAGCTGAAAACTGTTGTGCTGATTAAAGAAGCAATACAACTGGCCTTCTTGAGACTAGTTGAGTATCTGGAGCATCAGCAATTGTTGGTTCGATTATAGGATCAAAATGGCCAGAAACAAATAACTTTCTTCTGAAACTCGTAAGTCTATTCTTGTTCTGAGAAATGAAGGCTATTCCATGCGAGAAATTGGCAAGAAACTGAAGATCTCGTACAACGCTGTGTACTATTCCCTTCACAGAACAGTGCAAACTGGCTCTAACCAGAATAGAAAGAGGAGTGGGAGGCCCCGGTGCACAACTGAGCAGGAGGACAAATACATTAGAGTGTCTAGTTTGAGAAACAGACGCTTCACAGGTCCTCAACTTGCAGCTTCATTAAATAGTACTCGCAAAACACAGTCTCAACGTCAACAGTGAAGAGGCGACTCCGGGATGCTGACCTTCTAGGCAGAGTTGCAAAGAAAAAGCCATATCTCAGACTGGCCAATAAAAATAAAAGATTAAGATGGGCAAAAGAACACAGATACTGGACAGAGGAAGATTAGAAAAAAGTGTTATGGACAGACGATTCAAAGTTTGAGGTGTTCGGATCACAAAGAAGAACATTTGTGAGACGCAGACCAAATGAAAAGATGCTGGAGGAGTGCTTGATGCCATCTGTCAAGCATGGTGGAGGCAATGTGATGGTCTGGGGGTGCTTTGGTGGTGGTAAAGTGGGAGATTTCTACAGGGTAAAAGGGATCTTGAAGAAGGAAGGCTATCACTCCATTTTGCAACGCCATGTCATACCCTGTGGACAGTGCTTGATTGGAGCCAATTTCCTCCTAGAACAGGACAATGACCCAAAGCACAGCTCCAAACTATGCAAGAACTATTTAGGGAAGAAGCAGTCAGCTGGTATTCTGTCTATAGTGGAGTGGCCAGCATAGTCACCGGATCTCAACCCTATTGAACTGTTGTGGGAGCAGCTTGACCGTATGGTACGTAAGAAGTGCCCATCAAGCCAATCCAATTTGTGGGAGCTGCTTCAGGAAGCATGGGGTGAAATCTCTTCAGATTACCTCAACAAATTGTCAACTAGAATGCCAAAGGTCTGCAAGGCTGTAATTGCTGCAAATGGAGGATTATTTGACGAAAGCAAAGTTTGAAGGACACAATTATTATTTATATTAAAAATCATTATTTCTAACCTTGTCAATGACTACATTTCCTATGCATTTTGCTATATTTCCTATTCAAACTCATTTCATGTATGTTTTCATGGAAAACAAGGACATTTCTAAGTGACCCCAAAATGTTGAACGGTAGTGTACATTCCGTTCTCAGGGTCAACAAAACTCTCTCTATCCTCTATCTAAGTGTGTTCAGGAGTGTTGGCCTCACCCACTAATTGGCCACACCTGATCTTAATGAGTGCTTGTTTCCTTTGAAATGGGGTCTGTTTGAATAGACTAAATTGAACAGCTTTTATGAGTAAAAAACAAAAACATGGTATGCTAGCTCTATCCTGGTGGCGCAGTGGACTAATTCTATGGATAGAGAACAGAAGATCATAGCTTTGAATCTCACTGACATCATGACACGATAAAAAAGAAATGGGTTTGCATGCCTAAGCTGTGCTTGGAAGTCAAAACAGTTAACTTAAGCTAGCAGTGTTATTAAAAGTGTAATTGGATGGCGGACTGAAGATGGCGGTGCAAAATGCCTTGTGAAAAAGCTTAGAAATTAATGTCACTTAAACTGACCAAATAATAGTAATTTTACACTGATCTGTTCACTCATGGGCAACAACATTCAAAATTGATAACTCAAAACAATTTGTAAATCTAGAAAAATGTATTGACAAACACTACCAACGCAGTGAAAACAAAAACATGGCGGAGAGTAAACATGGAAAGAATGGAGAACCAAACTCTGAAAGTAAACTAAGTGACTCTTTGACTGACACGGATTACCTATTTTCACCACCATGTATGGTAAGTGTGGAAACAGAACTGCTAGAATCTGATAAATTAGGCATGCTTGAGTTAGTCGGTAAAGATACAGTGCCTTCGGAAAGTATTCAGACCCCTTGACTTTTTCCACATTTTGTTACGTTACAGCCTTATTCTAAAATGGATTAAATAAATAAAAATCCTCAGCAATCTACACACAATACCCCATAATCACAAAGCGAAAACAGTTTTGTTTTTTTCATTAGCAAATGTATAGAAAATAATAAAAAAACAGAAATACCTTATTTACATAGATATTCATACCCTTTGCTATGAGACTCGAAATTGAGCTCAGGTGCATCTTGTTTCCATTGATCATCCTGGAGATGTTTCTACAACTTGATTGGAATCCACCTGTGGTAAATTCAATTGATTGGACATGATTTGGAAAGGCACACACCTGTCTATATAAGGTCCCACAGTTGACAGTGCATGTCAGAGCAAAAACCAAGCCATGAGGTCGAAGGAATTGTCCGTAGAGCTCTGAGACAGGATTGTATCGAGGCACAGATCTGGGGAAGGGTACCAAAACATTTCTGCAGCATTGAAGGTCCCCAAGAACAGCTGGCCACCCGGCATAACTGAGCAATCGGGGGAGAAGGGCCTTGGTCAGGGAGGTGACCAAAAACCCGATGGTCACTCTGACAGAGCTCTAGAGTTCCTCTGTGGAGATGGGAGAAACTTCCAGAAGGGCAACCATCTCTGCAGCACTCCACCAATCTGGCCTTTATGGTAGAGTGGCCAGACGGAAGCCACTCCTCAGTAAAAGGCACATGACAGCCCGCTTGGAGTTTGCCAAAAGGCACCATAAGACTCTCAGACCATGAGAAACAAGATTCTCTGGTCTGATGAAACCAAGATTGAACTCTGGTCTGAATGCCAAGTGTCACGTCTGGAGGAAACCTGGCACCATCCCTACAGTGAAGCATGGTGGTGGTAGCATCATGCTGTGGGAATGTTTTTTAGCGGCAGGGACTGGGAGACTAGTCAGGATCGAGGCAAAGATGACTGGAGCAAAGTACAGAGAGATCCTTGATGAAAACCTGCTCCAGAGCGCTCAGGACCTCAGACTGGGGCGAAGGTTCACCTTCCAACAGGACAACGACCCTAAGCACACAGCCAAGACAAGGCAGGAGTGGCTTCGGGACAAGTCTCTGAATGTCCTTGAGTGGCCCAGCCAGAGCCCGGACTTGAACCCGATCTAACATCTCTGGAGAGACCTGAAAATAGCTGTGCTTTAACGCTCCCAATCCAACCTTACAGAGCTTGAGAAGATCTGCAGAGAAGAATGGGAGAAACTCCCCAAATACAGGTGTGCCAAGCTTGTAGTGTCATACCCAAGAAGACTCGATGCTGTAATCGCTGCCAAAGGTGCTTCAACAAAGTACTGAGTAAAGGGTCTGAATACTTATGTAAATGTGATATTTCTATTTTTTATTTGTAATAAATTTGCCCAAATTCTAAAAACCTATTTTGCTTTGTCATTATGGGGTATTGTGTGTAGATTGATGAGGGGAAAAAACGATGTAATACCTTTTAGAATAAGGCTGTAACGTAACAAAATGTGGAAAAAGTGAAGGGGTCTGAATACTTTCCGAAGGCACTGTATACATATGAGATGAAGGCGAGCTTTGAAATGAGTGATGAGAAAGCCGCGACACAGAAAAAACAACAAAAAAGCTGAAGGGTACAGTCAATGTAATCGAAGCTGACCTTAATGAACATAAAAGAGAGAAAAGTTGTTAAAATCATCCCTACTTGATATACAGACTAGATCAATGCGCGAACATCTGGTGTTTACTGGAATTAAAGAGGATGAAGGTGAGTGTGGTGAAATAATTAATGGTTAAAGCGTTACAGATCACAGGCGACACTGTCGACCAAATTATACTCGAACGCGTACATCATTTCGGACAGAGAGGACAGCGATACGAGCGCCCAATCGTTGCCAAATTCGCATCCTTTAACGATAAAATAATGGTTAAAAGCCTGGGAAAAAGACTCGCTGGCACGAAAATAGGAATGAATGATCAGTTCCCAAAGTAAATTGCAGAACGACACAAAGTACTTTATCTACTCTTCAAAGACAATGGACTAAAAGGGAGACGTATAGCTCTCGTCGTCGACAAGTTAAACATTGATAACCAACTGTTCCGAGACACCAAAACCACTCCGTGGCTATTCTAAATAAAATGTAATAAAATATAGTAAACTGAAATAATAAAATACAACAATTAATAAAGAAACTATAAATACACCATACTATTCAAATTAGGGAATGTTGTAAAATAATTCGTATTCTATTTTTTATGTATAGTATTTATAAATAGATAAAAGATAGGACAATTCATGAAATAATAATAATCCCCAAATACAAGGAGCTGGAACACAAAAGTACCCAAAGCCCGAAATTAGGCTGGAATCAACAAGGGTGAAATAAAAACACCACAGAGGACATAAAAGGCACAGTATGTGGGTATGTACGGGTGTATAATAGAGGGGAGTGCGGGTGTGTAAGAAGATGGGGTGCCATGGGTGATGTGTTTTGTGTGATTGGAAAAGTGTGATGAGTTAAGTGAGTGAGTAAGGAAAATGGTTGCAAATGCCAGAGCCCATGTGTGTCTGCGAGCAAGAGTTGTGACAGAGCGAGAGTATTCACCCTTGCGCAGATATGGGATATACATTTTAAAATTAAAATCATGTTTTTAAAAATCATGTTTTTATTTTTGTCATGATGGAACGGTGCCAACCCTATATCCTAGACACCGACCTGAGCGACCCACCCACTAAGGAGAAGTTCTGATCCGTTTTATAGACCTACTGTATAATTCCTACTACTTGCGGTTGTTTTGGGTAACAATCCTGTGTAGAAGTGCTTATATTATTATGCATATTATTTGTCAATTGTGGGAATAAATTAAGATATGCACAATTTTTATATACACTACCAGTCGAAAGTTTGGACACACCTACTCATTCAAGGGGTTTTCTTTATTTTTTACTATTTTTTACATTGTAGAATAATAGTGAAGACATCAAAACTATGAAATAACACATATGGAATCATGTAGTAACCAAAAAAGTGTTAAACAAATCAATTTGAGATTCTTCAAATAGCCACCCTTTGCCTTGATGACAGCTTTGCAGACTCTTGGCATTCTCTCAACCAGCTTCACCTGGAATGCTTTTCCAACAGTCTTGAAGGACTTCCCACATATGCTGAGCACTTGTTGGCTGCTTTTCTTTCACTCTGCCGTCCGACTCATCCCAAACCATCTCAATTGGGTTGAGGTCGGGGGATTGTGGAGGCCAGGTTATCTGATGCAGCACTCCATCACTCTCCTTCTTGGTAAAATAGCCCTTACACAGCCTGGAGGTGTGTTGGGTCATTGTCCTGTTGAAAAACAAATGATAGTCCCACTAAGCGCAAACCAGATGGGACGGTGTATCTCTGCAGAATGCTGTTGTAGCCATGCTGGTTAAGTGTGCCTTGAATTCTAAATAAATCACAGACAGTGTCACCAGCAAAGCACCCCCATACCATAACACCTCCTCCTCCATGCTTTACGGTGGGAACTACACATGCAGAGATCATCCGTTCACCCACACCATATCTCACAAAGACATGGAGGTTTGAACCAAAAATCTCAAATTTGGACTCCAGACCAAAGAACACATTTCCACCGGTCTAATGTCCATTGCTCGTGTTTCTTGGCCCAAGCAAGTCTCTTCTTATTATTGGTGTCCTTTAGTAGTGGTTTCTTTGCAGCAATTCGACCATGAAGGCCTGATTCACACAGTCTCCTCTGAACAGTTGATGTTGAGATGTGTCTGTTACTTGAGCTGTGTGAAGCATTTATTTGGGCTGCAATCTGAGGTGCAGTTAACTCTAATGAACTTATCCTCTGCAGCAGAGGTAACTTGAAGAAACACTTGAAGAAACTTTCAAAGTTCTTGAAATTTTCCGGATTGACTGACCTTCTTGTCTTAAAGTAATGATGGACTGTCATTTCTCTTTGCTTATTTGAGCTGGTCTTGCCATAATATGGACTTTGTCTTTTACCAGATAGGGCTATCTTCTGTATACCAACCCTACCTTGTCACAACACAACTGAATGGCTCAAACGCATTAAGAAGGAAAGAAATTCCACAAATTAACTTTTAACAAGGCACACCTGTTAATTGAAATGCATTCCAGGTGACTATCTCATGAAGCTGGTTGAGAGAATGCCAAGAGTGTGCAAAGCTGTCATCAAGGCATAGGGTGGTTTTCAGAAAGTTGTATAATTATTTTCAGATAGCCTGTAATCTCCCAGGAAAACGTTTTCAGAACCTCCCTGCAACCTAAACAGACTACATTTTCACTTATGTTCTCAGAACGTTTCAACAGTCAGGAAACGTATGGCTTCCTTCGTTCCCAGAACCAATGGGAACCCAAAAACGTACGTTCTCACAACTTCCAAAAAAACAAATGTGCTATTGGGATTACACTCCATTGACTGGATAGTGATGCACCTGTAAACTCGCTGCACAGAAACAAGTGCTGGTTCCTTTAACATTGGATGTAGTGTAGTAAGGCACCAAAAGCTAGTCTGTGAGGGGGACTTCACTTCACAGAGGCACCAGCTGCGTCTTTCTCCAGCATTGATGCCCATTTGAGATTGCTTATTCGGTAAATGCATGATCTAGATTTCGAGAGATTGAATTAACCGTTGACATTTGGATGCATTGCGTTCCGTACCCTCCCTGATGCTCAAGCTGTGCTAAAGCATTTTCAACTACGGCCGGTCCGCGGCAGAGGAGAAAGGGGAAGAGAGAGAGACCTATTTTTTTTCTTGAGATTAAGCTGAATTAGATAGGCTGAAATAAATTCAAGATACTTGTCAATTTCAAGACAAGTAAGTACTCTAAGGAAACGGCAATTGTTCAGCGTTTGGAGAAATTGGACCACTAATTTTCTTCAAAGAAAAGTAGAGGATAATTTCCAACTGTTTGGATGCGGATAAAAGAGAACGAATCAATGCCCCAAAGAACTGGTACCGCAAGGATATACGGAAAGAGGAACCGATTTGTAAATGGTTCTTGAGTGAGTAGCCTTGTCGATACGCGCATATAGCAGGTTATTTCTCACTATACCAGCGTGCAAGAGGCTACCCCATATTAAGGGCTACCCGCGAAAGCGTATTGCAATAGAAAACTGGGGTTTGCATTGCACAAACGGCTGCGGTTTATTCCTTCCCGATAAAGCCAAACGAGGCTACACCTGTTCCATAAAGAGAAATTATACCAAAAGAGATAGAAGGAGAAGCACTGCTAAAAACAGCAAAAACGACGATTGACGTTGAAGAGCCAGGTAAGAAAGTGTTCAAGTCTACAATGACTGCTTGTGCACTGCTCTTCTGAGATAATAATTTTGAGAAATGGTAGGCTATTGACTTTCATTATGTATTGTTTAGGGTTAATAGGATTATTTGAGAATATAAGGCCACATCATCGTCATGTCAATAGCCTATACAAGATGCCTTATCGGTCCCTCAAATGTGCCATTGGGGTTTGCGTTGCGTCATTTGAATAACCTGATTTATCTGCCCCCCCTCATTCATTCCTATCCTATATATTTTTTTCTATCTCAATTATGATGAGTTAAGTTCATCAAATGTCTTCCAATAGGAATTGCCTCACACAGCTATCCTCTCTGAAAAGTAAATTGTTGCATTTGTGCTTTTGTAATGTAGGCTAGATGGGGTTTCAAATTGAGATAGGCTAAGCCTATTTGATGTTTGGGACTTGAAGGCATATCATACATCTGCTATATCATTGACAAAAAACATCTAAGGAAAATTCCAGCCACAAAATTGGTTGGAAGACTAACTGTCTTTCTTTGGGATGTACAGTAAGTGTCATTCAGGGCCGATTTCCATAGACCATGGACAGGACTGCCCTAGCCTTTTGGGGGCCCTAAGCGAGATTTGGTTGGGGGCCCCACCTTGCATGGCCAAAAAAATTTGGTTTAAAAATTAATTTCCTGCAATTCTACACCCTTTGTCATGGGGCGTAGAGAAAATGTTGCAGTTTTATTATAACTAACTTCATGCATTTTACTCATTTTGTCATAGGGCAGAGAGAAAAATTAGCATTTTTTCAGCAAATGTTCTGCAATTTTACACATTTTGCCATGGGGTGGAGAGACATTTTTGCAGTTTAAAAGCTAATCTCCTGCAATTCTACACATTTTGCCATGACTTGTGCCATGTTAACATGATATCTGAGTGAGAGTGTCTAACAAAATCAATGGGGGCCCCTGGAGGTCAGGGCCCCTGGGCCCAGTCAGTAATTTGGCCATGATTACTACAAGGTTTAGATAGCCGGCTAGACTAATTTACCAATCTAAAAATGTTTGGTGACATGGGCTAAATGAGTGACTGTCAGTGACCAAAAAAAGCAGCCCTGACCACAGATGGCATAAATCTGATTAGGAAGCCTCACCTGTGACAGCCTATATGCTCACAAGGTTCTGATGAATGTCAACTCCATCTGAGTTAGAATAAGATATTAATTAGCTAGAGTAATTGATTGATTTGATTGGTGTTCACTGATTAATTAATTGATTAGTTTACACTTTTGTGTTTTGCAGTTGCTGAGAGCCTCATACAGTATATGACATTCCCTTGCACATTTAAATAATGTATTCCATCCATTTATCTGATGATTGAAGGTTTAGAATAAGGGAGACAAATATGTTGAAGGATATTGTCAATCAAATTAATATGTTTGAATTGCTTGATTGGCCTCTGACAGGTGTGTGTGTGTGTGAGAGAGAGAAAGAGAGGGCATGCACATGTAGTGGTGGGTGGATGCTCAGGTGTGTTAGTTGGTGATTCAGAAGGCTATTTGGCACCCCCTTGTGGACTACATTTGTGCACCTAAAGCCATTCAAGAGTTCTTACTTCCCCTCAAAGAGATACAATCATGTTCCTAACCATAACCACAATCCTGGATTTAGCCTTGACCCACCAGCCACCATTTTGAAAACACTGCTCTACATTTCATCAAACTAATTGTTGAGCAACTAGTGCTTACCATTTAGACATATTAGGGCTTTGGTTTCTTACTACACTATTTCATGGCTTAAGACCTGCATTCAGCCAGGGAAGAAAATACATCTTTTGTTGGTAGGTAGGTCACACGCCAAAGCCACATCTGAGTTCTGAAAACATGGGATTTTCTTAGTGTTAAACTGAGATGGATAACCTACAACTGTCAGGATATGTGTGTGTGTAGTGTGTGTAGTGTGTGTGTGTGTGCGTGTGTGTGTGTGTGTGCGTGTGTGCAGTAGACTGGACGTGAGGCCCACACGGGGTGCCGTGACATTCCTCCCAGGTTGTGTTGAAGGTTAATTATCATCACCCACTCTCCCCTGCACAGTTAGTGACAGAGTGACAGTCACTAGTCCTTAACAAAGTCCCATTTCCTCTAAGTGGGCATGGGCCAGCTCTATCGTGCTCAGCATCTGTCTGAGTTCATTTAGCCAGCCATCCGCATTCCCCTCTCTCAGGCAGCCTGCTGAAAACACACATGGGCGTGCACATACAGGCACGTGTGCCCACATGCAGGTGCACAGACACACACACACACACACACATGCAGGTACGCACCACATGCAAGCAAGCACACACACAATGCATGCATCCTGTATGCATTAAATATGGCCATTTTTATCCTGAGATTATTTATCTATTTGCATAGCTGACTCCTCCCATAGGTCACATTTAGCATATTCATTCCGCCGGTTTGTTTGCTGTTGAATTTCAGGTGGAGTAATTTCCTCAAGGGTACACTAACACTGTCCCTCATGTGTTTGACACTGCATCTTAATGGCCCCAGGTCCAACTCTCTGACCACCATTTGTGCACTAGCGGAGACTCTCCAAGGTTGAATGGGGGATCCTTGGATTATCTGCATAAGCTTTCATTACCAAAGTGCTGCACACAGGAAATTGTTTTTTCCGAAATATTCCCTAATATTGCTCAGAGTATAACGATGTTAGGTAAACAGCTACACCCCCAAAATCCAAATGAAGTTTTCACCTCTTCCTCTGCTGAATGTCTGCCTGATCAAACACCTGTGTGTTGTTGCAATTTGCATCGGCTGACAGAAAAGTGAAGTAAGATGCATGATCTCATTGAATGCTTGATCAATTGATGGATTGGACACCGAGGCACAACTCCCTAGTGTAGGGAAGGTTAACAGGCCTGCTGCATCCACCGTTCACCATCTGATGGAGAGTGATCTCTACAGAATTGAGACAAGGACTATCATTCACCACATTTAACTTCAAGGGCCACTTTCAGGGCATTTGACAATCCGAACATTACACAGGGGACAAATTCTGTTTGAGAAGCTTATGACTCAGCTAATGGAAATATGCTTTAAAACTTTGTCAGTCAGGAAAACTCTGCGAACTTGTGGCGAGTGTAGAGCCAAGAGTTTTTCCAGACCACATGACCTGACCAGTGAAAAACTTCGGGCCCTATAGTTTACCTGGTCAGGTTATGTTGTCAGGAAAACTCTGGGCCCTTTATACATGTGATAGAAATGTTATTATGGAGGACATAAAAGGGAGTTTGAGTTTGTAGCAATAGATATTTCTACTGCTGCATAATTACTGTTTGTTTCCAAAGCTCATTCCAATATTAGCAATTGGGATTGGCCGCTTCAGGCTTTGAACACATTTAAAATATTAATTCATTAACTTGCAATGATCTGAAAGCTGTGAGTGTGCTCTATGAAATGATTCAGCTAGGATGACTGGCTTTCTAAGACGATCGATAAAAGTCCATGTCAGCCACTGATGACAGTGATGGATAGGAGGAGAATATAGACTGGGTGACTTGGGTCTCAGTCACACCTGTGGAACAATGAACTTAAACATGTTATATAGCCTAGTTATAACATATCTACATATGTTATGTTATAGTAACAAATATGTTACCATGGCTGGATCTCATCTTGTTGTTTCTGTGTTCCTATTTGCAACACTCGTACGCACATTGTGCTCGTATCTAACGTACACAGGTATGTCTTACAATGTTTCCACTTAAAAGCTATGATCAATGAAATTAACATCTGAATGCATTCACATGTGGGTCGCTCTGGATAAGAGCGTCTGCTAAATGACGTAAATGTAATGTAAATGTATTGATTCTGTGTCCTGTAGCATTGAACTGGATAGCCAGTGGCAAGCTCACCAAGCCCTACTGAGCTGTGCATCACATTTCAACGGCGTCTGATGCAAATTGGCTCTGAAGTGGGCTCTCCTGAATCTTGGGCTTTCGCACAAGACATGGGGATGCTTAACTTCCCTGTTGTACATTGACATAGGTAAATTGTCTGTGTTTGCCATAGCCTCAACTTCAATACTATTCAGCGATGTATTTTCATTTCCTCTGCAACCAATCAATAACAAACTAATAAGCAATCATATTCCGCAGCACACAGTCCTAATAATCTATAATTAACATTTTATTTCAGAGGTGTTCAATTAGTATGGATTTCGTTTTTGACTGTGAAATACTGTAGTCGATTATGACAGTGGTCTGAGGACTTCTCTGTCAGACAGTCATACATATGTACATAATACATAATATTACATAATACATGTTTTGCATGGACAGGAGTTTTCCCTTACCATGTGACCTGAGCAGGAAAATCTCTGGGCCCATGTTATAGCCTTTAACTAACTAGGGATGATAGTTTTTTCTTCATGCTCAAGGAAAACTCCTGGTCCTAGAATGTCCAAGGCAGGTGTCTATGGTTGGTTTCCTTGTGTCAGTAGGTTTCTTTGTGAATATATGAAAGACAATAGATTTGCAGGTTTTTTTCTGGATCAAAAAGAGACTTAGGTGGTGGGTGTGGCATGGCCCCCTGCCACGCCCCCTGCCACGCCCACCACCTAAGTCCCTTTTTGATATAGAAAACCCCCTGCAAAAGGGTGCGGTTGGTCCGTCAGTGTGGCTGAATTTTTGAGTATTTTAGAGCCCCCCATCTGGGTGGTGTAGAGACATTTTTTGAATTTTGAATCCAATTTCCTGCAATTCTACAAAATCTGGTAAAATAAATAATGTTAAATTCATAGTTTTGGCGTTTTCAATTCTTCCTGACTGTCTAGCTTTTATTTTGGTGATAGTTAGTTCTCAAAGATTATATTATAAAAATATATATAGGTCCATTATCTTTTCTACATAGTTTATATCTGGTATTAGTCGTTTAAGTCAACACTGAAAGCATTTTACCATCCCGAAAATTATTATTATATACATATATTTTTTATTTATGTATTATTATTTTACACTGTTTGGACTTAAGTGGCCTGAAAAAACGCTTAGGCGGCCCGCCTAAGGATTTCAATGGCAGAACAATCCCTGATTTGTAACTTGTTGCCATGAACTAATGGGGCAGTTTAAAGATGACATCTACCATCCACTCAAAAGGGTCAGTTTTACTTTTTTAAGGCCGAGCTCTACCCACACCCGCAACGTTCAGTCCTTACACTACCCAGGCCCGAGTGCTTCTGCCAAATTTAAGGCCCGGCCCGACCTCCTCCGTTAGTAAATCCATTAACTGCTCCTCTCTGTCTGTCACTTGATTGCTCTGCTTGGGCTGCTCTGACAGATATATTAGAGAAAGGAGGAGATAGGAATCCCATTGGGTGGAATGGAGGAACGTATAACGCCCCACCCAGCAGACTGTCGACCAATTGCGTTCACGTTGTCATGCTGCGTCACGTGGTTGCTAAGCTAATCGTCACGCAATCCCTTCTCAAAGTTAGGGTATGAGTCAAGAAACGTGCCTATTTTACTCCAAAGTACACTAAATCAAATCAAATCAAAATGTATTTGCCACATGCACCGAATACAACAGGTGTAGACATTACAGTGAAATGCTTACTTACAAGCCCTTAACCAACAATGCATATACAGTGGGGGAAAAAAGTATTTAGTCAGCCACCAATTGTGCATGTTCTCCCACTTAAAAAGATGAGAGAGGCCTGTAATTTTCATAATAGGTACACGTCAACTATGACAGACAAATTGAGAATTTTTTTCTCCAGAAAATCACATTGTAGGATTTTTAATGAATTTATTTGCAAATTATGGTAGAAAATAAGTATTTGGTCAATAACAAAAAGTTTTTCAATACTTTGTTATATACCCTTTGTTGGCAATGACACAGGTCAAACGTTTTCTGTAAGTCTTCACAAGGTTTTCACACACTGTTGCTGGTATTTTGGCCCATTCCTCCATGCAGATCTCCTCTAGAGCAGTGATGTTTTGGGGCTGTCGCTGGGCAACACGAACTTTCAACTCCCTCCAAAGATTTTCTATGGGGTTGAGATCTGGAGACTGGCTAGGCCACTCCAGGACCTTGAAATGCTTCTTACGAAGCCACTCCTTCGTTGCCCGGGCGGTGTGTTTGGGATCATTGTCATGCTGAAAGACCCAGCCACGTTTCATCTTCAATGCCCTTGCTGATGGAAGGAGGTTCACTCAAAATCTCACGATACATGGCCCCATTCATTCTTTCCTTTACACGGATCAGTCGTCCTGGTCCCTTTGCAGAAAAACAGCCCCAAAGCATGATGTTTCCACCCCCATGCTTCACAGTAGGTATGGTGTTCTTTGGATGCAACTCAGCATTCTTTGTCCTCCAAACACGACGAGTTGAGTTTTTACCAAAAAGTTCTATTTTGGTTTCATCTGACCATATGACATTCTCCCAATCCTCTTCTGGATCATCCAAATGCACTCTAGCAAACTTCAGATGGGCCTGGACATGTACTGGCTTAAGCAGGGGGACACGTCTTGCACTGCAGGATTTGAGTCCCTGGCGGCGTAGTGTGTTACTGATGGTAGGCTTTGTTACTTTGGTCCCAGCTCTCTGCAGGTCATTCACTAGGTCCCCCCGTGTGGTTCTGGGATTTTTGCTCACCGTTCTTGTGATCATTTTGACCCCACGGGGTGAGATCTTGCGTGGAGCCCCAGATCGAGGGAGATTATCAGTGGTCTTGTATGTCTTCCATTTCCTAATAATTGCTCCC
Source organism: Coregonus clupeaformis (assembly GCF_020615455.1). Taxonomy (NCBI): domain Eukaryota; kingdom Metazoa; phylum Chordata; class Actinopteri; order Salmoniformes; family Salmonidae; genus Coregonus; species Coregonus clupeaformis. The sequence goes on from NC_059196.1 coordinate 9,151,236, forward strand.
ACAGTTGATTTCTTCAAACCAAGCTGCTTACCTATTGCAGATTCAGTCTTCCCAGCCTGGTGCAGGTCTACAATTTTGTTTCTGGTGTCCTTTGACAGCTCTTTGGTCTTGGCCATAGTGGAGTTTGGAGTGTGACTGTTTGAGGTTGTGGACAGGTGTCTTTTATACTGATAACAAGTTCAAACAGGTGCCATTAATACAGGTAACGAGTGGAGGACAGAGGAGCCTCTTAAAGAAGAAGTTACAGGTCTGTGAGAGCCAGAAATCTTGCTTGTTTGTAGGTGACCAAATACTTATTTTCCACCATAATTTGCAAATAAATTCATAAAAAATCCTACAATGTGATTTTCTGGATTTTTTCCCCTCAATTTATCTGTCATAGTTGACGTGTACCTATGATGAAAATTACAGGCCTCTCTCATCTTTTTAAGTGGGAGAACTTGCACAATTGGTGGCTGACTAAATACTTTTTTTCCCCCACTGTGTGTGTGTATATATATATATATATTTTTTTTTTTAAAGAATAAAAGCAAATAACTAAAGAGCAGCAGTAAAATAACAGTAGGGAGGCTATATACAGGGGGGTACCGGTGCAGAGTCAATGTGTGGGGGCACCGGCTAGTCGAGGTAATTGAGGTACATGTGAGTAGAGTTAAAGTGACTATGCATAAATAATAAACAGAGTAACAGCAGCGTAAAAGAGGGGGATGGGGTGGGGGTGCAGTGCAAATAGTCCGGGTAGCCATGATTAGCTGTTCAGGAGTCTTATGGCTTGGGTGTAGAAGCTGTTGAGAAGCCTTTTGGACCTAGACTTGGTGCTCTGGTACCGCTTGCCATGCGGTACTAGGGTGGCTGGAGTCTTTGACAATTTTGAGGGCCTTCCTCTGACACCGCCTGGTATAGAGGTCCTGGATGGCAGGAAGCTTGGCCCCGGTGATGTACTGGGCCATACGCACTACCCTCCGCAGTGCCTTGCGGTCGGAGGCCGAGCAGTTGCCATACCAGGCGGTGATGCAACCAGTCAGGATGCTCTCAATGGTGCAGCTGTAGAACTTTTTGAGGATCTGAGGACCCATGCCAAATCTTTTCAGTCTCCTGAGGGGGAATAGGCTTTGTCGTGCCCTCTTCACGACTGTCTTGGTGTGTTTGGACCATGATAGTTCGTTGGTGATGTGGATAACAAGGAACTTGAAGCTCTCAACCTGTTCCGCTACAGCCCCGTCGATGAGAATGGGGGCGTGCTCAGTCCTCTTTTTTTCCCTGTAGTCCACAATCATCTCCTTTGTCTTGATCACGTTGAGGGAGAGGTTGTTATCCTGGTACCACACGGCCAGGTCTCTGACCTCCTCCCTATAGGCTGTCTCATCATTGTCGGTGATCAGGCCTACCACTGTTGTGTCGTCAGCAAACTTAATGATGGTGTTGGAGTCGTGCCTGGCCTGAGGGGCCCCCGTGTTGAGGATCAGCGTGGCAGATGTGTTGTTACCTACCCTTATCACTTGGGGTCGGCCCGTCAGGAAGTCCAGGATCCAGTTGCAGAGGGAGGTGTTTAGTCCCAGGATCCTTAGCTTATTGATGAGCTTTGAGGGCACTATGGTGTTGAACGCTGAGCTGTAGTCAATGAATAGCATTCTCACGTAGGTGTTCCTCTTTTCCAGGTGGGAAAGGGCAGTGTGGAGTGCAATAGAGATTGCATCATCTGTGGATCTGTTGGGGCGATATGCAAATTGGAGTGGATCTAGGGTTTCTGGGATAATGGTGTTGATGTGAGCCATGACCAGCCTTTCAAAGCACTTCATGGCTACAGACGTGAGTGCTACGTGTCTGTAGTCATTTAGGCAGGTTATCTTAGTGTCCTTGGGCACAGGGACTATGGTGGTCTGCTTGAAACATGTTGGTATTACAGACTCAGTCAGGGACATGTTGAAAATGTCAGTGAAGACACTTGCCAGTTGATCAGCACATGCTCGGAGTACACGTCCTGGTAATCCGTCTGGCCCTGCGGCCTTGTGAATGTTGACCTGCTGAAAAGTCTTACTCACATCGGCTACGGAGAGCGCGATCACATAGTCATCTGGAACAGCTGGTGCTCTCATGCATGCTTCAGTGTTGCTTGCCTCGAAGCGAGCATAGAAGTGATTTAGCTCGTTTGGTAGGCTTGTGTCACTGGGCAGCTCGTGGCTGTGCTTCCCTTTGTAGTCTGTAGTAGTTTTGAAGCCCAGCCACATCCGACGAGCGTCAGAGCCGGTGTAGTACAATTCAATCTTAGTCCGGTATTGACTCTTTACCTGTTTGATGGTTCGTTGGAGGGCATAGCTGGATTTCTTATAAGCGTCCGGGTTAGAGTCCCGCTCCTTGAAAGCGGCAGCTCTACCCTTTAGCTCAGTGCGGATGTTGCCTGTAATCCATGGCTTCTGGTTGGGGTATGTACGTACGGTCACTGTGGGGACGACGTCATCAATGCACTTATTGATGAAACCAGTGACTGATGTGGTGTACTCCTCAATGCTATCTGAAGAATCCCGGAAAATATTCCAGTCTGCGCTAGCAAAACAGTCCTGTAGCTTAGCATCTGCATCATCTGAGTCACTGGTGCTTCCTGCTTTAGTTTTAGCTTATAAGCAGGAATCAGGAGGATAGAGTTATGGTCAGATTTGCCAAATGGAGGGCGAGGGAGAGCTTTGTATGCGTCTCTGTGTGTGTTGTAAAGGTGGTCTAGAGTATTTTTTCCTCTGGTTGCACATTTAACATTCTGGTAGAAATGAGGTAGAACGGATTTAAGTTTCCCTGCATTAAAGTCCCCGGCCACTAGGAGCGCTGCCTCTGGATGAGCGTTTTCCTGTTTACTTATGGCCTTATACAGCTCATTGAGTGCAATCTTAATGCCAGCATCGGTTTGTGGTGGTAGATAGACAGCTACGAAAAATATAGATGAAAAGTCTCTTGGTAAATAGTGTGGTCTACAGCTTATAATGAGATACTCTACCTCAGGCGAGCAAAACCTCGAGACTTCCTTAGTATTGGATTTTGTTCACCAGCTGTGGTCACTACATGACCAAGGGTATATGGACACCTGTTCGTCAAACATCTCATTCCAAAATAATGGGCATTAATATATGGAGTTGGTCCCCCCCTTTGCTGCTATAACAGCCTCCACTCTTCTGGGAAGGCTTTCCACTAAATGTTGGAACATTGTTGCGGGGAATTGCTTCCATTCAGCCACGAGCATTAGTGAGTTCAGGCACTGATTTTGGGCGATTAGGCCTGGCTCACAGTTGGCGTTCTAATTCATCCAAAGGTGTTCGATGGGGCTGAGGTCAGGGCTCTGTGCAAGCCAGTCAAGTTCTTCCACAACGATCTCGACAAACCATTTCTGTATGGAACTCGTTTTGTGCACGGGGGCATTGTCATGCTGAAACAGGAAAGGGCCTTCCCCAAACTGTTGCCACAAAGTTGGAAGCACAGAATCGTCTAGAATGTCATTGTATGCTGCAGCGTTAAGATTTCCCTTCACTGGAACTAAGGGGCCTAGCCCGAACCATGTAAAACAGCCCCAGACCATTATTCCTCCTCCACCAATCTGTACAGTTGGCATTATGCATTGGGGCAGGTAGCGTTCTCCTGGCATCCTCCAGACCCAGATTTGTCCGTCAGACTGCCAGATGGTGAAGTGTGATTCATCACTCCAGAGAACACGTTTCCACTGCTCCAGAGTCCAATGGTGGTGAGCTTTACAGCACTCCAGCCGACGCTTGGCATTGCGCATGGTGATCTTAGGCTTTTGTGCGGCTCTTCGGCCATAGAAACCCATTTCATGAAGCTCCCGACGAACAGTTCTTGTGCTGACGTTGCTTCCAGAGACAGTTTTGATCTTGATAGTGAGTGTTGCAAATGAGGCGGACAACCTTTACGCGCTACGCTCTTCAGCACTCAGCAGTCTCATTCTGTGTGGCCTACCACTTCGCAGCTGAGCCATTGTTGCTCCTAGATGTTTCCACTTCACAATAACAGCACTTACAGTTGACCGGGGCAGCTCTAGCAGGGCAGAAATGCAATGAACTGACTTGTTGGAAAGGTGGCGTCCTGTGACTGTGCCAGGTTGAAAGTCACTGAGCTCGTCAGTAAGGGCCATTCTACTGCCAATGTTTGTCTATGGAGATTGCATGGCTGTGTGCTCGATTTTATACACCTGTCAGCAACGGGTGTGGCTGAAAAAGTAGTGTACGTAATGTCACGATTCCAAAGCTATACAATATTACAGATAGCAAGTTAATTATCTCACATCTTGGAAAATATTTGCAATGTTGTACTTCTTGTTGACGAAATTCATGCTAATGTTGGGTTTTTGAGCTAGCGCCCAATTGACACCCATTCACTCCTTGAAGGAGAGCTCTCCTTGTCCCAGAATTGCCCAGAATGCACTGCACGGTCCATTGGCGTAGCATGGGCAATGTACACAATGGGCATTAATACGATTCCAATGGAGTTTCCCCATCTCCTCAAAAGTATCTCTGGCTCTGCTCCCCGAACTAAGAGACATGATAGAGCAGTTAGCTTTGAGCTACTTTTGGTCATTCTAAACTCTGACAAAACTCAAGTAACATTATATACACTACCGTTCAAAAGTTTGGGGTCACTTAGACATTTCCTTTTTTTCGAAATATATATATATTTTTTTGTCCATTAAAATAAAATAAAATAGATCAGAAATACAGTGTAGACATTATTCATGTTGTAAATGGCTATTGTAGCTGGAAACAGCTGATATTTTATGGAATATCTACATAGGCGTACAGAGACCGATTATCAGCAACTATCAGTCCTGTGTTCCAATGGCACATTGTGTTGCTAATCCAAGTTTATCATTTTAAAAGGCTAATTGATCATTAGAAGACCATTTTGCAACTATGTTAGCACAGCTGAAAACTGTTGTGCTGATTAAAGAAGCAATACAACTGGCCTTCTTGAGACTAGTTGAGTATCTGGAGCATAAGCAATTGTGGGTTCGATTACAGGCTCAAAATGGCCAGAAACAAATAACTTTCTTCTGAAACTCGTCAGTCTATTCTTGTTCTGAGAAATGAAGGCTATTCCATGCAAGAAATTGCCAAGAAACTGAAGATCTCGTACAACGCTGTGTACTACTCCCTTCACAGAACAGCGCAAACTGTCTCTAACCAGAATAGAAAGAGAAGTGGGAGGCCCCGGTGCACATCTGAGCAAGAGGACAAATACATTAGAGTGTCTAGTTTGAGAAACAGACACCTCACAGGTCCTCAACTGGCAGCTTCATTAAATAGTACCCGCAAAACACCAGTCTCAACTTCAACAGTGAAGAGGCGACTCCGGGATGCTAACCTTCTAGGCAGAGTTGCAAAGAAAAAGCCATATCTCAGACTGCCCATCTTAATCTTTTATTTTTATTGGCCAGTCTGAGATATGGCTTTTTCTTTGCAAGTCTGCCTTGAAGGTCAGCATCCCGGAGTCGCCTCTTCACTGTTGACGTTGAGACTGGTGTTTTGCGGGTACTCCTCTTTCTATTCTGGTTAGAGCCAGTTTGCGCTGTTCTGTGAAGAAAGTAGTACACAGCGTTGTACGAGATCTTCAGTTTCTTGGCAATTTATCGCATGGAATAGCCTTCATTTCTCAGAACAAGAATAGACTGACGAGTTTCAGAAGAAAGTTATTTGTTTCTGGCCATTTTGAGCCTGTAATTGAACCCACAATTGATGATGCTCCAGATACTCAACTAGTGTATCATGCTGCCCTCAGGTTCATTACAAATTAAAAACGTCTAACACATCATTGTGATCTCTACAGCGCCGTTGGCTGGTCGTCATTGACCTTGCGTAGGCTTAAACAATGTTACAGTGGGGAGAACAAGTATTTGATACACTGCCGATTTTGCAGGTTTTCCTACTTACAAAGCATGTAGAGGTCAGTAATTTTTTATCATAGGTACACTTCAACTGTGAGAGACGGAATCTAAAACAAAAATCCAGAAAATCACATTGTATGATTTTTAAGTGATTCATTTGCATTTTATTGCATGACATAAGTATTTGATACATCAGAAAAGCAGAACTTAATATTTGGTACAGAAACCTTTGTTTGCAATTACAGAGATCATACTTTTCCTGTAGGTCTTGACCAGGTTTGCACACACTGCAGCAGGGATTTTGGCCCACTCTTCCATACAGACCTTCTCCAGATCCTTCAGGTTTCGGGGCTGTCGCTGGGCAATACGGACTTTCAGCTCCCTCCAAAGATTTTCTATTGGGTTCAGGTCTGGAGACTGGCTAGGCCACTCCAGGACCTTGAGATGCTTCTTACGGAGCCACTCCTTAGTTGCCCTGGCTGTGTGTTTCGGGTCGTTGTCATGCTGGAAGACCCAGCCACGACCCATCTTCAATGCTCTTACTGAGGGAAGGAGGTTGTTGGCCAAGATCTCGCGATACATGGCCCCATCCATCCTCCCCTCAATACGGTGCAGTCGTCCTGTCCCCTTTGCAGAAAAGCATCCCCAAAGAATGATGTTTCCACCTCCATGCTTCACGGTTGGGATGGTGTTCTTGGGGTTGTACTCATCCTTCTTCTTCCTCCAAACACGGCGAGTGGAGTTTAGACCAAAAGCTCTATTTTTGTCTCATCAGACCACATGACCTTCTCCCATTCCTCCTCTGGATCATCCAGATGGTCATTGGCAAACTTCAGACGGGCCTGGACATGCGCTGGCTTGAGCAGGGGGACCTTGCGTGCGCTGCAGGATTTTAATCCTCGACGGCGTAGTGTGTTACTAATGATTTTCTTTGAGACTGTGGTCCCAGCTCTCTTCAGGTCATTGACCAGGTCCTGCCGTGTATTTCTGGGCTGATCCATCACCTTCCTCATGATCATTGATGCCCCACGAGGTGAGATTTTGCATGGAGCCCCAGACCGAGGGTGATTGACCGTCATCTTGAACTTCTTCCATTTTCTAATAATTGCGCCAACAGTTGTTGCCTTCTCACCAAGCTGCTTGCCTATTGTCCTGTAGCCCATCCCAGCCTTGTGCAGGTCTACAATTTTATCCCTGATGTCCTTACACAGCTTTCTGGTCTTGGCCATTGTGGAGAGGTTGGAGTCTGTTTGATTGAGTGTGTGGACAGGTGTCTTTTATACAGGTAACGAGTTCAAACAGGTGCAGTTAATACAGGTAATGAGTGGAGAACAGGAGGGCTTCTTAAAGAAAAACTAACAGGTCTGTGAGAGCCGGAATTCTTACTGGTTGGTAGGTGATCAAATACTTATGTCATGCAATAAAATGCAAATTAATTACTTAAAAATCATACAATGTGATTTTCTGGATTTTTGTTTTAGATTCCGTCTCTCACAGTTGAAGTGTACCTATGATAAAAATTACAGACCTCTACATGCTTTGTAAGTAGGAAAACCTGCAAAATCGGCAGTGTATCAAATACTTGTTCTCCCCACTGTAGACACTGATTTATAAGGCCATACTGGGTAAAATGCCACTTTATCTCTGTTCTTTTTTAATCAGGTCAGTAAATAAATATCAATTACTGTCCCATTCTCATTTGCTTTTAACAGTACCAAGAATTAGAACAGGTCATGGTAGAAATAGTTTTAGTTACTTAGCTCCGTGATCCTTGAATTCTCTCCTGAACATTTTAACATTTGATGATCTAGTCACGTTGGTGGAGTTTAAACACTTGGTTGATGTAAATATCATAGAAGAGTGTAATTATCTTTAGGACAGCTGTTTTTTAGTAATTTGTGTTTCTTTACGTAATATGTAATTGTTGTACTGTATGTGTGTCTATAGTTTTTGTTCAATGTTGTGTTAGTGTATGTAAGTTGTTTTGTCTGAAACTTTGTTCCCCCTGCTGCTGTTGGACCAGGTCTCTCTTGAAAAATAGATTGTATCTCAATGAGAAAAACCTGTATAAATAAAGGTTAAATATAAAATAAAAAATAAATGGCTTGGTCTTTGCTCTGACATGCACTGTCAACTGTGGGACCTTTTATAGACAGGTGTGTACCTTTCCAAATCATGTCCAATCAATTGAATTTACCACAGGTGGACTCCAATCTAGTTGTAGAAACATCTCAAGGATGATCAATGGAAACAGGATGCACCTGAGCTCTATTTCGAGTCTCATAGCAAAGGGTCTGAATACTTTAAAAAACAATATAAATGTGCAAAGTTTTCTAAAAACTTGTCACTATTGGGGTATTGTGTGTAGATTGATCAATTTTAGAATAAGGCTGTAACGTCACAAAATGAATGCACTGTATATGAGCAAAAAAGATTTATTTGGAATGGCAAGCCAAACAAAATTAAAGGGGCCTATTTATATAATGAATATGAATTCGGAGGGCAGAACTGATTAAATATTATAGCATTGGACCTCTCACTAAAGGCTTCAGTTAGACAAAAACTTAAATCTGAACTGGTTCTCTAGCAGATTAGTAAGAATGGTTCACCCTGTGTTGAAGAATGGCCTTTTCCCATTTATTCAGATTACAACCTCTCACTTTCGGTTATTTGAAAATGAAATCCTCTCCAAAATATTGCTATTTGTAAAACAAGTCATAGAAAGCTGGTTGCAATTTCAGTTTAATCCACCAGAAAAGAAAGAACAAATATTACAACAAATATTATGGTTAAACTCAAATAGAGTGGCCTTTTATTGTCCCCAGCACCAGGTGCACCTGTGTAATGATCACGCTGTTTAATCAGCTTCTTGATATGCCACACCTGTCAGGTGGATGAATTATCTTGGCAAAGATTAAATGCTCACGAACATGGATGTAAAGACATTTGTGCACAAAATTTGAGATAAATAACATTTTTGTGCGTATGGATAATTTCTGGGATCTTTTATTTCAGCTCATAAAACATGGGACCAACACTAAACATGTTGCATTTATATTTTTGTTCAGTATAGATCTCTGATCAATAGGGCAAGGTTGTTAGGAGAACTAACACTGGCATTCTTTCATGTGTCTCTGTGTACTTTCCTACTGCCTTTATTTCACTCCCTTGCGTCGACACAGTCAGCCCTTACGACATGCCTGCCTGCACTAAACCTGGGTCATGTTCAGTAGGCAAACTGTAGATAAAAAATGTGGCAATGGAAAACGAGAATTTGTGTTTAATATTAGACAAGGTCAGGTAGCACCTCCCCGTTTCACTTAATTTCAAAACTTTTTCTGCCTACTGAACACCACCTAGTTGTGATGGTGGTGGGCAGGTATGTGGAAACAGTCAGGGACTGTTAGGACCCTCCAGCTAGCCAAAGCTGGAGGTATCTGCTCCTCAGACAACTCTGCCAGCAGTCACGTAGCATTACAGTGATTTACAGCTGTGCCAGACTGGCCCGATAGTAACACAAGCTTTGATTCTACCCCCATTACCGCCCACTCCCCTAAGCCAGAGACTAGCCAGAGATAGATGGGCACACCTTCAATAAGTCAGAGGCTACACCTTGTAATTTCTGTGGCTTTTAGTCCCATGGGGGAGGATATAGCAAAGAAAACTGTGAGGATATGGTTCGACAAGACTCTTACTTTAGCACACTGGGATCTCTCCCAAGGTCGGCAAGTTTTTTACTCTTTCAGAGGTGATGTGATGTGCTGTCATCTCTTCCTCCTCAGAAGTATTTCCTCTCTTTCAAAAGGCAAGACTTGTTGCCTTTCAACAGAGATCTAGAAAAATGCAAGCAAGGCAAGGACGTTGTGAAAGAGCACACACGACTCGAATAGAAATTACTTTAGAGTGGTTGGCAGTCAAGATGGAGAACAAGGAAAAAGGGGATAGCATGGTTCTTATGAGGCTTTTATTGTAAGATTATGCTATAGCCTTGATTAATGACATCCAAACAATACTAGCATTGAATATACCTCACGAAAAATAAATGGGTAAAAAATAACCCAACCAGTAACCCAACCATGGGTCATTATACCACCTACCTCGCATTGGGTATTTTAACCCAACGCATTGAGTTTATTTATTTTTACCCAACGCATTGGGTTATCTATACTGAACAAAAATATAAAACGCAACATGCAACAACTTCAAAGATTTGACTGAGTTACAGTTCATATAAGGAAATCAGTCAATTGAAATATATTCATTAGGCCCTAATCTATAGATTTCACATGACTTGGTAGGGGCGTGGATCAGAAAACACGTCAGTCTCTGGTGTAACCACCATTTGCCTAGTGCAGCGCGACACATCTCCTTCGCATAGAATTGATCAGGCTGTTGATTGTGGCCTGTGGAATGTTGCCCTACTCCTTTTCAATGGCTGTGCGAAGTTCCTGGATATTGGCGGGAACTGGAACACCTTACTTTCTCCCCCTTCCACTTGCCTCCTCCATTTTTGCGGTAAGGCTGCAATCAGTTGGTTGTAATTTTGGATAGAGCAGACATTTCCATATATTTTTGTTAACTGCATGTGTGACATAATTCCACCAGTCCTATGTATGAAAACATTTACAAAGATTATACCATTTGTAAAAAAGAAAATCCCCCAAATAATGTTTTTTTAATCAATTAGTGTATGTGGTCCGTTTCAGGAAACTAGGCATATGTCACACGTCACTACTTCAAAGGAGAGCCATTTGAACGTAAACTTTTTTTAAACTCAAAATGCGTTTTTTGGCATTAATGCCTTCTGGAACATGTGAACTTTCATGTGCCTTAATCACAAACTTGTATGCCATCTGTAAATACAAATAAAATTGTTAAATTACGGGCCTAGTTGGTTTAGCCACGGAAAAAGACAGGAACCTTCCTGCTAGCCATGATTGGCTGAGATAATGGATGAGCTGGACATGCCGAGAGATGAGTTCGGATTGGTCTGCCATCTAGCATGCTTTTGTCTATAACATGAGCTTGTCAGTATGTGTAGGTAATCCTTTCTAACGCAGTAAAAAAAAATAATATCACGTAGTAGAACCCAATTTCTTTTATTGTTCTATCTGTGGTAGAACTGCAAAAGTGTTGCTCTCCACTTTCTGGAGGACCGAGTTTTGAAATCAGTGGAATGCCCGGTGGAATTAGAGTATGATAGCTAAGAAGATGGAGAAAATTCTGGCGTTTGATTGCAAATATGCAGAGGGAGTCGAAAAGAGAACACAGAAGGCTGTTGTATTAAACACCTGTCTCCGGATTACACCTTCAAACTAAAGGCAACCATAGCATCCATGACAGAGAGTGAGAAGCGTCCATCCATGTACAGTGGCTTGCAAAAGTATTCACCCCCCTTGGCATTTTTCCTATTTTGTTGCCTTACAACCTGGAATTAAAATGGATATATATATTTTATATTTGAGATTCTTCAAATAGCCACCCTTTGCCTTGATGACAGCTTTGCACACTCTTGTCATTCTCTCAACCAGCTTCATGAGGTAGTCACCTGGAATGCATTTCAATTAACAGGTGTGCCTTGTTAAAAGTTAATTTGTGGAATTTCTTTCCTCCTTAATGCGTTTGAGCCAATCAGTTGTGTTGTGACAAGGTAAGGGGGGTATACAGAAGATAGCCCTATTTGGTAAAAGACCAAGTCCATATTATGGAAAGAACAGCTCAAATAAGCAAAGAGAAACGACAGTCCATTATTACTTTAAGACATGAAGCTCAGTCAATACGGAACATTTCAAGAACTTTGAAAGTTTCTTCAAGTGCAGTCGCAAAAACCATCAAGTGCTATGATGAAACTGGCTCTCATGAGGACCGCCACAGGAATGGAAGACCCAGAGTTACCTCTGCTGCAGAGGATAAGTTCATTAGAGTTACCAGCCTCAGAAATTGCAGCCCAAATAAATGCTTCTCAGAGTTCAAGTCACAGACACATCTCAACATCAACTGTTCAGAGGGGACTTTGTGAATCAGGCCTTCATGGTCGAATTGCTGCAAAGAAACCACTACTAAAGGACACCAATAATAAGAAGAGACCTGCTTGGGCCAAGAAACACGAGCAATGGACATAATGGAAATTTGTCCTTTGGTCTGGAGTCCAAATTGGAGATTTTTGGTTCCAACTGCCGTGTCTTTGTGAGACGAGGTGTGGGTGAACGGATGATCTCCGCATGTGTAGTTCCCACCGTAAAGCATGGAGGAGGAGGTGTTATGGTGTAGGGGTGCTTTGCTGGTGACACTGTATGTGATTTATTTAGAATTCAAGGCACACTTAACCAGCATGGCTACCACAGCATTCTGCAGCGATACTCCATCCCATCTGGTTTGGGCTTAGTGGGACTATCATTTATTTTTCAACAGGACAATGACCCAACACACCTCCAGGCTGTGTATGGGCTATTTCACCAAGAAGGAGAGTGATGGAGTGCTGCATCAGATGACCTGGTGACCCCGACCTCAACCCAATTGAGATGATTTGGGATGAGTCGGACGGCAGAGTGAAGGAAAAGCAGCCAACAAGTGCTCAGCATATGTGGGAAGTCCTTCAAGACTGTTGGAAAAGCATTCCAGGTGAAGCTGGTTGAGAGAATGCCAAGAGTGTGCAAAGCTGTCATCAAGGCAAAGGGTGGCTATTTGAAGAATCTGTTTTTTGTTTAACACTTTTTTGGTTACTACATGATTCCATATGTGCTATTTCATAGTTTTGATGTCATCACTATTGTTGTACAATGTAGAAAATAGTAAAAATTAAGAAAACCCTGGAATGAGTAGGTGTGTCCAAACTATTGACTGGTACTGTACATTTTCAGATATTATAAGTTTCTAATTTGTCAGAAAGTCATTTTCATTTGAAGTTAAAGCATACTGTTAGCTAGCTAGCTAACGTTAGCTGGCTGGCTCGCTAGCTAATGTTCCATGTATGATCTGTGTAGTAATATTATTTGTATCTCAGAGCCATTTGCATTGCTAGTTATTGCCTAATGTTAGCTAGCTAGCTAACATTGAACATGTTTGGTTAGCTACATGCAGATTCATACAGGGTAGTAACGTTATGAGTTGGGATTATGGTTAATTGTTTAGCTAGCTAGCTAGCTAAGTGACCATATCACTATACCTTCTGTATCTTGTGCATTTGACAAATAAACTTTGATTTTATTTGATATAGTATGTGTTTACCAAAGATGGCAATGTGAAGAACATGACCTGCACCAAAGTCAAATTAGGATATAACATTAGGGCAGCGTGACAGTGTCCAAGTTCAAGAATTCTCTGGTAGAATGCCTTGCTTTTAATTAGTCACTCTCACAACAGTAAGCTATTTTCTGTAATTGGCTCGCCGTTAACTTGTAAATAATGATCTTGTTGTGAGTTTATTTTCCTGTAAAAATGAAGACAAATGAGGGAAAGTGAAGACGTTTTCAGCTATATGATATGGTCATTATTTGAACTGGCTAGCCAGCTAACTTAACATTAGCTAGCTAGCTAACAAGCTAGAAACGAACCAAAACATTGTTTTGAAAGTTGCTTTTAGTTGCCTGGTCTGCTAGATTGACATATACTAAATTCATTTTTAAATGGGTGCGTTTATTGATGTTCAAATACACTAGTTATGCTATTTTGGACCACCAGGCTGTTGATGTCATGCAGCCTGTAGTTTTTGTGTTTATACTGTTTGATAACGACAATGACAAATTTGATGTCGGACGACAATAGAATGTTCATGATGTCACTGTGACAACTGTCAATAGACATAGTATAAACCAGTCTTTAGTCTTGAAATCGCTGGTTGTTTAGTACATGGCCGCACATGTGAATCCTTAAAGAGATGGGTGGGCCTAAGGGTGTGAATGATGCTGAATGGGTGTAGACAAAGAAGAGCTCTCCAGTAGGTTTACCAAAACATTCAAGGGCAATTTTCTACTTTCAAAGCAGAATTACTTTCCCATTGTTCATCAACTGTAGTGTATGATATACTATTTTCTAGTTCTGAGTCTCTACTTTTATCCAATGTAAAAAACACAATTTCAAATTTTGCTACATAAGAACGAGTCGGTCTGTGACAAATGTGCAGTTTTGTCACATAACACAATGCCAACAGAGCTGTTGCCAGATAATGTAATGTTAATTTCTCTACCATAAGCCTCCTCCAACATAGTTTTAGAGAATTTGGCAGTACCAACCGGCCTCACAACCACAGACCGCGTGTAACCACGCCAGCCCAGAACATCCACATCCGGCTTCTTCACCTGCGGAATTGTCTGAGTGGAAAAAGTCATTCTGATTGGCTGGGCCTGGCTCCCCAGTGGGTGGACCTGGCTCCCAAGTTGGTGGGCCTATGCCCTCCCAGACCCACCCATGGCTGCGCCCCTGCCCAGTCATGTGAAATCCATAGATTAGGGCCTAATGAATTTATTTCAATTGACTGATTTCCTTCAACAGGACTGTAAAATCTTTGAAATTGTTGCATGCTGTGTTTATATTTTTGTTCAGTATAGTTAATAAGACTAGTCTGGTTCAACACTAATAGGAGAGTCTAAAAGCCTGGCATGCCAGGCAAACAGAAGGCCGAGACTGATGCTGAGCAAGTTGGTATCCTGCAGATTAATCGGAATCTACAAATCTGAGAGGATTGTCTGTGAGCACATTATATCATATGCAAACCATTCTCACCTCCAGAGAGGAATAATTAAAGCACTATGGCTTTAACTGCTAGAATTGATCAAAGTCAATAAATGCTTTCATTAACTTGCTCTGCTTTCCACCCCAAAGCAGACGGTGTGTGGGGAGAAAAAAAGGACATCAAATACATTACAGCCAAGCAGGTGGGCACAGCATTGCAAAGTCATTATAGACAACTATGCCTTCAAATAGCCATTCTCTGGTTTGTTTTATTGCTGCTGCCTTCCAAGTATCCTTAATATGTTTTTGCTTTCACATTGTTGTATTTATTTTTAATTTACCAAACACAGGCGCCAATGAAGTGTGAAGGAGTTAGGATATCATACTGTTATGTTCCTCTCAGAGTAAACAACAAAGTCATTCCAATGGTCATGTTTATCCATTCAAATTTTTCTAATGAATAAAATAAATACAGAGGGTGCTATTCAATCAACTCTGATAAGCAAATTTCCAGAACCAGTTAAAACAACATTGTTCTTGCACTGCAATAATGTACGTTTGGAGTTATCTTCAGTAGGCTACTTAACATAATAATATGTACTCTATAAAACAAAACAGACTAACTGCATATACACTACCAGTCAAAAGTTTGGACACACCTACTCATTCAAGGGTTTTTCTCTAATAGTGAAGACATCAAAACTATGAAATAACACATATGGAATCATGTAGTAACCAAGAAACTGTTAAACAAATTATTCAAATAGCCACCCTTTGCCTTGATGACAGCTTTGCACACTCTTGGCATTCTCTCAACCAGATTCACCTGGAATACTTTTCCAACAGACTTGAAGGAGTTCCCACATATGCTGAGCACTTGTTGGCTGCTTTTCCTTCACTCTGCAGTCCGACTCATCCCAAACCATCTCAATTGGGTTGAGGTCGGGGGATTGTGGAGGCCAGGTCATCTGATGCAGCACTCCATCACTCTCCTTCTTGGTCAAATAGCCCTTACACAGCCTGGAGGTGTGTTGGGTCATTGTCCTGTTGAAAAACAAATTATAGTCCCACTAAGCCCAAACCAGATGTGATGGCGTATCGCTGCAGAATGCTGTGGTAGCCATACTGGTTAAGTGTTAAATAAATCACAGACAGTGTCACCAGCAAAGCACCCCCACACCATAACACCTCCTCCTCCATGCTTTACGGTGGGAAATACACATGCGGAGATCATCCGTTCACCCACACCGCGTCTCACAAAGACACGGCGGTTGGAACCAAAAATCTCAAATTTGGACTCCAGACCAAAGGACACATTTCCACCGGTCATGCTCATGTTTCTTGGCCCAAGCAAGTCTTTTTTTCTCATTGGTGTCCTTTAGTAGTGGGTTCTTTGCAGCAATTCGACCATGAAGGCCTGATTCACAGTCTCCTCTGAGCAGTTGATGTTGAGATGTGTCTGTTACTTGAACTCTGTGAAGCATTTATTTGGGCTGGTTTCTGAGGCTGGTAACTCTAATGAACTTATCCTCTGCAGCAGAGGTAACTCTGGGGCTTCCATTCATGTGGCTGTCCTCATGAGAGGCGACAGTCCATCATTACTTTAAGACATGAAGGTCAGTCAATCCGGAAAATGTCAAGAACTTTGAAAGTTTCTTCAAGTGCAGTCGCAAAAACCATCAAGCGCTATGATGAAACTGGCTCTCATGAGGACCGCCGCAGGAAAGGAAGACCCAGAGTTACCTCTGCTGCAGAGGATATGTTCAGAATACGGCAATTAACTGCACCTCAGATTGCAGCCCAAATAAATGCTTCACAGAATACAAGTAACAGACACATCTCAACATCAACTGTTCAGAGGAGACTGTGTGAATCAAGCCTTCATGGTTGAATTGCTGCAAAGAAACCACTACTAAAGGACACCAATAATAAGAAGAGACTTGCTTGGGCCAAGAAACACGAGCAATGGACATTAGATCGGTGGAAATCTGTCCTTTGGTCTGGAGTCCAAATTTGAGATTTTTGGTTTCAACCGCTGTGTCTTTGTTTGTTTTTCAACAGGACAATGACCCATCACACACCTCCAGGCTGTATAAGGGCTATTTGACCAAGAACGAGAGCGCTGGAGTGCTGCATCAGATGACCTGGCCTCCACAATCACCCGACCTCAACCCAATAGAGATGGTTTGGGATGAGTTGGACCGCAGAGCGAAGGAAAAGCAGCCAACAAGTGCTCAACATATTTGGGAACTGTTGGAAAAGCATTCCAGGTGACTACCTCATGAAGCTGGTTGAGAGAATGCCAAGAGTCTGCAAAGCTGTCATCAAGGCAAAGTGTGGCTAATTTGAAGAATCTAAAATATAAAACATTTGTTTAACATTTTTTTGGTTACTACATGATTCCATATGTGTTATTTCATAGTTTTGATGTCTTCACTATTGTTCTACAATGTAGAAAATAGTCAAAATAAAGAAAAACCCTTGAATGAGTCGGTGTGTCCAAACTTTTGACTGGTACTGTATATAATACATACACAGTACATTTGGAAAGTATTCAGACCCCTTGACTTTTTCCACATTTTGTTACGTTACAGCCTTATTCTAAAATTGATTACATAGTTTTTTTCCCCTCATCAATCCACACACAATACCCCATAATGACAAAGCAAAAACAGGTTTTTAGAAATGTGTGCTAATTTATTAAAAATAAAAAAATTGAAATATTACATTTACATAAGTATTCAGACCCTTTACTCAGTACTTTGTTGAAGCACCTTTGGCAGTGATTACAGCCTCGAGTCTTCTTGGTTATGACGTTATAAGCTTGGCACACCTGTATTTGGGGAGTTTTTCCCATTCTTCTCTGCAGATCCTCTCAAGTTCTGTCAGGATGGATGGGGAGCGATGCTGCACAGCTATTTTCAGGTCCCTCCAGAGATATTAGATCGGGTTCAAGTCCGGGCTCTTGCTGGGCCACTCAAGGACATTCAGAGACTTGTCCCGAAGTCACTCCTGCGTTGTCTTGGCTGTGTGCTTAGGGTTGTTGTCCTGTTGGAAGGTGAACCTTCGCCCCAGTCTGAGGTCCTGAGCGCTCTGGAGCAGATTTTCATCAAGGATCTCTCTGTACTATGCTCCGTTCATCTTTGCCTCGATCCTGACTAGTCTCCCAGTCCCTGCCGCTGAAAAACATCCCCACAGATTGATGCTGCCACCACCATTCTTCACGGTAAGGATGGTGCCAGGTTTCCTCCAGACGTGACGCTTGGCATTCAGGCCAAAGTGTTCAATCTTGGTTTCATCAGACCAGATATTCTTGTTTCTCATGGTCTGAGAGTCTTTACGTGCCTTTTGGAAAACTCCAAGTGGGCTGTAATGTGCCTTTTACTGAGGATTGGCTTTCGTCTGGCCATTCTACCATAAAGACCTGATTGGTGGAGTGCTGCAGAGATGGTTGTCCTTCTGGAAGGTTCTCCCATCTCCACAGAGGAACTCTAGAGCTCTGTCAGAGTGGCCATCTGTTTATTGGTCACCTCCCTGACCAAGGCCCTTCTCCCCCGATTGCTCAGTTTGGCTGGGCGGCCAGCTCTAGGAAGAGTCTTGGTGGTTCCAAACTTATTCTATTTAAGAATGATGGAGGCCACTGTGTTCCTGGCGACCTTCAATGCTGCAGAAATTATTTGGTACCCTTCCCCAGATCTGTGCCTCGACACAATCCTGTCTCGAAGCTCTACGGACATTTCCTTCGACCTCATGGCTTGGTTTTTGCTCTGACATGCGCTGTCAACTGTGTGACCTTATATACAGTGGGGAAAAGAGGTAACGAGTGGAGGACAGAGGAGCCTCTTAAAGAAGAAATTACAGGTCTGTGAGAGCCAGAAATCTTGCTTGTTTGTAGGTGACCAAATACTTATTTTCCACCATAATTTGCAAATAAATTCATAAAAAATCCTACAATGTGATTTTCTGGAGAAAAAAAATCTCAATTTGTCTGTCATAGTTGACTTGGACCTATGATGAAAATTACAGGCCTCTCTCATATTTTTAAGTGGGAGAACTTGCACAATTGGTGGCTGACTAAATACTTTTTTCCCCCACTGTAGACAAGTGTGTACCTTTCCAAATCATGTCCAATCAATTGAATTTACCACAGGTTGACTCCAATCAAGTTGTAGAAACATCTCAAGTATGATAAATGGAAACAGGATGCACGAGCTTCATTTTGAGTCTCATAGCAAAGGGTCTGAATACTTATTTAAAGAAGGTATTTTTATATTTAGTTTAAATAAATTTGCAACAAAATTGAAAACCTGTTTTCGCTTTGTTATTATGGGGTATTGTGTGTAGATTGCTGGCAATTTTTTGTTCTTTAATCCATTTTAGAATAAGGCTGTAACGTAACAAAATGTGTAAAAAGTAAATGGGTCTGAATACTTTCCGAAGAGCACTGTGTATATATATATACATACAGTGGGGGAAAAAATTATTTAGTCAGCCACCAATTGTGCAAGTTCTCCCACTTAAAAAGATGAGAGAGGCCTGTAATTTTCATCATAGGTACACGTCAACTATGACAGACAAAATGAGAAAAAAATATCCAGAAAATCACATTGTAGGATTTTTAATGAATTTATTTGCAAATGATGGTGGAAAATAAGTATTTGGTCAATAACAAAAGTTTCTCAATACTTTGTTATATACCCTTTGTTGGCAATGACACAGGTCAAACGTTTTCTGTAAATCTTCACAAGGTTTTCACACACTGTTGCTGGTATTTTGGCCCATTCCTCCATGCAGATCTCCTCTAGAGCAGTGATGTTTTGGGGCTGTCACTGGGCAACACAGACTTTCAACTCCCCTCCAAAGATTTTCTATGGGGTTGAGATCTGAGACTGGCTAGGCCACTCCAGGACCCTGAAATGCTTCTTACGAAGCCACTCCTTCGTTGCCCTGGCGGTGTGTTTGGGATCATTGTCATGCTGAAAGACCCAGCCACGTTTCATCTTCAATGCCCTTGCTGATGGAAGGAGGTTTTCACTCAAAATCTCACGATACATGGCCCCATTCATTCTTTCCTTTACACAGATCAGTCGTCCTGGTCCCTTTGCAGAAAAACAGCCCCAAAGCATGATGTTTCCACCCCCATGCTTCACAGTAGGTATGGTGTTCTTTGGATGCAACTCAGCATTCTTTGTCCTCCAAACACGAAGAGTTGAGTTTTTACCAAAAAGTTATATTTTGGTTTCATATGACCATATGACATTCTCCCAATCCTCTTCTGGATCATCCAAATGCACTCTAGCAAACTTCAGATGGGCCTGGACATGTACTGGCTTAAGCAGGGGGACACGTCTGGCCCTGCAGGTTTTGAGTCCCTGGCGGCGTAGTGTGTTACTGATGGTAGGCTTTGTTACTTTGGTCCCAGCTCTCTGCAGGTCATTCACTAGGTCCCCCCGTGTGGTTCTGGGATTTTTGCTCACCGTTCTTGTGATCATTTTGGTTAGATCTTGCATGGAGCCCCAGATCGAGGGAGATTATCAGTGGTCTTGTATGTCTTCCATTTCCTAATAATTGCTCCCACAGTTGATTTCTTCAAACCAAGCTGCATACCTATTGCAGATTCAGTCTTCCCAGCCTGGTGCAGGTCTACAATTTTGTTTCTGGTGTCCTTTGTCAGCTCTTTGGTCTTGGCCATAGCGGAGTTTGGAGTGTGACTGTTTGAGGTTGTGGACAGGTGTCTTTTATACTGATAACAAGTTCAAACAGGTGCCATTAATGCAGGTAACGAGTGGAGGACAGAGGAGCCTCTTAAAGAAGAAGTTACAGGTCTGTGTGAGCCAGAAATCTTGCTTGTTTGTAGGTGACCAAATACTTATTTTCCACCATAATTTGCAAATAAATTCATTAAAAATCCTACAATGTGATTTTCAGGAAAAAAAATTATCAATTTGTCTGTCATAGTTGACGTGTACCTATGATGAAAATTACAGGCCTCTCTCATCTTTTTAAGTGGGAGAACTTCCACAATTGGTGGCTGACTAAATACTTTTTTCCCCCACTGTATATATATATATATATATATATATATATATATATATATATATATATATATTGTGATGTCACGAGAGGCTGTGTCCTGGAGGGACGTTACATCCCCCTGAGGTGGCTGCAAACCCAGACAGCTATGGCTCCATCTGCTGGTATGGTCGGGAACTCCACCCCTCTATGGCCAATCTTCCCACGCAGCTGAAACAAATGAGGAGCTGATGAGCTGAAGGTTTGGAAAGGGAAGACACAGTCTCCAACCTGGGCTCTCTGGAGGACAAGAGTGCTGCACGTCCACTTCCATGAGGAATATAAGGATTTGGAGATACTTACCTTTGGGAAATACTCACCTTTGGATATATGCACCTGTGGAAATACGTGAGAGACATTTGGAAGGACTTTTTGCTGGGTTGGCCACTAGCTGCAACGTGGACTACAGTAAGGCTGGGGAAAAGTTATCTGAGCGAGTGAGAATTATGATTTTGGATGTGGAAGAGACATCCCTGAACTGTTAACCCTTAAAGAGCCACAAGAGAACAGAATTTGGTTATATTTTCGTTAATTTCCCAAGACCTATAATAAAATCCTTGTTTTGTTTGAACCTTGTCTCCTTGCACTACTTGAGCAATCCCGCTGAAAGCTGTGTAGCCTCTCGTGACGTCACAATATATATATATGCTGTATATAAATAATGTGTGTATGTGTGTTTTATTGTCACATAGGTGCAGTGAAATGTTTTACAGGTCAGCCATAGTAGTATGGTGCCCCTGGAGCAAATAATGGTTAAGTGCCTTGTTCAAGGGCACATCAACAGTTTTTTCCCCTTGTCGGCCCAGGTATTTGAACCAGTGACCTTTCAGGTATTGGTCCAAAGCTCTAACCGTTAGACTAATAGAGGTAAGAATACAAATACACACACACAGGCAGTCACACACGCAGGCACGCATGCATGAACACGCAAACAAACACCTCACTCCTTTTGATGATCATACTAGATGATTGGCAAGTTGACAACAGCAGATGGTGAAAAAAGATGGCTAAAATATGCGGCTTTGTAGAGCAAAAATGATTTAATGACAGATAAATACTATAAAGAATCCCTTGTGTTATGGGATAGGCCACAGTGACAGATAAACATAGTTGTGGAGTGGAGAACATAAAATGCATGGCAGCTCGGTGAATTGACGTGGAAACTACTAATACTCCACTGTGTGGTCAAAATGTCATGGGGGAGTGAAGTGAACTGACCTTTGTAGGTCTATGTGTTTTTGGGGTGATAAAAATCATTTGCATACCTGCCTCACTCCTGAACATATTTTTATATTCTACAGCCTTAGCTGTGAGAAGTGGTGAAACTTTACACAGATGTTTATGGTGCCAAGTAATTTTACACCAAGAGTAAAACTGAAGAAGAAAAAAACTGGGAAAATAGGTGTTTAGTGAAAATGAAAACAATGAAGATTCGACAGAAACGACCAATGAGGAGCAAAGCTACCAATAACAGACAATAGGTAACACCTCCATACAATGATGGAGCTGCTATATGACTAACAACATGAAGTCACTCACCAAATTGGATATGAACTGCCTCATACTAACTGCACTACTACTATGTGGTTACAGCAGAAACAATTGTCTACCTGTGTGTTTTTTCTCACCCGAGCTCCAGCATCAATGATCCAGTAACGAGCCATCTGTCACTGTCATTGTAATTAATCTACTGGTATTTAGTGGATAATGAGATGCTGTTGTGTCATATTTTGTGTGGCTAGCTCAATTTTTCAACTCTTTTCCCCATGTCTGAAGTGAATTTAAGGTGCCTGTGTCACGCCCTGGCTCTGGGGACAATGTTATGTTGAGCCAGGGTGTGTAGTTCTATGTTCTTTATTTCTATGTTGGCCTGAGTGACTCCCAATCAGAGGCAACGAGTGTCAGCTGTTTGCTGGTTGTCTCTGATTGGGAGCCATATTTAAACTGTCGGTTTTTCCTTTGTGTTTTGTGGGTTCTTGTTTCGAGTTGGTTGTGTTATACCGTGTACTGTCACGTTTCCGTCTTTTGTTGTTTTGATCACGTTTCGCTTAATAAATGAGTATGTTTGCCTGCAACGCTGCGCCTTGGTCTACTCCTTACCCTGACGATCGTGACAGAAGAACCCACCATACCAGGACCAAGCAGCGTGTCCAGGAATCGGCAGCCTGGACGTGGGAACAGATTTTGGACGGGCAGGGGTCCTGGACCTGGGAGGAGATCCTGGCCGGGATGGATCGCCGGCCATGGAGTGAGACAATTGAGATGCGACGGAGAGAGGAGCAACGGCGTAAGCAGTGTCAGCGTTGGACGGTCGAGAGGCAACCCCAAAAAAAATTTAGGGGGGGGCACACGGCATGGACGACGGGGCTGACGGAGGCAGAAAAGGGGCGGATTCAGAAGGCCACCAGGTTACGGGGGCCACTGGTCAAAGCAGGGAGGGAAGGTGTAGAGGCACGGCGAGAGGTACTGGGGTGTGTTACCAGTCCGGTCCGGCCCGTTCCAGATCCCGAGGTAGAGCCAGTGGTGTGTGTCCCCAGTACGGTCCGGCCTGTTCCAGCCCCTCGCACCAAGTGTACGGTGCGCGTCGCCAGCCCGGTCCGGCCTGTTCCTGCTCCTCGCACCAAACCTACGGTATGCGTCGCCAGCCCGGTCCGGCCTGTTCCTGCTTCACGCACCAAGCCTATGGTGTGCGTCGCCAGCCCGGTCCGGCCTGTCCCTGCTCCACGCACCAAGCCTACGGTGTGCGTCGCCAGCCCAGCCCGGCCTGTCCCTGCTCCACGCACCAAGCCTACGGGGTGCGTCGCCAGCCCAGCCCGGCCTGTCCCTGCTCCACGCACCAAGCCTCACGGGGTGCGTCGCCAGCCCAGCCCGGCCTGTCCCTGCTCCACGCACCAAGCCTACGGGGTGCGTCGCCAGCCAGCCCGGCCTGTCCCTGCTCCACGCACCAAGCCTACGGGGTGCGTCACCAGCCCAGCCCGGCCTGTCTCTGCTCCACGCACCAAGCCTACGGGGTGCGTCGCCAGCCCGGCCCGGCCTGTTCCTGCTACTCGCACCAAGCCTACGGTGTGCGTCGCCAGCCCGGCCCGGCCTGTTCCTGCCACTCGCACCAAACCTACGGTGTGCGTCGCCAGCCCGGCCCGGCCTGTTCCTGCCACTTGCACCAAGCCTACGGTGTGCGTCGCCAGCCCGGCCCGGCCTGTTCCTGCCACTCGCACCAAACCTACGGTGCGCGTCGCCAGCCCGGCCCGGTCTGTTCCTGCCACTCGCACCAAGCCAGGGTGCGAACCGTCAGCCTGGTCCAGAACGTTCCTGCTACTCGCATCAAGCCAGGGAGTGCGAGTCGTCAGCCTGGAAAAAGCCCGTTGCTGCTCCACGCACCAAGCCAGGGGTGCGAGTCGTCAGTCCGGTGAGGCCCGTTCCGGCTCCACGCACCAAGCCAGGGGTGCGAGTCGTCAGTCCAGTGAGGCCCGTTCCGGCTCCACGCACCAAGTTAGGGGTGCGCATCGTCAGCCCGGCCCGGCCCGTTGCTGCTCCACGCACAAAGCCAGGGTGCGTATCGTCAGCCCGGTCCGGCCAGTTGCTACTCACGCACCAGCCAGGGGTGCGCATCGTCAGCCCGGTCCGGTCCATTCCTGCTCCACGCACCAAGCCAGGGGTGTGTATCGTCAGCCCGGTTCGGCCAGTTGCTACTCCACGCACCAAGCCAGGGGTGCGCATCGTCAGCCCGGTCCGGTCCGTTCCTGCTCCACGCACCAAGCCAGGGGTGCGTGTCGTCAGTCCGGTTCCGGCCAGCGGGGCCAGACCGGACCAGGGGTACTTTGGGGGGTTGGAGAGGGAGTGGGGATCAGGTCCAGAGCCGGATCCGCCGCCTAGGCGGAGTGCCCACCCGGTCCCTCCCCTGTGGTATTTAGTTGGCGCGGTCGGAGTCCGCGCCTTTAGGGGGGGGTACTGTCACGCCCTGGCTCTGGGGACAATGTTATGTTGTGACTCCCAATCAGAGGCAACGAGTGACTCCCAATCAGAGGCAACGAGTGTCAGCTGTTTGCTGGTTGTCTCTGATTGGGAGCCATATTTAAACTGTCGGTTTTTCCTTTGTGTTTTGTGGGTTCTTGTTTCGAGTTGGTTGTGTTATACCGTGTACTGTCACGTTTCCGTCTTTTGTTGTTTTGATCACGTTTCGCTTAATAAATGAGTATGTTTGCCTGCAACGCTGCGCCTTGGTCTACTCCTTACCCTGACGATCGTGACAGCCTGAGGATAAGTCAGTGGAAGCCTCTAGCCAAGCCTGACCAGATGGGCTTCTTAGTCGATTTAGTTTGTCGTTCTCATGTTGCTCTCTCCTACCAGCCTTTTTTACAATAGCTGAGCATATTGGAAATCTAGGAGCTAGCGTCATGCAAAAGATGGGGGACATGTCAGAAGTTGTCTCAGCTTAAATGACAAAATCCTTTGTCTTTCTGCATCTGCCGAGCGATAGTGTGATCATATGAACTGTTCCGTATTTACCAGATTGCTGGGAAGAGGTGCCAATTTCACTAAACTAATCTGACAGCAATGGCCCTGCCTACTGCACACAGAGAAATAGTTTTCAATCATGAGTGAAAATTAAATGCCGGACTGGATAGGTGCTCTCTGTTCTGAGATGGAAATTGCACTGCCACATGTAATATCTCACACTGCGCTATTGATCATTTGCCCTCCTTCACTTTTAAAGGACCCCCCCAGAGGAAGTTGCTGCCACTATTTAGATGTAATTTCCTGTCCTAGAGAGGAAATGCACAGTTAGGTTCCATCTCCGAAGAATGACGAAGGCTACTTATCAGTGGAGGCTCCTCAGAGGAGGAAGGGGAGGACCATCCTCAGTGAATTTCATAAATAAATAAATAGTGAAACATTAAAACTTTTTAGAGAAAACTGTACTAAATATATTCACCTCACCAAATAATTAATTCAAACACACTGTTTTGCAATGAAGGTCTACAGTAGCCTCCACAGCACTCTCTGGGGTAGCACCATGGTGTAGCCGGAGAACAGCTAGTTTCCATCCTCGTCTGGGTACATTGACTTCAATACAAAACCTAGGAGGCTCATGGTTCTCACCCCCTTTCATAGACTTATACAGTAATTATGACAACTTCCGGAGGATGTCCTCCAACCTATCAGAGCTCTTGCAGCATGAATTGACATGTCATCCACCCAATCGAAGGATCAGATAATTAATCTAGTACTGAAAGCATAACCTACAGTTAGCTAGAACTGTAGTGCATAAAATGTGGTGAGCAGCTGACTCAAAGAGAAAGACGATAGTTTAACAGTTTTGAACAAATTAATTTCTTCAAAAATGAAGGAGAAGCGAGTTAGAGAGAGAGAGCTAGCCATATTTCATTGTATTTTTTTCACTTTCACTTACTTAGCTAGTGAATGCAGTTAGCTAGTTTAGCCTACTCAAACACCCGGCTCAAACAGAGAAGGATGCTATGTTAGCTAGCTGGCTATGGCAATCCAACACTGGAACTCTTCCAAGTCAAGGTAAGCTTTTGGTTTTATTAATTTATTTCCACTGGGGCCCACCAGTGTAACTGCTAAACTGCTTGCTGTACACTGTACTACATTATTGTAGCAGGTTTACTAATGCGTTAGTTCTAGTAGCTATGTTGACTATGATGTTAGCTAATATGGTGACAATGGTGTAGGCTGTGTGTAGCGGTTAGCAGTTATGGTATGAAGGTTTGGCTTGGAAAGGTTTTTCGCCTGGTCACAGACGGCTGTTGTGTTGTGCAATGAAGTCCACAAGCGAAGGGAAAAGGTGCGAGGAGGAGAGCGAGTAGATGCGAGAAGGAATTATACAATGAGTGATCATGCTGTTTGTATGTGGCTGCTATGAAAGTGAACTTTGTTTGCGGGTGATTAGGGGTTTATTCATTCTGCCAATTCTGTTGAAAAATGTTTCTTAAACGGAAGCAAACCAAGCAAAATGGGGATAAACATACCTGAATTTGTCCAATAGAAACTCTCATTTGCAACTGTTGGACTAATGATTACACCCTAGATCAGCTAGATGCAGGCCAGAGTGTACAAGGTGGTATTGAATGTGTCACTGTCTGTCACCTTGATTACTCAAATTGTTCTCTTGTCCTGTGCACCTACACTACCAGTCAAAAATTTGGACACACCTACTCATTCAAGGGTTTTTCTTCATTCATGGGTAAGCTCTGGCCATCGTCTTTCAGCTTGAAAAAGTGGATTTCTACTGGTGTGGGCGTTTAATGTTTATTAAAAGTTCACAGGAGATTTTTTACCTCTGTGGACGATAAATACGTTTTATGCACTGTGGGGGAACAGAATGTCAGAGTACGGAATATGTCAGGTAGGGCTGGGCGATATGCCCTAAAACTCATATCTCGATTTTGTTGTAAAATAAAGGTCAAATACACTGCATTTAAACAGTCAGCAATAATCTAATGAATCCAGAGCTTGTGAAATTATACCTAGGCTGAATATATGCCTTCTACAACCATAAGACCCACTAATAATCTAATGATTTTATAAAAAAATCGTATTTTTTCCAATAATCTGTCATGATCGTCATAATGAGCGGACCAAGGCGCAGCGTGATATGCGTACATCTTCTTTAATAGTGTACTTTTCCAACACGATACAATAACAAAACAACAAACGATACGTGAAGTCCTCGGTTAACAAAACACAAACCTACACGGAACAAGATCCCACAAAACACAAGTGCACAACAGGCTGCCTAAGTATGGTACCCAATCAGAGACAACAAGCAACAGCTGATTCTCGTTGCCTCTGATTGAGAACCACCCCGGCCAACCTAGAAAACACATGAACTAGAAACTGAACATAGAACACAAAACATAGACCCTACACACCCTGGCTCAACATATAAGAGTCCCCAGAGCCAGGGCGTGACAGTACCCCCCCCCCCCCAAAGGCGCGGACTGCGACCACGCCAACATAAACCCAACAGGGGAGGGGCCGGGTGGGCATTCCGCCTCGGAGGCGGATCCGGCTCCGGGCGTGACCACCACCCTCTAACAACCCCCCCCCGTAGCGCCCCTGGTCTGGTCCCGCTGGCTGGAGCTGGCCTGGACATTGGTGGAGCGGATTGCTTAGGCTCCGGTGTGGAGCAGCTGACCGGTACCTGACCAGGCACCGGTGAAACAGGCACGGGCTGTGCCGGACTGACGACGCGCACCACAGGCTTGGTGCGGGGAGCAGGGACGGGCCGGACCGGGCTGACGACGCCGCACCATTGGCTTGGTGCGCGGGAGCAGGGACGAGGCCAAACCGGGCTGACGGAGCGCACCACTGGCTTGGTGCGGGGAGCAGGAACAGGCCGGACCGGGCTGACGACGCGCACCATTGGCTTGGTGCGGGGAGCAGGAATGGGCCGGACCGGGCTGACGAAGCGCACCACTGACTTGGTGCGGGGAGCAGGAACAGGCCGGACCGGGCTGACGACGCGCACCATTGGCTTGGTGCGATGGGCAGGAACAGGCCGGGCCGGGCTGGCGACGCGCACCACAGGCTTGGTGCGGGGAGCAGGAACAGGCCGGGCCGGGCTGGCGACGCGCACCATTGGCTTGGTGCGAGGGGCAGGAACAGGCCGGGCCGGGCTGGCGACGCGCACCATTGGCTTGGTGCGAGGGGCAGGAACAGGCCGGGCCGGGCTGGCGACGCGCACCATAGGCTTGGTGCGGGGAGCAGGAACAGGCCGGGCCGGGCTGGCGACGCGCACCATTGGCTTGGTGCGAGGGGCAGGAACGGGCCGGGCCGGGCTGGCGACGCGTTGCCTCTGATTGAGAACCACCCCGGCCAACCTAGAAAACACATGAACTAGAAACTGAACATAGAACACAAAACATAGACCCTACACACCCTGGCTCAACATATAAGAGTCCCCAGAGCCAGGGCGTGACATAATCACTGATCTGGCTTTCAGGTCTGTCTTTAAAAATTGCCTTTTTGTTACAAATTTAACCAGAACCATGCATCATGCTCATTCCCTAATAATGTAGCAGGCATTCTAGTAAATGAACACTGGTCTCATAAACAATCTCTCAAACACAAGCCCACGTGCTAGTGAGTAGCCAGCTAATATTTATCTTTCAAGTTTAGCCAACTTGGATCTAGGAATAATTTCACAAGCTCTTAATTCAGTTAGCAAGGCAAAACAGTTGAATCATTATGAACACAACCTTCTGTCCATCTACAACTGTTTGAACAGCATGCTAGCCTGTCCACTTTGTTCAGATGTTGAAATCAAGTGCCCTACCTTATTTCTCAGAATGAGAACGAGTTGCCAATTCCTTATATAATTGTTTTGTGCTTATTGCACATTTATAAAACACAGTCATCCAAACAGCAAGTATAACAATCTTTATTTGACTAAAATGCTGCTAGCGATACGTGGTACCGTAATGCGCGCGTGACAAACTGAGCATTAATTTTTTAGAATGAATGTTCATTGGTACATCCGTTTTAGTAGTGTCTGCTCTGCTCGAAATTTGAGGAGTTGAAACAAACAGAGTATGATTCAAAAGGTTAACTTATCCTCTATTACAGTAAAATAATGTCTCCATGTGTTTCGGTGTCCATATGACCGATTCTGTTGGACCAAACCTCAAATGCAAATAGCGAGTTGAAACCATTTGTCAGATAGGAAGAGGGGCTTGGGAGAAAGAGGCGAAGCGAGAGGTTTCTGTCCAAAACAAGCCCAATGCATTTCTATGTGCTTATTTTGAACCTAAGATTGTCGCCTGCCTTCCCACCTTTGGGACAACTACTCCCATTGTTAGGGCGGAGACATGAGCATCTCGTCATTGTATACCGATCTCTGGTGTAAATGGGAAGGTGCACACAGCACAGAAGGAGCGAACGAGACGAGACCCAAAAGACAACATGAGAACAAGCGGACATAAACGCTCATAAAAACGAAAAATACAAAAAACCTAGATTCTGCAATACAGGCATTTGTAATATCTCACAAAAACATACATTTGAATTAATTTGATATACACCAAGTCCAAATGTCAGGTACACAGTAAATACGTGACCTACCTCCTCTCCTTTTAATGGGAAAGAAGGCGTCACATAGAGTGAAGTACCTAGCGATGATAGCTGGCCCGCACGTTCGTTCGCCTCCTTTTCAACTCCCACACGGACCACGACCTGCATCTTAATGGCTTCTATCTGGCTGACCATGTCATGCCAAATGCAGGATTCAATTTGTACTGAAATTGCCTTATTACACGACTAAGCAGAATCTCGGTAGGGATAAATTATGTTTGTGAGGCTGTTTACTTCCCTTCATTATCCACCTTATTTGCGTCAAGGGCTTTCATTATCAATAGTTTGTTGCTAAGCCCATTCCAGTTGATAGATTCCCCTCAGCTTATCAATGGAGAGGTGAACAAACTGGCAAATCACGACTCTCTTGAGGCAACAAGCAGTATGCAACGAGGTTATGGGGGGGAAAGGGAAAGGGAAATGGACAATTATTTGAAAAAACATGGCTGGCTAATACTCTATAATGAGTGAAGCAGTACTTGGTGGTGTGTTCATGAGGGCTAGCATTTGAGAGATGGGTGTTTAGCGGTGAGTGCTGTGGGTGACGCATTTAAGCATAACTTGGCTGACTATGCTTTCTAGGTACACCGTTAAAGGCAGTTTGAGTGCAGCGTGAATCGGTGTGAGGCACTCAATGAGGCTACACCACATAAACACATTTGCATAGCCGCGTTAGTCAGCCAGCCAGTCATCAAACAGTGCCAACGGTGGGAAATCTAAACCATTCAAATTCAATGTGTCACAGTGATGCATTCGACAGATCAGCATTACTGAGAGACGACACTCAGACAGATATCAAGCCTGTGCATTTCAGATTTCACGGTGCACCTTGTTTGTGTAATAGACTCAAAGCATCACCTCATACCATCCATGACACTAGGACATGCCATTACTTGTTCCTATCATCCTGCCAATCACCCTGCCAGCTGGGGGGGTTGTAGAGCAGCCCAACATACCCGGAGAGGGACACACGCATGCATGCACGCACATACGCATGCACGCAAGCACACGTGTGCACACAAACACACAAATCAAATCAAAGTTTATTGGTCGCATACACAGATTAACAGATGTTACAGCTGGTGCAGCAAAATGATTGTGTTTCTAGCTGCTACAGTGCAGTAATACAATATCAATACAAAACCAATATGCAAATAATCCATAAATCCAAAACAAGAAAGAAATGCATCCCCCAGTAAACATGTTCCAAAATGAACACATACATGCATAGGCACTAACACGCGCACACAAACGTGTCAGAGGAAGGCCCTTATAAATGTCAAAGAATCCAGCCACCGAAGTCATAGACAGTTCTCTCTGCTACCGCACGGCAAGTGGTACCGGAGCGCCAAGTCTGGGACCAAAAAGCTAATTAACTCTACCCCCAAGCCATAAGACTGCTGAACAGTTAATCAAATGGCTACCCGGACTATTTGCATTGACCATCTTTTTGTTTTGCACTGACTCTCTTGCACTGGCTCTATGCACACTCACTGGACTTTACCCACACACTCACATATATTACACTGACACTCCAACACACACACACACAAACACACACCCTACATACGCTCACACACACAAAACATACACACACATGCATATTGACGCCACACACACACACACAATCACACATAGACACACTTTCACACACGCTGCTGCCGTTTAGTATCTATCCTGATTGGCAAGTCACTTTTACCCCTACCTACAGTGCCTTGCAAAAGTATTAATCCCCTTTGGCGTTTTTCCTATTTTGTTGCATTACAACCTGTAA
This sequence comes from Coregonus clupeaformis, assembly GCF_020615455.1. Taxonomy (NCBI): domain Eukaryota; kingdom Metazoa; phylum Chordata; class Actinopteri; order Salmoniformes; family Salmonidae; genus Coregonus; species Coregonus clupeaformis. Next base: position 9,182,723 of record NC_059196.1, read on the forward strand.
TTTAAATGGATTTTTATTTGTATTTCATGTAATGGACATACACAGAATAGTCCACATTGGTGAAGTGAAATGAAAAAAAGAACTTGTTAAAAAAATTCTAAAAAATAAATAACGGAAAGTGGTGCGTGCATATGTATTCACCCCCTTTGCTATGAAGCCCCTAAATAAGATCTGGTGCAACCAATTACCTTCAGAAGTCACATAATTAGTTAAATAAAGTGCAATCTAAGTGTCACATGATCTGTCACATGATCTCAGTATATATACACCTGTTCTGGAAGGCCCCAGAGTCTGCAACACCACTAAGCAAGGGGCACCACCAAGCAAGCGGCACCATGAAGACCAAGAAGCTCTCCAAACAGGTCAGGGACAAAGTTGTGGAGAAGTACAGATCAGGGTTGGGTTATAAAAAAATATCAGAAACTTTGAACATCCCACGGAGCACCATTATATCCATTATAAAAAAATTGAAAGAATATGGCACCACAACAAACCTGCCAAAAGAGGGCCGCCCACCAAAACTCACGGACCAGGCAAGGAGGGCATTAATCAGAGAGGCAACAAAGAGACCAAGATAACCCTGGAGGAGCTGCAAAGCTCCACAGCGGAGATTGGAGTATCTGTCCATAGGACCACTTTAAGCCGTACACTCCACAGAGCTGGGCTTTACGGAAGAGTGGCCAGAAAAAAGCCATTGCTAAAGAAATAAATTAGCAAACACGTTTGGTGTTCGCCAAAAGGCATGTGGGAGACTCCCCAAACATATGGAAGAAGGTACTCTGGTCAGATAAGACTAAAATTGAGCTTTTTGGCCATCAAGGAAAATGTCTGGCGCAAACCCAACACCTCTCATCACCCCGAGAACACCATCCCCACAGTGAAGCATGGTTGTGGCAGCATCATGCTGTGTGGATGTTTTTCATCGGCAGTGACTGTGAAACTGGTCAGAATTGAAGGAATGATTATGCATGCTGAAGTTTTCTGTTTTTTTGTCTTATTTCTTGTTTGTTTCACAATAAAAAATATTTTCCATCTTCAAAGTGGTAGGCATGTTGTGTAAATCAAATGATACAAACTCCCCAAAAATCAATTTTTATTCCAGGTTGTAAGGCAACAAAATAGGAAAAATGCCAAGGGGGGTGAATACTGTATCTCAATTACCTCAACTACCTCGGACCCCTGCACATTGACCCGGTACCGGTACTGCTTGTTCAGTGCATTCAGAAAGTATTCAGACCCCTTGACTTTCTCCACATTTTGTTACGTTACAGCCTTATTCTAAAATGGATTAAATAGTTTTTCCCCCCTCATCAATCTACACATAATACCACATAATGACAAAGCAAAACAGGTTTATAGAATCTTTTCAAAATTAATAAAAAATAGAAAACGGAAATATTACATTTACATAAGTATTCAGACCCTTTACTCAGTACTTTGTGGAAGCACCTTTGTCAGCAATTACAGCCTTGAGTCTTCTTGGGTATGACACTACAAGCTTGGCACACCTGTATTTGGAAAGTTTCTCCCATTCTTCTCTGCAGATCCTCTCAACCTCTGTCAGGTTGAATGGGGAGCGTCACTGCACAGCTATGATGCTGCCACCACCATTCTTCACCGTAGGGATGGTACCAGGTTTCCTCCAGACGTGACGCTTGGCATTCAGGCCAAAGAGTATAATCTTGGTTTCATCAGACCAGAGAATCTTGTTTCTCTTGGTCTGAGAGTCTTTATGTGCCTTTTGGCAAACTCCCAAAGGTGCCTTTTACTGAGGAGTACAGTGGGGAAAAAAAGTATTTAGTCAGCCACCAATTGTGCAAGTTCTCCCACTTAAAAAGATGAGAGAGGCCTGTAATTTTCATCATAGGTACACGTCAACTATGACAGACAAATTGAGAAAAAAAAATCCGGAAAATCACATTGTAGGATTTTTAATGAATTTATTTGCAAATTATGGTGGAAAATAAGTATTTGGTCACCTACAAACAAGCAAGATTTCTGGCTCTCACAGACCTGTAACTTCTTCTTTAAGAGGCTCCTCTGTCCTCCACTCGTTACCTGTATTAATGGCACCTGTTTGAACTTGTTATCAGTATAAAAGACACCTGTCCACAACCTCAAACAGTCACACTCCAAACTCCACTATGGCCAAGACCAAAGAGCTGTCAAAGGACACCAGAAACAAAATTGTAGACCTGCACCAGGCTGGGAAGACTGAATCTACAGTAGGTAAGCAGCTTGGTTTGAAGAAATCAACTGTGGGAGCAATTATTAGGAAATGGAAGACATACAAGACCACTGATAATCTCCCTCGATCTGGGGCTCCACACAAGATCTCACCCCGTGGGGTCAAAATGATCACAAGAACGGTGAGCAAAAATCCCAGAACCACACGGGGGGACCTAGTGAATGACCTGCAGAGAGCTGGGACCAAAGTAACAAAGCCTACCATCAGTAACACACTACGCCGCCAGGGACTCAAATCCTGCAGTGACAGACGTGTCCCCCTGCTTAAACCAGTACATGTCCAGGGCCGTCTGAAGTTTGCTAGAGTGCATTTGGATGATCCAGAAGAGGATTGGGAGAATGTCATATGGTCAGATGAAACCAAAATGTAACTTTTTGGTAAAAACTCAACTCGTTGTGTTTGGAGGACAAAGAATGCTGAGTTGCATCCAAAGAACACCATACCTACTGTGAAGCATGGGGTGGAAACATCATGCTTTGGGGCTGTTTTTCTGCAAAGGGACCAGGACGACTGATCCGTGTAAAGGAAAGAATGAATGGGGCCATGTATCGTGAGATTTTGAGTGAAAACCTCCTTCCATCAGCAAGGGCATTGAAGATGAAACGTGGCTGGGTCTTTCAGCATGACAATGATCCCAAACACACCGCCCGGGCAACGAAGGAGTGGCTTCGTAAGAAGCATTTCAAGGTCCTGGAGTGGCCTAGCCAGTCTCCAGATCTCAACCCCATAGAAAATCTTTGGAGGGAGTTGAAAGTCCGTGTTGCCCAGCGACAGCCCCAAAACATCACTGCTCTAGAGGAGATCTGCATGGAGGAATGGGCCAAAATACCAGCAACAGTGTGTGAAAACATTGTGAAGACTTACAGAAAACGTTTGACCTGTGTCATTGCCAACAAAGGGTATATAACAAAGTATTGAGAAACTTTTGTTATTGACCAAATACTTATTTTCCACCATAATTTGCAAATAAATTCATTAAAAATCCTACAATGTGATTTTCTGGATTTTTTTTCCTCATTTTGTCTGTCATAGTTGACGTGTACCTATGATGAAAATTACAGGCCTCTCTCATCTTTTTAAGTAGGAGAACTTGCACACTTGGTGTCTGACTAAATACTTTTTTTCCCCACTGTAGCTTCCGTCTGGCCACTCTACCATAAAGGCCTGATTGATGGATTGCTGCAGAGATGGTTGTCCTGGAAGGTTCTCCCATCTCCACAGAATAACTCTAGAGCTCTGTCAGAGTGACCATCGGGTTCGTGGTCACCTCCCTGACCAAGGCACTTCTACCCCGATTGCTCAGTTTGACCGGGCAGTCAGCTCTAGGAAGAGTCTTGGTGGTTCCAAACTTTTTCCATTTAACAATGATGGAGGCCACTGTGTTCTTGGGGACCTTCAATGCTGTAGGAATGTGTTGTTACCCTTCCCCAGATCTGTGCCTCGACACAATCCTGTCTCGGAGCTCTACGGACAATTCCTTCGACCACATGGCTTGGTTTTTGCTCTGACATGCACTGTCAACTGTGGGACCTTATATAGACAGGTGTGTGCCTTTCCAAATCATGTCCAATCAATTGAATTTACCACAGGTGGACTACAATCAAGTTGTAGAAACATCTCAAGGATCATCAATGGATGAATGGAAACAGGATGCACCTCATCTCAATTTCGAGTCTCATAGCAAAGGGTATGAATACTTATGTAAATAAGGTATTTCAGTTTTTTATTTGTAATACATTTGCAAACATTTGGAAAAATCTATTTTTGCTTTGTCATTATGGGGTATTGTATGCAGATTGATGAGATTTTATTTTTTATTTTATAAATTTTAGAATAAGGCTGTAACGTAACAAAATCTGGGAAAAGGGAAGGGGTCTGAATACTTTCCAAATGCACTGTTGTTATTTTATTGTGTTACTTACTTTTTAACTCTGCATTGTTGTGAAAGGGCTCATATGTTAGCATTCGGCACATGTGACAAATACATTTTGATTTGAAGTGCATGTAGACACACACATGAATCTATAAGCTTCTAATATAACAAAACACAACCTGTCCAAATCACTGAGAACCACATAAAACATCACATTTCTAACATTGACATATCTAAATCCATCTCTTACAGATTTGACGAGAAGAGGTAATTTCCATGTAAAAGGACCAATGAGCACCAACATGTGAAAGCGAAGAGTACATTTTTGTTATTATTAAGGCATATATATATACACTGAACAAAAATATAAATGCAACATTCAACAATTTCTAAGATTTTACTGAGTTACAGTTCATATAAGGAAATCAGTCCATTGAAATGAATTCATTAGGCCCTAATCTATGGATTTCACATGACTGTGAATAAAGATATTCATCTGTTGGTCACAGAAACCTTTAAAAAAAGGTAGGGGTGTGGACACATCTTCTTCGCATATAGTTGATCAGGCTGTTGATTGTGGCCTGTGGAATGTTGTCCCACTCTTCTTCAATGGCTGTGTGAAGTTTCTGGATATTGGCGGGAACTGCAACACGCTGTCGTACACTGGTAGAGCACGGCGCTTGTAACGCCAAGGTAGTGGGTTCAATCCCCGGGACCACCCATACACAAAAAATTGTATGCACGCATGACTGTAAGTCGCTTTGGATAAAAGCGTCTGCTAAATGGCATATTATATTATTATTATTATTATCCCAAACATGCTCAATGGGTGACATGTCTGGTGAATATGCAGGCCATGGAAGAACTGGGACATTTTCAGCTTCCAGGAATTGTGTACAGATCCTTGCAACATGGGGCCGTTCATTATCATGCTGAAACATGAGGTGATGTCGGCGGATGAATGGCACAACAATGGGCCTCAGGATCTCGGCACGGTATCTCTGTGCATTCAAATTGACATCGATAAAATGCAATTGTGTTCGTTGTCTGTAGCTTATGCCTGCCCATACCATAATCCCACCGCCACCATGGAGCACTCTGTTCACAACGTTGACATCAGCAAACCGCTCGCCCACATGACACCATACACGTGGTCTGGGGTTGTGAGGCCGGTTGGATGTACTGCCAAATTCTCTAAAACAACGTTGGAGGCGGCTTATGGTAGAGAAATTAACATTCAACTCTCTGGCAACAGCTCTGGTGGACATTCCTGCAGTCAGCTTGCCAATTGCACGCTCCCTCAAAACTTGAGACATCTGTGGCATTGTGTTGTGACAAAACTGCACATTTTAGAGTGGCCTTTTATTGTTCCCAGCACAAGGTGCACCTGTGTAATGATCATGCTATTTAATCAGCTTATTGATATGCCACAACTGTCAGGCGGATGAATTATCTTGGCAAAGGATAAATGCTCACTAACAGGGATGTAAACAAATTTGTGCACAAATGAGAAATAAGCTTTATGTGCGTTTGAAACATTTCTGGGATCTTTTATTTCAGCTCATGAAACATGGGACCAACACTATACATGTTGCATTTGTATTTTTGTTCAGTGTACATTTTTCAACTATTTTCCATTCTAAAAGTTAAGAATAAGCAAAGGCTTTCATTTCTGTTAATACAGACGGGTCTTAGAAAACGTCTACCCCCAAAAAATCCATACTTTTTTCAATTATCTTTGACTGTCTAGCTTTTATTTAGGTGATTGTTAGTTCTCAAAGACTATATTATAAAAAATAAATACAGTGCATTTGGAAAGTATTCAGACCCCTTGACTTTTTCCACATTTTGTTATGTTACAGTCTTATTCTAAAATGGATTAAATAAATAAATAAATCCTCGTCATTCTACACACGATACCCTATAATGACAAAGCAAAAACACGTTTTTAGAATTTGTGCAAATGTATTACAAATTTTAAAACAGAAATACCTTATTTACAGAAGTATTCAGACCCTTTGCTATGAGACACGAAATTGAGCTCAGGTGAATCCTGTTTCCATTGATCATCCTTGAGATGTTTCTACAACTTGATTGGAGTCCACCTGTGGTAAATTAAATTGATTGGAAAGGCACACACATGTCTATATAAAGTCCCACAGTTGACAGTGCATGTTAGAGCAATAATGTCGGTAGAGCTTCGAGAAAGGATTGTGTCGAGGCACAGATCTGGGGAAGGGTAAAAAACATTTCTGCAGCATTGAAGGTCCCCAAGAACACAGTGGCCTCCATCATTCTTAAATGGAAGTAGTTTGGAACCATCAAGACTCTTCCTAGAGCTGGGCGCCCGGCCAAACTGAGCAAACGGGGGAGAAGGGCCTTGGTCAGGGAGGTGACCAAGAACCCGATAGTCACTCTGACAGAGCTCCAGTGTTCCTCTGTGGAGATGGGAGAACATTCCAGAAGGACAACCATCTCTGCAGCACTCCACCAATCAGGCCTTTATGGTAGAGTGGCCAGACGGAAGCCACTCCTCAGTAAAAGGCACATGACAGCCCGCCTAGAGTTTGCCAAAAGGCACCTAAAGACTCTCAGATCATGAGAAACAAGATTCTCTGGTCTGCTGAAACCAAGATTTAACTCTTTGGCCTGAATGCCAAGCGTCACGCCCGGAGGTAACCTGGCACCATCCCTACGGTGAAGCATGGTGGTGGCAGCATCATGCTGTGGTGATGTTTTTCAGCGTCAGGGACTGTGAGACTAGTCAGGATGGAGGCAAAGATGAATGGCGCAAAGTACAGAGATATCCTTGATGAAAACCTGCTCCAGAGCGCTCACAACATCAGACTGGGGCGAAGGTTCACCTTCCAACAGGACAACGACCCTAAGCACACAGCCAAGACAACGCAGGAGTGGCTTCGGGACAAGTCTCTGAATGTCCTTGAGTGGCCCAGTCATCTCTAGAGAGACCTGAAAATAGCTGTGCAGCGACGCTCCCCATCCAACCTGACAAAGCTTGAGTGGATCTTTAGAGAAGAATGGGAGAAACTCCCCAAATACAGGTGTGCCAAGCTTGTAGTGTCATACCCAAGAAGAGATTTGAGGCTGAAATCGCTGCCAAAGGTGCTTCAACAAAGTACTGAGTAAAGGGTCTGAATACTTACATTACCGTTCAAAAGTTTGGGGTCACTTAGAAATGTCCTTGTTTTCGAAAGAAAAGTAATTTTTTTGTCCATTAAAATAACATCAAATTGATCGGAAATACAGTGTAGACATTGTTAATGTTGTAAATGGCTATTGTAGCTGGAAACGGCTGATTTTTAATGGAATATCTACATAGGCGTACAGAGGCCCATTATCAGCAACCATCAGTCTTGTGTTCCAATGGCACGTTGTGTTTGCTAATCCAAGTTTATCATTTTAAAAGGCTAATTGATCATTAGAAAACCCTTTTGCAATTATGTTAGCACAGCTGAAAACTGTTGTGCTGATTAAAGAAGCAATAATACTGGCCTTCTTGAGACTAGTTGAGTATCTGGAGCATCAGCAATTGTGGGTTTGATTACAAGCTCAAAATGGCCAGAAACAAATAACTTTCTTCTGAAACTCGTCAGTCTATTCTTGTTCTGAGAAATGAAGGCTATTCCATGCAAGAAATTGCCAAGAAACTGAAGATCTCGTACAACGCTGTGTACTACTCCCTTCACAGAACAGCGCAAACTGTCTCTAACCAGAATAGAAAGAGGAGTGGGAGGCCCCGGTGCACAACTGAGCAAGAGGACAAATACATTAGAGTGTCTAGTTTGAGAAACAGGCGCCACACAGGTCCTCAACTGGCAGCTTCATTAAATAGTACCCGCAAAACACCAGTCTCAACATCAACAGTGAAGAGGCGACTCCGGGATGCTGACCTTCAAGGCAGACTTGCAAAGAAAAAGCCATATCTCAGACTGGCCAATGAAAATAAAAGATTAAGATGGGCAGTCTGAGATATGGCTTTTTTGTAATGATCAATTAGCCTTTTAAAATGATAAACTTGCATCTGCACAGTTCTTCCAGTAAATGTGTTTTTGTAAAATGTTCAGTGTAAATTGTTAAAAGCATTCCTTGTGCATAGAGTTGTATGGTTGGTTAAACTTTGAAATCAATGTTTTTTGTTTGGCATACATTTTGAGTCAAAAATCTGAACCTTCTGTTTAGTGCCACAAGTGTATCAGGCCCCCAGGTTAAACAACTGTAAGACGCTACTGAGCCAGCATCCACCAGTAACAGGTACTAATCAAACGTCTCTCCCAGGAGATTCAACACAGGGTGGAGTACTGTGTTAAGCAACTGACCCTCTAAATCTCTGCAGGACATAGTCACGTATTGATTTTACCAAAATAAAATATGGAGCATGACGAAATGGAGTGTGGGCCGTGTGGGCCGTTCCCTAGGCTCATAAATGTGTCTGTGTGTGCGGTGCTCCTGTGGTTAACACACAGCCCGGATCTAAACGGGGGACTATGAGTCATAGGCTGCTCTAGCGAGATGATGCTTTATTCTTCTCCTAGAGTAAATAAACATGGCCTGGTCTGTCTGATCGCTCTTCGAACACTAGAAGGTCCCTCGTCCAGGTAATGAAGGCCAAGCCCCCATCTGTGTCAGCCAGACAGGACAACACTGGCCTTCTGTAGTACTGTAGTCACTGCTCTGTGCTGCCCCATTCCCAAGATTATAAATAGAGGAGAGGGGAGGAGAGGAGGATAAAAGAGGTAGAGGAGAGGGAAGGAGAGGAGAGGAGAGAAGCGGTCTACGAGGATAAAAGAGGAAAAGGAGGGGGAGCCCTGCTTCTAACCCCCTGTCTTGCCTCCCTACAGGAAAAGGAGAAGAAGGGCAGGAGAGGAGTGCCGCATCTTGTTTGAGATGCTGTTAACGATGGGGCTAAATTACACTTAATCGATCCATGTTGAACTTCCCCTCTGTCTAGGTCTCACTGACATTGTAATTACACGGTAGTGACAATTAGGACATTAACGCTAGCTAGTGGACTAGGCTAATATGCCAGCTAGACAGCCATTTTCAAGTCCTGCCAAAGCTTTTCAAGCCGATTTAAGTCAAAACTGTAACTAGGTCACTCAGGAACATTCAATGTCGTCTTGGTAAGCAACTCCAGTATATATTTGGTCTTGTGTTTTAGGTTATTGTCCTGCTGAAAGGTGAATTTGTCTCCCAGTGTCTGTTGGAAAGTAGACTGAACCAGGTTTCCCTCTAGGATTTTGCCTGTGCTTACCTTGCCGATGACAAGCATACCCATAACATAATGCAGCCACCACCATGCTTGAAAATATGAAGAGTGGTACTCAGTGAGGTGTTGGATTTGCCCCAAACATAATTTCTTTGCCATATTTTTTGCAGTTTTACTTTAGTGCCTTATTGCAAACAAGATGTATTTTTTTTAACATTTTCATTCTGTACAGGCTTCCTTTTTTTCACTCTGTCATTTAGGTTAGTATTGTGGAGTAACTACAATGTTGTTGATCTATCCTCAGTTATCTCCTATCACAGCCATTGAACTAACTGTTCTAAAGTCACCATTGGCCTCATGGTGAAATCCCTGAGCAGTTTCCTTCCTCTCCGGCAAATGAGTTAGGAAGGTCGGCTGTATCTTTTTAGTGACTGGGTTTATTGATGCACCATCCAAAGTGTTATTAATAACTTCACCATGCTCAAAAGGATATTCAATGTCTACTTTTTGTATTTTTACCCATCTACCAATAAGTGCCCTTCTCTGCAAGGCATTGGAAAACCTCCCTGGTCTTTTGTGGTTGAATCAATTGAATTCACTGCTCGACTGAGGGACTTTACAGATAACTGTACGTGTGTGGTACAGAGGTGAGGTAGTCGTTTAAAATCCTGTTAAACACTATTATTGCACACAGAGTGAGTCCATGCACCTATTATGTGACTTTTTTACTCCTGAACTTATTTAGGCTTGCCATAACAAAGGGGTTGAATACTTCTTGACTCAAGACATTTCAGCTTTTAATTTTTTATTAATATGTACAACATTTGAAAAACATAATTCCACTTTGACATTATGGGGGATTGTGTGTATGCCAGTGACACAAAATCTCAATTTAATACATTTTAAATTCAGGCTGTAACGCAACAAAATGTGGAAGAAGTCAAGGGGTGTGAATACTTTATGAATGCACTGTGCCATACATCTTAATCTACAAATCAATGTATAATGTATACAGGCTGAATGTACTTGACCCAGCGTACACCGTTGAGCACAAGACTATTTATCTGATTAAATCATCCTCATTTGGCTGATCACTCCCATGGGAAGGCAGCATATCAATAAGAGACACACACACACACACATCTATATTCCTCTTATTACGGTGATTGACACTGTGAACCCACTAGTGAATAATGCCTACCCCTCACAAATAATTAGGTAGGTACTGGCAGCATGCCATTATGTCGCCGAAGACAAAGGCAAAAGTCTTTGTAATTGTGCATCTCATTACCAAGGTGGCACATCAGGCCACCACGCTGCAAGATCACTGACCCACAATTTCAATACCAAGTGTGCCCTTTTGACGTCTGATAATTAGATCTATGGGCTATTTCTATACTGTTTGTTTCATTGAGTTCATGCACGTTCCATGAAAGATTGATTCCCAAACATTGCAATATTTGGATTCTACTCTCTTTCCTTGAACTTATTTGTGCCGAGCTTTTCAATAAGAATTGGATCATAATCAAATGTATACAGACTTAAGGGTTTAGGCTCTTCTTTTTGTTAATCTTGTTTGTCTTTTGCTTTATCCACACAGCGAGATTTCAACTAGCGAGAATTCAACTAGCGAGATTTCAACAAAAAAATACATCCAAACCTTGTTTTCCCTCTCTACCTGGGGTTTCATTGAAAAATGAAAATATCTTCTGAACACAACCGGATCGTCAGTTTTGATCTCTACTCTCTCTAACTGTGGTTTAAACTTTTATTGAAAGCATTATCAATCTGCCACTTGACCAGGAGTTTTTCTAAACACAAACCGCTCGTCAGCTTTGATGCTCCAGGACTAGCCTTCCTCAGCCTTGCTCCCCTCCACAACATATCAACTACGCCAAACCCACGCTGTCGGAAGCAGTCTGGCTGATGCACACAGCATGGTATCTGTACATACAGTACTACATCTTTACTACCCATTTCCCTTTGTTCCCTTCACTTTGAGTGAATGCCATCTGACATTAGCTACGTCTCCCTTGGGACTGTGTGTGTGTGAAGGGTTAATAGACTACCCTTTAAACACTACCCTTTACCAAGGCAACGCTGTCTGTATCATACATTAACCAGAGTGAACTCCAGCTGTTTTATTTCTTCTCACAAAGTAGTCATTAGCCGTTGGGAAATAATTACCGTGCCGGATAGCACTTTCAACAAGTGAGAAAGGAGGACAAATAATTTACCCCTCCCCCCCATCCGTGAAATCGCTCCATGCAGGAGTCGCCAATGACCTGTGAAGAATCAGATGGAGTTGAGCTTTTTACCACTACAGCAGTCTGTAGGTGTGTGGTGCCATAGTCTTCAAGTCTGCAGTCGGCGGTGGTCTAGTGTCCCTGTGCATCAGCACCACTCGGGGACTAGCCACAGCTCCTCACCGATACTCTTTTCATTTGATTTAACACAAGGTTTAAAAATATTAGGTTAAAAAAAACACAGTGACATTTCTGTCTATGTGAATCCTCGTCTGACAGATTACGTTTTGTTCTGTCTGCCAGATCCATTTGAAATCTGCTCTATGGGCGAGGGAGGGAGGGGGTGGTGGAGTTTTATACCGGTCAAGACCAGCAGAGCTCATATTGATTCTTGCAGAATTCAAGCTTACAGGCTGGCGTTAGCTGTTCCATGATTACAGCATGTTAATGTCAAACCTTTCATTCCAACCCCTATGCTTGTACAGTCCAGTACTGTTTCCTAGGGATAGGCCTACTACACAAACAAGAATTTCCCATAAGCCGAGTTAATAAAGATAAGATAAGCCTACTACTGACTGGTATTTAGGAGCAAATTTCAGCTCGGCTCATTGAGATGAGAAGAAGCACAGTTAGAAAAAAGGAAATACACAGTTCTCTTAATCCCCAGCTGATAGATGAGGCCATCTTTGTTCATGGCCTTCTGTAATAATCTGAAACAAGGAGCTGGCTTCCTTCTTCTTCCTTCATAGCCTGAGTAATCACAGGAGAAAATACCCCCTCTCTGCTCTTTAGACAGCATCATTAATCATTGTTGTGTAATTAAATTAAGTGTCCTCTCCCTTTTGGCGATGGGTGCGATTAGTCCCCCAAATGAGTGGCCCTGATGGCCTGCTCCCTGCGTAGATCTCTTCAGATTCCCACCGAGCTGCTGCATATGGAAAGACGTGTGAGACCAACAGAAGTGGGTGGGGGTGGGAGAAGACGTACTAACTCTTACTCCCTGTGGGAGGAGGTAGGAGGAGGACCAAAGAGACAAGGAGTAACCATTCACATGAAGGTGCTGAAACCGCCACAGCAAAGAGATAAATAATGATGACCCACTAGCGGACAACCCCATCCTCCCTCCCAAAAAAAGAAAACCGTGCCGATAAATCACTTCCTAACGTGGAACGGCGATAGTCCAGTCTGTTCACAAGTGAAAATTCCAACATCGTATCTCTTCCCCCTCTTTCCTTTACCTCACCACCCCCCTACACCTTTACCCTCCAACCTCCAACTTCCACCCCCCCACCAATGCGAGATTTACGATGCCCGCTGCCTGCTGCCCCCAACCCCACCCCACGCCCCGGCTACAAAAGCATCTGACACGCGTTAGACTGACCTCCAAAGGGGCGTGTCTGTCCGGGATCTGGGCCTGGCTGCAGTCTAGGCGCCTGATAAATTGAATCCCCCAGGTGTCACGGTGAAGGAGCTGGCCTGTCAGGTGTGTGCCCACGCCTGTTGCTCAGCTAGCCACCACAGATGCCTGCTACTAGCCGTCGGAGAAAGAGAGAGGGAGAAATAGAGAAAGGAGATGACAGCCCTCCCTTATGCCTGGCTGACTGGCTTGTCCATTCTGCCTGCTCCCCCTCCCCAACCAACCACTGCCTTTTTCCTTCTAGGCACTGTATCTGTTCTGGAGTCACTGAATGTATCCCTCCCCTGCAAGACATTCAAAGTCCTCTCACTGCACTTGTCCCTCCTCTGTGTTGACAACCGTTAAGTGCCATGGCCGTATTATTCGACACAGCCCAGCCAAGGGAAAACTGTAATTTTTACTTGTTATGGATTTCTCATGGGTTTTGACATCATATACTCTTTCCAAGCGCAGGCTTGATCCCAAATTCACCTTCAATATGATGGCAAGTCAAACTTACTATCAAATATAGGATGCTATAGTTTCCATTCTGATGATATGTAGACTGCTATAATATCAAAGTCTGTGTTCCTTTCTCCCATTGCCAAGACTGTCATTATTTACTGTTGTCCTACGACTAACGAGATGTAACAACTCCGTCATCAAGTGTGACAGATTGGCTCGAACCAAATGGTCCTTGGGTATTTTCCAAAAAATGTACTCTATCGTCAGGAGGAAAACAGCAATTTAATGAACACCACAGTAATTCCCATGACAGAGTAACTATCAGAGATTACCTAATGAACAGAGCAGATGGCCCCCTCTTCAATCTTCCTCTGTTCACAAACAATTAGGCTGCTTTTACACAGGCAGCCCAATTCTGATCTTTTGCCCAATTATTGGCAAAATATCTGATCTGATTGGTCAAAATACTAATTGCTGGCATCCCTATTAACATTGGTGCCGTTTTACCCACCCTCCCTGTCCCTGCCCCAGGTACAACACCATTCCAAGTATACGTGATGATGGTACAACACCATTCCAACACCATTCCAAGTATACGTGATGATGGTACAACACCATTCCAACACCATTCCAAGTATACGTGATGATGGTACAACACCATTCCAAGTATACGTGATGATGGTACAACACCATTCCAAGTATACGTGATGATGGTACAACACCATTCCAACACCATTCCAAGTATACGTGATGATGGTACAACACCATTCCAACACCATTCCAAGTATACGTGATGATGGTACAACACCATTCCAAGTATACGTGATGATGGTACAACACCATTCCAAGTATACGTGATGATGGTACAACACCATTCCAAGTATACGTGATGATGGTACAACACCATTCCAACACCATTCCAAGTATACGTGATGATGGTACAACACCATTCCAACCCATTCCAAGTATACGTGATGATGGTACAACACCATTCCAAGTATACGTGATGATGGTACAACACCATTCCAAGTATACGTGATGATGGTACAACACCATTCCAAGTATACGTGATGATGGTACAACACCATTCCAAGTATACGTGATGATGGAACAACACCATTCCAAGTATACGTGATGATGGTACAACACCATTCCAAGTATACACTTTGGGGTTTAGTGTGGGGGTTGGGATGTCACGATCGTTGAGAGACGGATTAGACCAAGGCGCAGCGTGGAATGCATACATGTTTATTAAAACAATAAACACTGACAAAACAACAAACGGAAACGTGACGTCGGAAGGCTATACACAAACAAGCCAAACACACCGAAATGATGGTACAACACCATTCCAACACCATTCCAAGTATACGTGATGATGGTACAACACCATTCCAACACCATTCCAAGTATACGTGATGATGGTACAACACCATTCCAAGTATACGTGATGATGGTACAACACCATTCCAAGTATACGTGATGATGGTACAACACCATTCCAAGTATACGTGATGATGGTACAACACCATTCCAACACCATTCCAAGTATACGTGATGATGGTACAACACCATTCCAACACCATTCCAAGTATACGTGATGATAGTACAACACCATTCCAAGTATACGTGATGATGGTACAACACCATTCCAAGTATACGTGATGATGGTACAACACCATTCCAAGTATACGTGATGATGGTACAACACCATTCCAACACCATTCCAAGTATACGTGATGATGGTACAACACCATTCCAACACCATTCCAAGTATACGTGATGATGGTACAACACCATTCCAACACCATTCCAAGTATACGTGATGATGGTACAACACCATTCCAAGTATACGTGATGATGGTACAACACCATTCCAAGTATACGTGATGATGGTACAACACCATTCCAAGTATACGTGATGATGGTACAACACCATTCCAAGTATACGTGATGATGGTACAACACCATTCCAAGTATACGTGATGATGGTACAACACCATTCCAAGTATACGTGATGATGGTACAACACCATTCCAAGTATACGTGATGATGGAACAACACCATTCCAAGTATACGTGATGATGATACAACACCATTCCAAGTATACACTTTGGGGTTTAGTGTGGGGGTTGGGATGTCACGATCGTTGAGAGACGGATTAGACCAAGGCGCAGCGTGGAATGCATACATGTTTATTAAAACAATAAACACTGACAAAACAACAAACGGAAACGTGACGTCGGAAGGCTATACACAAACAAGCCAAACACACCGAAACACAAACAAGATCCCACAACCCAGGCAGGAAAACTGGCTGCCTAAGTATGATCCCCAATCAGAGACAACGAGCGACAGCTGCCTCTGATTGGGAACCACTCCCGGCCAAACATAGAAATACAAAACATAGAGTTTCACACCCTGACCAAACTACCTAGAGAATAACAGTCTCTCCAGGTCAGGGCGTGACATGGGAATGAAATGGTTTAGGCTCTGTTTTTAATTGAATTGAGATTAAACCAGTAACTGTGCCAATAATGGGCTCAATATGCTGGAAAGAAAAATTAGGGCATGTTCAAAATCAGGAGTAGAAATGTTACGATCACAGTTATTAAAAATCGTCAAACAAGCATAACTTGGTGTCGGATAATGTTCTGCTCAGGAAGACTCGAAGACCCGCCCACATCCCGGTTAGGCGAATAACACCCACACTTGTAAACTGATAGGAGAGCAATTTAATCGCTCAAATAGTGGGATCTGGAGGAAGAGATATTGCTTGATCAAAGTAAATCTATGCACAGCTTTAAACTAACTTGATTAAAGTTACACTCTGAAAATTCACCAGGAACTAACAGAAAAGTGAAACAACGACTAGCTAGCTAGCTAGGGGGACCCACGCAGGGATCCTAACCAAACACCTATATGTATTTCAACCACTCACAAACAGACGCTGTTCCCAATAAAAGTTCTGTCATGTATCTAGGACTGTAGTGGTGACTGGCAGCTCCTGTGGAACCAGACACACTCTACATAAAAGATCCCCCCTTTAATCCTGTGGAGTGACATCTCTAGCAGGAGCCGAGTTGCACAGTGGCACTGTTCTGGTTCTCTGTTTTCTGGGATATAGCCAAAGCCTGCAGATTAATCTGACTAAGTTGGTCACTGCCACATGGGGCTCCGTGTATAGCTCGATGGGGGCAATGAAACAATGGAGCCCCATTCATTTTCAATGGAGGGAAGTGAAGTGAGTGGGGGGACTGTTGGGCGATGTGAGTGAAATTAACCTCCAACTGGTACGATCGAATAAACAATTACATAATGGGTATATTTCTGTTGCCTGACTTCCTGATCCAATTGCTTGTTACTTAAGAATTTTGGGAGGAGAGGAGGAACACTAGCTCAATTAGCAATAATGAGGTAGAATGAATCATGTAAGCAGGGCTCATTTGAATTGATTCACTGACTTACACTAAGGAGGACCCATCCCTAACCTCACGTTCATGTTCACACACAGCCAGACATGTTAACGATGATGATACATAATGTAATTAATGATTCTTGAGGATGCCATTCCATGTGCATTCGTCATGATTAATATCATTTTGTGTGATTTTGTGTGATTTAAAGGATGTAACGAGTCAAACGACAGTCCCCACAGACTGCTCACCCCAGGGCGCCATCGTGGTTTAGTCAAAGAGAGGGCTGACTAACATCGAACACATCAAATATATATTTTGCTAACTGCATGATAAAGATTTTAATTTCAGCTGTAACTTCTTCTGTGGATAAATATGGGAATGAATAACATTCTTTGCAGAAAGATCCATCCAATTTGAGAGCGAGACACCCTGTGATCAGACATCATCACAGCAGGAGTCATATGCAGCTGCTAAGCATTGCCTCTGGCAGTGTTCACTGTAATATTTTCACAGACGTCAATACATGCATTAGCCTTCTTCGCCCCCCTGCAAACAGGCCTGATCAGGGTCCTTCACATTCACACACACACACTGTCAAGGGCTGAGCGTAGATGTGGTGCGGAAATCAAGCGCAGGACAACAGAGGCTCTTCAACAGTCTTTAGTGAGGATCAAACAATACAAAAGGACTCACGGCAAAAACCCAGCCGGAGGGCAAGCGAAACAATTACGCGCACAGGAAACAGTGTGTAACCCAAACTGCGCACACAGTGCGGACACTCTCTCAAAACAAAACAGAACAAGAGAGAACAAACTGACGCCTAGCTGACACGAAACAATTACACACAACACATGACAAAACCTAAGAGAACTTATAGGGCACATAATCAACACTAACAAGGAACAGGTGTACAAACAGACCAAACCAAACGAACATCGAAACATAGAACGGTGGCAGCTAGTACTCTGGAGACGACAACCGCCGAAGCCTGCCCGAACAAGGAGGAGGAGCAGCCTCGGCCGAAACCGTGACAGTACCCCCCCCTTGATGCGCGGCTCCAGCCGTGCGCCGACCCCGGCCTCGAGGACGACCAGGCGGACGCGGAGCAGGGCGCGTAGGATGACCACGATGGAACTCGGTCAGAAGAGACGGGTCTAAGATGCCCCCTCTTCACCCAGCACCGCTCCTCCGGGCCGTACCCCTCCCACTCCACGAGATATTGGAGCCCCCCCATCCGGCGTCTCGAATCCAGGATGGACCGAACAGTGTACGCCGGAGCCCCCTCGATGTCCAGCGGGGGCGGAGGAGTCTCCTCTATCTCAAAGTCCTGGAGTGGACCAGCTACCACCGGCCTGAGGAGAGACACATGGAACGAGGGGTTAATATTCTTGTAATCAATAGGCAATTGTAACCTGTAACACACCTCGTTCAACCTCCTCAGGACTTTAAAAGGCCCCACAAACCGCCGACCCAGCTTCCGGCAGGGCAGGCGGAGGGGCAGGTTTCTGGTCGAGAGCCAGACCCGATCTTCCGGTGCGTACACCGGTCCCTCACTGCGGTGGAGATCAGCGCTCGTCTTCTGTTGACGGATGGCCCGCTGCAGATGGACGTGAGCAGCGTTCCACGTCTCCTCCGAGCGCCGCACCCACTCATCCACCACAGGGGCCTCGATCTGGCTCTGATGCCAAGGTGCCAGAACCGGCTGGTATCCTAAAACACACTGGAACGGAGTTAGTTTGGTGGAGGAGTGGCGGAAAGAGTTCTGTGCCATCTCGGCCCAGGGAACATACCTCGCCCACTCCTCCGGCCGGCCCTGGCAATATGACCTCAGAAACCTACCCACATCCTGGTTCACACGTTCGACCTGCCCATTGCTCTCCGGGTGGTACCCCGAGGTAAGGCTAACCGAAACCCCCAAGCGCTCCATAAAAGCTCTCCAGACTCTGGAGGTAAATTGGGGGCCTCGATCAGACACTATATCCTCGGGTACCCCGTAATGCCGGAAGACGTGGGTGAATAGTGCCTCAGCGGTCTGTAGGGCAGTAGGGAGACCCGGCATGGGAAGGAGACGACAGGCCTTCGAGAACCGATCCACAACGACCAGGATGGTGGTATTCCCCTGTGAGGGGGGAAGGTCTGTAACAAAATCCACCGAGAGGTGAGACCAGGGTCGTTGTGGAACGGGCAGGGGTTGTAACTTTCCCCTGGGCAAGTGTCTGGGCGCCTTACACTGGGCACACACCGAGCAGGAGGAGACATAAACCCTCACATCCCTGGCTAACGTTGGCCACCAGTACTTTGTGCTAAGGCAGTGCACTGTCCGGCCAATACCTGGATGTCCAGAGGAGGGTGACGTGTGAGCCCAATAAATGAGTCGATCCCGAACCTCGAGCGGAACGTACGTCCGGCCCACAGGACACTGTGGAGGGCTAGGGTCGGTACGTAACGCCCGCTCGATTTCAGTATCGACCTCCCACACCACCGGTGCCACCAGACAAGACTTCGGTAGTATGGGAGTGGGCTCAACGGACCTCTCCTCTGTGTCATACCGCCGAGACAGGGCGTCTGCCTTTCCGTTCTGGGACCCAGGGATGTAAGTGATCTTAAACACGAACCTGGCTAGAAACATAGTCCACCGCGCCTGGCGAGGATTTAGTCTCCTAGCTGCCCGAATGTATTCCAGATTACGGTGGTCAGTCAAAATGAGAAAAGGGTGTTGAGCCCCCTCAAGCCAATGCCTCCACACCTTTAGGGCCTGTACCACGGCTAACAACTCCCTGTCCCCTACGTCATAATTTCGCTTCGGCGGACTGAGCTTTTTCGAGTAAAAGGCACAGGGGCGGAGTTTAGGTGGCGTGCCGGACCGTTGCGAGAGAACGGCTCCGATACCGGCT
The DNA here is from genome assembly GCF_020615455.1 of Coregonus clupeaformis. Lineage (NCBI taxonomy): Eukaryota > Metazoa > Chordata > Actinopteri > Salmoniformes > Salmonidae > Coregonus > Coregonus clupeaformis. Next base: position 9,202,491 of record NC_059196.1, read on the forward strand.
TCTGACGCGTCCACCTCCACTTGGAATGGTAAAGCGGGATCTGGGTGCGCCAGCACCGGCGCCGAAGTAAACAGGTCCTTCAGTCTCCCAAAAGCCCTGTCCGCTTCAACTGACCACCGCAAGCGCACCGGACCCCCCTTCAGAAGGGACGTGATGGGAGCTGACACCTGTCCAAAACCCCGGATAAACCTCCGGTAGTAATTCGCAAAGCCCAAGAACTGCTGCACCTCTTTAACTGTGGTTGGGGTTTGCCAATTACGCACGGCTGACACACGGTCAACCTCCATCTTCACCCCTGACGCAGACAACTGATAACCCAAAAAGGAGACCGACTCCTGGAAAAACAGACATTTCTCTGCCTTGACATACAGGTCGTGCTCCAACAGTCTCCTCAATACTCTGCGCACCAGGGCTACATGCTCGGCTCGGGTAGAACTGTACACCAGAATATCGTCTATATACACGACCACCCCCTGTCCCTGCATGTCCCGGAAAATATCATCTACAAAGGATTGGAAGACTGACGGAGCATTCATTAAACCGTATGGCATGACGAGATACTCGTAATGACCCGAGGTGGTACTAAATGCTGTCTTCCATTCATCGCCCTCCCTAATGCGCACCAAGTTGTAGGCGCTCCTGAGGTCCAATTTTGTGAAGAACCTTGCCCCGTGTAATGACTCCGTCATAGTCGCAATCAGAGGGAGTGGATAACTGTATTTTACAGTAATCTGATTGAGACCACGGTAATCAATACACGGGCGCAAACCTCCATCTTTCTTCTTCACAAAAAGAAGCTCGAGGACGCGGGGGAAATGGAGGGTCGTATGTATCCCTGTCTCAGAGACTCAGCTATGTATGTCTCCATAGCTCTCTTCTCCTCTTGCGACAACGGATACACATGGCTCCGCGGGAGCGCAGCTCCTGCCTGGAGATCTATCGCACAATCCCGCTGTCTATGAGGTGGCAATCGCGCCGCCCTCGCCTTGCTAAACACGACTGCCAGATCCTCATACTCGGGGGGAATGTGCAATGCGGGCACTTGGTTTGGACTCTCCACCGAGGTCGCCCCCACGGAAACACCCAGACATCTCCCCCCACACTGGGCAGACCACCCCTTAAGAGCCCTCTCTCGCTACGATATAGTGGGATCATGAGTAATCAACCAGGGAAGCCCCAGCACCACCGGATACGCAGGAGAGTCAATCAGATATAGCTGAATCGTCTCCTCATGACCCCCCTGCGTCTCCATCCTAAGTGGCACTGTGACCTCCCTAATCAACCCCGACCCCAACGGACGGCTATCTAGGGCATGTACAGGGAAGGGATCTTTAACAGGAAGGAGAGGAATCCCTAACTCTTTACAAAACTTACGATCTACAAAATTCCCAGCCGCGCCTGAATCTACTAGCGCCTTATGCTGGGAACGAGGTGCAACCTGTAATAAACAAACAGGTATGGTTATGTGCACGACAGAGAGCTCTGGGTAAGTGGGGCGCCTACTCACCAGGAAGGACTCCCCAGCGCGTGGCCTGCCGTCTCGTCCCTCAGGAGACCCTCCCCAGCACCTGGCCGCAGTGTGTCCTCCACGGCCACAGTTGGTGCAGGGGACGGCCCCCCTCGAACTCCCTCTCCTCCGTTCTCTAGCGCCAGCCCCCCCGAGCTCCATGGGACTCGACTCGGAGGTGCTTGAGGGTGGAATGGGCGACCCCCCCCCAGGGCGTCCGCGGGTGGCCAGCAGGGTGTCTAGGCGAATTGCCATGTCCACCAGTTGGTCAAAGGTGAGAGTGGTGTCCCTGCAGGCCAACTCTCTACGGACGTCCTCCCTGAGGCTGCAGCGAAAGTGGTCTATGAGGGCCCGCTCATTCCACCCTGCATCAGCCGCTAGAGTCCGGAACTCCAGTGCAAAATCTTGGGTACTCCTCATCCCCTGCCGGAGGTAGAACAGACGCTCCCCAGCCGCTTTCCCCTCAGGTGGATGGTCGAACACAGTCCGGAAGCGGCTGGAGAATTCTGCATATGTGATAGTAGCGGCGTCTATCCTCCTCCATTCGGCGTTGGCCCATTCCAACGCCTTGCCGGTGAGACAGGAGATGAGGGCGGAAACGCTCTCGTATCCCGAGGGCACCGGGTGTACTGTGGCTAGGTAAAGTTCGACTTGTAGAAGGAAACCCTGACACCCGGCAGCGGTACCATCATACGCCCTCGGGAGCGAGAGCCGAATCCCACTGGGTTCCGGAAGTTGAACAGGCGGACTGGCTGTTGGCGATGGTGCGATGGGTGGATGCGTGGGAGCCCCGCCGGTCTCCCATCTATGGAGGGTCTCCACCACCCCCTCGAGAGAGTTCCCAATCCAGCTGATCTTTTGATCCTGTCCGCGAAGGCGCTCCTCGATTGCCTCGACAGATGAGGCGGCTCCTGCTGATTCCATGGTGGTGTGTAATTCTGTCAAGGGCTGAGCGTAGATGTGGTGCAGAAATCAAGCGCAGGACAACAGAGGCTCTTCAACAGTCTTTAGTGAGGATCAAACAATACAAAAGGACTCACGGCAAAAACCCAGCCGGAGGGCAAGCGAAACAATTACGCACACAGGAAACAGTGCGTAACCCAAACTGCGCACACAGTGCGGACACTCTCAAAACAAAACAGAACGAGAGAGAACAAACTGACGCCTAGCTGACACGAAACAATTACACACAACACATGACAAAACCTAAGAGAACTTATAGAGCACATAATCAACACTAACAAGGAACAGGTGTACAAACAGACCAAACCAAACGAACATCGAAACATAGAACGGTGGCAGCTAGTACTCCGGAGACGCCGACCGCCGAAGCCTGCCCGAACAAGGAGGAGGAGCAGCCTCGGCCGAAACCGTGACACACACACACACACACACACACACACACACACACACACACATCACACACCACAAGCTAAGCATGCAAACAGACCTGATCAGGGTCCTTCACATCCACACACACACACACACACAGACACACACACACACACACACTTATGCATGTGCACACACACAGACACAACCACAACCATGCACACATGTACCCAAATACACACACACACACTCAGATTCAGTTCACATCCTGTCATGGGGCAAGGAGATGGCTGATAATAACAGGCCACCTCTGCCTCCACTAAAGCAAGGTATCACAGGTAGCAGGATATGTAAGTCTGCCTGCCTGCTGCCCTCGACTCAGGATCCATTATCAACCCTCCCCACGCTCTCCCAGAGAGTTCTGTAATTTCAAAATAAATCGTTACCGACTTTAGCAGGGGGATTAATCAAATTGTGAGCAGCTCCCCTCCGAGTGTTCTGTCACTCCCATCAAGCATCATCAAGCATCAGCTTGCGATTGGCAGACATGACGGAGGGGATTAAAAGTGGCAAAGCTAAAACCTACATCTCAGACTGGCTGCTGATAATTTTGTCTCTTACTCCCTCTCTGTGTCTCCCTCTCTCTTGATCTACCCTTTCTCTCTGCCTCTCTCAATTTCTCTTATTTTTCTCTCCCTCCCTCTTTCTCTCGCTCCCTCTCTTTCTCTCCCTCTTTCTCCCCCCCCCTCTCTCTCTTTCTGCCTCTCCCTCATCTCTCTCAGCTAAATCAATACAGTGCTATCAGGGGGAAAACATACCACCATGTTTGTGTACAGTATTTTCATATGTGAAGTTTATCTTGAAAATCAGGCTTTGTGGATCCAACTTTGGAAATGCGATGATAGCCGTAAGAGGCCCTGTGTAAATTAGTCACAGAGTGGAGAGTTAGGGGGTAGGCAGGGTGGGAGGGAGGGGAAGGATGGGTTGGGTAAGTGCTCTGCTGGATCAAACAAAAGAGAAGAGGAGCTCATCTCATCGCTCACCAAGCAGCAGCCACAGGAAAATCAAATGGATTGGGTTTTTTTCCTCAACAAAAATCTGATGCTTTTTTGATGTGACATGGATTTATTGCACCGGCTACTCAGGAGGAATGGAAAAAATTATCCCAATTTTGTTTGTTTGTCCTTTTGTTATTGAAGGGCCACTCTCTTAGAACAGAGGAGATAGACTTCCAAGACAACCGACCAGGCCATCCATTATAAACTGTATTACTTTAGAAATAAAATAATCAGTAAAACTTTACATTAAGTTATATATCTATGTACAGTAGTAACTCTGTATTTACTGTCCAATTATTCTAATAATAATTCCTTACTCTAATAATAACAAGGCAACAGTAAACATGTCATCCCCCACGGATGATGCAGCGCCCCCCTTGGGCCAATTGAGATATTGCGTGTGACTAACACATTTCACCTTGGGCCAATCAGTGTAATTTTGTAAATGCCGGATCTCTATGGCAAGACGCATCATTCACTGAAGTTTTGTCCAAATCTGGCCAGTGCTGTCTGTGTAACGAACACAGTCAATTTCATTGTGGGGGACAATTAGTCATATAATGATATCATATGACTATCTTAACTATTATATTATGAAAGGATCGCGACTGTTTTCACACAGAAGCAGCTGTACAGTAGGAGCTAAAGAAGAGAGCATTGCGCTTCACAGTGAATAATAGTGAATCACATGATTCATCATCAATCACTTAGCTGTCCAGCACAGCAAGAACAGCAAGAACAGCAGCAGCTCATGTGGGTGGTGTGGGTTAAGATAAAGAGTATACTGTTACTGGGCCATTGTGAATCACTCTGAGCCTGCGTCCCAAAAGAAACCTATTCCCTATTTAGTGCACTACTTTTGACCAGAGCCCATAGCAACTCTGAAATGCTCTGAAGGGCAGAGTCACGATGTAACACTCCTTCTATAGTTCCTTCCCAGGACAAACCTACATCGAGCTCATTCATGCAACTTGGAATTAATTCCCGCTGCTTATACTCCATACCGTTTTTAAATGGCCTACTCAGTCAAGCTCGTCCCCCTAACTTCCATGGATAACTCCTAATTAAATTAAACAAGGACTAATTATTCTATTTACTTTTTTTCTCTCGCTCTCTCTCCCCAAGAAATCGGCGTGGTTATATGATTGTGTGTTTTTAATCCAGAGAGATACTAAACTGTCTTTCTGCCAAATACTATGCCAAATGATTCTCGTTAGTCCTTTGGCATTGTACACAATGACACTTTAATAAACAGGCAAACAAACTGCAACCCAAACTGGCATGTGTGAGGAGAATCAACCCACTGATATTGGCACTGGCCTACTCTCTTCTCCCTCAGTCAGACTAGACTGAGTGCTTTGATTTCAGCTTCCCGTTTACATTCATTAAGACAGACTCGTAAATGAAGGCAGAAATCAGAGACGCTGAATGAAACGGTTCGCATTAGCCCCAGTCTGTGGTGAATAGGCTGATTATTACTGACCGAGGTTGATGTGAATTGTGAAAATGGAATGTGCTGCCATTATGAGGGACATTTTGTTTGGTGAGAGAAAGAAAGGGACTATAGTGGAAAAACACTGATTGAGTTCAGAATGTATCTCAGACACATCGTCTGAGTGTGTCTGGGGCTGGAGAAGTGGAGAGAGCAGCACAGTGCAGCCAGGCCAGGCCGGGGCGACACACAGGCTACAGGCTACGGGCCGGTACAGCCCAGACGGCCGGACAGACAGACAGACTGGTTCCGCACCATCAGCCATCTGGCTGGCCCTGAATGACTGGCAGCTAGGCAGGTGAGATATCCCCTTGAGTCCACCTCTTAAACAACTCCCCATCCCTACGCCACAAACACTGCACACACAAACACGTATATACTCATGTACACACGCAGGCTTTCATATACATTATGGGAGAGTTTTTACATACATGTACTGCTGTTAGAATAAACCGAGGTGGTTCAGAACCACCCTCGTATCACGAGTAACCTTGCCTGAGACCGGAAAACTTAGGTTGGCTCCCTGAACTAATGCATCTAGGGCCTTAGCTCAACAGGCCAACACAAACTCATGGCACCCAGGAAACCTGGTTTCGTACCTGTTGGTCCATATGCTTTCCCACCCGAGCCCATCCTAGTATCACAGTCGCCTTGCTCTCACACCACACACTTTACCTAATTCGCACTGCTCCCATCTCACACACGCTAAAATCTGTGCGTCATTCATGATTATTCTAATGCCTCCCCTTTGATATGAACATAAAGGCACAAGCTTTCCAGGAACATTAATCCCTATTTGGATCCTCAGTTGGAAGAAGAAGAAGAAAAAGGCTGATAAATAGGAGAAATCAAAGGAGCTCTTCCTTCTGTTACTGTGCTTACATTAGCAGCAGGAGCTCAAAAAAAGGATTTACAATAGATTCATGAGGAAGTGAAAGAGATTAATAAGGCTAAAATAGGAGAAACAACATTTTAATGGGATTTCTTACCCACTGCTAATGGTTTGGAGATGTGTTTCATCCCAACATTTGTAAAGTAGTCTGTACAACGTCTACTGTATAAATTCAGAAGATACTGTCTGTGACGAATACACTATTAAGACTAAAATTGGTAAAATAAAGCAGCATACACAAGTGATCCAGCAATGAGAAAAATACCATAGTATTGTGGATCATTGCTTTATCATTACGAAGGGCTTAACAGTAGCTTCTCTCTACCCCTGGAGTACACAAACAGTGAGAAGGAGCTTCATGACTGAGAAGAAATTAATACAAAAAGCCCTGAACAATTTCCATAGAAATGACTACAGTATGATTATAATCACAATGTTGATGACTCTGTGCTGCAAACATACAGTATTATAACTCAAATTCACTACCTCGAAATTATTAAAGGCCCAGTGCAGTCAAAAACTTGATTTTCCTGTGTTTTATGTATATTTCCACAATATGAGGTTGGAATAATACTGTGAAATTGTGAACAATTATTTTGGCCTGCCTGGTGACATCACCATGCGGTAAATTAGTTAATAGACCAATAAGAAAGAGAGTCCCAAAACTCTCTGCCAATAACACCTAGTTTTCAGTTTCTCTCCCCACTCCCAGACAGTCCTAGCAAAATTCTTCCTTGAGAAATTGCTCTTTGCTAAGAAGCTATTATTGTTTCATTTTACCATTTTTATTGAAAACAATCACAGTGAAAGGTACTTAATTGTTACCCAGAAATGATTTGATATTGAGATAAAAATGGCTGCATTGGACCTTTAATTAAATGTATCACATTATCAGTACCGAAAAGGCTGCATAACTCCAGTCTTCTCAATGCCTGGAGCTATGAATAGTGCTCTAGTTCTCTGTTTGCCAAATCATGATCAAGCAATTAGAATCTCCTTGGTGAGAATTGTGTATAAGAAAAAATAAAACTGAAGAGGACATGACAAAGGCAGTCATTTGATTGAATTGGATTACTGCACTGTCACACACCAGTTTGTGTGTGAAAGGGCGTGCGAGATTGTGTGACAGTGTTAATGTGTGTGTGTGTTAGAGAACGATCGATAATCGTCCCCTTTATAACGCGTGTGCACCATGCCTTTTGTCAAACTGCTGAGGTAGCTACAGCCGGCGTCACTAGCTCATTGTTCCTAGCTAGCTTGTCCTGAGGGAACTCTGAGGGGCAGCATCTTTTTGCTAGCTACCAACTCATGCTGCACATAATTTAGGTAGCACACTTGAATAATGCGACACAGCATGTACAAGTCGAAACTGTTAGCTAATTTACTGTTCTGCAAAACAATATCCATACAGGCTACAACACATTACAAAACAAGATACCGGTAGCTTGGTAATAGCTAATAAACAACATTCAGAACATTTACTGAAATCTAACTTTGCTAGTGATCTTACAGCTGAAGCTAACATCAATTCACTAGCCTGTACCTTTATTTGTGATAATATGCCAACCATAATACAAAATATGCTGATTTTAAAGCTGACTGTCACCCAAAGAGCTTGGGTTAAATTATGATTCGTTTTTCTGAGTGTCTCGTTCATTTTAGTCATTTGTTTGACCTGCTGCTGGCCGCAAGATTGATGCAAGCTCCTCCGGCTCAGCGGCTCCAGAGACGAGCTCCGACCAACAACTGTCTGTCATATATCATTACAAGAAAATAGATCATGCTGCAGACAGCATAGAGAAGAAAAATACATGTTTAGAAGTGATAATTGATCGCACGGTGCAATAATAAATTCAATAAATTCATTATTGAATGTTATGAGGAACACAGCTTTATAGAACCAAAACATACACGGCCTCTGCTCAACAAACTCGAACTCCAGAACAAATCGTTTGGCGGGCTGTAGTTTGCGAACGATATTGTGCTTATCACCCTCACGGCAGTCAAGCAATGCATTCCGCCAATGTCGTTCACAATCTAGTCCAGTTGTGGCCACAACTAGACCTGTACAAATGTACATTGTTTAAAGCACACTTTTACATGTCTCAGTCACAAATGACAGCTCCATTAAGGCTCATATGGTGAACCCATAAGCTTGTAGATTCATGACTCTTTCGAGTTTTCAGTTCATCGTTCGCTGGTAGGGGGTCCTGCGTGCTCTGGGCATTACTGACTCAAATGAACGAAATGAGCTGAAATATTCGTTCTTTTAACTGAACGAGTCGAAAAGATCTGAATCAGTAAAAAGAGCTGAACTTCCCATCACTAGCGAACTGAGCTGTGCATGACGTCAGTAGTGACTGGTGCCGTTCATCTTAAAGAGGCAGCGCACACTATTATAAAATAAAATATTAGGCTACTTCTATGCAAATGTTGTTCATCAGGAGGCTAATTATAAGTCCCATAGAATCCAAAGAAATCAGCAGAACAAGCTCAATAGCCCAATGCATGCACAAACTCATATTGAATAATTCATATTATGCATAGGGATGGGCATGAGTAATCGAGTACAGTTCTCCCTAAATTCACTCAATTGCGTTCCGACTGCTCCCTACACACCTATGTGCTGAGTGCGCACACAAGCTCCCATTAGGCCTACAGAAATAAGTGCCAATAAAAACATATCTAACTGATGGGATACACAAGCTACATTCCTTGCCAAATGACGACAGTTTTATCACAAATTCAAAATGGACTGGTTGATTGAAGTAGGAAAATATGTGTTCCAACAACGAGCTGCAGTTTTAAAATACTTTTCCCCTTAGGCTACTTTGCGAACTGCTAGTGCCAATTGGTTAGCCTAGGCTACAACCCCCCTAAACATAGACAGGTTCCACACTGAAAATACGTTAAAACATTAGTTTGATAAAAACAAAAATCATATTTTCATCAGAATCATTAAGCATAGGCCTACTCAACAAACAGATGTCATGGCTGTAATTCATCACCCCATGCAGTGTTCAATGTGGAATTGTTAATCCATTTGGAAAATTCAAAAGAACAGACAGAATAAACTAAATCGAACATCTGTATATCGAAAAGACAGATTTTGGTTTGTAACCCTTTAAAAATGGTCTTTCAACTCGCCAAATTGAGCCCGTTTCAAATGATCACCCTTTGAGAACAACTGTTCCAGACGTGAGATGCACATCACTTCACACTGACAACTTTTTTCATTTGGAAAAATATTCTGTTCTATTTTATTCTGTAATATTACATCATTATTTATTTCTTACTATAAAATAGGTGTTCCTTGACAGTGATAAGAGCTCCGGAAATAATACCGTCTTGTCTGCTAAATTAACAACGGAAGGCTATGCCATTGCACAGCCATAGGCTTCTACAAGCAAGCACCACTGCTGAGGTTAGTGCCTTTTTGAAGATTGTGTTCCACAATATAATATAACCAGTTGATTATACGGTTTCATTAATTCATCTTATATGGCTTTTTTATTGACTGAATATACAGTATATGGGGCAATTTAGCAATTAGGATTTGTTATCTGTAATGATTATGATAAATTATGCATCGTTGCGCACTGCTGGCATAGACCTACAGATAAATGCGCATATCTTTTTCCAGTGGCTGTCTCTGGGAAATTATCACATTAACATTTTCAAATGTAATGATATTCAATATCAGCATAAAATATTGGCTATTTGCCTCTCTTGCCGCAAAAAATCAGTATCGGCATCAGCCCCCCAAAAAACATATTGGTCATTTTCTAGAGTGTGGGTGTCCATGTATGGGTGTCACAGGCGGCAGGTGGCACCTTAATTGGGGAGGACCGGCTCATAGTAATGGCTGGAACGGAATAAATGGAATGGTATCGAACACATCAAACATATTTTACATTTTACATTTACATTCACTCCATTCCAGCCATTATTATGAACTGTCCTCCCCTCAGCAGCCTCCTGTGATTGCGTGTGCATGCGTTTAGTATAGGAGAGTGTGTCTGGGGTGTCTTTGCTGACTAAGCCCCCCTCCCTCCCTACAATACACGTCATCTCTTCACCTTGATTCAAGGAGTTGTTTTGATCCAAGGAGGGAAAGTTTGTCTTTTCCTCTTTTACTTCTGGGGGGGATGCCGTTAACAATTGTGATTGCCTTTGTGCAAAACCCCTCCCTTCTGCTAATTTCACCCGTGTTTATCATGGCCAAAAAGCACATTTTAGTTTGTAATAATTTTTACGATAGAGCCAATTTGGATTTTGTGGCTGTGGAATCTAGTGGGAATCGTTTGTCATCGGCACACAGGCTTGAAAATCACTGCACCAGTTTAAGCACCGCCTTCGCCCAATCCTTATTTGTCTAAATAATCAATGACGAAAACCCAAAACCAGGAATTACTGCTGCTCGTAATCACATCATTCTATGTGAGCCTTGACAGATTCTCATCGTTACATCTGTCCATGAGAATCTGTCCACGAGAGATTACACGTCCAGCAATAATATGTACTGTTTACATGTGGATCTGATCGCTGCTCAAGTTCTTTAAATAAATAATTAGGATACAGTGTATTATATTAGGTAGTAAGGTATACATATTAGGGAGTATGGTATACATATTAGGAAATAGAGTCTAAGGTGTACATATTCGGACATTCATGCTATGGTGTACATGCTACATCAGACATCAATAAAAATAAAAAACATGTTATAAAGCCATAGACCAGCACTGAGAGCCTCAATCCAGGTGCCAGAATGTCAAATGACAGAGAAAGAGAAAAGAGCAACAGTGAAATAACATTTAATTACTGTTATGAACTTATGTGAGGATCGACTCTGAATTCTGAACGTAGCCTGTGAGCCGATTGAAATTCAAGTCTCAGCTAAGAGGCTGCGAGATACGGGGACAGAGGGATGGATGGATGAAGGAGTGGTGTAGTCAGGGAACGAGTGACGAGGGATAAAGAGAATAGGGAAGGGGTAAAGACTAGGGGGTAGAGACAGAGGAGGAACAGTAGAGGAGAAGAAAGAGAGAGAGCACTGATTTAAGAACAGAGAGTAGTGTCTACAATCTACATTTACCACAGGCTAACATCACACTAAGCATACCTTCATGGGCTAAGAACAAAAGAGGTTCCCATTCACCTTAATAGAATCACAACCCACCCAGTCATTTTGAGCCTTTTGATATAGTATCAAGCATTCCAATCAAAGCCACTCTGAAATGTCACTCAAACAGGGAACGCTGATAGCATCTGAAACACGTAGGCCTATGTTATCTTAGCTATTCTCACTGAGGTCTATACAGTACAGTGACTAGGAGGGTGCACACGCACTCAGTCACTCAGCCCCCACTGGAATTGTCTGGTTATGCTGTCAATCAATATGACCACAAAGCCGAGCACATGTCCCCAACTGCAAAGCCATAGAGGGGTAAACAAGAGAGGGTTGGATGGGTGGTGTGATGGGAGAGAAGATAACACAGCTTTCAGTGAGACTGACAGAGCCAGCAAGATTGTACTGCAATTTAGGAACAATAGTAGATGGCCATGTGGAGGACGATTGCATTGTAAAGCTACCCAAACAGAAACTTTACTGAGGCGAATCCCGAGCAGAATATTATAATACAAAAAAAAAATTTTATTAAGCAAATGTAACACGTTGCATTTCATTTAACAGCCAGAAAGATTGCCTCAAAATGTGTGAAATTGCATGTGGCAACTGCAAAAGGTCATCGTCAGACCCAGCCAGATAATGATGTAAATATCACAGCAACTAAAAGCGGCCATGCCATTAACAAGTCACAAATATGCCTAATCGCTTCTAAATGACTTTTGGTCAAACTTGAAGAAGCCATCTGGCACGACGACGTGTAAACTGCAGGAAAGGTTAGATACAATCAGCTAATCACGTCAAGATTGAACTAGATCTGGATCATTAGAATAATTGTCATATGTTCTGAGCTCGCAACAGTATGTCTCGTTGCCTGAGCTTTTCAAAGTGTTGTTATTTCCTTGGCTCTTCTTTGTGAGGTCCTCGTCACGTCTATTAGCATGATGTGACCTTCAGTGGGAGAGAGAAGACTGGTGGATTAATCAGATGTAGTTTAGTGAGGTTTCAGACTGAAGTGGTCATCTGCTTCTTCTACGTTCTGCAGCCTAACCAGGAGCTCGTCCACTTGGAAGGGTACAACGCTCATTAGCTGGGTAGTCAAAATGCTGCAGGGGAAGGTGTGTGTGTATGCACATGAGTGCATATGTGCGTGTATGTGAGGATGGGGGGGAGAAAAAGGCTCTGGCCTGGCTACTTGTCCAAATCACACCGATGACTCAGACTTGAGTCGTTACCAGTTATCATTCCGGAATTCTCTTCCCCGCTACTCTATTGATATTCCCATGGCTCCATAGACTGGGTATGGAATTCTTTCCCTGAAAACCATTGGCAGGATTAAGCAAGACTGAGCCTGCATCTTGGACCGCCTACAGTGGATCGCCTACACAGTAATGGCATGATTCACTTCTTCTCACACACTGGTGTTTATGAAGGGTATAGGCACGCTCGCCAGCTCTGATTCGCTCCAGTGAGCTGATGAAGGACACATCATTCATTAAAATCATGCAAGGACCAAACACATTTGCATAACACACATGTCGAGTATGTTCTGTCGTTTGATTGATGGTGTGCTGTTTGTTGTTTATGGCGTCCAATGAAATGTCTGCAGATGCTGTTGCAGAGGTATGTGCTAGTTTTTTAAATAATGTGTCATGACTGTATGATGTATTTCTTTCAAACAACTTGTATGGTATTATCCCCTCAGAACAAATTGAGGCTTTCAACCCCTTCTTTTCTCCAAAGGTTAAACACAATAGGGCCAATCTATTTTTTTAATCAACCATTAAAAGGGATTATTTTGCCTGTCAATGATACAAAGCAGACTGAAATATAGCCGGGGGACCTGCTATTGCCTTTAATGAATTAGAACAGGAATCAGGTAGACGGGGTTGAGTGGTGAGCTGCGGCTAAGGGTTCTGATTCGTCCTGAGGCTGGCCAGCAGGAGAAGGTCAGACACGGGCCTGTGCAGTGGAAATGTCACTGTGTCTAGGAGACAGGAGACAGGTTAACAGGGGAACAGTCTCACAGTGGAGGTGGAGCTCTAGCTACCAACTCTCAGGGCTGATTGAGCCTGGCTGTTCTAGTGGCCATGTTTTCCTGCCGGCCTGTCTCTTCTCCTCAGCCATGATTATAACAAGTGGTAGGAGTATTTCTCTCTACCCAGCAGTGCTATGTATCAGTGTTAGCTGCTTATCAAAGTAGTTATGCATTCAACTAGCCTGGAATATGGAACTGATAGCGCCTATGGACTTTTCTACATAAAATAAGGCTGATCAGTGGCTGCTAGCTATTACAGGGGCGGAGAGACACACAGGCAGATGGTGGAGACATCCACCAATAGCAAATAGGGCCCTGGAGCATTGTACTTGCAAACATAGAGTGGGAAGGGATCTACATGTGAATGCCGGAAACGTGAGAGAGATAGCCAGTGTTCCCATGACACGGCAAGTGTCCATGTGACTAGTAAATCAAATCAAAGTTGGTCGCATACACAGTTTAGCAGGTGTTATAGCGGGTGCAGTGAAATGCTTGTGTTGCTAGCTCCTAACAGTGCAGTAAAATGCAAACGTGTGAAAGGCCAAAAATGGAGAAAAATGATACCCAGTCAGGCAGACAGGACTTTCTCCCCAAGCAGTTGTTCAGCAGTTGATCTACAGTGCAGGTCACCTTGCGCGCCCACATACAGTACGTACTGTGCAAAAACCACAACACAAATCACACGTCTGCAGCGGATGATGAATTTCGAGGTCAATCTGATACGACGATCCTCACCCCGTTTATGTCCAACATGATCTGTATGATATTTAACCTTCAGTTTAAAAATATTAGTCCAAGGCGCCCGCCTGCGACAACAAAACAGAGCCAACCGCTAGAGAACAGCCCCCATTCATTCACCCCTGGGTGGTACAAATGCATTACTCCCAATTATCTTTGTATACAGACACTCACTTTTAATTAAAGGCACACCAGTTTTCTTTGGCTTTGAGCTGTCGGAGGGTTAAAGCGTAGCTTTAAGAAATACCGCTGGGAAGGAGACAGTAAAAGAGGGCACAAAGACTTAAAGCACTGGCCTATTCATAGGGCCAGGGCATTTATCTTCAGCTAAGTATATTAACATCCACAACACTGGCTGTAGCAGTAAAACAGCCCCACTACTTTTATTACACCACTTAGAGTTAGTTCCATGAAACACGGAACCTTCATCTGGCTAGGCTAAGCAGCATGAAATAGGATGGATGGAACTCGACTAGTTTGGTCAGGTTTAACTGCCATAGGGTGTCTGGAAAGAACTGGGCCTACATGGTACTGTACATGGTTTGTCAAAATGGCCTGGAACTAATCAATCTTATTTACAAGGGATCTGGGGTTCGACATCAGGAAAGTTGGTAACATAGCACGGTTGGCTGGTCTGTTGTTAAGTAACTTTACTTTGATTAGGTTTGATTGTGATTTGCCATCAGAACTCCTAGATGAAGGTTGAGGCCTAGTGAGGTCAAATATTCTGCCAACAACAGTCTTGATCTTATGCAAGATGGTCTTACCCCCTCTTCTTCTGTTGAATGACTGTTGGTTGCATCCCTTTATTGCTTAAGATCTTTAACAGCTGAGCTGTTGCTGTAGGAGCAGATTGGTGGAAGCTCTTGAGGAATTCCAAAGAGTACTTGAGGACTGGGGGCATTTCTGGTAGGGTCAATTAAAATCTCACAAAATAGGGCAGAAAACTCTTGCCAAAACTTCAGTCAAAAAACTGCCAAACAAGGTCACGAACACAACACTCCAAAGATAGCACGCAGATTGCGACTTAACAAATATACACTGAACAAAATTATAAATGCAACAAGATTTTACTGAGTTACAGTTCATATGAAGAAATCAGTCAATTGAAATAAATAAATTAGGCCCTAATCTATGGACTTCACATGACTGGGAATACAGATATGCGTCTGTTGGTCACATATACCTTTAAAAAAGGTATGGGTAGGGGTGTGGATCAGAAAACCAGTCAGTATCTGGTGTGACCACCATTTGCCTCATGCAGCGCGACACATCTCCTTCGCATAGAGTTGATCAGGCTGTTGATTGTAGCCTGTGGAATGTTTTCCCACTCCTTTTCAATGGCTGTGCGAAGTTGCTTGATATTGGTGGGAACTGGAACACGCTGTCGTACACATCGATCCAGAGCATCCCAAACATGCTCAATGGTCTGTTGAGTATGCAGGCCATGGAAGAACTGAGACATTTTCAGCTCCCAGGAATGATGTACAGTTCCTTGCAACATGGGGCCGTGCATTATCATGCTGAAACATGAGGTGATGGTGGTGGATGAATGGCACAACAATTGGGCCTCATGATCTCGTCATGGTATCTCTGTGCATTCATATTGCCATCGATAAATTGCAATTGTGTTCATTGTCCGTAGCTCATGCCTGCCCATAC
Source organism: Coregonus clupeaformis (assembly GCF_020615455.1). Lineage (NCBI taxonomy): Eukaryota > Metazoa > Chordata > Actinopteri > Salmoniformes > Salmonidae > Coregonus > Coregonus clupeaformis. Next base: position 9,218,335 of record NC_059196.1, read on the forward strand.
CATAACCTCACCGCCACCATGGGGCACTCTGTTCACAACGTTGACATCAGCAAACCGCTCGCCCACATAACGCCATACACTCTGTCTGCCATCTGCCCGGTTCAATTGAAACCTGGATTTATCTGTGAAGAGCACACTTCTCCTGCTTACCAGTGGCCATCGAAGGTGAGCATTTGCACACTGAAGTCGGTGACGATGCCAAACTGCAGTCAGGTCAAGACCCTGGTGAGGACGACAAGCACGCAGATGAGATTCCCTGACAGTTTCTGACAGTTTGTGAAATTGTTCAGTTGTCCAAACCCACAGTTTTATCAGCTGTCCAGGTGGCTGGTCTCAGACGATCCCGCAGGTGAAGAAGGATGTGGAGGTCCTGGGCTGGCATGGTTACACGTGGTCTGCGGTTGTGAGGCCGGTTGGACATACTGCCAAATTCTCTAAAACAACAAGAAATTAATTCAATTATCTGGCAACAGCTCTGGTGGACATTCCTGCAATCAGCATGCCAATTGCACAGTCCCTCAAAACTTGAGACATCTGTGGTATTGTGTTGTGTGACAAAACTGCCTTTTATTGTCCCCAGCACAAGGTGCACCTGTGTAATGATCATGCTATTTAATTAGCTTCTTGATATGCCACACCTGTCAGGTGGATGGATTATCTTGGCAAAGGAGAAATGCTCACTAACAGGGATGTAAACAAATTTGTGCACAAAATTTGAGAGAAATAAACATTTTGTGCGTATGGAAAATTGCTGGGATCTTTTATTTCAGCTCATGAAACATGGGTCAAACACTTTACATGTTGCGTATTGTTCATTGTATATTTACTGGATTCTATATCCAACTCTCAATTCACAAAGACATGAGGTGGACATCTTGTTAGAGGCCACGCCCATTAATAACACCTGACCTGTCCGTGATGTGCAACTTAAAATGTGTAGTATGTAGGATTAGGGTTAGGGTCAAAGCCCACTTCAAGACTATTATCCCACAAAGTGCATTGCCAGGGTTTGGTCCAGGCTACGATCTCTACCACAGAGAGCAGACCAGGTGAATCATAAATGCACAGGAACACTCAACCTGAACAAAATATGTCCATGATGTTGATGCTCATAAAACATCCTACCTGTGACACACTGTCTGTCTTTAAGCCACTTAGTTAAAATTCCCTGTGATTATTCCCCATATGATTATTCAGTCCATTAATTCTCACTTTGTGAATTGGAGTGAAAGTACCTTGGTCATTTCCAGGGAGAGGAATTAAACAATCCAACACTATTGAGTCAATTGCAGATCAGGATATGATAAGGAAAAGCTAATTGAGAACATTTCAAATTAACTAGTAAATTGCATTTCAGAAAGCCATTAGAGAGAAGAGAGCAGCCAAAATACACAATTTCACTCAGTAATAAAAAAAAATCTAAATGAGAATCTAACATATATAGGATCACTTCTGCATATATTGAATACTGAAGAACTAGACCATAATTACTATTATTACATAACTGTGTGAACTAAATAAATTGTCTTAACATTTGAAATGTAATGACTTTTGGTATTTTCCTACACTGTATATTTAGAGCTTCCGCTTTGTGACAAAGTAAATCAGTGCCATGTTTTAAAAATAGACGTTGAGTGTAGATCTAGGTGATTTAAAAGCGTAGGCATACATCTTCTATAACTACTATTTCCATACCCTTTCATTGTGCCTAACAATCCAACTCAGGAGTAAAAACAAACAAAATATAATTATTGTAAAATTGACTGTGTCCATAAAATGTATATAGTATGTATAAGCTGGAAGTAGAGGCCTAATCATTGTTGTTCAGTAGTTTACTCCAATTAGGGAAGGGGTGGTGGGGTTGGAAAGTAATAAAGGGAAATATATTTTTAAAAAGGATATGTATGTATGTATGTGTATATATATGTATGTATGTATGTATGTATGTATGTATGTATGTATGTATGTGTGTATGTGTGTGTATATATATATATATATTGTGACGTCACGAGAGGCTACACAGCTTTCAGCGGGATTGCTCAAGTAGTGCAAGGAGACAAGGTTCAAACAAAACAAGGATTTTATTATAGGTCTTGGGAAATTAACGAAAATATAACAAAATTCTGTTCTCTTGTGGCTCTTTAAGGGTTAACAGTTCAGGGATGTCTCTTCCACATCCAAAGTCATAACTCTCACTCGCTCAGATAACTTTTCCCCAGCCTTACTGTAGTCCACGTTGCAGCTAGTGGCCAACCCAGCAAAAAGTCCTTCCAAATGTCTCTCACGTATTTCCACAGGTGCATATATCCAAAGGTGAGTATTTCCCAAAGGTAAGTATCTCCAAATCCTTAGATTCCTCATGGAAGTGGACGTGCAGCACTCTTGTCCTCCAGAGAGCCCAGGTTGGAGACTGTGTCTCTTCACCCCCACACACTCCCTCAGTGTGTCTCTTCCCTTCCCAAACCTTCAGCTCATCAGCTCCTCATTTGTTTCAGCTGCGTGGGAAGATTGGCCATAGAGGGGTGGAGTTCCCGACCATACCAGCAGATGGAGCCATAGCTGTCTGGGTTTGCAGCCACCTCAGGGGGATGTAACGTCCCTCCAGGACACAGCCTCTCGTGACATCACACATCCCCCTCCCTCGGGACCGACGTCCTCGTCGGGTAAAGGCAGCGAAGAAGGCATCACGCCGGGAGAGGGCGTCCGCATTGCCGTGGTGCTTGCCAGCCTGCTCTCTCTTCAACTCCTCCACCTCTAGGACCAGGGACTCAGCCTCCTGTTGTCTCTCCTTGAGTTTCTTACTGAACGCATCAGCCTTGGTTTTAGCAGAGTTTAGCTTCTGTTGAGCAGCTTTCAGTTCCTTCTCTCTCTCTGCCTTCTTCTGGACCTCCTTACTACTGCGCAGGGTCTCCTCACACTCCTCGATGGTCCTGCGCAGCCTCTCCAGCTCCTCCTGTTGCTTATGGAAGGAGCTCTGTTGGAGTTTAGCCTGGAGGATATCTAACTCTTCTGTCTTCATGTCTAACTGTTGCTTTAACAAACGATACCTCTCAGCGGTCCCCTTCAGACCAGACAGTTCTTTGTCCAGATTCTGTAGCTCCGTCTCTGTGTCGGTCTGGGCACCTGCCATCCCTATCAGAGCCCGGGCGGGAGTGAGTAACTCGGAGGATTGCACCGGAGCCTTCCCAGGATGAGTCTTGCCTCTCCGTTTCCGAGGTACTCGGGTTATCCTCTCCTGAGACTCTCTCCAGAGTGGGTAAAAGGCTGGGCAGTCTCGTCCAATTAGGACAGGGACGGGGAGGGAATCAACCACCCCCGCCGTCGTGTGTATGGTTCCCCGTGTGCTGGTCATTGTAAGTTCAGTAATGGGGTATTCTCTGGTGTCCCCATGGACACAGGAAACTGGGAGGACTTTCCCCGGGGTCAGACACATTGGGCCCACCAAATCCTTACGCACCAGGGTGGCCCGGCTACCAGAATCCAGTAAGGCCTCCACATCATGGTGATTCACAGTTACCGGGCAGGTGGGGGTCGATCTGGGCCGCCATCTACGACTCCCAAGAGCGAGGCAAAACGGTGTGTGGGTGCTGAGCTGGAGGACTCCGCAGTGGGCATAGGTTCATCGGCTGGTTTCCCACACTGCCAGGAGATATGTCCCATCTCCCCACACCGGTAACACTGTCGAGTTTCCCCCCTCCTGGTGTACTCTTCTTGGACCCGCCTGGTTTCTGGCTCCCCCTGGAGCCGGGATAAGTCCTGACGTGGCTGGGTTCGAGACCTTGGGTCCTTTGGACGGGTTCTTCCCATTTGTGGTGGGGCCGCACTCCTGGGGTCTTTTCGGGAAGCATTCAGCATCTCCGCTGTGGCCTGGTACTTTTCCACAGCTTCCACGGTCAGATCAGCCGTGGTCAAGGCCTGTTGACTGATGAACCGTTTTTGCCTCATAAGGCAGGGGCGCGTGAGGTAACGATCCACCACAACGGCCTCCACCACCGCCGCTGCTGTATTCCTCTGCGGATCCAGCCATTTCCTTGCGATTCGGACAAGTTCATGCATCTGCGCCCGAGGAGGTTGGTCTGGTTGGAAGGTCCAGCCGTGAAAGCGCTGGGCCATACCAAACTTTGTGAGTCCATATCTGCTGAGGATCTCAGACTTCAGGGCATCATAGTCAGTAACCTGGTCAGGGCCCAGGTCCCGGACAGCATTCAGCGATTCCCCGGTTAGAAAGGGGGGCTAACAGACCAACCCACTGTTGCTTGGGCCAGGCTTCCCTAGTGGCCGTGGCCTCAAATGCATGCAGGTATGCCTCAATGTCATCGGTAGCTCCCATCTTAGATATAAAGTCACTTGCCTTTATTGGGCGGGTATTTTGGACCACCCTCTGTCTCTGCAACTGCAATTCCTCTGCCTTCAGAAGGTTGGCTTTCTTTTGCTCCTCCAAGAGAGCCACGTTTGCTTGCATCTGGGCTTGCTGGCCAGCAACAAGGGCTTTCAATATGTCCTCCATTTCAGTCGGCGGGGAGCCTACGGCCAACTTGGAAAACTGGGTGATCAAACCTTCGGTATCCTCCTCTGACATGCACTATTAACGCTTGAGCGTGCCCGTATTCTCCACCATCTGTGACGTCACGAGAGGCTACACAGCTTTCAGCGGGATTGCTCAAGTAGTGCAAGGAGACAAGGTTCAAACAAAACAAGGATTTTATTATAGGTCTTGGGAAATTAACGAAAATATAACAAAATTCTGTTCTCTTGTGGCTCTTTAAGGGTTAACAGTTCAGGGATGTCTCTTCCACATCCAAAGTCATAACTCTCACTCGCTCAGATAACTTTTCCCCAGCCTTACTGTAGTCCACGTTGCAGCTAGTGGCCAACCCAGCAAAAAAGTCCTTCCAAATGTCTCTCACGTATTTCCACAGGTGCATATATCCAAAGGTGAGTATTTCCCAAAGGTAAGTATCTCCAAATCCTTAGATTCCTCATGGAAGTGGACGTGCAGCACTCTTGTCCTCCAGAGAGCCCAGGTTGGAGACTGTGTCTCTTCACCCCCCACACACTCCCTCAGTGTGTCTCTTCCCTTCCCAAACCTTCAGCTCATCAGCTCCTCATTTGTTTCAGCTGCGTGGGAAGATTGGCCATAGAGGGGTGGAGTTCCCGACCATACCAGCAGATGGAGCCATAGCTGTCTGGGTTTGCAGCCACCTCAGGGGGATGTAACGTCCCTCCAGGACACAGCCTCTCGTGACATCACAATATATATATATTTGCGAGAAGAAAAAAAACATGGGGGATTGGAAGTGATGCAGACAATTACATTGATGGACGTTACAATCTATCTGCAATATTAAAATAACAATCCAACTTGAATGGAGCCTCTATCTCTCGTAACAAGGCATAACATGCACCATTGGACTAATCCGTCAAACACTGGACCTATTTTTAATCCTATATCAAACACCATTGGAAGGCTTGGGGAAGACTAACCATATTTTCCTCTTTGGACACTGAAACATCCTATCATCCTATTTGGGCTTTAATGATTGTGTCATTGTGCTTTAAGAGTTGACACTGCTCAAATGAGAGGAGTCAGCCTGTGGTCTTGTCAGGTTATTATGTTTCCTTAGATCCCACAACACTCTCAGACTGACTGTACCCAGATAATGACCAGGATTCTTACTGCAGACTGGCACCTCATCATCCTCCTCCCTAATTGGTCAGACTGGGAGTAACAAATGAATGTGGCATTGAACTGTGGGTCAACAGAGTGAGATGGTTGGTTTGAGGTCACACATACAAAGTAGTACAAAGACTCCCATGATTCTTTATTTGGGGGGGGGTTTAATCACTTTTTCCAATAGAGGAAACAACGCAGACGCTTCCATAGTATAGCATGTGTACTGCACGTGTGTATGGCTGATTGCATATGCAGATCATCTCTGCAGCATGGCTCTATCTATGGCTATATCTATCACCCTGACTGTATATGTGAGGTGTGTGTGTGTGTGTGTGTGTGTGTGTGTGTGTGTGTGTGTGTGTGTGTGTGTCTTGACCTGAAATCCCCAAAAGTAAAACAAGAAAAATTATCTCTCGTTGGGGCCATTTCCCAGGTCCCCATGAGGACAAAGGCTATTTTAAATGTAGGGGTTAGGTTTAGGGTTACAATTAGTGTTAGGTTTGGATTTAGGTTTAGGGGTTAAGGTTAGGGTTAACGTTAGGGTAAGTGTTAGGGAAAATAGGATGGAAATACATTTTAGGGCCCCACGAGGAGAGAAAAACAAGTGTGTTTGTGTGTGTGTGTGTACATGTGTGTGCATGAGGTATGTGTGTGTGAGGGGTCTATCTGAGGCGGAGAGGGGAGGACCGCTCCTTCCCCAGCATGCACTCTGTCTTCATTAGCCCCAGCTCTGTGTTTAAACGCCTGCCGCCTTAGCAGCCTTTCAACCTAAGCTATTGCATCTCAGAGGAGAATTAAAGGGAAATCAAACCAAAATTTTATTCATTACGGCATTACTAAAAAATCCCTGTACTGTGACAAGAAAGCAGTAATGAAAAATAGAAATGGCTTCTTCCCCCAAGGACCTGGTAAGCACAATTTAGTTAAGAGTTTTTTTTTATCCATTCCTCTGCAAACAGATGCCAGCACTCTAGACACCATGGCACTACAAAAACAATTTTTAAGTCGAGGTGGGGAATGTCTCGTTGGAACACAGAACCGTGAGGCACGTCAAGCTCTAAAACCACCGTGGATCAAACAACAAGCTGTTGTCTTGGTGATGCTGAGTTCAGTATGTCTGCGCTGCTGTAACAGTGCTCTTTCTCACCAGACAGCTCCAATGGATTGAGAATTATTCAACGTTAATCAATATTACTGTATTGATCCTGGTTTGTGAATCCCTGTGTCTTCTATAAACTGATCACAGTTCAGTTGAGGTAAACGACTTCCTTGGCCTGATACACTGTTGGGAGAAGAGCACCAACTATAAATTGATCTCAGCTTAAGGTAAACTACTTCCTTGGCCAGAGAGTTACATGATTTGGGAGAAGAGCACAACAGATGCATGCATTAGGTCTTTTCAGTGTTCCATCATAGCATACTAAAGGGTGGGCAATCTCTCAACAATCAGACATTATTGCCTCCAGGTGCTTATAGATGCTGCTTCTGTGCAGCTGAAGTACATAATAGCAATGAGATTGTATTTAGATTGCATATCATTTAATTTTATAAAAGAAGTGCTAATGATTAATTAAACATAGTGAAGAAAAAGCACACTAATAAACGATGGTCTGAGAAGAGAACTCCTTGGTAATACTGAATACGGAGTAAGGAAAAACCTAGCACACTTGCAGTATTTCTTTCGTAGGTAATATAGAAACGTCATGTCAGTTGTGTATTTTTAGGGAGTGTGGGTTGTCTTGTGGCCAGAGCAGGTCAGGGAGAGCAGCAGACAGGCTCAGACTTAAGCAGCACGGCTGAGTAATCGCCCTCTGCAGTTTCCCTCCCTCTCTGATCAATAGGAGACACAAGATCACACAGCGAGGCGGCCCACAGATCCCTATCTCCGCCCTTTAGCAGATTAAGCCGATGCTGACGTAAGGCGGGTAATTGCTAGCGCCACCAAACTTGATTCTCACTCAACTCATTAAGCTTAATAAGATTCTAATGAGAAGCTTAGAAGAGCTAAGGAAACCATGACAGGCCTACTGTCCTCTGTATTCTTCTCCTTTCTCCTCTATCCTTCTCGCTCTCCTCCAGGCCCAGGATCGTACACCAGAGGGCCCCCCAACAGACAGTGGTTGTGTCACAATTATCTGCCCTTCTTCCGAAGTGTGGACTCGCACACTCCCCATCATGGATTTAAAAGCATTGGATTGGTGTAAGCATTAGCTAGAGAGACTTTCCACCATTGTTAAATCCATGCGAGGACGTGTGCAAGAGAAATGCATACTTCGGGCAGAAGGGTAGAGAACTGGGACGCTTCCATGGATCAGTAGGCCTGGAGAAGCTGACTGACAGTGGTGGCGGTGTCCATGGTCGGATACCTGTCCGTGGTTTGTTAGGATGGAGTGGGCGGGTGCAGGATGACAACATTGTCTTACGTCAGACTTACGTTTTACATCAGACTTTCTTCTGCACTTAGTCGAGGGACTAGCACTGCGTAGGAGTGATGCCACCTGTCAGAAGACAATCGGCTGACAGTAAAGCCACCCATGGAGCCACCCACACCACCATCACTTGTCCGGCCGGCAGGCAGCAGGTCCATCTCTGACTCACTCCACCCAGGGAAAATGGAGACAGTAAATCTGACATAATGAGAATAATAACTAAGCGGGTTCGGCCAAGGATGACAAAAAACTGGCAATCTTCGTAGGCTCGCTCGGTGCCCCCCTCGACATGAATGAATCCATCTTGATTTATCATGGTGCCCTTCTCGACTCTCATTCTCAAAGGGCATCAGATAGTAAAATGTCCAAGTGTGTAAGACAATAGATAGTAAAACATGCAGATAGGCACGTTGCTGGGGTTTGAGGACACTTCTAGCACCAGTGAGTGACACGAAGCCTGGGTAAAATGGACTTGGTGAGGCATGAAGCTGAGTGAGTAGAAGGTCTGCTGCAGTTCCTCGACTCCGGTGAGAGTTCTGACTGAGTACAGAACAGAACAGTAGTGTCGGTAGTGTGTGTGTCCTCCTGCCGTTCCCCCTCACACACACTGCCTCGACGACTCCTCTCTCAGCCCAAACTCAAACCGTAAATAACCAACTATGCACACAGATAGGGCCATTACGGCAAACCAAATAGATTTGGGGCTGGGATGGGATGTGCTACTGGGGCCTTGTCTCAGGGAAAATGAACGATCTCTCATCCATGCACAGGAGCTAAATCAGCCAATTATGCCACCGGTGTCTGGCTGGCAGCACTCCATTTTAAGGAGCTGATATGATGGACAGGTAGGGAACGAGGAGAGAAAACAAAAGGTGGGGGAGAGAGGAGAGGGGGGGATGTTGGGAATTTCAGTTTCTTCTTTATGCTTTCCTTAATCTCTGTTTGAGTTGTTCTGGTTGTTTGTTTGTTCCCTAGTGTGATTTTCTTTGATCGGATATTTCATTTCGCTGGGGAAAACTTGTTGTTCGGCTTGTGAACAAATGCCAGTGAGTGTGTGGCTCAGATACTTCATTGCATAACAGGAAAAAGGGGAAAATAAGTTAGGGGTGATTATGGATCATGTACAAAACAAAACACAAATACATTTCTGACTCAAATTAAAAAGATTATTCCTAATTCGAAGTTGGCAGAGCAAATCAATCAGATTCATCAAGGTAAGGCACACCTGTAGAATACATCAAACAAAAGCTTTGACATTTCAAAGTGTACTTCAGCTGTGTTTCAGGAACACATAAGCGCTTTCTCCTGATTTACACCTGTTGATATTTTGTTCCTCCAAGGTTTTCTTGTCAGAGGAACAAGACTTCAAATGTATAATTCACAGAACTAATCCATTGTCTCACCACTGTTTTACAGTGTGTGATGTACTATTTAAAATATGTCCCACGTATAGCACTGACTGCAAATAAGAGACACCATTAGCTGCTGAGCTAACAAGTATGTAAAGTATTGCCTTTCATGCATCATTATTCTTAATGAAATACTGTAAGCTCTAAAGAAAAACCATCCATGCATTCATAAATGACACACTAGAAAATGTAAAAAAAAAAAAAAAAAAAAGGGATCTAATGAACGATTCTCATTCAAGCCTTTTGTGTGTAGAGCTTGTGGAGCCGTGGCAAAGACTAGGGTTGTGAATCCCTGTAGACTAGGGGTGTGAATCCCTGTAGACTAGGGGTGTGAATCCCTGTAGACTAGGGGTGTGAATCCCTGTAGACTAGGGGTGTGAATCCCTGTAGACTAGGGGTGTGAATCCCTGTAGACTAGGGGTGTGAATCCCTGTGTCTTCTAGAAACTGAACACAGTTTACTGATCACTAGGGGGTGTCCGATGTTGGGGGAACATTAGCTACAAAGACTAAAGAGTCGTATTCTGTATCACACACACTGAGATTACCATGAGCACATCTGAAATTATAGACAGTCAATCCACTGACATATTCTCTACCTCACCCTGTGTTTGCCTTCATTACGGAGCTGATGTCTATGGAGCATACCAATTCAGACCCGGGAGGGTGAGAATGTAGAAACACCCCTACATGCCAGAATTGAAAAGCATTTCTCCTCGCCACTTTAGTCGCAAACATGTCATTAGAGGTGGTGTGAAAAGGAACTCAAATCGGGAATACATCTTACTTGTCCTTGTCCTTGTCCTCAAGGCCAACTGTCGAGCAATAATCTAGGGTTCAGGGTTTGTTGAGCTGAGTTGATAATCACTCTCTCTCAGTGCGGCACATTGCCAGCCAAAGTGCCACTGAGTTACTGAGTGATGACAGAGCATGACTGGTCGAGGAGATGGGATTCCTGTCAAAATGTTTATTCAAGTAGGTTGAGGACTGGTCCACTTCCGCTCACATTTCAACTAGATATGGGAAATACCGTTTTTATCCCCGAGGGTCCTCTGATGACCTCAGCCTCGGACATTACCCAGTGAGGACTTGACTGCTTGGCAGAATGTCCACGCACCACCCCTTACGGCTAGGAGTACTAGATCCCACTACTGCCACCAAATGTGACAAATTAAAAGACGGATACATTATTTCAAAGGAATTTCAAGTATTCCCAGCCAATGCAACACATTGTGCTACTACTACGGTATGATGCTAAAACCCATAATGAAATTGCCACACATCAGAGGGACCTTGTTCACATTAGACTTAGTTAAAAAGCTGTTAAATGTATACCATGACATGGTAAGTTCCTGGCTCCCACCACTCTCCACTCTCTAACCCCCCTGCTGCTGTGGAATGAATACTGATGTTGTCATTCCCTCTGACAGAGGGGAAGAGTAATCTCATGGCCCAGTGCAAGGACGTACTCCTTAAACCGTAATCGCGGAACATCTCTTATCGGCACTGCTCTACGACATTATTAAAAAGTGGCACCGGGCGCTCCAGCTTCTCCACCCGTGATCTCCTCTTGCTCCCTGTCAATCAAACCTGAGCCTGGCGTGTCACGACTGTGCTGTCCAATTAGAACGGCCTGACAATCACTCACTACCGCTATGCTACACTTTAAGGGGTCTCTCCAGAGATCCCTAGGTTTGACCTGTTAAGCCCTGGGTATGGAAATGAGGGGTCATTGAAAAAGCTAAGCAGGCAGATACCACTGATATGAAGGAGGAGACGAGGAGCAGGGGAGAGCAGTCGCTGGTGTTATAGCAGAGGTCTCCAATTTTGGTCATTGGTGAAGAGCCATAGAAACTGCAAAAGCCCACAGCACTAAAAGGCTCAGCCTCTCATTTCAGACACAGAGCCACCTCAAGTAAACCAGGATAGGAGCAACAGGGATGAGTCCAGGAGCAGCCACACATTCACGCATGGATGCACATAACATTCGTTAATCAATGAAGCAGTGAACTAAAATAGAGAGCAGCAGACTCAGCGATTGTGTTGGACAATGGGTTGGTTGGTTGGTTGGAGACCATTGTCACTGCAGTAGTGGAGGTGGAGGAGGAGCATGTTAGGTGTGGTGTGCCATGCTTGGAAGCAGCAACAAGATATAATGGAACGGCAGGGACTGTAATGGGCAGTGTTGTGTTCGAGACCACCTAAAGCGAGACCGATTCAAGACCAAGACCGGAGCAATAATGATTATAATTATGTAATAATTCAATGATGTTCTGATTTCATCTCATCAGTTTTTGTTGATAGGGAAAGGGTTAACACTGAAGAGAAAAAAAGATCCAATCTGGATTTTTCTTTGCTGTCTCTGGGGTGATACATCTAGCTAGCTAAGTTAGCCATTGGCTAGGACATCAGAAGTTAGATAAAGGCATCTGCCATTCAGCTGTATTAGGGCAAAAAAATTGAGTGACAGTGGAATCAACCAATCCCATTTTGACTTAATGAGTGGGACTGTTTTTACAAAAACGTCTGCCTTCTTGAACGCCAACAGGTCCCTGCGCAATAGGGAGCAGTAGGTTTCCCACGGTCTAGCTAGCTTGCTTTTGTTGTCGGCTAGTTTGCAGCAGCTGCAGCAGGTGTTATCAAAGAGGATGTTTTTGCTAATTTGTTAGGTTCTCCCTTTTCAAGAATAACTTTCAACAACAAATTAAGTTTCAAATAATCATCATCTGGTGAGTGTAACTGTGTTTTTTATTGCAGCAGGCTTGCTGTTGTTAGCAATCTCCATGAAAATCACTTGTGTGTGAAACATTGTTGCATTTAAAGTGGAACTCACAGCAAATTAGCAATATGACATCTTATTAAAATCTGTTAATATACACCTCCAGGAAGAATATAACACTTCTTTAAACATTTTCTGACAAGCGACCACTTAGATATGGTCATTTTCACAATTTTCATAAATTCTTAGAATGTTTGGGAATTACGTATACTAAGGCATTTGTGAAAATTCTATAGCAATATAGAGTAGGAAAGCGGCCGTGCGTTTGGACAATTAATAGACACTGCTGTAAATAAAACTGAATAAAAACATCTGTCTTGTCCAGGAACAGAGTCTACACAGACTGGTGCGCTATAGCCAATCAGACCTACAGTAGGCCTTTATACAAACAAGCCATTTGCCACAAGGGCCTGCCATCATTCACTTTGAACTGGACTGTGTGTTTACAGGAAGTTGCAACAGCGCAACTTTAGATCATTAGAACGCATTCGCCAAAAGCCACAAAATACACCTGAATGGATTTCTGCAAATATGTAAACACCACAGGAATACATTTGGGAACTTTACAGTCCTATTGATCAAACAAACATGAAAAGGTAGGCTCTCTCTCCCTCAGTTATGCACATCAACAATAAAAAGATCAACAACTAATCCTAGTCAGAGCAAGATGAGCTCAAATCTAACGAAGGAACATTAGATAAACCCTCTCAAACTTTTTCAGGTAGTTGGCCGTCAAAATTACATAAATAGATACGCTAGCCTATTAGCCACGTTGTGACTGACTTGTGATCATTGCCCTTGCTAGTTTGATTGTATTGACATTCCCAGCCTTAATTACATTCTTCCGTTTTTGTCCAGAATATTGAGTCATTGAAACTGAAACAGTGCATCCCGAATGGAGGCAGCAAACAATGTACCAGGCCAGCTGTGATTTACAACCTGATAGCAATATTTTTGACTACCAAGAAATGTATTGGTGAATTATGTTAGTCATGCATTGAACTGCATCCATCTATTCTGCCAACAACGCCTTATGGTACAGTGAGGGAAAAAAGTATTTGATCCCCTGCTGATTTTGTACGTTTGCCCACTGACAAAGAAATTATCAGTCTATAGTTTTAATGGTAGGTTTATTTGAACAGTGAGAGACAGAATAACAACAAAAAAATCCAGAAGAACGCATGTCAAAAATGTTATAAATTGATTTACATTTTAATGAGGGAAATAAGTATTTGACCCCTCTGCAAAACATGACTTAGTACTTGGTGGCAAAACCCTTGTTGGAAATCACAGAGGTCAGACGTTTCTAGTAGTTTGCCACCAGGTTTGCACACATCTCAGGAGGGATTTTGTCCCACTCCTCTTTGCAGATCTTCTCCAAGTCATTAAGGTTTCGAGGCTGATGTTTGGCAACTCGAACCTTCAGCTCCCCTCCACAGATTTTCTATGGGATTAAGGTCTGGAGACTGGCTAGGCCACTCCAGGACCTTAATGTGCTTCTTCTTGAGCAACTCCTTTGTTGCCTTGGCTTTGTGTTTTGGGTCATTGTCATGTTGTAATACCCATCCACGACCCATTTTCAATGCCCTGGCTGAGGGAAGGAGGTTCTCACCCAAGATTTGACGGTACATGACCCAGTCCATCGTCCCTTTGATGCGGTGAAGTTGTCCTGTCCCCTTAGCAGAAAAACACGTCCAAAGCATAATGTTTCCACCTCCATGTTTTGACGGTGAGGATGGTGTTCTTGGGGTCATAGGCAGCATTCCTCCTCCTCCAAACACGGCGAGTTGAGTTGATGCCAAAGAGCTCCATTTTGGTCTCATCTGACCACAACACTTTCACCCAGTTCTCCTCTGAATCATTCAGATGTTCATTGGCAAAATTCAGACGGGCATGTACAGTGGGGAGAACAAGTATTTGATACACTGCCGATTTTGCAGGTTTTCCTACTTACAAAGCATGTAGAGGACTCATTGTGGTCCTCTGTAGCTCAGCTGGTAGAGCACGGCGCTTGTAACGCTAAGGTAGTGGGTTCGATCCCCGGGACCACCCATACACAAAAAAAAAATGTATGCACGCATGACTGTAAGTCGCTTTGGATAAAAGCGTCTGCTAAATGGCATATTATTATTATTATTATAGGTCTGTAATTTTTATCATAGGTACACTTCAACTGTGAGAGACGGAATCACATTGTATGATTTTTAAGTAATTCATTTGCATTTTATTGCATGACATAAGTATTTGATCACTTACCAACCAGTAAGAATTCCGGCTCTCACAGACCTGTTAGTTTTTCTTTAAGAAGCCCTCCTGTTCTCCACTCATTACCTGTATTAACTGCACCTGTTTGAACTCGTTACCTGTATAAAAAACACCTGTCCACACACTCAATCAAACAGACTCCAACCTCTCCACAATGGCCAAGACCAGAGAGCTGTGTAAGGACATCAGGGATAAAATTGTAGACCTGCACAAGGCTGGGATGGGCTACAGGACAATAGGCAAGCAGCTTGGTGAGAAGGCAACAACTGTTGCCGCAATTATTAGAAAATGGAAGAAGTTCAAGATGACGGTCAATCACCCTCGGTCTGAGGCTCCATGCAAGATCTCACCTCGTGGGGCATCAATGATCATGAGGAAGGTGAGGGATCAGCCCAGAACTACACGGCAGGACCTGGTCAATGACCTGAAGAGAGCTGGGACCACAGTCTCAAAGAAAACCATTAGTAACACACTACGCCGTCATGGATTAAAATCCTGCAGCGCACGCAAAGTCCCCCTGCTCAAGCCAGCGCATGTCCAGGCCCGTCTTAAGTTTGCCAATGACCATCTGGATGATCCAGAGGAGGAATGGGAGAAGGTCATGTGGTCTGATGAGACAAAAATAAAGCTTTTTGGTCTAAACTCCACTCGCCGTGTTTGGAGGAAGAAGAAGGATGAGTACAACCCCAAGAACACCATCCCAACCGTGAAGCATGGAGGTGGAAACATCATTCTTTGGGGATGCTTTTCTGCAAAGGGGACAGGACGACTACACCGTTTTGAGGGGAGGATGGATGGGGCCATGTATCGTGAGATCTTGGCCAACAACCTCCTTCCCTCAGTAAGAGCATTGAAGATGGGTCGTGGCTGGGTCTTCCAGCATGACAACGACCTGAAACACACAGCCAGGGCAACTAAGGTGTGGCTCCGTAAGAAGCATCTCAAGGTCCTGGAGTGGCCTAGCCAGTCTCCAGACCTGAACCCAATAGAAAATCTTTGGAGGGAGCTGAAAGTCCGTATTGCCCAGCGACAGCCCCGAAACCTGAAGGATCTGGAGAAGGTCTGTATGGAGGAGTGGGCCAAAATCCCTGCTGCAGTGTGTGCAAACCTGGTCAAGACCTACAGGAAACGTATGTTCTCTGTAATTGCAAACAAAGGTTTCTGTACCAAATATTAAGTTCTGCTTTTCTGATGTATCAAATACTTATGTCATGCAATAAAATGCAAAATTAATTACTTAAAAATCATACAATGTGATTTTCTGGATTTTTGTTTTAGATTCCGTCTCTCACAGTTCAAGTGTACCTATGCTAAATATGACAGACCTCTACATGCTTTGTAAGTAGGAAAACCTGCAAAATCGGCAGTATATCAAATACCTGTTCTCCCCACTGTATATGTGCTTTCTTGAGCAGGGGGACCTTGCGGGCGCTGCAGGATTTCAGTCCTTCACGGCGAGGTGTGTTACCAATTGTTTTCTTGGTGACTATGATCCCAGCTGCCTTGAGATCATTGACAAGATCCTCTCGTGTAGTTCTGGGCTGATTCCTCACCGTTCTCATGATCATTGCAACTCCACGAGGTGAGATCTTGCATGGAGCCCCAGGCCAAGGGAGATTGACAGTTATTTTGTGTTTCTTCCATTTGCGAATAATCACACCAACTGTTGTCACCTTGTCACCAAGCTGCTTGGCGATGGTCTTGTAGCCCATTCCAGCCTTGTGTAGGTCTACAATCTTGTCCCTGACATCCTCGGAGAGCTCTTTGGTCTTGGCCATGGTGGAGAGTTTGGAATCTGATTGATTGATTGCTTCTGTGGACAGGTGTCTTTTATACAAGTAACAAGCTGAGATTAGGAGCACTCCCTTTAAGAGTGTGCTCCTAATCTCAGCTCGTTACCTGTATAAAAGACACATGGGAGCCAGAAATCTTTCTGATTGAGAGGGGGTCAAATACTTATTTCCCTCATTAAAATGCAAATACATTTATAACATTTTTGACATGTGTTTTTCTGGATTTTTGTTTTGTTATTCTGTCTCTCACTGTTCAAATAAACCTACCATTAAAATTATAGACTGATCATTTCTTTGTCAGTGGGCAAACGTACAAAATCAGCAAGGGATCAGATACTTTTTTCCCTCACTGTACGTCATGGAAAGTTGAGGCAAATAGAACCTCTTATAAAGTTGGCTTTGTAGCATAAACTGGGAATTTAATATTTTTGACTGATATGATTGTCTGTTTGTTTCATATCTGCAAAATAGTTGAAACGCTGTCAGTTCTACTTTAAACTTTAGGTCACTGGTTACTTTGTGTGCTAAACGTGAAATGTTTTCTGCAATGAGAAGTACGTTTATGGACTGCTTATACAGTGGGGAAAAAAAGTATTCAGTCAGCCACCAATTGTGCAAGTTCTCCCACTTAAAAAGATGAGAGAGGCCTGTAATTTTCATCATAGGTACACGTCAACTATGACAGACAAAATGAGAATTTGTTTCTCCAGAAAATCACATTGTAGGATTTTTTAGGAATTTATTTGCAAAATATGGTGGAAAATAAGTATTTGGTCAATAACAAAAGTTTCTCAATACTTTGTTATATACCATTTGTTGGCAATGACACAGGTCAAACGTTTTCTGTAAGTCTTCACAAGGTTTTCACACACTGTTGCTGGTATTTTGGCCCTTTCCTCCATGCAGATCTCCTCTAGAGCAGTGATGTTTTGGGGCTGTCGCTGGGCAACACGGACTTTCAACTCCCTCCAAAGATTTTCTATGGGGTTGAGATCTGGAGACTGGCTAGGCCACTCCAGAACCTTGAAATGCTTCTTACGAAGCCACTCCTTCGTTGCCCGGGCGGTGTGTTTGGGATCATTGTCATGCTGAAAGACCCAGCCACGTTTCATCTTCAATGCCCTTGCTGATGGAAGGAGGTTTTCACTCAAAATCTCACGATACATGGCCCCATTCATTCTTTCCTTTACACGGATCAGTCGTCCTGGTCCCTTTGCAGAAAAACAGCCCCAAAGCATGATGTTTCCACCCCCATGCTTCATGGTAGGTATGATGTTATATTTTGGTTTCATCTGACCATATGACATTCTCCCAATCCTCTTCTGGATCATCCAAATGCACTCTAGCAAACTTCAGACGGGCCTGGACATGTACTGGCTTAAGCAGGGGGACACGTCTGGCACTGCAGGATTTGAGTCCCTGGCGGCGTAGTGTGTTACTGATGGTAGGCTTTGTTACTTTGGTCCCAGCTCTCTGCAGGTCATTCACTAGGTCCCCCCGTGTGGTTCTGGGATTTTTGCTAACCGTTCTTGTGATCATTTTGACCCCACGAGGTGAGATCTTGCGTGGAGCCCCAGATCGAGGGAGATTATCAGTGGTCTTGTATGTCTTCCATTTCCTAATAATTGCTCCCACAGTTGATTTCTTCAAACCAAGCTGCTTACCTATTGCAGATTCAGTCTTCCCAGCCTGGTGCAGGTCTACAATTTTGTTTCTGGTGTCCTTTGACAGCTCTTTGGTCTTGGCCATAGTGGAGTTTGGAGTGTGACTGTTTGAGGTTGTGGACAGGTGTCTTTTATACTGATAACAAGTTCAAACAGGTGCCATTAATACAGGTAACGAGTGGAGGACAGAGGAGCCTCTTAAAGAAGAAGTTACAGGTCTGTGAGAGCCAGAAATCTTGTTTGTAGGTGACCAAATACTTATTTTCCACCATAATTTGCAAATAAATTCATTAAAAATCCTACAATGTGATTTTCTGGAGAAAAAAAATCTCAATTTGTCTGTCATAGTTGACGTGTACCTATGATGAAAATTACAGGCCTCTCTCATCTTTTTAAGTGGGAGAACATGCACAATTGGTGGCTGACTAAATACTTTTTTTTCCCCACTGTACTTTAACATCATGCTGTATGTGACTGCTGTTTTTCCATCGGCCCTATGCAGTGGTACCTGGAGAAGTGGATATACTCAAATTTTGCCAAAAAGTTCCCAAATGGCCTGCCCAATGAAGGAAAGGCACCCTGTGTGAAAAATCCTATGTTTCCTATGTTTATTTCTGAGTTTTCCTATAGATTTTTCTGATTTTCACTCTTTCTTTTTTTTATAGACAAAATACAAAAATGTGATGGTCTAAGTCCACAACAATGCTTAAACCACATCAATCTGATTGGGTGGGCCTGTCAGGGCCTGGCTCCCCAGTGGGTGGGCCTCTGTCCACCCAGGCCCATCCATGTCTACGCCCCTGATGCAAACAGTGCATCATGACAATTGTGCATCACAAATCCCTTACAAAAAAAGATTGCAGTAATTGAAATTGCAGTAAAAGTGCAGTAACTACAGTCGACTGTGGTATTTTGGACGCAGTGATCGCAGCATACTGTAGTTATACTGCACTCTAACTAGGCCCCGTGTAGCTCAGTTGGTAGAGCATGGTGCTTGCAACGCCAGGGTTGTGGGTTCGTTTCCCACGGGGGGCCAGTATGGAAATGTATGCACTCACTAACTGTAAGTCGCTCTGGATAAGAGCGTCTGCTAAATGACTAAAATGTAAAATGTAATTACAGCTACACTGCACAATTACTGCAGTAAAAAAATTATTTATTTTGGACACAGTATTTGCAGCATACTGTAGTTATACTGCACTCTTTTTTTTGTAAGGTGCCTACTAACCAACACTTCGGAATTAACTTTTTCAATACCTGGTTTGCATACCCATTGTTGCCTTAGTTAGCATTTACTGGTAGAAACATAAGTTGAAATGTGTGCGGCGCACGTGAATATATTTCACGTGCTTTGCGATTGTGTAGGCTACTTTGTGCATGATTTCTCTATTGTACTACATGATAATTGATCAGGCGTATACCTCCACTACACTACTTTGATACGCATCAGTAGGGATTAAGAAGTGAGTATACGCAATGGCCACTGAAAAAAAAGTCAGTGTACTGCTTATACCTGCGTATACCCTCCACTACACCACTGGCTCTTTGTGTTTTACAAAAAGTGAGCTCTCCTACATGAGTGCGCTGGTATTACGGTTGCTGTCCTTTCAGAATCATGAACCTGTCACACACTGAAGGTTCGCCATTGCGCAAACATGTCTATGGAAGATATAAAGGCTGTTAAGATACTGTATTAATGTTTCAAGAAAGGAGTGTAAGCTGATAATTCTGAGTTTTTTACTCCGCTGGTCTCGGGAAGAAATTACAGTCCTCACTGTCGGAGACCAATTCAAGACCGAGTACAAATGTATCCGACACCGAGACAAGACAGAGACACTCAATATGTGGTCTCGAGACACGCACACAAACACACTCATTATTTTTGTTGTTGTGTTGTTTATTTTATTTTATAGTTGTATCGTTTGTATATCGTGGTATTTAAAATTTGTGTGACTGTTCTTGTCTATCAGTGTATCAGTGTTTTGTGTTTTGTGTGGACCCCAGGAAGAGTAGCTGCTGCTTCTGCAAAAGTTAATGGGAATCCAAATAAACAAATAAACAAGAAACATGACCAACCAGGTCCCTTTGTCACAAAACAAATCACACTAGTTGCTAAAAGCTACATGAGAAAGGGTGTCCAATTTGTTTGCCATGGATAGCTCACTGGAGGCCAGGGTAAACTAACCTCATCCCCAGGCGATGTGTGAGACTGGTACCATACAGATTCCTTCCGCATGTATCGTGTACTTACTGCAGATGCACTCCAAAACTAGCACATAGGCAGACTTCTTATGTTACACCAATGGGGGTCTCTGTCTCAGTCATTAACAATGGGGTACATTCAGTCCAGAATTCCTTGGAGGACAATAAGGGAGAGAGAGTATTGATGTTTGGGGAAAAAATGCAGATTCATCAATCAAAGTGATGTTTGTGAGAGGCGCTGAGGGATTGTTCGGAAAAAAAGATTTAAGAGTGGTGTACCAAGAATCGATCCTTACAATGTTCATTTTCAGGACCGCCCAACAGGAGGAATTAGTATCGCAGGAATAAACAAATAACACAATCTTCGATTCAGAAGCTCAGAAGGAGGGTTGCCGTCCATTGGTATGATCAATATTCATAACGGATAAATCTAACAACTCTTCACTGTATCCTGATGGAATAGTATGCATTGTCCTATAATATATGAGCAAGATTGCTCCTCCATCCACTATTCACAGCCCGAATCATCACATGAAGATGTACAGTAGAGAAAGCTGGGGAGGCAAATTATCGCAAGATAAATTATCGGCATGCCACATGCGACAACTGATAATGATAGCAATCCTTCCTTTCAATTTCATGATCAATTAAAGAGTCTAGGCTTTGAAGTACACTGTACATTGACACAGGGCTTTGGGTTATTTCTTTAGAAATATGAACATTCAAGTTTATAGTGTGTGTGTGCGTGCGTGTCTTTTGTCTGTGCTTGATCGTGCTGAGTAGGGTGGACAGCGGTGCTTACTGTATTTCTTGATATGATATGAATATTCAGGATGTCTAATTTCACACTGGGTGACCATACAGAGCTAGAATTGTGTTAACTTGTTTCTTCATTATATATATTTTTTAATTGCTTGAACGCTCTGCAGTCTGCAGGAGGCCCGTATCTCTGTAACACCGTTGAGTCACTAGCTCCGAGTATCAAAGACACAGTCCTGGCAGTGTCAGCCAGAATATAAAGTGAAAGATCTGATTTAAAGAAGCAGAACCATTCAATGGATGTGTATTTCTTATACAGTCACCTAGTTCTGCCAAGAAGTAAAGAGAGTCACTAAAAGACTGTATTCGAGTGCTGCTTAAACTGATCCCCAGAGTTGACTAGAAGCCTCTACAGGTCATTCTAAAAAGATTGGTGTCTTTCTAGAGCTCTGCTACACGACTCGAGCCCGACGGGCCCCGACGTTGTACATCGGGTTAGGGCCGGGGTAGGGCCTGTTTCTTCATCAATAACTGGGGTACAGGTAGGGCTCGGATATCACTAAATTGATCACTAACATTTTGAAGCTGAGCCATTTGCTCATGCTCTGCTGCGCAGTACAGTCATATCTGACTAAGTTCATAACATGGTGTCAGAAGTGATTAAACCTCATCAAATGTAAGACAGCAGAGATTATAAAACAATATATACACTACCGTTCAAAAGTTTGGGATCACTTTGAAATGTTCTTGCTTTCGAAATATATATATATTTTTTTGTCCATTTAAAATATCAAATTGATCAGAAATACAGTGTAGACATTGTTCATGTTATAAATGGCTATTGTAGCTGGAAAGCTGGATTTTTAATGGAATATCTACATAGGCGTACAGAGGCCCATTATCAGCAACCATCAGTCCTGTGTTCCAATGGCACGTTGTGTTTGCTAATCCAGGTTTATCATTTAAAAGGCTAATTGATCATTAGAAAACCCTTTTGCAATTATATTACCACAGCTGAAAACTGTTGTGCTGATTTAAAGAAGCAATAAAACTGGCCTTCTTGAGACTAGTTGAGTATCTGGAGCATCATCAATTGTGGGTTCAATTACAGGCTCAAAATGGCCAGAAACAAATAACTTTCTTCTGAAACTCGTCAGTCTATTCTTGTTCTGAGAAATGAAGGCTATTCCATGCGAGAAATTGCCAAGAAACTGAAGATCTCGTACAACGCTGTGTACTACTCCATTCACAGAATAGCGCAAACGGTCTCTAACCAGAATAGAAAGAGGAGTGGGAGGCCCCGGTGCACAACTGAGCAAGAGGACAAATACATTAGTGTCTAGTTTGAGAAACAGACACCTCACAGGTCCTCAACTGGCAGCTTCATTAAATAGTACCCGCAAAACACCAGTCTCAACGCCAACAGTGAAGAGGCGACTCCAGGATGCTGACCAAGGCAGAGTTGCAAAGAAAAAGCCATATCTCAGACTGGCCAATAAAAAGAAAATATTAAGATGGGCAGTCTGAGATATGGCTTTTTCTTTGCAACTCTGCCTAGAAGGTCAGTATCCCGGAGTCGCCTCTTCACTGTTGACGTTGAGACTGGAATGCTTTTCCAACACTCTTGAAGGAGTTCCTGTTACAGGAGTAGGTCACAGTTCCGGAGCGACCCACTAGGTGTCATCCTCCGACAACCATAGACACCACCTCACTCACAGTCGGCACTAATTATCTGCCTATTGGTGTCACATGTGGCTATCTGATTCACCTGTGTATTTATGCCCTCACTTCCCTGTGTTCCCTTGCTCAGTTTTCTCTGCTAGTTCCTTAATGTCAAGCAGTACGTATCAGTGTCGGATCAAGAGAAGGAGTTACAGGTACTCGAGAAGTGTTCTCCATCTGTCATTGTGTTTTTCCAGTCAGAGTTAGTATTTCGTATTGTTTGCTTTCAGCCTGTTTTTTGGAGACCTATGTGCTCCTCATTTGTTTTCGTGTATAGTCTGTTGTTTTGTATCCTGACTTTTGGACCATTAGTAAAGATCCTTGTTTCACCATCCTTGCCTACTGCCTACTGTCTATCCTGCACCGCACCTGGGTCACACCTCACACCAACCCTTACAAGTTCCCACATATGCTTTTCACTCCGTCACTCTGCGGTCCAACTCATCCCAAACCATCTCAAGTGGGTTGAGGTCAGGTGATTGTGGAGGCCATGTCATCTGATGCAACACTCCATCACTTTCCTTCTTGGTCAAATAGCCCTTACACAGCCTGGAGGTGTGTTGGGTCATTGTCCTGTTGAAAAACAAATGATAGTTCCACTAAGCGCAAACCAGATGGGATGGCGTATCGCTGCAGAATGCTGTGGTAGCCATGCTGGTTAAGTGTAACTTGAATTCTAAATAATGTTGATGTTGAGATGTGTCTGTTACCTGAACTCTGTGAAGCATTTATTTGGGCTGCAATTTCTGAGGCTGGTAACTCTAATGAACTTATCCTCTACTCATGAGAGCCAGTTTCATCATAGCGCTTGATGGTTTTTGCGACTGCACTGACTGAAATGTTCCGGATTGACTGACCTTCATGTGTTAAAGTAATGATGGACTTTCGTTTCTCTTTGCTTATTTGAGCTGTTCTTGCCATAATATGGACTTGGTCTTTTACCAAATAGGGCTGTCTTCTGTATACCAACCCTACCTTGTCACAACACAACTTATTGGCTCAAACACATTAAGAAGGAAAGAAATTCCACAAATTCACTTTTAAGAAGGCACACCTGTTAATTGAAATGCATTCCAGGTGACTACCTCATGAAGCTGGTTGAGAGAATGCCAAGAGTGTGCAAAGCTGTCATCAAGGCAAATATATTTTGATTTGTTTAACACTTTTTTAGTTACTACTATTTCATAGTTTTGATTGCGTCACTATTATTCTACAATGTAGAAAATAGTAAAAATAAAGAAAAACCCTTGAATTAGTAGGTGTGTCCAAACTTTTGACTGTTACTGTACATCATACCTGGTCCTTCCTAGCCTCCAGAGAAAAACAAACCTTATGTCGGTAATAAAAACCTATTCTCAGCTTGAGCTTCCTTATCAAGTTCTCCACATGAACAGTGAAGCTCAGCTTGTCTTCCACCCACAATCCCAAATATTTGTACACTTTGACTTGCTCTATAGTATGTCCATCAAATGTAGCAATGACATGTTTAGTAACATGCCTGGCATTTTGAAAATACCATGCATTTTGTTTTACCCGAATTCAGAACCAACTTCAAATCATACAGATTCTGTTGTATGATGTTAAATGCTCTTTGGGCATTTTCAAAAGCTAAAGATAATCTACTACCACTTGAATAAAGAACTGTACCATCTGCATATAAATGAACATCCGCTGTTTCAATATGATCCACAATGTTGTTGATATACAAAATGAACAACAGTGGTCGAAGGCATTGTCCGTAGAGCTCCGAGACAGGATTGAGGCACAGATCTGGGAAAGGGTACCCAAAAATGTCTACAGCATTGAAGGTCCCCAAGAACACAGTGACCTCCATCATTCTTAAATAGAAGAATTTTGGAACCACCAAATCTCTTCCTAGAGCTGGCCGCCTGGCCAAACTGAGCAATCGGTGGAGAAGGGCCTTGGTCAGGGAGGTGACCAAGAACCCGATGGTCACTCTGACAGAGCTCGAGAGTGCCTCTGTGGAGATGGGAGAACTTTCCAGAAGGACAACCATCTCTGCAGCACTCCACCAATCAGGCCTTTATGGTAGAGTGGCCAGACGGAAGCCACTCCTCAGTAAAAGGCACATGACAGCCCTCTTGGAGTTTGCCAAAAGCTACCTATAGACTCTGACCATGAGAAACAAGATGATCTGGTCTATGAAACCAAGATTGAACTCTTTGGCCTGAATGCCAAGCATCACGTCTGGAGGAAACCTGGCACCATCCCTACGGTGAAGCATGGTGGTGGCCATATCATGCTGGGAGGATCGAGGGAAAGATGAACAGAGCAAAGTACAGAGAGATCCTTGATGAAAACCTGCTCTAGAGCACTCAGGACCTCAGACTGGGGCTAAGGTTCACCTTCCACCAGGACAACGACCCTGGACTTGAACCCGATCGAACATCTCTGGAGAGACCTGAAAATAGCTGTGCTGTGACACTCCCCATTCACCCTGACAGAGCTTGAGAGGATCTGCAGAGAAGAATAGGAGAAACTCCCCAAATATTGGTGTGCCAAGCTTGTAGCGTCATACCCAAGAAGACTCGAGGCTATAATCGCTGCCAAAGGTGCTTCAACAAAGTACTGAGTGAAGGGTCTGAATACTTATGTTAATGTAATAATGCAAAAATGCAAAAATTCTAAGAACCTGTTTTTGCTTTGTCATTATGTGGTATTGTGTGTAGATTGTTTTCCCCCTCATCAATGTAATCCATTTTAGAATAAGTCTGTAACCTAACAAAATGTGGAAAAATTCAAGGGGTCTGAATACTTTCCGAATGCACTGTAATTAAAAAAAGTTGTTAGGTGTAGGCAGGGCCATAAGTAAATAGGTAAACTGGGATATGACTAAAGAGTTAATCAGGATGATTTTTGTATTTTGTATTGTCCTGTCCATGGTAGCAAGATCTTATCTATTTTGTCTAACTTTCTATTAAAATGTATTGTAGTGAGATCATTTCTTTCTTTCGGGATACAGTGGAGAAAAAAAGTATTTAGTCAGCCACCAATTGTGCAAGTTCTCCCACTTAAAAAGATGAGAGAGGCCTGTAATTTTCATCATAGGTACACGTCAACTATGACAGACAAAATGAGAAAAAAAATATCAAGAAAATCACATTGTAGGATTTTTAATGAATTTATTTGCAAATTATGGTGGAAAATAAGTATTTGGTCAATAACAAAAGTTTCTCAATACTTTGTTATATACCCTTTGTTGGCAATGACACAGGTCAAACGTTTTCTGTAAGTCTTCACAAGGTTTTCACACACTGTTGCTGGTATTTTGGCCCATTCCTCCATGCAGATCTCCTCTAGAGCAGTGATGTTTTGGGGCTGTCACTGGGCAACACGGACTTTCAACTCCCGCCAAAGATTTTCTATGGGGTTGAGATCTGGAGACTGGCTAGGCCACTCCAGGACCTTGAAATGCTTCTTACGAAGCCACTCCTTCGTTGCCCGGGCGGTGTGTTTGGGATCATTGTCATGCTGAAAGACCCAGCCACGTTTCATCTTCAATGCCCTTGCTGATGGAAGGAGGTTTTCACTCAAAATCTCATGATACATGGTCCCATTCATTCTTTCCTTTACACGGATCAGTTGTCCTGGTCCCTTTGCAGAAAAACAGGCCCCAAAGCATGATGTTTCCACCCCCATGCTTCACAGTAGGTATGGTGTTCTTTGGATGCAACTCAGCATTCTTTGTCCTCCAAACACGACGAGTTGAGTTTTTACCAAAAAGTTCTATTTTGGTTTCATCTGACCATATGACATTCTCCCAAACCTCTTCTGGATCATCCAAATGCACTCTAGCAAACTTCAGACGGGCCTGGACATGTACTGGCTTAAGCAGGGGGACACGTCTGGCACTGCAGGATTTGAGTCCCTGGCGGCATAGTGTGTTACTGATGGTAGGCTTTGTTACTTTCGTCCCAGCTCTCTACAGGTCATTCACTAGGTCCCCCCGTGTGGTTCTGGGATTTTTGCTCACCGTTCTTGTGATCATTTTGACCCCACGGGGTGAGATCTTGCGTGGAGCCCCAGATCGAGGGAGATTATCAGTGGTCTTGTATACTTCCATTTCCTAATAATTGCTCCCACAGTTGATTTCTTCAAACCAAGCTGCTTACCTATTGCAGATTCAGTCTTCCCAGCCTGGTGCAGGTCTACAATTTTGTTTCTGGTGTCCTTTGACAGCTCTTTGGTCTTGGCCATAGTGGAGTTTGGAGTGTGACTGTTTGAGGTTGTGGACAGGTGTCTTTTATACTGATAACAAGTTCAAACAGGTGCCATTAATACAGGTAACGAGTGGAGGACAGAGGAGCCTCTTAAAGAAGAAGTTACAGGTCTGTGAGAGCCAGAAATCTTGCTTGTTTGTAGGTGACCAAATACTTATTTTCCACCATAATTTGCAAATGGCTGGCTGGGTCTTTCAGCATGACAATGATCCCAAACACACCGCCCGGGCAACGAAGGAGTGGCTTCGTAAGAAGCATTTCAAGGTCCTGGAGTGGCCTAGCCAGTCTCCAGATCTCAACCCCATAGAAAACCTTTGGAGGGAGTTGAAAGTCTGTGTTGCCCAGTGACAGCCCCAAAACATCACTACTCTAGAGGAGATCTGCATGGAGGAATGGGCCAAAATACCAGCAACAGTGTGTGAAAACCTTGTGAAGACTTACAGAAAACGTTTGACCTGTGTCATTGCCAGCAAAGGGTATATAACAAAGTATTGAGAAACTTTTGTTATTGACCAAATACTTATTTTCCACCATAATTTGCAAATAAATTCATTAAAAATCCTACAATGTGATTTTCTTGATATTTTTTTTCTCATTTTGTCTGTCATAGTTGACGTGTACCTATGATGAAAATTACAGGCCTCTCTCATCTTTTTAAGTGGGAGAACTTGCACAATTGGTGGCTGACTAAATAATTTTTTCCCCCACTGTATCTGGTTTCTGAGCTAGACTCATCTTCAATACAGTGCCTTGCAAAAGTATTCAAAAGTATTTATTCAAATTGTATTGTCTTACAAAGTGGGAGTAAAATTGATTTAATTGCCAATTTTCGTCAACAATCTACACAAAATACTCTGTCAAAGTGGAAGAAAAATTATATATATTTGTAAAGATTAATACAAATTAAATAACTAAATGATATTCATTGCATATGTATTTAGCTCCCTGCTTCAATACATGATAGAAACACCTTTGGCGTCAATTACAGCTACGAGTCTTCTTGGGTAAGTCTATAAGAGCTTTGCACACATGGATTGTGCAATATTTGCCCATTTTTTAATTTTTTTTTAACAACGCTTCTACTTCCAGCTTATACATACTATAAATATTTTACGGACACAGTATATTTTACAATAGTTATCTTTTGTTTGTTTTTAGTCCCATCCTTCAGCTACCCTCAACCCCTCCCATCTATCTCTGAAGACCATCCAGTTTTGATATAATAATAATAATAATAATAATATGCCATTTAGCAGACGCTTTTATCCAAAGCGACTTACAGTCATGCGTGCATACATTTTTGTGTATGGGTGGTCTCTATTTGCCATATATTTTCCCCATGATTCTGTCTTAAAATTATTTTGCTGTCTTCTTGGTAAGCAACTCCAGTGTAGATGTGGCTTTTTTTTGCAGTTACCACCATGCTTGAAAATAAGGAGGCAGTTACTCAGTGATGTATTGTGTTGGATTTGCCCGAAACAGAAGGCTTTGCATTTTGGCCAAAAGGTGTATTCCTTTACTATTTTTTGTTTGTTGTTGTTGCAGTATTACTTTAGTGCCTTGTTGCATACAATATGCATGTTTTGGAATATTTGTATTCAGTATATTTGTATTCTTCTTTTCACTCTGTCATTTATGTCATTATTGTGGAGTCACTACATTGTTGATCCATCTTCAGTTTTCTCCCATCACAGCCATTGAACTCTGTAGCTGGTTTAAAATCACCAATGGCCTCATGGTGACATCCCTGAGCAGTGTCATTCATGTCCTGCTGCTCAGTTCAGAAGGACGACTGTATATTTGATGTGTCTGGGTGATTTAATACATCATCCACAGCATAATTATTAACTTGACCATGCTTAAAGATATATTCAATGTCTGATGTGTTATTGTTACCCATCTACCAATCACTGCCCTTCTTTATGAGGCTTTTGAAAAGCTCTCAAGTCTTTGTAGTTGAATTTGTGTGAAATTCAATACTTGACTGAGGGACCTTTAATGTATGGGGGACAGAGGAAGAGTTAGTCATTCAAAAATGATGTCAACCCCTATTATTTCACACAGAGTGAGTCCATGTAACTTATTACAGTGGCTTGCGAAAGCATTTTTCCTATTTTGTTGCCTTACAACCTGGAATTAAAATGGATTTTTGGGGGGTTTGTATCATTTGATTTACACAACATGCCTACCACTTTGAAGATGCAAATTTTTTTTTTTTTGCCAAACAAACAAGAAATAATAATTAAAAAAAAGATTCAGCATGCATAACTATTCACCCCCATCCCAAAGTCAATACTTTGTAGAGCCACCTTTTGCAGCAATTACAGCTGCAAGTCTCTTGGGGTATGTCTCTATAAGCTTGGCACATCTAGCCACTGGGATTTTTGCCCATTCTTCAAGGCAAAACTGCTCCAGCTCCATCAAGTTGGCTGGCCCTCATATTCGTTGCCAAACCCACTGGCTCCAGGTCATCTATAAATCACTTTTAGGCAAATCCCCGCCTTATCTTAGCTCATTGGTCACCATAGCAACACCCACCCGTAGTATGCGTTCCAGCAGGTATATCTCACTGGTCATCCCCAAAGCCAACACCTCCTTTGGCCGCCATTCCTTCCAGTTCTCTGCTGCAAATGACTGGAACTAACTGCAAAAATCTCTGAAGCTGGAGACACTTATCTCCCTCACTAACTTTAAGCATCAGTTGTCAGAGCAGCTTACTGATCACTGCACCTGTACACAGCCCATCTGTAATTAGCCCACCCAACTACCTCATCCCCATATTGTTATTTACATTGTTATTTATTTTGCTAATTTGCACCCCAGTATCTCTATTTGCACATTATCTTCTGCACATCTATCACTCCAGTGTTAATACTAAATTGTAATTATTTTGCCCTATGGCCTATTTATTGCCTTA
Source organism: Coregonus clupeaformis (assembly GCF_020615455.1). Classification (NCBI taxonomy): domain Eukaryota; kingdom Metazoa; phylum Chordata; class Actinopteri; order Salmoniformes; family Salmonidae; genus Coregonus; species Coregonus clupeaformis. The sequence goes on from NC_059196.1 coordinate 9,248,188, forward strand.
CCTCCATAACTTATTACATTTGCACACACTGTATATAGATTTTCTATTGTGTTATTGACTGTACGTTTTGTTTATTCCATATGTAACTCTGTGTTGTTGTTGTTTTTATCGCACTGCTTTGCTTTATCTTGGCCAGGTCGCAGTTGTAAATGAGAACTTGTTCACAACTGGCTTACCTGCTTAAATAAAGGTGAGAGAAAAAAAAACAATGGCTTTTTTCTGCCCACTCTTCCGTAAAGCCCAGCTCTGTGGCGTGTACGGCTTAAAGTGGTCCTATGGACAGATACTCCAATCTCCGCTGTGGAGCTTTGCAGCTCCTTCAGGAAGAAAAAAAATGTTATCTTTGGTCTCTTTGTTGCCTCTTTGATTAATGCCCTCCGTGCCTGGTCCGTGAGTTTTGGTGGGCGGCCCTCTCTTGGCAGGTTTGTTGTGGTGCCATATTCTTTCAATTTTTTAATAATGGATTTAATGGTGCTCCGTGGGATGTTCAAAGTTTCTGATATTTTGTATAACCCATCCCTGATCTGTACTTCTCCACAACTTTGTCCCTGACCTGTTTGGAGAGCTCCTTTGTCTTCATGGTGCCGCTTGCTTGGTGGTGCCCCTTGCTTAGTGGTGTTGCAGTCTCTGGGGCCTTTCAGAACAGGTGTATATATACTGAGATCATGTGACAGATCATGTGACACTTAGATTGCACACAGGTGGACTTTATTTAACTATTTATGTGACTTCTGAAGGTAATTGGTTTCACCAGATCTTATTTAGGGGCTTCATAGCAAAGGGGGTGAATACATATGCACGCACCACTTTTCCGTTATTTATTTTTTCGAATTTTTTGAAACAAGTTATTTTTTTCAATTCACTTCACCAATTTGGACTATTTTCTGTATGTCCATTACATGAAATCCAAATAAAAATCCATTTAAATTATAGGTTGTAATGCAACAAAATAGGAAAAACGCCAAGGGGGATGAATACTTTTGCAAGGCACTGTATCTTATATGAAATAACAATTGAGGTAGATAGGTAATGTAGCTAAACAAGTATCTAATTTAAACTACAATAAATCAATGTTAACTTACCTATTTGTCGCTGTCCAGCGGCACCACAAAAGATTTGCAGATTAGTAAATCAAATCAAATCAAATTTTATTGGCCACATGCGCCGAATACAACAGGTGTAGACATTACAGTGAAATGCTTACTTACAGCCCTTAACCAACAATGCATTTATTTTTTAATAAAAAAGTTAAATAAAACAACAACAAAAAAGTGTTGAGAAAAAAAGAGCAGAAGTAAAATAAAATAACAGTAGTGAGGCTATATATACAGGGGGGTACCGGTGCAGAGTCAATGTGCGGGGGCACCGGCTGGTTGAGGTAGTTGAGGTAATATGTACATGTGGGTAGAGTTAAAGTGACTATGCATAAATAATTAACAGAGTAGCAGCAGCATAAAAAGATGGGGTGAGGGTGGGGGGGGGAGTGCAAATAGTCCGGGTAGCCATGATTAGCTGTTCAGGAGTATTATGGCTTGGGGGTAGCAGAGAGAACAGTCTATGACTAGGGTGGCTGGAGTCTTTGACAATTTTGAGGGCCTTCCTCTGACACCGCCTGGTATAGAGGTCCTGGATGGCAGGAAGCTTGGCCCCAGTGATGTACTGGGCCGTAAGCACTACCCTCTGTAGTGCCTTGCGGTCGGAGGCCGAGCAGTTGTCATACCAGGCAGTGATGCAACCAGTCAGGATGCTCTCGAAGGTGCAGCTGTAGAATCTTTTGAGGATCTGAGGACCCATGCCAAATCTTTTCAGTCTCCTGAGGGGGAATAGGCTTTGTCGTGCCCTCTTCACGACTATCTTGGTGTGTTTGGACCATGATAGTTCGATGGTGATGTGGACACCAAGGAACTTGAAGCTCTCAACCTGTTCCACTACAGCCCGTCGATGAGAATGGGGGCGTGCTCAGTCTTCTTTTTTTTCCTGTAGTCCACAACCATCTCCTTTGTCTTGGTCACGTTGAGGGAGAGGTTGTTATCCTGGCACAACACGGCCAGGTCTCTGACCTCCTTCCTATAGGCTGTCTCATCGTTGTCGGTGATCAGGCCTACCACTGTTGTGTCATCGGCAAACTTAATGATGGTGTTGGAATCGTGCCTGGCCATGCAGTCATGGGTGAACAGGGAGTACAGGAGGGGACTAAGCACGCACCCCTGAGGGGCCCCCGTGTTGAGGATCAGTGTGGCAGATGTGTTGTTACCTACCCTTACCACCTGGGGGTGGCCCGTCAGGAAGTCCAGGATCCAGTTGCAGAGGGAGGTGTTTAGTCCCAGGATCCTTAGCTTAGTGATGAGCTTTGAGGGCACTATGGTGTTGAATGCTGAGCTGTAGTCAATGAATAGCATTCTCACATAGGTGTTCCTCTTGTCCAGGTGGGAAAGGGCAGTGTGGAGTGCAATAGAGATTGCATCATCTGTGGATCTGTTGGCGCGGTATGCAAATTGGAGTGGGTCTAGGGTTTCTGGGATAATGGTGTTGATGTGAGCCATGACCACCCTTTCAAAGCACTTCATGGCTAAAGACGTCAGTGCTATGGGTCGGTAGTCATTTAGGCAGGTTATCTTAGTGTCCTTGGCACGGGGACTATGGTGGTCTGCTTGAAACATGTTGGTATTACAGATTCAGTCAGGGACATGTTGAAAATGTCAGTGAAGAAACTTGCCAGTTGGTCAGCACATGCTCGGAGTACACGTCCTGGTAATCCGTCTGGCCCTGCGGCCTTGTGAATGTTGACCTGCTTAAAATTCTTACTCACATTGGCTACGGAGAGTGTGATCACATAGTCATCCGGAACAGCTGGTGCACTCATGCATGCTTCAGTGTTGCTTTCCTCAAAGCGAGCATAGAAGTGGTTTAGCTCCTCTGGAAGTCTTGTGTCACTGGGCTGCTTGCGGCTGTGCTTCCCTTGTAGTCTGTAATAGTTTTCAAGCCCTGCCACATCTGACTAGCGTCAGAGCCGGTGTAGTACGATTCAATCTTAGTCCTGTACTGACTCTTTGCCTGTTTGATGGTTCGTCGGAGGGCATAGCAGGATTTCTTATAAGCGTCCGGGTTAGAGTCCCGCTCCTTGAAAGCGGCAGCTCTACCCTTTAGCTCAGTGCGGATGTTGCCTGTAATCCATGGCTTCTGGTTGGGGTATGTACGTTTGCTTGTCTATCATGGTTTATGCTGGTATCATCATATTGCATCAAAGAAACACTACATTTCCTCCAACCATCCATCATTATATTACTCCATGTTTGAAACGTATATTGACTATCTAGTCTAGACCAGAGCCGTCTGAATATATGGCTCTGGTCTAGTGCTTCCTGTTGAACATTCTCATCCTCCCTGTTTCTCCAGTGTCACACTGATGTATAGAGCAGCACTATGCTCCACTCACTCTGACACACACACAGTGTCTCAAAGATGCAACCTACCTGCCGTGGTATGTAAGACAGAGCTTTGATGTTGTCTCCTAAACGGCTGCTGCTCACCTGCATCGGAAATCAACGTTCAATCATTGAGCAGTTTGTGCGTCTCTTGTTTTTGTTGTACTCGGATGTCATCGATTGGTCTCCATAGAGTTTCTTTGCTAAAACAGGCTTTAAAATGTGAATAGGTTGGTATTTTATGCCCTTTTATTTTGTGTTTGGGGGCGGTGGGGTGTGGTCGACTTGTGGCATAAGCTAGTTGTAGGTGGAGAGTGTGCTGAGCTGTCTGACTACAAGCTCAGGTGTGTGTGTCTGCATGCTTGTGCACGTACAGTACTGGACACCTTCCTAATATTGAGTTGCACCCCCTTTTGCCCTCAGAACAGCCTCAATTCGTCGGGGCATGGACTCTAGAAGGTGTCGAAAGCGTTCCACAGGGATGCTGGCCCATGTTGACTCAAATGCTTCCCACAGTTGTGTCAAGTTGGCTGGATGTCCTTTGAGTGGTGGACCATTCATGATACACACGGGAAACAGTTGAGCATGAAAAACCCCACATTATTGCAATTCTCGACACACTCAAACCACTACCATACCCTGTTCAAAGGCACTTCAATATTTTGTCTTGCCCATTCACCCTCTGAAGGGCACTCACACACAATCCATGTCTCAATTGTCTCGAGACTTAAAAATCGTTATTTAACCTGTCTCCTCCCCTTCCTCTACACTGGTTGAAGTGGATTTAACAAGTGACATCAATAAGGGCTCATAGCTTTCACCTGGATTCACTTGGTCAGTCAATGTCATGGAAAGAGCAGGTGTTCCTAATGTTTGGTACACTCAGTGTGTGGCGTGAGTGCGTGCCTGCCATGTGTGTGGAGGTGTTTGTTTGGCGGTACAGTGACATCTCAGTGACAGATTGTGCCACAGGCTACTCACTTACCCACCCCTTAATCAACTTGTCGCTCTCTCTTTTTCATTAATGTCCGTTTCTATACCGTCATCATCATCCGTCTCCGGCGCTATATATCTTACGTGGTCATTAGCTCATTAGCATTCTCCTGACTTAATTGACATATTTTGGGAATTTCCCAGAGATGGATTGGCATGGGATGAATTGGTGTCAAGAGCTGGACAAACAAAGAGGTCTCTAAGATGTTTGTTACTGGACTATTGTGAGTGAAAGGAGAGTGACCTCATCATTATTGATTCCTACTTGATTCATTATTAAAAAGATAGGCTACAAATGGGTTATTCTTTGTGAAATTGATAATCAATTATTAATCAATAATACTTTTTTAAACTAGCCTATATTGCCAAACATACTGTATGTGATCATTATCATCAAAAGTAGGGATATAGAACAGACGCTATAACTTTTAATCTGTAGATGACACTGAGAAAGTCATTGTGTGATTTAAATCTGACGTTGTGCCCTGAAATATGAGCAGCTTTATCCACTTCAATTAAATCCGATGGTCATACAGAGGATTGGATGTTGTCCAACTTCTATTATTAATGGAGGGGCTAGAATGACATCTTCAAAGGCATGGTGGTCATCAGAGTAGAGAGAGAGAGCACCCCTGTGACCACCTTGTCCCTATTAAGGATTTATCATCGACCCCTTTTTAAAATTAACACTTTTAATGTTCAGACATAATGCAAATCACGCCGTAAAGGATGTCAAATTACCCCAATTTTACGTGTAATTATGACAGCACTCAAGTCTAACTACTTAATATCTACACTCCCTCCGTATTTATTTAGTAGATATAAAATATTAGTAGTATTTGGTCCCATATTCCGAGCACGTAATGACTACATCAACCTTGTGACTATACAAACTTTGTGGATGCATTTGCAGTTTGTTTTGGATATGTTTCGGATTATGTTTTGCCCAATAGGAACTGAATGGTGAATAATATATTGTGTCATTTTGGAGTCACTTTTATTGTAAAGAAGAATAGAAGATGTTTCAGATCACTTCTACATTAATGTGGATGCTACCTTGTTCATGGATAATCATGAATAATGATGAATGAGAAAGTTACAGAGGAACAAAGATCATCCCTCCCAAAACATGCTAACCTTTCATCATTACCAATAACAGGGGAGGGTACTGTGGCATCCAAGAAGTTTGAAGAGTCACAAGCTCGTAGTCGATGCGTGATAAGAATATCGGACCAAATACTAAATTTTTGACTACTTTAATACACTGTAAGTGAATTTGTCTGAAAATACTTATGAAAAAAAGAAACTTCTTCAAATGGGGGGACTAGATACATAAAGTGCTTTCATTTCTAAATGGTAAAACAGATATGTATGAAAATACCCTAAAATACAAGCTGACACTCTGCACTGTCTATAAAACTTTGGATCTCAAATCCAAAATGCTATAGTATAAAGCCAAATTTACACATTTTAGTTTCACTGTCCAAATAAATACTGAGGGGAGTGTATATATATATATATATATATGCTTCTCTGGTAGTGAAGAAGGGGTCTGAGATTTTGCTCCTCATATAGATACATATCATATGTAGCTTTGGACTGAGGAGGAAGTCTCAGTAGACCTATTCAGTAGTCAGTGTTCAAGAACTTTGAACCTATACTGTAGATACAGTGCTTTCAGAAAGTATTCACACCCCTTGGCTTTTTCCATATTTTGTTGTTACAAAGTGGGATTAAAATGAATTTAATTGTATTTTTTTGTCAAATATCTACACAAAATACTATGTACTGTGAAAGTGGAAGAAGAATTCAAAAAAGAAATAATAATAGTAATGATATGGAAAATCAAACACTAATATCTTGATTAGATAAGTATTCAACCCCATAAATCTATACATGTTAGAATCACATTTGGCAGTGATTACAGCTGTGAGTCTTTCTGGCTAAGTCTGTAAGACCTTTGCAAACCCTGATTGTTCAATATTTGCCCATTATTCTTTTAAAATTCTTCAAGCTCTGTCAAGCTGGTTGTTAATCATTGCTAGACAGCCATTTTCAAGTCTTGCTATAGATTTTCAAGCAGATTTAAGTCAAACCTGTAACTAGGCCACTCAGGAACATTCAATGTCGTCTTGGTAAGCAACTCCAGTGTATATTTGGCCTTGTGTTTTAGGTAATTGTCCTGCTGAACAGTGAATTTGTCTACCAGTGTCTGCTGGAAAGAACTAAATTCCCTAGGATTTTGCCTGTGCTTAGCTCTATTGCATTTCTTTTTATCCTAAAACATTCCCTAGTCCTTGCCGATGACAGTCATACCCATAACGTGATATAGGCACCACCATGCTTGGAGATATGAAGAGTGGTACTCAGTGCTGTGTTGGATTTGCCCCAAACATAACGCTTTGTATTCAGGACAAAAAGTTAATTTATTTGCCACATGTTTTTCAGTACTACTTTACTGCCTTATTGCAAACAGGATGCATGTTTGGGAATAAATAAAAAAATCTGTACAGGCTTCCTTCTTTTCACTCTGTCATTTATGTTAGTATTGTAGAGTAACTACATTGTTGTTGATCCATCCTCAGTTTTCTCCTATCACAGCCATTAAACTCTAAAACTGTTTTAAAATCACCATTGGCCTCATGGTGAAATCCCTGAATCTGTGGTTGAATCTGTTACTCCTGAACTTATTTAGGCTTGCCATAACAAATGGTTTGAATACTGATTGACTCAAGACACTTCAGCTTTGCATTTTTTATTAATTTGTATACATTTCTAAAAACATAATTCCACTTTGACATTACGGGGTATTGTGTGTAGATCAGTGACACAAAATATCAATTTAATCCATTTTAAATTCAGGCTGTAACACAACAAAATGTGGAAAAAGTTAAGGGTTGTGAATACTTTCTGAAGGCACTGTACATGCATCACCCCAGGATAGCGCTAGGCCCGTTTCCTCCAGTGAGATGGCAGACGTAGACAGCAGACATTACTTCATTATCTTGTCTCACTTTGAGAGGTTTCTGAAAAGACTGTTACTGTTCTTCATTAAAATTCCATTAAGCTAAGAGAAGCACACACATTACACCGAGCAAGGATTAAATGGAGGATCTGTCAGGCTATAGCTACAAATGACCTTTACTAAGAATGTCCCGAAGAAGACTCTTTTTCCTATATTCTGTAGTTACTTTTTATTGCTTATTACCACCACTCACATTTTAACTATGTCGTTCCAAGTGGTCTTGAAATTTTAATACAGGCGATAGTGTCTCAACATAGTATTACTGATTATATCATGAACTAAATACTTAATTTTTTATCTGTATTTTTCATTTCACTTATTAGCTGGAGAGTTTGGTTGACACTAAGGCTCCTAGTTTGACCCTGCAGTTCCATCTCAGGACTGACTTTGCCTCAGTGTTTTAGACTGAAAACGCAAGTCCCTAACCACAGTCCTCCTCAGAAAGATGGCTTCTCCATGCATGTTCTGATGCAGACAAGACCATCTGTCTCGGACAGTCTTGTCCTTGTAAGGGGAGAAAATGCAGGGGAAAAGGGAAAGGGTTTGGAGTGTTGAGTAGCATACTGTATGTCGAATCATGACGAAAGTTGTTGTTCATTGTCATCCTTTATTTTGATAATGACAGTTGTGATAAAGTGATTTAAATACTGGTATCCATCAACTTTAAGTTTATGCAAATTAGGGGAATTAAACATGGGAGATTCTGTAAATAATTATTTGTTTCTGGACAATTCATCCCAGTAAGTGATGGAGATGATCTGAAGGACTTTGAGAAGTTGTCACGTCTCCTCCCATTGCTCCCCTCCGGCGCTCTGATTCGCCGGTCTACTGAGCCACCGGTCTGAGTGCACCACCTTGGCAACACCGGAATGGAAACCCAACACACCCTAATCACCTCCAGCGCACCTGCACCTCATCATCTCATCACCACCCCTATATAGCCCTGGACTGTTCAGTGTTGTGTTGTGTGTGATTGTTAGTGTCTTGTCATGTACTCGCTCTTTGTTGTTCTCTTGCTCAGTGTTAAGTAAACCTTTACATTGTTGATTCCTGCGTCTGCGTCCTGCCTCTTCGTATCCTCAGTACTCGTCACAGAATCACACACCAATCACGAAGATGGATGCAGCAGGTAATCCTCCTGGAGTTTCCCAGCGTCTCGACCAGCACCAGCAGCAGATTGCCCAGCTGAACGCCGCCATGCAGGAAGTGCTCCAAACGCTGCATAAACTGACCATCGCTCCGGTTCCACCTCAGGGAGTGGCGAGTGCCTCCAGTCAACCACCTCCCGTGCTAGTGCACCCAGTCCACCACCTCCCGTGCTATCACCAATGTCTGAGGGACCCCTCGTCGTTATGACGGGAAAACAACGAAATGTAGAGGCTTCCTGCTACAGGTTTCACTGTATCTAGCGCGTCAGCATGGGGCATCTCCATCGGACCAAGCCAGGATACCGCTGGTGATTTCACTGAAGGGAAAGGCGCTGGATTGGGCCACGGCAGTCTGGGAAGGAGGTGAGGCCGTGGTGCTTCCCTACTCCACCTTCCTCGCTCGGTTCAGGGCGGTGTTCGATCATCCCACGGTAAGGGAAAGGATGGGGGTGAGTGTCTCCTCCGGCTACAACAGGGAGAGGGGGCCGCGTTCGAGTACGCCCTGAGCTTTCGCACGGTGGCGGCGTCTTCCGGCTGGAATGAGCGTGCTCTGCGCACGGCCTTCAGGAGAGGCTAACGGGAGGACATCACAACGGAACTCCATGTAGGGACGACGAGATGGACCTTGATACCCTCATCGCCACGTCCATTCGTCTTGACGACATGTTGAGAGACCGACGGCGTTCCCAACTCCTCCCGGAGCCTCGACGCTCACCCCATCTGAGCTATGGAAGCCGCCCTGCCTCCGAGTCCTCACCCATGGAGGTGGGCAGCACCCCCTACACCACAACGGACCACAGATCTCCTGGCGGCTCCCTATCTAGGCGGTATGACTCCCGTCGCCACTCCATGACTGTTCCGTCATCACCTGTCACCAAACCATTGTTTTTAGTTCCCCTAACGGTGAATGGTTCTTCCTTCTCTTCACTTTCCACGGCAATGATACATTCCGGATCAGCGGGGAACCTTATAGATAGGGAGCTGGTCTGCACGTCACTCTCCCCATTACCATCACCATTCCCACACTACCGGAGCACCACGAGGAGCTGTCCTTCCACATCGTCACGTCACCCCTTCACCGGATCGTCTTGGGATTGCCCTGGCTCAGACTACATAACCCCACCATCAATCGGATCACCAAGAGGATCACAGCCTGGTCCCCCTCATGCCAGAGGACCTGCCTGCCGGTGGTTTGTTGTCCCACGTCAGTGGAGAGTCTGGAGTCCGCCCTCCAGCTCAACATTCCACATGAGTATGCAGATCTCTCCGATGTTTTCTCTGCCTCCAATGCTAAGTGTTTCCCTCCTCACAGGCCCTGGGACTGCGCCATTGACCTGCTGGAGGGACAACACCCCCCGAAGAGTCGCATTTACCCCCTTTCCTTGGTGGAGACTGAGGCCATGGAGAAGTATGTGGCGGAGACCCTGAAACAGGGGTTCATCAGGCGCTCTACTTCTCCTGCCTCCAACAGCTTCTTCTTCGTGGCCAAAAAAGACGGAGGACTGAGGCCGTGCATTGACTGCCGGGGGCTGAACACAGTCACCACCAAGTACCGGTACCCCCTTCCTTCCTCTGGTTCCGTCGGCCATCGAGCAGCTGCGAGGACCCCGGTACTTTACCAAGTTGGACCTGAGGAGTGCCAACAACCTGATCCGAATCTGGGAAGGAGACGAGTAGAAGACGGCATTCAGCACTACTTCAGGCCACTATGAATACTGCGTCATGCCCTACGGCCTCGCCAACGCACCTTCAGTGTTCCAGTCCTTCGTCAATGACGTGTTCCGAGACATGCTGAGTAGACAGGTGGTGGTGTACATCGACGATATCCTGATCTACTCGGCTACGTTCAAGGAGCACGTCAGGAACGTCAGAGCGGTCCTACTCCACCTCCAGGAACACAGCCTGTTGGTGAAGGGGGAGAAATGCAAATTCCACCAACAGGCCATCTCTTTCCTGGGATACAGGATCCGTCCTTACATGGTGTTCATGGAAAGAGCGAAGATGGACGCTGACAGGTCATGGCCAGTCCCCACCACCATCAAGGGCTTACAGAGCTTCCTGGGCTTCGCTCATTTCCACCGGCATTTCATCAGGTCCTTCAGCTGAATAGCCGCCCCGCTCACCTCTCTCCTTAAGGAGGGGCCTCAGAAGCTGGCCTGGAACCCTGAGGCTGACGCTGCCTTCAAGAGCCTGAAGGAGAGGTTCACCACATCGCCCCTCCTAAAACACCCAGATCCAGCTCGTCCTTTCATCCTGGAGGTAGACGCATCTGAGGAGGGTGTGGGTGGGGTCCTCTCCCAGCAGCAAGGTAAGCCAGAGAAAATGTATCCCTGTGCCTTTTCTCGAAAAAGAGTACTGTCATGTCTCCTCCCGTTGCTCCCCTCCGGCGCTCTGATTCGCCGGTCTACTGAGCCACCGGGGTGCCCTTTGAAGGAATCGGCATGGACATAGTGGGACGCCTGGTAAAATCGGCACGAGGACACCGGCAACACCGGAATGGAAACCCAACGCACCCTAATCACCTCCAGCGCACCTGCACCTCATCTCATTAGCACCCCTATGTAGCCCTGTACTGTTCAGTGTTGTGTTGTGTGTGTGATTGTTAGTGTCTTGTCTACTCGCTCTTTGTTGTTCTCTTGCTCAGTCTTAAGTAAACCTTTACATTGTTGATTCCTGTGTCTGCGTCCTGCCTCTTCTTATCCTCAGTACTCGTCACAGAAGTTGAGATTCCAAGAAATGTCATTTCGAATAAGTCAGCAAAATGCCACACATAGGGCTACCACTCATGAAAAATAACAATGAAATTTACTCTTTAAAATGTCAAGTAGAAACCAAGGCAGAGCTTATTTCACGCCCAAAAAACATGTTTAGATACTGTAAGTTTTGCTGTGATTGTATTTACTCATATTTATACTTGTGGTTTGTCTGTGCCAGCCAGGGAAGCTTTGAGGAAGTAAATCAATATGATCAAGTAGGTAGACAGGCAAACGTATACTTTTGATGACATTTATTTATATTTTTTTGTCAAATCGCCAATTGGCAACCCTTCCAACAAACATTACAATAATTTGCTGTGGTAATTCAGTGATAATTATTCTGGTGTTCTCTGCAGTGCGCATCGCATAAAGAGTTAAAAATAAATCAATACATAATAGTAAATATGGTAATCCAAACAATAATTATATCCCTAGAGCAGTAAAAATATACATACTGTGGCGTACAGCAGGTTAGCCACCAGGGGGAGACTCGTTGAGGTATGGTGACAGACGTAGTCTACATCATGCGGCGATGGCTCCCTCTGCTGGATGTGCCAGGTCTTGACGGGCTCTCCGGCCAGGACTAATTGGGGCTGATTGTGGTTGCTGAGTAATCAAGGGGCTGATTGCTCACCAGCTGGACGAGTCCCATAAAGCTGCCAGAAGGGCAGCACACGGGAGTGGGGACTGGGGAAGAGAGGTTACTCTGTATAGTTGTGCTCAGTACCAGAGATAACGGAGGGAGCTCGGTTTTGTTCCCCACAGGATACAGAAAGACCCCAGAGCCCAGATGACGGTCTCCTGGAGGAGACCTATTCTTTTCTCATTGTTTATTATTTAAATAAACACCATTGAAACCGAGCTAACACAATTCTTTCCATGTCTGATCTGTGTAAATGTCTTGACCAAACCCCCTGGTCTGCCACAAGTGGTGGAGAATGCGGACATTCTGATAATGTGGTCAGATCAGGGTTGACATTTACGCAGCATCAGCATGGACGAGTTGACAGCTCAGTTCGTCCGGGCCCAAGAAGCACAACAGGTGGTTCAGGAACAAACGCTGGAGGAACAGCGGCTACAAAATGTCAGCCTCGTTAAGAAAATCAGGAAGCTACACGGAGGAGCGCCTACTGAATCGCATCCAAACCAGTTTTTAATCAAGCTAACGGAGGATGACAACATCGAAACGTACCTCTGCACATTTGAACAGACAGTGCAACGGGAAGGATGGCCAAGGCCGAAGTGGGCAAGTCTGCTGTCTGGGAACGCCCAAAAGGCGTATTGGGACCTTAACGACAAACAGGCGGCTAACTACGACGGTCTCAAACGGGAGATACTCAGCCAATACGGGTACAGCCTGGCCCATTGGGCCAAACTGGTCCACAACTGGAGGTTCATGGCCGACGCCTCCCCCGAGCCCAGATGAGTGACCTACTGCGCATCACCAGGGCTCCTAACCGACATATCCACCCTCTCCATCATAGACAAAGTGGTCATGGATCGCGTCTTACAGGCTCTACCCCACGACATGAAGAGGGCAGCGAGTCTACACGCGCCTCAGACCATGGAGGACCTCCTGGGAGCAGTGGAGATGCATCAGAACACCGAGGCCCTGCTGAAGGGGAGCCGGGCCGAGTCGGGGACCCGTCCGAGGGGATGGAAGGACACCCCCACCGCCGTAAACCCCGAACCGACAGTCAGCGGGGCCAAAGGGCCGCAGACCCGAGGAGAGACAGCTGGGGGAGAGCCGACCCGCCGCCGACGACCCCAGGTAGATAGAGACCAAAGGAGGTGTTTTGAGTGTGGTGCCCGGGGGCACCTTGCATGGGGGGGCACCTTGCATGGAATTGCCCGGGCTCGAGAGAAGTCGATGCCATCAGCGAGCTCCGGAAGCGAGGTGAGCCATGCAGTGAATTACGTCACCTCCTGTTGGGCGCACCACAAACCTCCGAAACCCAAGAAAAAGCCCTATCTCAGACTGGCCAATAAAAATAAAAGATTAAGATGGGCAGTCTGAGATATGGCTTTTTCTTTGCAACTCTGCCTAGAAGGTCAGCATCCCAGAGTCACCTCTTCACTGTTGACGTTGAGACTGGTGTTTTGCGGGTACTATTTCATGAAGCTGCCAGTTGAGGACCTGTGAGGCGCCTGTTTCACAAACTAAACACTAATGTATTTGTCCTCTTGCTCAGTTGTGCACCGGGGCGTCCCACTCCTCTTTCTATTCTGGTTAGAGACAGTTTGCGCTGTTCTGTGAATGGAGTAGGACACAGCGTTGTACGAGATCTTCAGTTTCTTGGCAATTTCTCGCCTGGAATAGCCTTCATTTCTCAGAACAAGAATAGACTGACGAGTTTCAGAAGAAAGTTATTTGTTTCTGGCCATTTTGAGCCTGTAATCAAAACCACAATTACTGATGCTCCAGATACTCAACTAGTCTCAAGAAGGCCAGTTGTATTGCTTCTTTAATCAGCACAACAGTTTTCAGCTGATCTAATGATCAATTAGCCTTTTGAAGTGATAAACTTGGATTAGAAAACACAACATGCCTTTGAAACACAGGACTGATGGTTGCTGATAATGGGCCTCTGTACGCCTATGTAGATATTCCATTAAAAATCTGCCGTTTCCAGCTACAATAGCCATTTACAACATTAACAATGTCTACACTGTATTTCTGATCATTATTTTAATGGACAAAAAAAAATGCTTTTCTAAGTGACCCCAAACTTTTGAACGGTAGTGTGTATGTATGTGTATATACACTGCTCAAAAAAATAAAGGGAACACTAAAATAACACATCCTAGATCTGAATGAATAAAATAATCTTATTAAATACTTTTTTCTTTACATAGTTGAATGTGCTGACAACAAAATCACACAAAAATTATCAATGGAAATCAAATGTATCAACCCATGGAGGTCTGGATTTGGAGTCACCCTCAAAATTAAAGTGGAAAACCAAACTACAGGCTGATCCAACTTTGATGTAATGTCCTTAAAACAAGTCAAAATGAGGCTCAGTAGTGTGTGTGGCCTCCATGTGCCTGTATGACCTCCCTACAACGCCTGGGCATGCTCCTGATGAGGTGACGGATGGTCTCCTGAGGGATCTCCTCCCAGACCTGGACTAAAGCATCCGCCAACTCCTGGACAGTCTGTGGTGCAACGTGGCGTTGGTGGATGGAGCGAGACAAGATGTCCCAGATGTGCTCAATTGGATTCAGGTCTGGGGAACGGGCGGGCCAGTCCATAGCATCAATGCCTTCCTCTTGCAGGAACTGCTGACACACTCCAGCCACATGAGGTCTAGCATTGTCTTGCATTAGGAGGAACCCAAGGCCAACCGCATCAGCATATGGTCTCACAGGGGGTCTGAGGATCTCATCTCGGTACCTAATGGCAGTCAGGCTACCTCTGGCGAGCACATGGAGGGCTGTGCGGCCCCCCAAAGAAATGCCACCCCACACCATGACTGACCCACCGCCAAACCGGTCATGCTGGAGGATGTTGCAGGCAGCAGAACGTTCTCCACGGCGTCTCCAGACTCTGTCACGTCTGTCACGTGCTCAGTGTGAACCTGCTTTCATCTGTGAAGAGCACAGGGCGCCAGTGGCAAATTTGCCAATCTTGGTGTTCTCTGGCAAATGCCAAACGTCCTGCACGGTGTTGGGCTGTAAGCACAACCCCCACCTGTGGACGTCGGGCCCTCATACCACCCTCATGGAGTCTGTTTCTGACCGTTTGAGCAGACACATGCACATTTGTGGCCTGCTGGAGGTCTTTTACAGGGCTCTGGCAGTGCTCCTCCTGCTCCTCCTTGCACAAAGGCGGAGGTAGCAGTCCTGCTGCTGGGTTGTTGCCCTCCTACGGCCTCCTCCACGTCTCCTGATGTACTGGCCTGTCTCCTGGTAGTGCCTCCATGCTCTGGACACTACGCTGACAGACACAGCAAACCTTCTTGCCACAGCTCGCATTGATGTGCCATCCTGGATGAGCTGCACTACCTGAGCCACTTGTGTGGGTTGTAGACTCCGTCTCATGCTACCACTAGAGTGAAAGCACCGCCAGCATTCAAAAGTGACCAAAACATCAGCCAGGAAGCATAGGAACTGAGAAGTGGTCTGTGGTCACCACCTGCAAAACCAGTCCTTTATTGGGGGTGTCTTGCTAATTGCCTATAATTTCCACCTGTTGTCTATTCGGGCGGCAGGTAGCTTAGTGGTTAAGAGCGTTGTGCCAGTAACCGAAAGGTCGCTGGTTCTAATCCCCGAGCCGACTAGGTGAAAAATCTGCCGATGTGCCCTTGAGCAAGGCACTTAACCCTAATTGCTCCTGTAAGTCGCTCTGGATAAGAGCGTCTGCTAAATGACTAAAATGTAAATGTAAATGTATTCCATTTGCACAACAGCATGTGCAATTTATTGTCAATCAGTGTTGCTTCCTAAGTGGACAGTTTGATTTAATAATAATAATAATAATATGCCATTTAGCAGACGCTTTTATCCAAAGCGACTTACAGTCATGCGTGCATACATTTTTTTTTGTGTATGATTTCACAGAAGTGTGATTGACTTGGAGTTACATTGTGTTGTTTAAGTGTTCCCTTAATTTTTTTGAGCAGTGTATATATATATATATTACATTTTTTACTGCACTGGGCCTTTAAATTAATTAACCATTTTTGTAGCCAATTTTGACTTTGTGGGTGTGGAATCTGACTTTGTGGCTAAAGAAGCTAGTGGAAACTCATAGGTGGTGGACTGGCGGCCTTTGCGAGTCTACCTATAGGAGCAAAGCAGGAAGTACAAGCAGGAAGTAAAAGCAAGAAGTGTACCCATCAATATGTGCTGTGATTTGTTGATTCAACTGATATTACCAAAAATACATTCCATTGCATGAGCCACATAGGTTAACATCATTTGAATGAACATTCTACATTTCAGCAAGGAGCAACCAAGTTTAATCACGTTGTTAAGAGTCCATGTTACCACAGAAACGGACTCAACTGCACGAATGCCCTGCCATCCCGTCTTCAGTCAGCTAAAATAACCAGTTATTACTGTTATTTTATTTTCATGATGGTCTTCATCCATAACCGTCGGTTACACGGTTGTACTGTAGTTGTGCCAGCCCTAGTGTTGCAGAGCATTGTCTGTATTCCATCAGTCCAGTCTTCATTTGAGTGGAGGAAAATCAATTACTGTCAGGCCTATATGCAATTGAGACAATCTAATTATTCCATTAGTAGCAGGTAGAAATGTTTCTCCTTCCACCGGGGGAGCAGGGGAGCAAGGGAGCTCAAGGTCAGATGGAGATCACAGATAGGTCGCACGTCTTCATCTACACAAATCAAGGAGACATCCGATACGCTCAATGAAAGCATTCGCAGGAGGGCAGGCTAAGGGATACTAGACACGAGAACAAAATAAATTAGGATTGCATTGAGGGAACACTTTAATTAACAAACATTTATTCCAATTTAAGATTATGATATAAGCTCACTAGAGTCTGTAGAATTGAATTGTAATTAAGATGGTTATTATAACATTAATCAAAAAGCAATTTTTGACCAGAAATATGTTGAACATGGAAACAAGCACTTTCAAGAGGCTATAAGATTTCAATTTCTCCCATGTAGATTTTTCCGTAACGACAGAGATGGAATGGAAATGTTTAATTTGGAGCACAAAGCTGCTGCCCAGCTTGTGGACATGTCAATGTACATGGTGTGTGTGTCACTGATTCCTCATTCTCTCCTGTTCCGCTCTTCAATCTTCACAGTGCAATGTAATGAGTCCGCCGACATCATTGGCAATATTTTGATGCATTCTTGAATTACTTCAAATTCAGTCGGTGGCACTGGCCAGGGGCTAACCGAGGCCTCAAACGCTCTCCTCAATGTCAGGTGTCTCACGGTCAAGCGTCTGGTTCAATCGCTGTCACCCTTTAGCCAGGCTACCTTTTATTAGCCAGGAGGTGAACAGCAGGTTTGGGATCTGAATGTAAAAACCTGAAATCGAGCTCCGGGAAGGGTGACAGAAACCAGAGACAGGCTGGAATCAGTAGACACATTGATGCTTTATGAATCCCCTGGTGCATTTGGCTCATAATGATCAGGAACTGTATAAATTAGTTTATGGCACGCAGAGAGCTTCTAATGAAAGAGTGGTTATGACACAAGCTGAAGTAGGGGAAGATGAAATATCTTCCCCCATAACAATAAAAATGAACTCCAATGTTAATCGAAGCACTATTTATTGTCGGGGCTTACTTGATATCCACATAGCTCTTTGGCGGCTGCGCACAGTTGGCGACCCCTAGCTTGTGATATTTATCTTAGGACTGTAATTGTGGGTGTCCTCTGCAGTTGTTAATGATGTCTCTTCTTGACACTCCCGGGATTGGTTCCCTTGCTGGAGAACATTAGTCTGCTAAGCTACAATTTAGGAATCTGGCTTCTAACCTCCACACAGCATAAACTACTACTTCACAGCATTTTGAATTATATTCACGTTAGAGTTGTTTTGACAAGCTATCCATCATAAAGTCCTGTAATTATGCGTTTCAAACTGTCAACTTCCTACAAGGTCTATTAGTATACAGTATATATCCTTCTGTAGCAATTAACCTCAAGAGACATTCCCCTGAGTTATCTTGTTTCATTGTCCCAATTCTTGTTATGCATTTTCTTTTATGGAAATATCCCATGTATTTGACAGCCATATGGAAAAAATGTCAAGTAAACTCTTCTTCGACATTTATCTAGAAACATAATATTGCAAGAGAACTGCATCAGAGGTTCATGTCCTGACAGACTATAACTTGTTGCCCCAGGGATTGTTCCAAAAGGTTTAGCTGCTAAAGGTACAGCCTGGAAATATCAGTCTGGCAAAGGTTGAACTAAACTGAGTTTAGTGAGATTATTGCTCTCTTCTCTATCTAACCTTTTGCCACCTCACATTTACATTTTGCAGACGCTCTTATCCAGAGCGACTTACAGGAGCAATTACGGTTAAGTGCCTTGTTCAAGGGCACATCGACAGATTTTTCACCTAGTCGGCTCAGGGATTAGAACCAGCGACCTTTCGGTTACTGGCACTATGCTCTTAACCACTAAGCTACCTGCCACCCTGAGGAAACTTCAGAAACTAACTCCAAAGGCCTGTTCTGTGACCATCTTTTTCTGGAGTTGACTTTTTTTAAACACTAGAACCGCCAACGATGTCATTTGAACTTTATGTGAATTTCAAATTGTAATATCTCATATACATCAAAAGGCTGCCGTTTCATGATATTCAATATTTGTATATCTTGGTATGGTATACAGAAATTTGGTGAAAGAGGAGGAATGTACAGTTATAGATACGATTTATACATTAATCTCTGCCTGTCCACACTTAGCTGGTAAATGTGTGAGATGTAGTGCTAATGGCTGTCATTACTCAGGTGGGCGTTTAGTGTACTTTCTGCCTCCACTTTCAGAAGTACCATTGGACGACTATGACCCAAATGGGGAACTGAATTCAATTTGCGCACCCATTTAATTACGGTATATCTACTCTCTTTGAATACTGAATTATCTTTGGTGGGGGAGTTGGACAGAGATAGTACTGTGTCTTTCTGCATTTTTTAGATGGACTTTAGCTTACTGGATAGAGTTTATGGGTTCTTTGATCAAAGCACACATCAGAATTCCATTCCACCCTTCATGGGATGAAGAGATTTTTGCTTTGTATACTCATTAGATACTACTGCACTGTTGGAGCTAGGAACACAAGCATTTCGCTACACCTGCAATAACATCTGCTAAATAATTGTACGTGACCAATACAATTTGATTTGATGTTGAAATATGTTGCTTGATATGGAGATATGGATTTGTCCGCTGGACAGTGGGTTATCAAACTGCAACCGATGGAAATGTTGCTACAGAAGTATACTTTGGAAGCAATTCTTAAAAGTTGGTATTTTACCATGGTAAATGTTTTCCACTGCTGAGAACCAACCACCAGCGATGGTGTGGTTTGCCAAACCCACTGACATTGTTTGAGTTACGATTCACATCATGGTTCAAACGGTTTATGCATTCATGTCCCCTGGAACCACAATTATTCACCAGGTCCTACATTGTAAATGTACATGAACAAGCACAGTACACGAATACCTGGTGGTGTTCTCGAACTGGCCTAAGAGGATTCAAAATCATGGAGTCATGTTGCTTACCTAATATACCTTAGTAGGATACCTTTGGGATTCGCACAAGGACACACTTAGTGTAGATCCTCTAGCCAGGGTCAGGGTCAGTGTATCTGGCTGGGGTCTCTCTTTGGGGGCTGGGGCTGATCATGGTGCTGGTGCCTCTCTCCTAGAGCGAGAGAGAGAGAGGACATTGGATAAAGAGAGAGACAGAGAGGAGGGAAAGAGAGAGAGAGAGAGGGTGGAAAGAGAGCAGACAAAATTAGATCAATAGAGGGACAGCAGGGAAAGAGATATAATGAGCCTAGTAAGAGAGAGAGAAATAGTGGATGAGAGAGAGGCAGAGAGGAGAGAGTGAGGGAGAGAGGCAGCGAGTGAGGCAGCTGCTGGCTGGACCTGGCCAGGCTCTGCTGATTTAAGGACCCAAGCCACAGGAAGGGACTCCTCAACACGCCAGGCACGTCCCCTCAGCCACGGCTAGAGGAAGCACTACTGCCATTCAGCTCTGCAGACACCTAAATGAGTCTGTTCTGTCCTGCAACGGACCCTGGCAATGGGCCCTCTTTCTCTCCCTCTCACTCCTCAGATCGCAACACTTCCTTTTCTGAGGCACTTCATTGCAATCACTTCCTGCCCCACCACTAAACTGTGATAAATGACTGTCCTTTTATTTTAGAAAGCCCAGTAACCAATGTTCCCTTCTCTCCAATACATTGTATGCCTCTTCTTCTAAGTCCTCTCACTCGCAATACCCTCTTGATCTCTCTCTCTGAATGTTTTTTGTGCTTTATTGGTTTTTAACAGAATCGAGCCTACAAGCCCTGAAAACCCAAACAATCGCTATAGCTTCATCCAATAAACCCAGAGACCCCATTTTTCATTTACTATCCAAATGGTTCAGATACACACAGAAACACGTGCACACATACGCTATCACACACGCAAGCACACAAACATTAAACTTCAATCAGTGTACCGTTTTTGATTTCACAGCGCCATGCATACATGCTAAGGCAAACAACCAGAGACAGATATCCCCCCACTGAGTTGACAGATCACTGAGTTAATAATAATCTGTGATAACAAAACGAGCCCACCTAACCATGTGTTGTCTAATAGCACCATTTGTAGAAGTGATGGGCTTCTAAACCAATGGATGCTTAGCTATGGGGTTTGGGGATTGAAGTTGCCAACCCAGGTTCCTCCCTGTTACTTTGATCAGCACAGGTGTTGAAGAAATAAGTCTCCCTGTGAGTCTTGCTGTGCTGCTGTTCCCAAGCTAGGGACATGCATTAATTCCTCACAATTTTAGTTTGCTCTGTATGCGCGTATCTTTGTTTGTGCACGGTGTGAGTCTATTTGTCTGTGTATTCTGGGTCTGTGTGGGTCTGTGTCTATGTGAGTGTATTTCTCTGTGTACTATGTTTCTATGTTTGGGTCTGGTTAGACTTGGTCGGTTTTCAGATTGTCATACCTTCATACCGACATTCTGCTATCCTGGGATATTCGGTAATACCGGCACTGAACACAAGGGGCCCTGTTTTTAAACCCCACTGAGCCTCTGTAATCTGAAGGTTAGCAATGCTAACAAGTACATGTAAATACCCATAGCGAATGCTAGCTTGCGAAAATATTATACAGTCTCTGACAAACTATTTGCAGGACAGAAATCCCAGCTCATAAAGTTATACAAGTAACTCAAAAATGCTACTCACAGTTTGTTGCACGCACAAAACAAATATTAGACAGCAAGGCTCTTGATCCAGGAGGGGATTCTCTGCTTTCACAAAGAGAAGCTTGATTTTGTAAGAAGCTAACCACTTAGCTAGATAACTAGCTACTAACTTAGCACTGCAGGACATTTAGCACATTTTAGAGGGAATGGCCGGCAGGGGATGTAGCTCAGTTGGTAGAGCATGGCATTTGCAACGGCAGGGTTGTGGGTTCGATAAAATAATGTATGCGCTAACTGTAAGTCGCTCTGGATAAGAGCGTCTGCTAAATGACGTAAATGTAAATGTAAATGTAGACAGTTAACTTAATAGTTATAAGATATCTAGCTGGCAAACATTTAGTAGTGACTTCCATACTGTAACTAGATCACCTGGCGGGTGCTGCACAACAGTGAGTGACTCACAAGGCTCCGGTCTCTCGCCGTTGTATGCTTGTAAACAAACAACATTTGACTGTTGACTACCGGTAAGCTTCATAATGTGACAGGTGAAATTAAGAATGCAATCTGCTTTATCTCATCTTGCACAAGTTGACTGCAGGTATTTAATTAAAAAGTAGCTAAAAAATGTTAAATGTAAAACATTTTTGGGAATAAATAGTTTCAACGGTATTGACGGTATTGGAAAAACCATCATGTGGCTATTTCCAAATACCCTGCTATACGGTACACCGCCCAAGCCTAGTATGTGTCTGTGTGAGTCTATTTGTCTGTTTATTCTGGGTCTATGTGTGAGTCTGTGTGTCCATGCCTGTGTATTTGGTTATGGTGTACATTATTTTATGAGATGGTAACTCATACAGTCACTACTTCCACTTGGGGAGTAGGTATCAGGGGTTGGGGGGAATGAGTTGAATGCTAATAACTTTATCGGTCCCCCGCAGCTTGGTTGGACTCAAAGCCTGTTTTCATATCCTGTGTACTGCATTGAATAGGCCTCTTTGGGGTCACGGCTCACACTGATAGGAAACTGTAGTCCTTCATGACTGGAGGAGTAGAGCTATGGAGTCCAGCGGCAAGGTGGCGTGCGGCCACCAGACCAGATTGACTGGCGGTATCAGCGGTCTCAAAGTGGCTCGCAACCTACCGCAGCCTGCCTTATTTGTCCCAATGTATGGATTAACAATGGAGATTGATGACAATGCCTAAACCGAATCTTTAAAAAAAATCTTTCTAGTTTCCCTACCCTTTTCATGTGCCATTGATTTTGTTCAGAAATATCAATTTGCGTACACTGCCTTAAGAACGTATTCACACCCCTTGACTTTTCCCACATTTTGTTGTGTTACAGCCTGCATTTAAAATTGATTAAATTGAGATTTTGTATCATTGGCGTACACACAATACCCCATAATGTCAAAATGTAATGATGTTTTTAGATTTTTTAAAAAATTATTTAAAAATGAAAAGCTGAAATGTTTTGAGTCAATAAGTATGCAACCCATTTGTTATGGCAAGCGTAAATAAGTTCAGGAGTAAAAAGGTTGCTTATCAAGTCACATAATAAGTTGGATAGACTCACTCTGTGTGCAGTAATAAGGTTTAACATTATTTTTGAATGACTGCTTCATCTCGAGCAGTGAATTTCAAACACAGATTCAACCACAAAGACCAGGGAGGTTTTCCAATGCCTCGCAAAGAAGGGCACCTATTGGTAGATGGCTAAAAAGAAAGCAGACATTAAATATCCCTTTGAGCATGGTGAAGTTATTAATTACATTTTGGATGGTGTATCAATACACCCAGGTACTACAAAGATACAGGCGTCCTTCCTAATTTAGTTAACGTAGTGGAAGAAAACCGCTCATGGATTTCACCATGAGGCCAATGTGGAATAAGTCAAGGTGTATAAATACTTTCTGAAGGCACTGCGGAAAGTATTCAGACCCCTTGAGTTTTTCCACATTTTGTTACATTACAGCCTTATTTTAAAATGGATTTTTAAAAAAAATAATCCTCAGCAATACCCCATAATGACAAAGCAAAAACTGGTTTTTAGATTTTTTGGTAAATTTATAAAAAATAAAAAACTTAAATACCTTATTTACATAAGTATTCAGACCCTTTCATATGAGACTTGAAATTCAGCTCAGTTTCATCCTGTTTCAATTGATCATCCTTGAGATGTTTCTACAACTTGATTGGAGTCCACCTGTGGTAAATTCAATTGATTGGACATGATTTGGAACGGCACACACCTGTCTATATAAGGTCACACAGTTGACAGTGCATGTCAGAGCAAAACCCAAGCCATGAGGTTGAAGGAATTGTCCTTAGAGCTCCGAGACAGGATTGTGTCGAGGCACAGATTTGGCGAAGGGTACCAAAAAATGTCTGCAGCATTGAAGGTCCCCAAGAACACAGTGGCCTCCATCACTCTTAAATGGAAGAAGTTTGGAACCACCAAGACTCTTCCTAGAGCTGGCCACCCGGCCAAACTGAGCAATCGGGGGAGTAGGGCCTTGGTCAGGGAGGTGACCAAGAACCCGATGGTCACTCTGACAGAGCTCCAGAGTTCCTCTGTGGAGATGGGAGAACCTTCCAGAAGGACAACCATCTCTGCAGCACTCCACCAATCAGGCCTTTATGGTAGAGTGGTCAGACCGAAGCCACTCCTCAGTAAAAGGCACATGACAGCCCACTTGGAGTTTGCCAAAAGGCACCTAAAGACTCTCAGACCATGAGAAACAAGATTCTCTGGTCTGATGAAACCAAGATTGAACTCTTTGGCTTGAATGCCAAGCGTCACGTCTGGAGGAAACCTGGCACCATCCCTATGGTGAAGCATGGTGGTGGCAGCATCATGCTGTGGGGATGTTTTTCAGTGGCAGTGACTGGGAGACTAGTCAGGTTCGAGGGAAAGATGAACGGAGCAAAGTATAGAGAGATCCTTGATGAAAACCTGCTCCAGAGCGCTCAGGACCTCAGACTGGGGCGAAGGTTCACCTTCCAACAAGACAACGACCCTAAGCACACATCCAAGACAACGCAGGAGTGGCTTCGGGACAAGTCTCTGAATGTCCTCGAGTGGCCCAGCCAGAGCCCGGACTTGAACCCGATCTAACATCTCTGGAGAGACCTGAAAATAGCTGTGCAGCAACGCTCCCCATCCAACCTGACAGAGCTTGAGAGGATCTGCAGAGAAGAATGTGAGAAACTCCCCAAATACAGGTGTACCAAGCTAGTAGCATCATACCCAAAAAGACTAGAGGCAGTAATTGCTTCCAAAGGTGCTTCAATAAAGTACTGAGTAAAGGGTCTGAATACTTATGTAAATATGATATTTCCGTTTTTTATTTGTTTAAAAAAATGCAAAAATGTCTAAAAACCTGTTTTTGCTTTGTCATTATGGGGTATTGTGTGTAGATTGATGAGGGAATATAACTATTTAATCAATTTTAGAATAAGGCTGTAACGTAACAAAATGTGGAAAAAGTCAAGGGGTCTGAATACTTTCTGAATGCACTGTAGTAAGATAGCATACATATTTGTACATATTGAGAAAGAACGAAAAAGAAAGAAAAAATTCAAAGCTATTTTTATAGGAGCAATTTACTCTTCCGGCTGAAAAGACTTCTGGTTTTATGCGAAGCTATTAAGGACTGAAGGCCTGATGAAAATCCATCATCCCCGCAACGGCACTCAGTAAAAACACATTTAATTAGCCTTTAATTCCCCCTGTACACACACACTTTTAGGAATAGTGAGGTAGGAAGGTAGACCTGTAATGCTCATGAGAGTGGTTTGAGGCCAACATTACCGTTGGCAACTATGGCAAAGCAAAATATCAGAAATATCTCCAAAATTACATCAACCTCTGTAGGCATTCCTTATTAGCTTTGAACATGTTAACTCCTGCGTGTCCAAAAATGTTTAGCTGTCACAGCCTGTTGTGACACGAGGTTCATTTATGTGTCGCTGATATCGCTGTGTTGCTATTAATATGGATACATTTGTTTCTGATCTATTGTTGTCAAGTCATCCTGGAAATTAAAAAGTTAACTTTATAAAGGGAAAAGAACATCTAGTAGGTTGGCAGTTTGTGTCACGGAATTCTTCATAATTCCCCTGCGTGTCCACTTGTCCGTGAGAAAACTGGGAGTCTAGTCTTTGTCATTATGTTTTCTCTGACCTTACAGAGAGCGAGAGAGGACATTTTTGTCTCTGCTGACATTTACACTGCACCAGTTGTGTATAGTTTAAAACATGCCCTGCAGATACCCAGGGAATGATACAACAGCAGATGTTTGTCAATGAAAACGGCAGTAAATGTTATCTTATCAGTTATTGCTGAATTTCCCCAACAACATAATTACATGCATACGTCTTGGTGTATTGGCAGAAGTGTGGAAACAAGTTTGATTGAATCTCTTCAAACACCCCAAATGTTAACACCAAATCAAACGGAGCTTGCATCTAATCAAACATCACTAACTTTTTCAAATGTAAAGTTTGCTCAACCATTTGCTCACTATGAAAGAAGTTTATGGCTTGGCTAGAGAATGTTTTCTTTGAACTGAGATGACAACTTAAAGGGACAATACAGTCCAAAATCAGATGTTTTCAGACCTCAAAAGTAGTCTAATGTCATGATGTGTTCACGACACAGGCTGTCTGTTTTTATATCCAGCTTTATGCCACAATGTAAAATGAATGGAAGACGTAAACCCCATATAATGTTACGGTGCTTATATTTTCCATTCATTTGGGGTTGAGGCATGTAGCCATGGATCTACACATCCAATGACATGGGATGTGGACTCATATTGACATTAGACTGCTTTGGAGGTCTTGAAACATCAGACAAATTTAGATTTTGGAGTGCAATGTCCCATTAAACCCCCAAGCCAACCCCAGTCAGATTACTGCTTTGCCTATCATTTGTGTTGTACTCACACACCCTTTTGTCACGTAGAGTTGCAATGCAGAGAAGTTTAACCTCTTTAATGTACTCCACTCAGGCAGTCCTGACGCTTTTGGCCTGTACATCTACAGTCCTTTGTGTCCCCTTTCTTTATGTTTCGTCACACTATGCTTTGAGCCACTGGCAGGCGAAGTGTAATCCCTTTTTTTTGCTATGGTAGATTTAGTAATACTAAACTTGGCTTACTAAGGGTGGAGCTCAAAGCATGCTGTACAGTACACTTTTCAACAGTATGGGTGAGTGAGCTATAGATAAAGGACTGAAGGGGTCCTTCGGGCCGAGTGATACAAGGCTGAATGGTGTCTGTATCTGTTGGGCCAACAAAAACACAAGGTTAAACTTTGTCTCTGTAGCTCCCTTACTAAAAAAACTGGCTTCTGGCAAACAGTTGTGGCAAAGCCTTTGGCCAATTTGCCACAAATTTACAGCAAGCTCATATTTTCACATGCAAATTAGTTTTGTGGCTAACTGTTATGGGAAATTTGCGACGTCTGAACTTCTGGCAAACAATTTGTGGCGAACATTCTACTGTTCGGTTACTGTATGTTAACAGCATTGAAATGTTGTATCTACATAAACCAAATCACACAACTTTAAATGAACTTGCTTCTCACAGAGAAAACTAAATAAACATGTACTGTACCAGTCAAAAGTTTGGACACACCTACTCATTCAAGGGTTTTTCTTTATTTTAACTATTTTCTACATTGTAGAATAATAGTGAAGACATCAAAACTATGAAATAACACATATGGAATCATGTAGTAACCAAAAAATTGTTAAACAAATCAAAATATATTTTATATTTGAGATTCTTCAAATATCCACCCTTTGCCTTGATGACAGCTTTGCACACTCTTGACATTCTCTCAACCAGCTTCACCTGGAATGCTTTTCCAACAGTCTTGAAGGAGTTCCCACATATGCTGAGCACTTGTTGGCTGATTTTCCTTCACTCTGCCGTCAGACTCATCCCAAACCATCTCAATTGGGTTGAGGTCGGGGGATTGTGGAGGCCAGGTCATCTGATGTAGCACTCCATCACTCCGTCTTGGTAAAATAGCCCTTAAACAGCCTGGAGGTGTGTTGGGTCATTGTCCTATTGAAAAACAAATGATAGTCCCACTAAACCCAAACCAGATGGGATGGCGTATCGCTGCAGAATGCTGTGGTAGCCATGCTGGTTAAGTGTGCCTTGAATTCTAAATAAATCACAGACAGTGTCACCAGCAAAGCACCTCCACACCATAACAAATCCTCCTCCATGCTTTACGGTGGGAACTACACATGCGGAGATAATCCGTTCACCCACACCACGTCTCACAAAGATACGGCGGTTGGAACCAAAAATTTCCAATTTGGACTCCAGACTAAAGGACACATTTCCACCGGTCTAATGTCCATTGCTCGTGTTTCTTGGCCCAAGCAAGTCTCTTCTTCTTATTGGTGTCCTTTAGTAGTGGTTTCTTTGCAGCAATTCGACCATGAAGGCCTGATTCACACAGTCCCCTCTGAACAGTTGATGTTGAGATGTGTCTGTGACTTGAACTGTGTGAAGCATTTATTTGGGCTGCAATTTCTGAATGTATCCTCTGCAGCAGAGGTAACTCTGGGTCTTCCATTCCTGTGGCGGTCCTCATGAGAGCCAGTTTCATCATAGCGCTTGATGGTTTTTGCGACTGCACTTGAATAAACTTTCAAAGTTCTTAAAATGTTCCGTATTGACTGACCTTCATGTCTTAAAGTAATGATGGACAGTCGTTTCTCTTTGCTTATTTGAGCTGTTCTTGCCATAATGTAGACTTTGTCTTTTACCAAATAGGGCTATCTTCTGTATACCCCCCCTACATGATTCCATATGTGTTATTTCATAGTTTTGATGTCTTCACTATTATTCTACAATGTAAAAAATAAAGAAAAACACTTGAATGAGTAGGTGTGTCCAAACTTTTGACAGGTAGTGTATATAAAAATGTATTAAATATGCTAAACAACATGTATTCAATGTCTTAACAGATACAAATAAATCCAATACAACTTCAAATCATCAGCATGCTAATGAGAAAAATACCTAAGACTGGATATTTCCCAAATAAATTGTTTATTTAATATTTTTATGCAACTACAACATTTACATGAGAGAAATGAAAAAAACTATGGGGATGTTGACCTTAGGATGTTTAAAGGGGCAACTACAGAATTTACATGAGCCAAGTGATAACTGAGCAATAGCTTTCAACCAATGGAAGTTTAAAAGATAATTAACCTAATTTTAATAATTAAAACAAAAACTAAATCAAACCCAGTTCAGAACTATTGCCTTTTTGAGTGATCTTTGGAGAAGGCGGCCCTGTGGAAGTCCTTTGTCCAAAGCTTGTTGAATGCATGCACTGAAACTATCAGAAAACAAATACAAAATTAGGATACTGAAAACAATCACTGAAAACATTTTCTAGATTGTCATCTTAAAAGGTAGATTCAGCAGCTAATGTGTGGGTTTGGCTTTGGGAAAACAGGGTCACCTGTTACAAAGTTGACTTGATGTTGCTATGCTTCTCACTGATATTGGCATTCAACTTATTTTTCAGCAAGGAAACAATGTTTCTGCCTTGTATAAATGCTATAGAAACAAATGATGTAGCTAGCATAAACTGGGACTGTCCCGCCTACTCCTGCTCCCTCCCTCCGGCGCTCGACGTCGCCGGTCTACTAACCACCGGCCCTGGCAACTATTATTACGCACACCTGCTCCCCGTCATTACACACACCTGGTCATCATTTTCTCAGTGATTACTCCCCCTTTATTAGCCCTCAGTAGGTAGTATTGTTTTCTCTCACGTTCTGTATGCCTCTCATGTTTGTTCATTTGTATCGTTTCATTATTAAACTCACCTTCTGCACCTGCTTCCTGACTCCCAGCGTATTACGTTACAGGGACTTACTAAATCTACCTTTAAAATGTGTGGCCAACTATTCCTAGCGCCACAGTATACAAAGATTTTCTCCAGCTAAGCCTCAACACAATTGATTCAAACTAAACTAATTATGATATTCAATCTAGACTGGGGATTTCATCATCAAGAGCCAGTTGTCTACTAGTTGTCTCTTCTTCCTGACTCAGGAAGGCTTGGGTGGAAGAAAAGCTACATAATTTGAGTTATACCAAATATGGCAATTCATATTATTTTTCCAAAATGAATTATTGTGAACTTACAATACATCTCAAAGCCATGCATGCAAGAAGTTTTGACCTGGTGCACACCTCTGTCCTCAGTTTGATTGAAGGCCTCAATCTGTATTTTTGCCTTGTAACTGATTGTTTCTAGAAAGAGAGAAGGAACAACACATGATCAAGATACGCTAGCTACTAGTTTAAAGCAATGAACGATCTCATTTTTACAAAGACAATGTATGGGCTACATTTATGAGCAATTACCTACATTATCAATCTTGTCTCATTTATCACCCAGGGTGTTGATGCATCCTCCTCCCAATACAGCCTCTTCCAACAGCACTGGTAGGGGAAGGGTATCCATCTGTAAAAGTTAAGTCTTGCTTTGATGTCAAGTCAGCTCATATTATTGCTGTTGTGCTAGCTAACATGCTACTGAACAGTGACAGTAGCATTGGTATTAAAAGACAGCAATGTATTCACCTAAAAATACATGTTTAGGCAAGTCATTAGTTAGCTAGCTAGCTATTACATTAATTGTGCAAAAATATGATACCTAATGTTAGCTAGCCAGTCAGTGGTGCTGACAGATTGAAACTGGTATCAACAAAATGTGTTTCACTCTATCCCATAAAACATGACATTGCTAACTAGGCATCAATTAGCTAACACAATTTTAACGTTTATTAGGAAGTTTAAGTAATAAGTTAGACACTCACTGGACAACTTTGGTAGGTAGTTTAGCTAGACAGCTAGCTAGGTTTCCATTTTCCATCAGGTTTTTCTAATCCCCCTGATTGGTCGTCAACGGTTGCTGGTCTTGGAACTCATATATTCACCAGAAACGGCTTCTGGTAAACTGTTTGCCACTAGTGGCAATAAATATGGTTGTTGCTGAAGGTTTGCCGCAGATTCACCACTAGTGACAAACATTTGCAAACTTCTGCCAACATTTTGTGGCACACTATTAAGTTTTCCACAACCAATTCATTTTTGTAAGGGCTCTCTCAATGTTTCACAGTCTATGAAGACTGGAAGGATATTTTATCACCAATATATCATTTCCACTGAGACTTTGGGTCCGTCAGCACTTAATTTTTTCTCCCTATTATTACTTACATCCCCTCGAACCGTATTAAAGCGTTTCAAATATTCATTTGATCTATCTCCTCCATGCCTACTGTACATCGTCTCTTGATAGATGGATACCTTTAATCTTTTAGCATTTACTTAAAGACAAATTTGACCACTTTCAGCCCAAACAAAAAAAAGTTGAAAGCCGCAATCTTTCGGGTGGTTTTCTCCACTATCCAACCCAGAGAAAACCCTAGGAGAATTGAAAATACCTCTGGTTAGGATGCTCTGTCTTAAATGATACCAGTCAAATGGCAGGCCTTCTTTGATTTGTATTTAGGATCTGGATACATGCCAAGGCTTTTGAAGTAGCAGTGTTTTATGTTTTCTTTTGGCCTTTATGTTTCATTGGCTTAGCCCAGGGCTCTACAACCCTGTTCCTGGAGAGCTACCATCCTGTAAGTTTTCGCTTCAACCTTAATCACCTGATTCTAATAATTAGCTGGTTGATAAACTTAATCTGGTTAGTTAAAATGGGGTTGAAGGGAAAACCTACAGGAAATGTAACTCTCCAGGAACAGGGATGGAGAGCCCTGGCTTAAACTATATACTATCCGTCCATTTGACATGTTTCCTATAGTCCTACTGAAGGCCTACTGTGCACGCTTTCCTTCTGATCATGCTTTGATGTTTCTAATGAAAGAGGGTAATCAGTAAACTAGGGAATGTAATTTCTCAGTGGAGTCTAGAGGTAATCAAGGATGCATGAAGGAAGAAGTCACAGGTGTTACTGTGTCGAGGTTCCACAAGTGATTAAAAACAATTGTCACAGTGCTAAGTGATTAGGTCACTCTCTAAGGAATTTGAATAATTCTCCTCAGAGAAAGAGGCACTATTTAAAATGCAATGACATTCGATTAATGATCGTCTTGTAAATTATATTTACTTTCTCATTTACCGTAAAATTATCTCGCAATATTGTGGCATAGTTTTCTTTAGAATGCTGATGAGTTTCAAAGTTATCCAGGAAATGCACAGAGGCCAGTGCTGAGCAATTAACCAACATTTCTGATTTCGGTTCAATTACTTGAATTCTATTTAGTTCATTTTTTTGTGAACTCAACACGCCATTTCTCTAGAGAAATCCTATCAAGCACAAGAGACATCAAATCAAGAACTGACTGTGGGACGTTGTAGGGAGTTGTAGATTTCAATAGGCAAATATTCTATCTAGTTCAGCACAGAAAACGTGGTAATTAACTACGATGACCAGAATCCATTGCGCCTGTTCTTCCTGGCACAATACACAGACTAAATAAGAGAGGAATGTACACAACACAGCGATGAGAAGGATAGAGACAGTTTGGGAGGTATAGCTCTACTACCCGATAGTTGGTTGTAGAAGTCTTGAAAGTATACATTATATACTTTGAAGAACTACTAAAATAGTGATTTTGTCAGAAAGCTCTGCACCATGGGCAGCTGTGGCAACCCAATAATCACGGGATACCCTTTTCGCTAGTCTTGGGGAGTTTTGCTCGTTGGGGAGCACATAGATAAGTTAGATGGTTGTCTGGTTGTCTGGCTGTCTGGCTGCTACTGCCTGAGCAGAGATGAGATGATGACTAAGAAATGAAATAAAAGTCATAATTGTTTAAAAAAAAGTAATATACACAACTGAAAGTAACGTGAACAAATGATGGTTAATAAATGATAAGTAGTAATGGGTGACCCAACCAAATTCACATAAAAATATCAGTTATAGATCTGTCATTCTCATTGAAAGCAACTCTAAGAAGCAGTAGATATGTTCTACGTGTGCTATTTCTATGCTTCCTGTTCTTAAATTTCATTTTCTGTGTCTTTTACTTTCGGTTTTGTATACCAGCTTCAAACAGATGAGAATACAATATTTTTGGTTATTGAAAATATATTTCTCTACTCTAAGTATTGCTTGTTTTGTCACATAAACTAAAATTAGGCAAACTGTTTGAATTTTTGTAACCAGGAAATGGAGGAGCAATTTCTGAATATTGCACCTTCAATTGCTTTATTCTGTGTTGTTAGAGACAATGGAATTTTTGTCAATATTTTGGCATTTGACTGTTCTCAATATTAGGCTTTGGAATTTCAATTAAAAAGCTCAAAAATAATTAAGGCCATATTTCATAATGCATTTAATGTTTTTTTTTTATTAAATGAAAACGGAACCAAAAAAAGCCCTAATCGCTCAGCACTAAGAGTGCAATAGGTTGTCCTTTATCCTTCATGGCTTATTGGGTCTGGCATAGGCCTAGTCTTAGTTTGAATGGTACATTAGCTCCTTTTTTAAATAACCTATTCTAGACCAGTATGAAACAGTGGAATATCCTAAATACACAGTATTTAATACTTTCTGAATAGTGTCTAATACTGTATTATTAGGACATATCATGATAATACTGTATTTAAGTGATAATGCCAGAGAAGCCGGTGTTTGGAGGATATATTGGCACGGGTGTTGTTAGGCCCGAGACAAGTCGAGGGCCGGCAAACCGTGACAATATACAGTGGGGCAAAAAAGTATTTAGTCAGCCACCAATTGTGCAAGTTCTCCCACTTAAAAAGATGAGAGAGGCCTGTAATTTTCATCATAGGTACACGTCAACTATGACAGACAAATTGAGAAAAAAAATTCCAGAAAATCCCATTGTAGGATTTTTAATGAATTTATTTGCAAATTATGGTGGAAAATAAGTATTTGGTCACCTACAAACAAGCAAGATTTCTGGCTCTCACAGACCTGTAACTTCTTCTTTAAGAGGCTCCTCTGTCCTCCACTCGTTACCTGTATTAATGGCACCTGTTTGAACTTGTTATCAGTATAAAAGACACCTGTCCACAACCTCAAACAGTCACACTCCAAACTTCACAATGGCCAAGACCAAAGAGCTGTCAAAGGACACCAAAAACAAAATTGTAGACCTGCACCAGGCTGGGAAGACTGAATATGCAATAGGTAAGCAGCTTGGTTTGAAGAAATCAACTGTGGGAGCAATTATTAGGAAATGGAAGACATACAAGACCACTGATAATCTCCCTCGATCTGGGGCTCCATGCAAGATCTCACCCCCGTGGGGTCAAAATGATCACAAGAACGGTGAGCAAAAATCCCAGAACCACACGGGGGGACCTAGTGAATGACCTGCTGAGAGCTGGGACCAAAGTAACAAAGCCAACCATCAGTAACACACTACGCCGCCAGGGACTCAAATCCTGCAGTGCGAGACGTGTCCCCCTGCTTAAGCCAGTACATGTCCAGGCCCGTCTGAAGTGCATTTGGATGATCCAGAAGAGGATTGGGAGAATGTCATATGGTCAGATGAAACCAAAATATAACTTTTTGGTAAAAACTCAACTCGTCATGTTTGGAGGACAAAGAATGCTGAGTTGCATCCAAAGAACACCATACCTACTGTGAAGCATGGGGGTTGGAAACATCATGCTTTGGGGCTGTTTTTCTGCAAAGGGACCAGGACGACTGATCCGTGTAAAGGAAAGAATGAATGGGGCCATGTATCGTGAGATTTTGAGTGAAAACCTCCTTCCATCAGCAAGGGCATTGAAGATGAAACATGGCTGGGTCTTTCAGCATGACAATGATCCCAAACACACCGCCCGGGCAACGAAGGAGTGGCTTCGTAAGAAGCATTTCAAGGTCCTGGAGTGGCCTAGCCAGTCTCCAGATCTCAACCCCATAGAATATATTTGGAGGGAGTTGAAAGTCTGTGTTGCCCAGCGACAGCCCCAAAACATCACTGCTCTAGAGGAGATCTGCATGGAGGAATGGGCCAAAATACCAGCAACAGTGTGTGAAAACCTTGTGAAGACTTACAGAAAACGTTTGACCTGTGTCATTGCCAACAAAGGGTATATAACAAAGTATTGAGAAACTTTTGTTATTGACCAAATACTTATTTTCCACCATCATATGCCAATAAATTCATTAAAAATCCTACAATGTGATTTTCTGGAATTTTTTTTCTAATTTTGTCTGTCATAGTTGACGTGTACCTATGATGAAAATTACAGGCCTCTCTCATCTTTTTAAGTGGGAGAACTTGCACAATTGGTGGCTGACTAAATACTTTTTTTCCCCACTGTATCTGCCAAACATAGACTTCGAGGACATTATCACTTTTATACAACGGGTTACCAACATATTCAAATAATGATAGACATATTTTCATTAAAAACTTTATTTGGATTAATTTATTCATAGTATTTCATCCTTCCACAAGATATAGTACCGACACAAATCTAGGGTTGCTACCCAAGCCGGCTGGTCGTTCATTCTATCGGTTCGGTTGCCAGAGACGCGACCCTGTCGTTCAGTCTTTTTGTTCTGTATCTATGGACGCGACCCAGTCGTTTGTTCTAAATGTTCCATTGCCATACTGGCTGGCAACGTTCTTATCCCTTGCTTGCTAGCTAGCCAACTACGGCTAACTTACAGTCACGTCAACAGTGCAGCCAGAATAACAACAGTAGTGCATTTGCATAAGCTGTTTTCTAGTGACATTTATTTGGATACATCCATAACAATGAGCTAATGAGGCACGATTTCGCCTGGCATAGCAAATGTGCTCTCTCGTCAGGACACTGTTATTCAGAGGAGCTAGCCAACAACACAGCTAACCCAATCACTTCAAACTGAAGCTGCAAAGACTGCAAACTAGCTGCACTTAGGATTAGACCCACCCATTGTATAATATAAGGACATTACATTATGGGGACATTACATACAGTTGATATTGTAACATGGAGGACTACCGCTTCTAAAGTGATGTTTAGTCAGAGCCAGACTGTTTATCCCTGGGTTGTCCTCTGTGTCTTGCAGCGTGTCAGCAGCAGTGAGACCCAGCAGCCTGCAGAGTGGTGAGGGTGGTGTTTGGTGATGCGGAGAGCCGCATAGGAGCTAAGTGGGCACCTCAACTCAACGCCGTCTACTTCCTGTGCCACTTCAAGATGGATTAGAGCCTTTACGCCTCCGGAGATCAAAGGTATGTGAAGTCTCGTAATCAGCCGCTACTCATCTGCTCTCCTCAATAAGGCCTTGGCCCGGGAGTAGAGGAGTGTAGAGGAGCAACAGAGGGAGTGTCAAGTCCCACTGTTGTTTGTCTAGTGTAGTACAGTGGGCTACATTGTGGCCGGCCATTACTCCCCATTGAATACAGTGCATTCGGAAAGTCAGACCCCTTCACTTTTTCCACATCTTGTTACGTTACAGCCTTATTCTAAAATGGATTAAATCAATTTTCCCTCATCAATCTACACACTATACCCTATAATGACAAAGCAAAAACAGGTTTTTAGAATTTTTTGCATGTTTAAAAAAAGTTAAAAACAGAAAAACATTATTTACATAAGCATTCAGACCCTTTGCTATGAGACTCGAAATTGAGCTCAGGCGCATCCTGTTTCCATTGATCATCCTTGAGATGTTTCTACAACTTGATTGGAATCCACCTGTGGTAAATTCAATTAATTGGACATGATTTGGAAAGGCACACACCTCTCTATATAAGATCTCACAGTTGACAGTGCATGTCAGAGCAAAAACCAAGCCATGAGGTGGAAGGAATTGTCCGTAGAGCTCCAAGACAGGATTGTGCCGAGGCACAGATCTGGGGAAGGGTACCAAACAATGTCTGCAGCATTGAAGGTCCCCAAGAACACAGTGGCCTCCATCATTCTTAAATGGAAGAAGTTTGGAACCACCAAGATTCTTCCTAGACCTGGCCACACAGCCAAACTGAGCAATCGGGGTAGAAGGGCCTTGGTCAGGGAGGTGACCAAGAACCCGATGGTCACTCTGACAGAGCTCCAGAGTTCCTCTGTGGAGATGGAAGAACCTTTCAGAAGGACAACCATCTTTGCAGCACTCCACCAATCAAGCCTTTATGGTAGAGTGGCCAGACGGAAGCCACTCCTCAGTAAAAGGCACATGACAGCCCACTTGGAGTTTGCCAAAAGGCACCTAAAGGACTCTCAGACCATGACAAACAAGATTCTCTGGTCTGATGAAACCAAGATTGAACTCTTTGGCCTGAATGCCAAGCGTCACGTCTGGAGGAAACCTGGCACCATCCCTACGGTGAAGCATGGTGGTGGCAGCATCATGCAGTGGGGATGTTTTTCAGCAGAAGGGACAGAGAGACTAGTCAGGATGAAGGGAAAGATGAACGGAGCAAAGTACAGAGAGTTCCTTGATGAAAACCTGCTCCAGAGCACTCAGGACCTCAGACTGGGGTGAAGGTTCACCTTCCAAGAGGACAACAACCCTAAGCACACAGCCAAGACAACGCAGGAGAGGCTTCGAGACAATCTCTGAATGTCCTTGAGTGGCCCAGCCAGAGCCCGGACTTCAACCCGATCTAACATCTCTGGAGAGACCTGAAA
This sequence comes from Coregonus clupeaformis, assembly GCF_020615455.1. Taxonomy (NCBI): domain Eukaryota; kingdom Metazoa; phylum Chordata; class Actinopteri; order Salmoniformes; family Salmonidae; genus Coregonus; species Coregonus clupeaformis. Next base: position 9,285,078 of record NC_059196.1, read on the forward strand.
ATACCTGTGCAGCAACGCTCCCCATCCAACCTGACAGAGGTTGAGAGGATCTGCAGAGAAGAATGGGAGAAACTCCCCAAATACAGGTGTGCCAAGCTTGTAGCGTCATACCCAAGAAGACTCAAGGCTGTAGTCGCTGCCAAAGGTGCTTCAACATAGTACTGAGTAAAGGGTCTGAATACTTATGTAAATGTTATATTTCCGTTTTTTATTTGTTTCAGATGTCTAAAAACCAGTTTTTGCTTCGTCGTTATGGGGTATTGTGTGTAGATTGATGAGGGGGTAAAAAACAATTGAATCCATTTTAGAATAAGGCTGTAACGTAACAAAATGTGGAAAAAGTCAAGGGGTCACAGGAAACTCTTTGAAGATGTTTTAGGAAGAAGGAGCTCTCTTGTTCACGTGAGACTTGCAAGCAAGCTGCATGGGAGGGATGGGAGGACGAATATACTGTAGCACCACCTCTGAAGTGCCGGAGGGAAGGAAATGATTTGTTTTTAGTGAAGCACAGTTTTTTTACAGAGTTTAAACATGGGTGAGATATACTGTACCATCAGTATGCACTGGAGATACTCTCCCTCTGGACTTTTCCCACTTTATTTGTTTCTGTCGGAGTCTTCCTGCATGTGTTTGTTGTTTTATCATAGTGCCAAAACAAGCCATTATCCTTTTCACACTGTTGTGCCGACTTAAAACCAAACTGTGCTGCCTCGCACATCTTATTTGCACATTCTCCTTTTCAGCATGGTTCCATCCGCTGTGGGTTTGAAGGTTTTGCCAGTAACCGAAAGGTCGTTGATTTGAATCCCTGAGCGTCAAGGTGAAAAATCTGCAACGTGCCCTTGAGCAAGGCACTTAACTCTAATTGCTCCTGTAAGTTGCTCTGGATAAGAGCGTCTGCTAAATGTGTAAAATGTCAATGTAACCAGCTCAGTACAGCTTGGCTCGGTTTGACTCAGTAGTGTGAAAAGCCCTTTTGAGTCTTAAGAGACAGTTCCAAAATTGCCTCTGAAGTATTATTTAGGGAAAGGGACTTTGTCCATAATCACATATAGTACATAGCTGAGTATAACAGGAGATCAGGATTTTATGCCATCTGAATTTCCCCATACCTGTAGATTCTGTATTGTCCAGATGGCAAACAATGGTTATGTAGAGTCGATCACAGTGAAAGGTGTTAAGTCTTTCAGAGCTGGCTTCCTCACCTGTGAACTTTTCACCCAGCATGCATTGACTGGTATATCTTGTGTTTTTATGTACTTTTCTCATACAGACGCACACACACACATACACATACACACACACATGCTCACTTGCATTGGAGAAAATAAGGATATCTTCAACCTTTTTTATGGAACAAACTGTTTACGGTATTTGTGGATTACATTTCAATACAAATGAATGTGCTGCATTACATGCTTTTCATATGTTTTAAGTATCCCCAGTCCTCCCACAGGCTGCATTGGTATGGTCTGAATACAAATGTAAGAATACACAGTCTGCTCAGAAAGCATGGCATCACTCTGAGGTACTGGCCCTGTGAAATTCACTGGGGACCGAATTTGACTTAGCTGACTTTGGCCCAGATATTTTTCAATTTCATAGCATATGCATTCTTGCATGAGGTGTACTTATATGACTCTGCTGCAAATTCTGCAAAATATCCCTCCAGTGTACATAAACCTCTGCTTTTATACCAGATCCTAAATCACCAGAGTGGATTTATTTTTACTCAAGCTAGTTTATCATCTTCATTAAAATGGCCATACTTCATATTGTTTACCATTTAACCGCTCTTAGTGATGCTCCAATAACCAAACAGCATTGTGGTGCTCCATCCACCAACAGTTCCTGTGTGAGTCGTGCACCATACAGAGCCTGGTGGAGTTGAATCTCTCCAGCAGTGTGTGTTCACTGAACTCATCAGGTCCAGTCTGCCGCTTGGGTCTCCTGCCTTTATCCATGCACCTGAGAGCTGGAGATAAGCTGCAATGATTTTTGTCTGCTGCTATGTAACAGATTACTTTGTGAGACGGGCATCAAGGACCCAGGAATCACTGGAGGGGAAGTCTGGGCTGGCCAAAAGGAGCACTGTGCATTTTGAGAGAGATACACTTTTTACCTCAGAATACCATTTGAATGAGAAACAGTGGACTTGTGTGTGTGTGTGCATGAGTGTGTGTGGTGTCCCCCCAGAATGGCTGCATGGTCATCATCCCAGTTGGGCCCCTGTAGAGGCTTGGATTAATGAATAAGGTCATTGACTTGTGAGTAAGGCTGTGTAATCAGCAGCTTTTACTGCTGCTATACACCTTTTTCACAGTTTTTTGGGTCACCGAGAGTGCAAGTTCTCTCACTTCATCAAGAGAGCGAGTGGGAATGGGCGCAGCAGAGAGGGTCAAGGGGACTGAGTATGTCACGGATTCGCTTCCACCCAGCATGCCATTTCCCTAAATGTCACTGTCAATTTTCTTATCAGGCAAAAATCATATTTTCAGACAGATGCTCGGCTTGTGCCACATAACATGGCTTCTGATCCAGATTGTGCATCTGTGTGCCATTCAGGGCTGTGCTGATAGTTTTCTGTTGACCTTCCCGGCGCTTGTCCTATTGCCCATTGAAATTCAGTTTGATTCACTTATGTTTGATCAGTGTTGTTTAAATAGTTGTCTCAATATTTGTGGGGCCAATTGTGAAGATGCCTGGTTATTTGGCTTCATCAGTGGAATATAAAGTGTTCCTTTTTTCCCCATGTAGTAGACAGGTCCTCCCACACTGTGACAAGTCTAGCGGAAAATTAAATTAGGAGAGGAGTAGCAGTTTGATATATGATTCCCAGCTAGCCAAGTTCTGCCTGTGTTGTACATTAAATATACAGTACAGGGTGAAGTGGAAGCGATTGTAATGCAATGACCGTACATGCACACACTGAAAGGTACGAGTCATGAACGTTTACGAACTCAAGGGATGTTGACCTTGAGTAACTCGTTAGAAAACCACTTAAATGATATGACCTGTGTTACTGTTGTGCTGTTGCTGTCTCTCATGTACAGTCGTGGTCAAATATTAATTTTCACAAAGTCTGCTGCCTCAGTTTTGATGATGGCAATTTGCATATACTCCAGAATGTCATGAAGAGTGATCAGATGAATTGCAATTAATTGCAAAGTCCCTCTTTGCCATGAAAATGAACTTAATCCCCCAAAAACATTTCCACTGCATTTCAGCCCTGTCACAAAAGGACCAGCTGCCATAATGTCAGTGATTCTCTCGTTAACACAGGTGAGAGTGTTGACGAGGAGAAGGCTGGCGATCAGTCTGTCATGCTGATTGAGTTAGAATAACAGACTGGAAGCTTTAAAAGGAGGGTGGTGCTTGAAATCATTGTTATTCCTCTGTTAACCATGGTTACCTGCAAGGAAACACGTGCCGTCATCATTGCTTTGCACAAAAAGGGCTTCACAGGCAAGGATATTGCTGCTAGTAAGATTGCACCTAAATCAACCATTTATCGGATCAACAAGAACTTCAAGGAGAGAGGTTCAATTGTTGTGAAGAAGGCATCAGGGCACCCAAGGAAGTCCAGCAAGCGCCAGGACCGTCTCCTAAAGTTGATTCAGCTGCGGGATCGGGGCACCACCAGTGCAGAGCTTGCTCAGGAATGGCAGCAGGCAGGTGTGAGTGCATCTGCACGCACAGTGAGGCGAATAGTTTTGGAGGATGGCCTGGTGTCAAGAAGGGCAGCAAAGAAACCACTTCTCTCCAGGAAAAACATCAGGGACAGACTGATATTCTGCAAAAGGTACAGGGATTGGACTGCTGAGGACTGGGGTAAAGTCATTTTCTCTTATGAGTTCCCTTTCCGATTGTTTGGGGCATCCGGAAAACACCTTGTTCGGAGAAGACAAGGTGAGCACTACCATCAGTCCTGTGTCATGCCAATAGTAAAGCACTCTGAGACCATTCATGCGTGGAGTTGCTTCTCAGCCAAGGGAGTGGGCTCACTCACAATTTTGCCTAAGAACACAGCCATGAATAAAGAATGGTACCAACACATCCTCCGAGAGCAACTTCTCCCAACCATCCAAGAACAGTTTGGTGACGACCAATGCCTTTTCCAGCATGATTGAGCAACTTGCCATAAGGCAAAAGTGATAACTAAGTGGCTCGGGGAACAAAACATCGATATTTTGGGTCCATGGCCAGGAAACTCCCCAGACCTTAATCCCATTGAGAACTTCTGGTCGATCCTCAAGAGGCGGGTGGACCAACAAAAACCCACAAATTCTGACAAACTCCAAGCATTGATTATGCAAGAATGGGCTGCCATCAGTCAGGATGTGGCCCAGAAGTTAATTGACAGCATGCTAGGGCGGATTGCAGAGGTCTTGAAAAAGAAGGGTCAACACTGCAAATATTGACTCTTTGCATAAACTTAATGTAATTGTCAATAAAAGCCTTTGACACTTATGGAATGCTTGTAATTATACTTCAGTATACCATAGTAACATCTGACAAAAATATATCATAACACTGAAGCAGCGAACTTTCTGAAGACCAATACTTGTGTCATTCTCAAAACGTTTGACCGCGACTGTATACAATGTGAAGTAAACAAAACGCCCCAGAACTGGAGGTGCACCATTGAGGTCCTTTGCTTCACTAGGAGCTAAAGGTGAAAAACGAAGTCAAACCATGTGAATGACATAGCTTGAAGTTGTTGAAAGCAGTCAAACAGGTAGGCATGCTGCAGGCTGTTTGATTCGGGAAAGGGTAGATAATAGAACACATCGAAGCCTTGAAGAAGCTCTCTCCCCATATGAGTGTTACAGGTCTCTCATTGCACAAGACATCCTATGGAGCTGGCCATGAAATATTCCTTGGTTGCTGAAAGTGAGAGTGTTATGCTCTGTAAAGCCTAGAGTAGTGGAACCTGTTTTTAGCATTACAAATCGTACGAGAGCTTCATCGAGGAGCACTGCATGACTGGAAACAGAAATCCATAAAACATGACCACAGCAGAGATGTCTCTTCTACAGAGGTGGGACCAAGTCACTATTATTCGAGTCACAAGCAAGTCTCAAGTCACAAGTCTCACGTCGAGTCCCCAGTTGAACAGGTCGAGTCTCGAGTCAAGTCCAAGTTGTCCATTCACACATTTTTTCAAGTAACGTTAAAAAAAAATCTATACATGCAATGACTTGTTCAACTACAAATCTGTGCCTATTCATTGACAGCCCTTTTCATTATTTTGTCTACAACACATTTTAATTATGTAATTGTAAAAATGGGACCTTGTAGCAGTCATAAGGGCATGAAATCAGCAGAAGGCAAGGCAAGTTGACGTGCTCAGTGTTGATTTATTTACAGGTCTTGGTAAAAGCGGCATATCATACAAAAAATACAATTAGATTGTCCAAATACATGGGCAATAGACCAAAATAAATAGCCTCTGTATCAGGCTTTTAACCTGTTCTATCTAAATGGACACAAGTAGAGGGCAAGACTGCACAGCCTCCCCTTGAGAAACCAAATCGAATATGTCTAACAGGAGCTCAAACAGGTACATAGAAGCACTTGGCACCTCACAAGACCATACAATTACCCAATTGGCAATCAAATCAAATCAAATCAAATTTTATTTGCCACATACACGTGTTTAGCAGATGTTATAGCGGGTGTAGCGAAATGCTTGTGCTTCTAGCTCCGACAGTGCAGTAATATCTAACAATTTCACAACATATACCCAATACACACAAAAAAGTAAGGAATGGGATTTAAGAATATATACATATATGGACAAGCAATGACAGAGCGACATGGACTAAGATACAGAAGAATATTATAGAATAGAATGCAGTATATACATATGAGATGAGTAGTGCAAGATATGTAAACATTATTAAAGTGACTAGTGTTCCATTTCTTAAAGTGGCCAGTGATTTCAATAGGCAGCAGCAGCCTCTAATATGCTAGTGATGGCTATTTAACAGTCTGATGGCCTTCATATGGAAGCTGTTTTTCATTCTCTCGGTCCCAGCTTTGATGCACCTGTACTGACCTCGCCTTCTGGATGATAGCGGGGTGAACAGGCAGTGGCTCGGGTGGTTGATGTCCTTGATGATCTTTTTGGCCTTCCTGTGACATCGGATGCTGTATGTGTCTTGGAGGGCGGGTAGTTTGCGCCCGGTAATGCGTTCAGCAGACCGCACCACCCTCTGGAGAGCCCTGCGGTTGTGGGCGGTGCAGTTGCTGTACCAGGCGGTGACACAGCCCCACAGGATGCTCTCAATTGTGCATCTGTAAAAGTTTGTAAGGGTTTTAGGTGAAAAGCCACATTTCTTCAGCCTCCTGAGGTTGAAGAGGCTCTGTTGCGTCTTCTTCACCACACTGTCTGCGTGGGTGGACCATTTCAGTTTGTCGGTGATGTGTACGCCAAGGAACTTGAAGCTTTCCACCTTCTCCACTGCAGTCCCGTCGATGTGGATAGGGGGGTGCACCCTCTGCTGTTTCCTGAAGTCCACGTTCATCTCCTTTGTTTTGTTAATGTTGAGTGAGAGGTTATTTTCCTGGCACCACACTCCCAGAGCCCTCACCTCTTCCATGTAGGTGGTCTCGTCATTGTTGGTAATCAAGCCTACTACTGTTGTGTCGTCTGCAAACTTCATGATTGAGTTGGAGGCGTGCTTGGCCATGCAGTCATGGGTGAACAGGGAGTACAGGAGGGGGCTGAGCACGCACCCTTGTGGGGCCCCAGTGTTGAGGATCAGCGAAGTGGAGATGTTGTTTCCTACCTTCACCACCTGGGGGCGGCCCGTCAGGAAGTCCAGGACCCAGTTGCACAGGGCGGGGTTCAAACCAAGGGCCTCAAGCTTAATGATGAGCTTGGAGGGTACTATGGTGTGGAATGCTGAGCTATAGTCAATGAACAGCATTCTTACATAGGTATTCCTATTGTCCATATGGGATAGGGCAGTGTGCAGTGTGATGGCAATTGCATCGTCTGTGGATCTATTGGGGCGGTTAGCAAATTGAAGTGGGTCTAGGGTGACAAGTAAGGTAGAGGTGATATGATCCTTGACTAGTCTCTCAAAGCACTTCATGATGACAGAGGTGAGTGCTACAGGGCGATAGTCATTTAGTTCAGTTACCTTTGCTTTCTTGGGTACAGGAACAATGGTGGCCCTCTTGAAGCATGTGGGAACAGCAGACTGGGAAAGGGAGAGATTGAATATGTCCATGCTTACGCGGCTGGGCGGGCAGCCTTGCGGGGGTTAAGATGCTTAAATGTCTTAATCACGTTGGCCATGGAGAAGGAGAGGCCACAGTCCTTGGTAGTGGGCCTCGTCAGTGGCACTGTGTTATCCTCAAAGCGGGCGAAGGTGTTTAGCTTGTCTGGAAGTGAGACATCGGTGTCGGCGACGTGGCTGGTTTTCTTTTTGTAGTCCATGATTGTCTGTAGACCCTGCCACATATGTCTTGTGTCTGAGCTGTTGAATTGCGACTCCACTTTGTCTCTATACTGATGTTTTGCCAGTTGAATTGCCTTGCGGAGTGAGTAGCTACACTGTTTGTATTCTGCCATATTCCCAGTCACTTGCCATGGTTGAATGCGGTTGTTCGCGCTTTCAGATTTGCGCAAATGCTGCCGTCTATCCACGGTTTCTGGTTAGGGTAGGTTGTAATAGTCACAGTGGGCACAACATCACCTATACACTTCCTGAATAACTCATACACTGAAACAGTGACTATGTCTAAATTATTTTCGGAAGCTACCCGGAACATATCCCAGTCCGCGTGATCAAAACACTCTTGAAGCGTGGATTCCGATTGGTCAGACCAGCGTTGAATAGTCCTTAGCACGGGTACTTCCTGTTTGAGTTTCTGCCTATAGGAAGGGAGAAGCAAAATGGAGTCGTGGTCAGATTTGCCGAAAGGAGGGTGGGGGAGAGCCTTATAACTATCCCGGAAGTTTGAATAGCAGTGGTCGAGGATTTTAGCAGTGCGATATGTTGATAGAACTTCGGCAGCCTAGCCCTCAAATTTGCTTTGTTAAAATCCCCGGCTACAATAAATGCAGCCTCAGGATATGTGGTTTCCAGTTTGCATAAGGTCCAGTGAATTTCTTTGAGGGCCGTCGTGGTATCGGTTTGAGGGGGGATATACATGGCTGTGACTATAACCGAAGAAAATTCTCTTAGGAGATAATATGGTCGGCATTTGATTGTGAGATATTCTAGGTCGGGTGAACAGAAGGACTCGAGTTCCTCTATGTTACTACAATTACACCACGAGTCGTTAATCATGAAACACACACCTCCGCCCTTCTGCTTCCCGGAGAGATATTTATTCCTGTCTGCGCGATGTACTGAGAACCCATCTGGCTGTACCGATTCTGACAGAATATCCCAAGAGAGCCATGTTTCCATGAAACAGAGTATGTTACAGGCCTTCATGTCTCTCTGGAAAGAGATCCTTGCCCGTAGTTCGTCAACTTTGTTAACCAAAGATTGAACATTAGCGAGTAGAATACTTGGAAGCGGTGGGTGGTGTGCGCACCTCCTATGTCGGACCAGCAGGCCCCTCTGAGTGCCTCTCCTCCGCCGGCGATGTTTTGGGTCAGCCGCTGGAATCAGTTCAGTTGCCCTGGGGAGAGCAAACAAAGGATCTGCTTCGGGAAAGTCGTATTCCTTGTCGTAATGCTGGTGAGTTACCGCCGCTCTGATATCCAATAGTTTTTCCCGGCTGTATGTAATGATGCAAAACACTTTCTGAGCTAATAATGTAAAAAATAATACATAAAAAAACAAAATACTGCAAAGTTTCCTAAGAGCTAGTCGCGAGGCCGCCATTTTTGTCAGCGCCAGATACATGTAAATGTATCTGCCGCCAATAAACTGGTTCTACAATGTAGAAGGCAATTTCCACATCCATTGTTACATTGGTACATTTGTCTTAACCAGACCAAATGATTATTAGCCTATTGATATTTCATCACCGTTCATACATGGAACAATCATTTTCTCTTATTCAACTCCAAAACGTAGCGCGTAGGCCACGTAGCCTATTTCTATGCGCACTGAGGCATGCACGCGTCTCTTAAGCTTTGAACACACCGACTGCGTCATTACGCAAAATAGTATGCAGCATCATCTAGATATGTGTGCAACAAAAGTTCAACATTCACCTTCTGCTACCATTTCTGTCAACCCGTTTACACATACAGTTTGACGCATACGTTTGATAAATCCAACATATGCACCACACAGAACGCACTGCAACGCAATGCTGCAAGGCAAACGCAGCGTTCCATTGGAAATGAATGTACTTCTGGTGTACCAAAACCCGAGACACAGTCGGTGTGTTCAAAGCGTAACACACAACCAGAAGGACAAACATTGGACATATGGTGCTTTCAAGACAACTGGGAACTGAAGAAAAAAAAGTCAAATAAAAAGTCAAATAATGACATCAGTGATCTTCAGGTCAGAAAGTCGGAGCTCTAGAAAGATGCCAGAGTTTCCGACTTGGAATTCCTAATTAGATGACTGTTCAAAATACTTTTCCCAGTCGGAGCTCGTTTTATCCGAGTTCCAAGTTGTCTTGAGTGCACTGATGTCGGAGATTTCCGAGTTCCCAGTTGTTTTGAATGCGGCAACAGACACTCGGAACTCCGACATAACCCGGGAAATAGGAACAAAGGAAACCATACATTTAATTAAATAAACAGAACTTCTACCTCATGATTCTTGCGAATGTTCATGTACACCATAAACATCGCGCCCACTCAGAGGGTAAGAAATTGTAAATGAAAATGTATCGAATCACACATGAAACAGAAATGTCTAAGTGTTGCATTAAACGGTACGGGGATGGAATGATGAAACGCTAGCAATTATTGTAGGAGTAGATGGAATATAGATTTGCAGCATTTGCATTTAAACGTGTGAAAGCAACAGCAAACATTTCAACAAGAGAACACGGCACTCTCCACTATCTAGAGTTTGGAGAGCACAAGTAGAGAGACGTGCCTATGGTGCGTCTTCGCCACAGTAGGCTAATAATTAATTTTAACAACAAATTCCAAATGCAAGCTTCATAAGTAAATGATCAATTTCAAACTATTTTGACATACCGAAAGACCAGTAGGCCTATGCTAGTAATTGTTGCTTGATGCCCAATTGCTGGTGAGCATGCAAAGTAAACAATTAATATTCTTGATCACCAAACCATTTTTGGAGCTGCATATTTATTTACGATAATCCTCTCTCCCTACAATTTGGCGTTGGCGCTGCACACAATCCTATAGCTGTACAGCAAATCAGTAATCTGTTCGCTAGTGCACCTGACCTGTGTTGATTGACAGTTTGCTGGTCCAATCAGAGGGCAGAGCGTTTCACTAGGCAATCTGTTGCACTTTTTTTTGCAAGGGGGATGCTGCGGCTACTGTCTATAGCTGTGTGGAGAGTAATCCACGGACTCTGTACCACAAAATGACTGGCAAAACCTGGCCAGATAATTTCAAGTTTGAGTCGCGAGTCTCGAAGTCAAGTCTTAAGTCATAACATTTGTGACTCAAGTCAGACTCGAGTCCAAGTCATGTGACTCAAGTCCACAACTTTTCTCTGCCATGTTTATATTTATGAACCTCCACTGCAATTCCTTTCAATGAGGCTGTAAATACAAAACATGTACTATTGCCTACTCTCCAACATATCCAACATACAGTGGGGAAAAAAAGTATTTAGTCAGCCACCAATTGTGCAAGTTCTCCCACTTAAAAAGATGAGAGAGGCCTGTAATTTTCATCATAGGTACACGTCAACTATGACAGACAAAATGAGAAAAAAAATCCAGAAAATCACATTGTAGGATTTTTAATGAATTTATTGGCATATGATGGTGGAAAATAAGTATTTGGTCAATAACAAAAGTTTCTCAATACTTTGTTATATACCCTTTGTTGGCAATGACACAGGTCAAACGTTTTCTGTAAGTCTTCACAAGGTTTTCACACACTGTTGCTGGTATTTTGGCCCATTCCTCCATGCAGATCTCCTCTAGAGCAGTGATGTTTTGGGGCTGTCGCTGGGCAACACAGACTTTCAACTCCCCTCCAAAGATTTTCTATGGGGTTGAGATCTGGAGACTGGCTAGGCCACTCCAGGACCTTGAAATGCTTCTTACGAAGCCACTCCTTCGTTGCCCGGGCGGTGTGTTTGGGATCATTGTCATGCTGAAAGACCCAGCCACGTTTCATCTTCAATGCCCTTGCTGATGGAAGGAGGGTTTCACTCAAAATCTCACGATACATGGCCCCATTCATTCTTTCCTTTACACGGATCAGTCGTCCTGGTCCCTTTGCAGAAAAACAGCCCCAAAGCATGATGTTTCCAACACCATGCTTCACAGTAGGTATGGTGTTCTTTGGATGCAACTCAGCATTCTTTGTCCTCCAAACATGACGAGTTGAGTTTTTACCAAAAAGTTATATTTTGGTTTCATCTGACCATATGACATTCTCCCAATCCTCTTCTGGATCATCCAAATGCACTTCAGACGGGCCTGGACATGTACTGGCTTAAGCAGGGGGGACACGTCTTGCACTGCAGGATTTGAGTCCCTGGCGGCGTAGTGTGTTACTGATGGTTGGCTTTGTTACTTTGATCCCAGCTCTCTGCAGGTCATTCACTAGGTCCCCCCGTGTGGTTCTGGGATTTTTGCTCACCGTTCTTGTGATCATTTTGACCCCACGGGGTGAGATCTTGCGTGGAGCCCCAGATCGAGGGAGATTATCAGTGGTCTTGTATGTCTTCCATTTCCTAATAATTGCTCCCACAGTTGATTTCTTCAAACCAAGCTGCTTACCTATTGCAGATTCAGTCTTCCCAGCCTGGTGCAGGTCTACAATTTTGTTTTTGGTGTCCTTTGACAGCTCTTTGGTCTTGGCCATTGTGAAGTTTGGAGTGTGACTGTTTGAGGTTGTGGACAGGTGTCTTTTATACTGATAACACGTTCAAACAGGTGCCATTAATACAGGTAACGAGTGGAGGACAGAGGAGCCTCTTAAAGAAGAAGTTACAGGTCTGTGAGAGCCAGAAATCTTGCTTGTTTGTAGGTGACCAAATACTTATTTTCCACCATAATTTGCAAATAAATTCATTAAAAATCCTACAATGGGATTTTCTGGATTTTTTTTTCTCTATTTGTCTGTCATAGTTGACGTGTACCTATGATGAAAATTACAGGCCTCTCTCATCTTTTTAAGTGGGAGAACTTGCACAATTGGTGGCTGACTAAATACTTTTTTTCCCCACTGTATGTCTCGACCGCATGTTTAAAAAAATGTTGCCGGTGCCATGTGCTGCATCTCTGCAGATCTGCTTGTTGCTGACTGTAAATGAGTCTTCCAGCAACTTGTGTTTGTTTACTTAGAGAGTGTGAGAGAGAGAGAGAGATTAAATGAACCGTCTCGAGATGCATAAAGAGAGAAGAGATGGGATGGGGTTGGGAAAAATACAAAGATAGAGAGAAATGGAGGGAGAGAGAGAGACCATGCCAGTCTTAATGATCTAGTCAGAGTGGAGTGGAGGGAAGAGGCCTAGCCTGGCCGGCCCAGGCTACAGTAGCATCTGGCTCCAGTGGAGTGTGGTGAAGGGTGGTATTGCTAGAGCTTGGTAAACACCATTTAGGATGGAGGAGGGGGGACCATCAGTAAAAAGACTGTTGCTCCTGCCAATGTCTGCTTGCCTGATTGATCGAACCACCTCGTTGTGTATTTCTATTATTGCAGTCTGATGAGATGGGGGCTGTGGAGGTTGTGAAGGAGAGTAGGGCAAGGGGGGTTTAGTGCCCATATCTCACATTTATGTGAGCAAGCAGTTCCCAAATAGCAAAATTACTATGGCCAGATCTGGCCCACAGTCATCTGCTATCTGGGCTGTAGCCTAGCCACTAGTCAGAGCCTTAAAATGTACAGAACAAGGTTTCGTATAGGTCTACATTGTGACATTTTACACAGCTCACTAAATGTCCTTTCTCCATTGTACCTTTTAAGCCTGCACCGAGGCATGAACATTTCTCCCACTGGCAGACAGTGCATTGTGGAGCTGTGGAATGGGTGAAGATGAGACAATTTGCTCTGAATAACTCTGTGCATGGGCCCGACGCTGAGTGACAGCTCCTTATCACTGCTACTGCCGGCTGATCAAAGTTGAAACAGGGTTAGGCTGAATTTAAGAGCAGCTAATTAAAATGTCCGGGTTACATGCGAAGCGGCGCTTCATTTATCTTCTCATGCAGAGTCGGATGGAGATACGGGCCACAGAATAAAAGGGGGTCTGAGTATTACTTCCAAGTTCAACAGCATCAGATAGCAAGAACATTCAACTCTCTTCATGTTTTTTCCCCTTCTCCCTCATCTCCTTTTTTTAAAACACTGTTCTGGGGGGCTCTAATAGGAGCTAAATCTAGACTATTCCCATGTTTCTGTCCATCTGCTATTCCTGTGTGCTATGTCAAGGCCTTTTCCAAATGGCTGTTTTCACAGGCTGCTTGAGAGGAGCTGGCGGTGATGGGAAGGCAGCAGTGGGGTGTGAAAAAGGTCACCGTTACTAGATCTGCCTGGCTGTCCCCTTGGCTATAGTACTCTCCTCTGGGGGGAAGCCATTTTACACCGTGACACTTCCCAAAACAAGCACATATTGACTATACTGTACTGTACATGATGAATGATGGATGCTGAGCCATGAAAAAAAGAATCAAGAGCCTTGAGGTCTCATCTCCATTGTCATCTGCTGTGCTTGCAGACAAGACAACCCCCACTATTGAAAACACAATGAGCCCAGAACTCAAGATGTGCATGAGCGCCTTACATAAATCCACCAATGGGTAGTTCACCATTTTTGGAAGCGTTCTTCAACCCCAATGGAATGTTTTTGATATGTCAAAATTGCTAAACCCTTCTAATCTTTGTGATTGGGGCCACGTAATATAGAATTGTAAATCAGGGTAGATGGAGAACGTTGTCCAGATTGACACCGCAGGTAAATGTGCTTAATGAAATGTGGTAGATGATTACCTCAGAGAGAAAAGGCTTAGATTGATGAAGGCAATCTCCATGGCCCAGAGAAGAAGCATCAGCATCCGGCCTCGCTGCTTAGACAGAGACAAGTCATTCCCTCTTAACCCAAATGACCCATGACATTCTCACAAAAACCATTCCATGCTTCCCCCGCTTTTAGTGTCAAAAAAATCAATGCAGAGGCTCTACAACTTAAAATCTCAACCTATTGACCCAAAGTGTAGGCGCACGTCAATTACCCTGTTAACCTGGCAGATACCAACCAGTCTCTTATCTCTGTTGCCTAAGACCCTGTTTAAAACAGATTAAGGGAGCCTATTATCTGGAATTCTGGGAATTTAGATTGTGCTCGGCACGTTTTAGTATTTCTTCTTAACTTAGTGTGCTGATAACTTAATATCAAGCATAGCGAGGGGAGTTTGGAAGCAGCAAGCCTGATCATGGAATGACTCATTTTCTTTGTGTGTCCCACCTTAAAGTGTAATTACTCACCGGTGGCCTGTGAGAAGCATTAAACTGAGCTGGGTTGGTCGCCTCCTGGCTTGGCCCTGATCCTGAGAGGGGTGGATCTGGGTAGGTGAGCAACAGCAGGTGTAAAATCTCAAACCGGACATCCATGAAGTCTGGAGATGAAAGTAGTATTCCTCCTCCACACAGCCACAGAATAAGGCACCATGAATTAGTTTACTGGGGGCCCTGATGTTACTGCCCTGCCTCCCTGCCTTGGACGGTCGGTCGGTCGGTCCACTTAGCATGCATCTCCAGCCCCACACTCTTAGTTTTCAGAAACAGGCCTCCAAAAAAGGCTGCTCTGAGGGCAGTCTCTGCTCAGGGTTTGATGTATTGCCTTCCATAAAGCACTTTCTGGCGCTCATCGTTTTTGTTTCACGATTTAAGCACACTATTAGGCCTTTCATCTCTCAACGCTCAGCCTACAACAGCCACCATATCTTTTAGTAGCTAATGAGTAGCGCTGAGCCCCCTTCGTTTGGATTGTAAAAGCGTGAATTTATCAACTCCAATCTTTTTTCCGTATCGGTATAAATCAACATTGTAAGAAACCTTGAAATGGTTCTTATCTGCATTGGACCCTGCATTGGATAGTTGATAAGAGATCAAGACACAATGATACAGCAGCTTTCCTATGACCTCAACTGTATCATCCTTTGTGATCATTTAGAATAACGACGTTAACAGCACACTAGCTACTAAAACGACATTGTACATTCACCATTTACTTTTCAGCAATAAGGTATTACAAAGAGTTTGGGTTCAGAGTGAACTAATAAACGTACATGCTCTTTGAGGATGCCCAATTTGCCAGCTGCCGTGTGTCCCTCGCCGCACTCCGTACCAAGAGTGATCACTTCCCTATGACTTCTGTAGAGGTTTTGCTTGCATCTTCAAATTGAATAAGTCAATCTAATAGGCTGCTTGGTGACACCACGATCAGATCAGAGCACTGGCACCAGGCTCTGCAAATAGGAAATCTAACATTGTTTTGTGTGGAATCGCTCTGGGGGCCCAAGTAATGCATCGCTAAAGGGACCTCTCCATCGTCTTAAATGTGGGCCCTGCCAGACAACATGGCCGCCGTGTCCTTGAGCGTGAAGTATCTCAATCGAGAACAAAAGTGAAACGCTTTGGATCTTTTTGATTCATTTAGCATTGCAATCCTTTTTTTGTTGTTGCGATTTTTAGATCACTCGCTATCGGAACTCTGAGAAATATTTCTCAATTGTATTAGGCAGTAGCGCAGAGGCTGTGGTGTTGTCTTGTACATTAATCATTTCTACCCCGCTGTGGATGTGTGACTAGAATATTCAAACTTGGCCTGCACTCTTTAAAATTAGTTGTCTTTGACATTAGCATTTGTTTGAGAGGGTTACAATTTATTTAGTCTTCCGTTAAATAACTTGGGCTATTTATAGTCAGAAATGAATCCGGTTTGAGACTTTTATTGGCGGCTTGGGTCACAATTGTGATGCATATCTTTAAATTGAAGGAAATACAATTTCATTTATTTATTTTGCCAGAAAGCCGTCATCACTTATCCCCCGTTGATGGAAATAACCATCTCTGTTTCTAACTCGCTTTTGACCTTCAGACAGAGAGTGTACAGTAGCCTAGCCATTAGCTCAGGGAAGATATGGCCCTCTGTGATGAGATCACTATGACACCAGAGAGGAAGGAAACTGATTCCCATTCCCAAACCTCACTGAGCGATGGCCGTCCAAGCCGGGGGTGAACAAACTGCCATCCCCCCTGTTATTGCACCCATGTCTCCCATACAGGCCTGCAAGATTTATCCCGGCCATAAGTCTCGCGGAACTGGCATTGCCAGAAAATGGCCCCTTCCCTCCCCCTCCCACCCTCCCTCCTGTCCTATCCGTCTGGTCGTGTCTGAGCAAGAGTCTACTGCGGGGGAAACTATCGCAGCTCCACATTACCCGTGCCGCACAAAGTGGCACCTGCATTAATCACAGTGGGGGCTGGAGAGTCGATCTGCTCTGCTCCGCTTTTTTTGGGGGTGATGATAGAGGAGGAGAAGATTGGGGGGAGTTGTGATAGGGGGAGAGGGACCGGGGCTGCAGCAGAGGGAGCGGGGAGTCAGCAGAGAACTAACATTACATGAGATGGAAGTGAAGCAGGAGGGAAAGGGAAGCAGGGGCTGGGCCAGTGGATGGGGCGTGCTTGGGCCCGCAGTGCGTCTGTTTACTCTACTGCTGTTGATTAGTTTAGGGAAATGGGGGGTGGGGGGTGTGGTGAGGGGGATACATGACAGAACAACGGAGGAGTCATGCTTGGGCTATGTGGAGCTAGCTAACTAGCAGACACACTACAAACAGAGCCTTTACTGTCAGAGTACAGCTGTGTCACTATAATACTCTGAGAGGCAGAGATAACGATGCAGCTTACCCACAGCGTCAAAGACCATCGTATCCCCTGATCTACAGTGCCTTCAGAAAGTATTCATACCCCTCAACTTATTCCACATTTTGTTGGAGCAGCCTGAATTCAAAATGGATTCAATTATTATTATTACTTTTTATCTACACAGAACACCCCATAATAACAAAGTGAAAATATGTTTTTTTTGTGTAAGTCTCTAATAGCTTTGCACACCTGGATTGTACAATATTTGCCCATTATTCTTTATGTACACATTATGTATTCAGGACATAAAGTTTATTTCTTAGCCAGCAGTTTTACTTTAGTGCCTTATTGCATACAGGATGCATGTTTTGGAATGTTTGTATTCTGTACAGGCTTCCTTCTTTTCGCTCTGTCATATAGGTTAGTATTGTGGAGTAATTACAATGTTGTTGATCCATCCTCAGTTTTCTCCTATCACAGCCATTAAACTCTGTAACTGTTTTAAAGTCATCATTGGCCTCAAGGTGAAATTCCTGAGTGGTTTCCTTCCTCTCCGGCAACTGAGTTAGGAAGGACGCCTGTATCTTTGTAGTGACTGGGTGTATTGATACACCATCCATATTGTAATTAATAACTTCACCATGCTCAAATAGATATTCAATGTCTGCTTATTTTCCTCTTTTTTTTAACCATCTACCAATAGGTGCCCTTCTTTGCAAGGCTTTGGAAAACTTCCCTGGTCTTTGTGGTTGAATCTGTGTTTGAAATTCACTGCTCAACTGAGGGACCTTACAGATAATTGTATGTGTGGGGTACAGAGATAAGGTACTCATTAACAAATCATGTTAAACACTATTATTGCACACAAGAGTGAGTCCATGCAATTTATTATGTGACTTGTTAAGCAAATTGTTACTCCTGAACTTATTTAGGCTTGCCATAAGAAAGAGGTTTGAATACTTGACTCAAGACATTTCAGCTTTTCATTTATAATTAATTTGTAAAAAATACTAAAAACATCATTCCACTTTGGCATTATGGGGTATTGTGTGTAGGCCAGTGACACAATCTCAATGTAATCCATTTGAAATGCAGGCTTTAACACAACAAAATGTGGAAAGGTCAAGGGGTGTGAATACTTTCTGAAGGCACTTTATAGGAAATATGTTGGAAACAGCTATAGTATTTGTAAGTAGCTGTAGTAGTTTATTTGTTATTACAATCCTCTGTATAAATTGTTATTGATTTAACCATGATATTGTAAAATAAACTGGTATTGAACACTTAGTGTTAGTGATCCAAGACAACAGTTGACTTTTTAGGTGTCCGGTAAGGGGACATGAGGCTATGATTCCGTACACAACTTCTGTTACACCATCATTCACTAAGCCTGCAGTCGTTTGAGGTAACAGTAGTTTCAGTTTCATTTGGTGTAACAGTAGCTAAGTACAGTCATTTGGGATAACAGTAGATTCAGTGTTATTTTGGGTAACAGTAGATTCAGCAGGTCAAGAAAATAAAAAAAAAGATCAACACAAATGCATAATGGGAGTATTGACTTTAGATGCTATCAGACATCTGCCAGTGCCAGGGCAAATGGAAAGTTATTTTACAGGTCCCGAGTGCATTTAGCGAAGGCCACTTTGTTCCCCAGGCAGGGCTTTGCATGCACAGAGAGAGAGAGTGACCTCTCCCCATCTTCATGATGAATGGTGCGACTTCCAATTCATTTCTCAACTCTTTTTGAATGCGTGCCAGGCTATCAAGGCTTTCAGGCAGTGTTTTTGAAATATTCTTTCAATTTCCATTCACACAATGTTGTTTTTGGAAACATTTCAAAGAGCATTTGTCATGGTGGGACTGGCAAATTGTTCAACCAATATCAGAACAAAGTGACATGTTCCAGTCCCTATACTCCGCAAGGTTGTTCTGATCAGCCACGTCCCATAATACCCATTATGGCATCATTTTTGGGTCAACGAAGGAAAGTATTTACACTACAGTGTATATCCCCCCCCCCCACACCATATCAGGGATGTTCAATGGAATGAGTGTAACATGATTTATGATCCCCCTCCCAGACTTTATGATGCGGTTAGATGGTCACAGTGTTGTCGCCTCTTTCTTATTTTATAAGGTAGTGCGCTGCATTTTTTATGGATTTGTCCGACCAGAAACTTCCCCCCTTGGCAACGACATAAAGGTTCACACCCTAACAGCCTCACAGAAACTAAAGGATATCACATCACAAAGAGGTGCCACTTTTTATGAGTTGGTTTGTCTGGCAGCCAGAATCCAGCGGCATCTTAACAGCTCAGCACTTTCTAGTCCTCTTAAATATGAAATGCACTAACTTTATAGTATCCGCATAGAATTCTGTTGGGTGTTGTGCATTTACTTGTCTATATGACTTGTATATAGCTATTTCCGTTCATCTTACTATAATGCACAATTTCATGTAGAACTTTTTAGTGTTTTTAGAGCTTCAACTTTTACTAACCATATAAAAGACCTCATATGGACAGTCAAACGGTCTCAGTCCACTTAGCTCATACTTGGTGTAACTTACCTCAGATATGCCCCAGCCATACTGTAGAAACCAGGGAACAGCACTTTTGATCTATGTAGTCATCTAGTCAGTTTACAATATTTGGATAGAAAATGTCAACAGGAAAACAACATACATTTGAACAAAAACGTCATAAACAGATGGCGATAAATAGTCAGAGGTTTTACAATCAGACTTTGATAGTCTACAACAGGGGTTATTCAAATCCTACCATAGAGGTCTGGAGTACTGCTGGTTTCTACCTGATAATTAATTGCATCCACCTGGTGTCCCAGGTCTAAATCAGTCCCTGATAAGAGAGGAAAAATAAATAAAAAAGCAGTGGAAACTGACTTCGAGGTCCAGATTTGAATATGAGGGGTCTACAAGATAACTGAGTACAAAATAGTAGTTTGTGCCAGGGGGACATTTGAGTTTTCACCTAATCTGAGATGACTCTAATTTTAGTCTCCATCTCTGTGGGAATGCATTGAAGTACTAAACAGTGAAGAGAAGCGCCATGTGTGGCAGTTGAAGTAGATGTGGCTACTTAGCATAATATCTAGATGCATTTAGCCACAACATTGCTCTACTTTGGTATTTACTAATTTACACGTCATTTAGATCTCTTGTTGACTGTAACACGCCAGCTGCTGAACGAAATAAAGAGTGACATATCGTATCACCCATGACAACAATTTACCAATACCCCCTTGGTCTTATTAGCCTAGTAGAAGCCCAGTTTGAATGTATTCAGAAATCAATCCTGTGCATATGTAGTACATGTATGACATCTGGAATGTACAATAGTGACAATTCCACACTAGGGTATGTTTCACAATATATGCTCTTCATATTTGAGTGTGATTACATTATTTTCACACCTTTAAACTCTTATCCCAAGCGGTTGATGCTAATGGTAACATGTTTCATATAGTATGGCAAAAGGCTCCAAGTAAAATATTAACCGCGACCATGTATACTCCTACCCTATATGGACTGCCCTGTGCAGAGGAGAGGACTTGTGTATTTTGAAATATGAACATGAATCATGATTTTCTAGGGGCTGGCTCAAACAGGTCCTTCACAGCTAGTCATTAAAGAGATGAGCTACAAAGTTAAAAAGGTCAACAATTAATTAGATCGCCGCAATGATGCAAGATCATTTAACCCCATGGTTGTTATTAATAGCGAAGAGGGAGAAGGGCAGAGGAGGGAGTGCGAATGCACTCCCACTTCAAATGTCATGGCGGAGTCTGTTGACTTGGGCAAAATACCATGGCAGTCTGTTGACTGAGATGGAGTCAGGCACTGGTTTTTAATGATCAACGCTAATATACAGCTGCTAATGGCTAGAGCTAATATTCAGATAGAGAAAACACTGCAGCCCTGGGCACAGTGTCTTACACAGTATCAGCACCGTATCCTTCACAGTATCACTGGTGATGCAGCTGATTGTAGCCTGCAGTAGTGTCTCTGTTTCAGATTAAGTCAGGCCAAGGATTCTTTACCAGTTGGAGCTACCTTTTCTTGAGTTGCACTGTATCGCATATACTAAAAACACTGCCTTGTTTCGCTCTTGCACCCTTTTCTTTGTTAAGATAAAAGGCATGTAAAATGGGCAAACAAATTGCTTACATGCAGAGGAGTATGTGCAAACACTCCCACATAATGTGGTAGCACACTGTTTGAAGCAGCACTTCAATTGGCCACCCGAACTGCGCTCAACATGGTTTCCCACACATCACGTTGGTTTCTCTCTCAGATCAGGATTCAATTGTTTTCCCAAGTGGGTTGGCTTGGAAGAAATGCAAAAAGGGGAATGCAAATACGCTCTGATATCTGTGCAAAGGTGCAAGTCTATGATTTTCAGTTCTAGCTTGCCTGCCTTGACATTTACTGTAGTTTTCCACCTTTATGAATTTCGGTGATCGTTTGTGAATGTGCAGAAGTTGAAATGTTTATATAATCCTCGGTTTTTGCTTTTTTTTATGGATACTGTAAATGCATCCCAGGCTTACATAAGGATCCTATATATGGAAAGTATGTCAGAGGAAAATATGTTTTTCCATGGTGTTACAGGTTTTGGTTTTTCTTTGGTTGGACTTTAGCACGTATAGCTCGTTAGCATGTAGGGCGCACCGATTGGTGTCATCTCATTAGTCAGTATGTGTTCCACCAGTGCTGGTTTGCCATCTTGTTAGTGGGAAGGCATTTTACCTGTGCTGGCCCAGGTGCTATTTAAGTGTGGCTGGCCCAGTGCTCCAGTTGGTCTTGAGAGAGGTGGAGGGTCAACACCTTCAGTTGGCACTCCCTAGTTTGATATCTAAAAAAAACATTCCTTTATCTGATCTTCCCTGTTTTCGTTTGCTCCACTTTTTGTTTTGCTACCTCTCTTTATGTTTTGTTAGGGTTTTTCTTTTGTTTGCCTCTTAGTGGGCAAATTTTGTGGGTGTCTTTTAGGTTCCAGTTGTTGTTGCTAGTCAACTTTCAGTGGACACGCCCATGAGTGTCTTTCAGAACCCCTCCTAAAACCCCACCTGTTTTGGTTGTTGTCAATGACTCTTTGTTAGTTCCCCCTTCTGTTTGAGTGACATTATTTGGTTTTCTTGCTGGGGAATGTAACAATGGTATAATTAATTATGCATATGAGAATACACTGTCATGCACAAATTATTGTGGAGGTCTTAAGGTCTGATTTAACGGTCTAAGAAATAATTACTTTAGCACAGATGCATTTACTTTGCACAAAGGCAAGTACTTTGTTTGCATACGTTTCTAATTAACATGACTGAAAAACTATAGTAGGGACATTCATGAAATGTCGTTGAAGACCCTTTACTTTTTGAATATTAATAGTACAGTGCCAGTCTTAATGTCATAGCAAGATTAGACCCAATGTATTAACCCAATCGATTTGAAGGGAATGTAAGCTTGATTTGTTTTCTTTTGATATTTTGTATGTGCATCAAATGTGATGTTCAGAAAAAGCTTTCTACTTCTTATAGCTACCCTTGTAAAAGCATTGTGTGCATTGATTTGGAACCTCTCAAACAAAAGGAAACATACCTCCGCTATCATTCTTTTTTCCAAGACTGCACGGCCGTTAAATGCTAAAAATGTCATTTTTGAGCATTTCATTTTTCCAATTCCTTCAGTTTCACATTTACGACATTGAAGTCCTACTCTGTTGCATACTTTTTGTAGATAAAGTGCACTCTGAAGGACAAAGCCAAAACATTGGGGTTATATGTCATTTGTGAAATGTCTTTTCTATAATTGCTGTCAACGGCATCAGCAATAGCAGTTGTTTTAGCACCAACTCTTTTCTCTGAACAATATAAGAAATGACTCGGTAGGCATTTCTTGGTAGTCTTTAGCTACACACAAGCAGCAGAAATACCCCTGTACTCGGAAGGAAATAATTGAGTTCAGACAATGCATACAGAGTCTGAATAAGTAACAATCAATAGGGCAGTGACAGTCATGCAATTTTGGATTACGGTTATTGGCCAGCCAAATGAGCGCAGTCACTGTAATAACCGTTCGAAGACACATTTTCTCAGCTCTGATTGCATGTGCTGCCATAGAAATAGAATGGCCGTCCCCATTCAAGTCAGTGATGGCATAATGGGTGGACTGGCTGCCATTGCGGGCTTACCCATAAGAGCAAAACAGGAAGTAAAAGCAGGAAGTGTACCCATCAATATGTGCTGTGATTTGTTGATTCAACTGAACTGACATTTCAAAAAATTTATTCCATTGCTGATGAACATTCTACATTACCATGGAAATGATTGCATCACAATACCAGGCAGCCATAGTGAGTGTACCCATGAGTTTACCAGTCAAATAGGTCGTTATCAATAAAATGTCACAATAAGGTGCAGAACGTTCAATTTGCCTGCTGGGGGGCAAGGAGACTCCCAGCTCCGCTAAAACCATTGCGTGCCGTTTTCAAGGGATTGTTAAATAAATGTTAACTATTTGGTTGTAATATCATCACCTCTTGAAGAGCATAGCACTAAAAATGTCTGATTATGCCATGTAAAACAATTGTGCACATTAGCTCTATCAGAGTTATACAGCAAGTAACTGCATGCTTTTCATGATTAGTAAACATCAATTGATCATGTAATTTCAGATACGTGAGGGTAGCCTCACGATATGTCTCAATATTGACCACGATTAATTTGTTATTTGAGTGATATAAAATAAAAGTGAACTACACCTGACAAGTATGCGTGGTTTCACAGGAGGCTGCTGAGGGGAGAACAGATCATAATAATGTCTGGAATGGAGCAAATGGAATGGCATCAAACACCTGGAAACCATGTATTTGATACCGTTCCACTGATTCCTCTCCAGTCATTACCACGAGTCTGTCCTCCCCAATTAAGGTGCCACCAACCTCCTGTGAGTGGTTTAGGTTAATTTCCCATCCTTTGTGGGCTCTGCCTGTCAAGCAGCAGAAGGGCACATTTTCTGATGTATTGTTAGCTGATATTGTTTACTTTGCAAGCTACCGGTAGAAACTTTGTACAGTTGGCTAAACATAGTAGTAAGTAGGCCTAATGCACTTTTTTCTTCAACCAACGTAGGCCTACCTAGTGAAATTAGCTAACATTATCCGCTTTTCAACATTGTTTTTAAGAGTGTTTAATCACTATTGCTGCTGACAGACATGATAGGCTACATTGATTGATGGACCACGTCAAATTGGCTAGATAGCTAATAACAGATCATGTCAATATGACTAGTTATCAAGTTAACATTCAGGGGATAAAACTAGATGGCTATATTTGCTTCCCATCTATAGTGGTGATGACAGTAGTCTGACTGAGAACTTTAATAGGACGAGGATTTGCCGATGTCAAGCTCTTTCTAAAAGCCTAATCTCTGATGAAGCGAGCTAAATTACACACATTATTTGCTTAGCTAGCTAGCTAGCTGAGCAAACACATTCCCCCATCACTTCCATTGATTGTTAGCTTGTGGTGGCTAAAGTTAGCTGTTTGCAGTGGCTGTTTTAAAGAGATCTGAACCATGGATTACAGCTTCTCCTGGCCCGTAGACTACTTTCAGGGTGAGGAACCAACTAACATCAAGTTGTAAAATAGTGAACTACTCTTTTAAGAGTCCATGTTAGCGCAGAAACAGACTCAACCGCACAAATGCCCAGCTGTCCTGTCCTCAGTCAGCTGTTCTTTCCACAAAAATAAGAATATATAATCGGTTATGACAGTTATCTTCATTCATAACTGTTGGTTATACAGTTATACGGTAATTGCGCCAGTGCTAAAAATCTAAATTCTTGACTCTCTATAGAAATCAAATGTACTGAGTTAATGGACACATACAAGGTTGAATAATACCAACGGTTTCATATAAAGGAATTTACAAATGCATTTCCCACCCACAATCCTCAAGTAATGTTTTTTGCAATGCCATAAAATGTTGAATTACAATTAAAGTCAAAGGAACATGGACTTAAATAAACACATGGAGAATGTAGATAACATCTTTCACTGCAAGGCTTCAATTAATCTGTCTCCAAGGCTTAGACCCCAGGCCTTTGCAACGAAGCAGGAAATGTTTGGCTGTTCAGGTATTCATAATTGAACGCAGCACCCATGCTGTATGCAGCATAAAAATGTTCTGGAGCAATCCCAGAAAAAGGATTGAATACTGAGAGGAGAGACCATTAAAGACATGGATCGATGGATTTTTACTCTGTCCAGAACCATTGCAGAAATCATACGAAGGTGATTCGAGGCATTATGCTGGATGGATACCTTTACACATATCGTCTTAGTTTTTTTTTTTACTGAGGAGAAATAAGATGTTGGAGAGTAGAGGGTGGTAGAGGGGTGTAGGACCCCAACACGCACACACTCACGTGCACACACACACACACAGTTACACACACACTCTCGCGCACACGCTCGCTCACACACTTTTAAATGATAGATGATTGGTTTTTGAGAAAAGGGGGTATTGTGGAAAGCCGTTTGACCATAGCTGAATATTTACTATAGCAACAAGAAGTGTATCTGCTTCTATGGCAACTAAGGTGCTTCTATGGCAACTAAGGTTCCAACCGACATGCTAAATTCAATCAATGCAAAAAGGAGCCAAAAATATAATGATATAACCAGGTGATTTAATTTCCTGATTAATTTGTGAATGTTATTGTATACCACACACCAACAGCAGAGGCTATTACTGAAGTGTAGCTCCCATGGAGGGAAGATTACTTTGTTCTGTTTGGTATACCGTCAGGCTGTGTGTCGGTGCCAACCAGGTTTTTACTCTCTGGGCAACATTACTTTGTTCTCGTTCGCTGGACTCTTCCCATCTTTCGTATGGTGGCCTTCACACTACACTGCGTGTATGGCTAGCTATGCCTGCTCATTTAGCCATGGATATATAGCCAAATTCCTTTAGCAGATACAGATCAAGGGATGTAATGGAGAAAATACATCTTTTTTTTTTTTATATGATTTAATGCGTAGACTTTATGCTGCCAAATGCTTTTAAAAAGAAGTCCATACACGTTATAGCCAACGCCTAAAGTGCGTCCAGTATCGGAGACCCTGGATATTAGTGACCTCAAGGGATTCATGCACTGAGTAGAACTAAATATTGGAATATTATTGTTAATACTATTGTGCATTGACATGCATTTCATTTTAATTTGTTTGAGATTCATTAAATATGTTTAGATGATTTGATGTGCCTGCAGCAAAAGGTCTCTCATACTCCCAGACAACTCGAAGTGAAGAGCTGCAAATGAATAATAATGAATGAAATCCACAAATAAAGATGATGTGCAGTCAAAACATTCACTCACAAATTAAGACTTATTTATATTGCAGAATGTTCACTTATGCTATAATTGTCTGAAAACGTAGTAGTAGCCTGATGTAGATCCATACACTGCCATTGTAGTAATTTAGAAAATATGATTTGGAACGTTCATTGAAGCACTGAAAAAAATGGTTTTCTGTGAATGGGTTTGCCTAGTTGAATTGGTCAGTTCACGCTCTTTTCTCTTCTGTGGATCCAACATTAGACAATTTTTTGTATTATCTTCTCACCTGTTTCTACGAAAGGCTGACGGCGATTTAGATGTACCTTTTTCAACTGATTAGTTAATTGCCTAATTCATTTCTGTTTGACATTTTGATTACTAGATTCAGTATTGTGTACTCAAGCAGTCTGGCATTATGCATCTTAGTATTGAACTCCTGTATGTGCTTCACAAATTGGTTGACTGCCCATGAAATGTTTGGTTAATAGCTAGCATTTCCTTAAGAAAAGGCTAGTCTTATTCCTGACTTTCTAAGGGATTTGCGGTAAAACTTTAAGCCTGTATGTACAGTATAACACTTTCTAAATCATAAGCATTAAACAAGCCATCTCCCTGTATTATTATGGAGTGTCCATCTCTGCTTGTGGAGTCAAAACTGGCGCTCGCTCCATGGGTGATGCAATTCGTTGAAATGTTGACAAGCTGTCAGCCAAGCTGTCTGCTGTGAAAATCAATCAAACGAAGAGGGGTGAAAATTCCACCTTGTTGATGATTTGTATAACCTCTATTGCTCATTGTACTTGCTCAAATATGAATGTCTTCATAGTTGGCTACATTTTACATTTTAGCAGACGCTCTTATCCAGAGCGACATACAGTTAGTGAGTACATATATTTTTTTGTTTGTTTCTTTTTTTTCCTTTTTTTTTTCATACTGGCCCCCCGTGGGAAACGAACCCACAACCCTGGCGTTGCAAGCGCCATGCTCTACCAACTGAGCTACACAGGGCCTACATCCAATCTTATTTTGCTCCATGCATTTACGTGTTTTGGTTTTGACAGAAACAATATGGGAAATAGTATGTTGGTATGCTAGATAGCTGACCAGGGCAGTGGCCTTGTGGTTAGAGTGTCTGGAGTTCGATCCCTGGCAGAGTCATACCAAAAACTGCAAAAATGGGACCCGATGTGTCTCTGCTTGGCACTCCGATTAAGGAGATATATTGGGGGTAAGGCCCTGCGATAGACTAGCATCCTGTCCAGGCAGTGTACTTGTACATCAAGCTGCTTCACGCTACAGAAACAGGAGATAGGTTACTGCTCCTATGTGCCTTTCTGGTTCACGCAAGCCAAGGTTTGTGCAAGGCTAGAAAGCTACACAGGGTTTGTTTATGCTTTTACAAGTCCCAATTGTTCCAATTTGTCTGATATACACTCAGTGGGTAGTTTATTAGGTACACCACCCCATTCAGAAAATAATTCGCTCCTACAGACAATGTGGCCGTGGCTTGCTATATAAAGCAGGCAGATAGGCGTCGAGGCATTCAGTTACTGTTCGACTAACGTTAGAATGGGCAAAACGAGTGACCTAAGCAACTTTGAGCGTGGTATGATTGTCGGTGCCAGCAGCATGAGTCCATGGCCCCATCCTACCTGGTGTCAACGGTACAGGCTGGTGGTGATGGTGTGGAGAATGTTTTCTTGGCACACGTTAGGTCCCTTGATACCAGTTGAGCAACGTTTGAACGCCACACCTTGTCGAATCCATGCCCCGAAGAATTCAGGCTGTTCTGGAGGCAAAGGGGGGTCATACCCAGTACTAGATGGGTGTACCTAAAAAACTGTCCACTGAGTGTATATTGTGCTGAAATTAGCAACCAACTTCAGTGAATAGTAGTTGGTTTACATTACAGATATATTTCTGAAATCCATCTGAAATCCATCCAGCTCTCACTTGTAACTGTGCAACATAGTGATAATCTCAGGGCAGTGTCCCCCTCTGTTTCTCTAGACTATATTTCCATAAGATTACAACATTTGGTAAGCGGCTGTCCATTTTCTTTCCCAACTGAATGAATTACAGATGACCTCATAATCAGAATCTGTTAGATTGTGTGCCCCCACACGGTTCTTTGAAATGAAAGCATATTATTTATTCATGTTTATTCACTGTGTTATCATAGTGAACTGTTATTAAAGATATGTGAAGGCTATATCAAGTGCTCATCCTTGGCAAAATTGGATGAGTATCTTTTGAATGTGCTGATTCCATGAAGAAAAAAAAAGATAAACCCTGATATAACCCAGAAAGTGCCACAGCTGCAATTTTTTCCATTTGGATAGAATGAAAAAATATTCAAAGGGAAGCAGACGCCTTTTCCCCAACAGCCCACTGATTTTCACGTTGACTCAATTCTGAGTTACTGAGATTGTGTGTGTGTGTGTGGTATGTGTATTTCTCTCTCTCTCTCTCTCTCTCTCTCTCTCTCTCTCTCTCTCTCTCTCTCTCTCTCTCTCTCTCTCTCTCTCTCTCTCTCTCTCTCTCTCTCTCTCTCTCTCTCTCTCTCTCTCTCTCTCTCTCTCTCTCTCTCTCTCTCTCTCTCTCTCTCTCTCTCTCTCTCTCTCTCTCTCTCTGTCTCAGTTTTCTGCCTCTCAAACCGTACTTTAAATTGATCATTTCCCAAACATTGAAGTCCTCAGACCACAGGGCCTGCTATCAGTGGGCTCTTCTGAAGAGCTCAACAGCCAATATTACACATTTCATGACTCTTGACTTGGCTGTGTCTTCCATTGGCAGAACAGCACGCTTCTTTTCAGTTTGTCAAAGTAACTGACAAAATGTAATACACATGGAGAACGTTGCCAAAGATATCCAGCAAAATAACCACGTCCCCTAAGTATGAGTCTGCCGTCGAATGCCGTTTGCCAGTGTTGTACTGCATGGCCACACATGATCCTATATCACACCACAGCTCTATGTTCATATAACAGTACATTGCCAGGGCTATCTGACATATCTGCTGTTTTTGTTTGCCATAGAAGTTACATATGCTCTGATATCCTACTATACAGGATGTGTGCTACTGAATGGATGTGATATTCACATCAACCCTGTGTAAAGGGAAAATATCGCCCAGGGAAAGTATCACTGTCAGAATCTCTATAAGATTGTCCAACTCAGTCCCTAACAGTGATGAGAGAACCTTTTCTATTCTGAGGCAGGGAAACCGTCGGCAGGGAATTGCCATGTTAAGCTATACCTCTTTTTCTGAAGGGAATTCTGTGTAGTCCCCTCCTGGGAGCTCCTAGTCTACGGCAAGACAAAGAGAATGCCTCCATGGAAGGTGTGGGGAAGGGATCCCAACATTTACTCAGACGCAGTAGAAAACCCATCATTCCCAACAATCAGAATGTTAAAGTGGAAGTGATTGAAGTGGTTTGCACATGGGTGCCTTTTGGTGGGAGACCAGTGCGATTTAAATCAGCGGCTCCACTTACTCTCAATTAATATGTAAAGGATGTTAATAAGGCACAGTGAATTATGGGTAAATTAAGCTCCATTTCACTTACTGCTCCAGCTCCTTCTCTCTATACTTGATCTCTTCTTCTTTACCCTCTCCTCTCTTTCTTTCTCCTCTCCTCTTTTTCACTCTCCTCTTCAGAATAAGCATTAGTTCAGTGTCCTTCTCTCCTTGTCTTGGAAGGCTGTAGTGTGTTCTGGCTAGCGCCATAACCAATGAACTAATCAACCTATTATCATTAGCTGACTCAGGTGGGCTTTGTGTTAGGCTGGGACAAAAGCCTGCACACACTACACCCACCCAAGGACCAGACGTGAAGAACGCTAGTAGTAGCTGGTAAATGTTTAGAATGACTGTTTTAATCCCCATGGTTCCTTGTCAGACATTCACATTTAATCAATGGCTGTCGTGTTATAGCATCAGCATTGCTTATTAGCAACATACGTGCCTGGATTCAAAATTCCTTCCTTTGCCCACTATTTCTAAATGTTTGATATTCCTCCCTGCGCTCAATTACATGTAAACCAAGACGCCCTAGGCCTATAGCTCCTCCCTAGATCTGCAGCCAGCAAATCAAATTACAACGTCATTATTTATTCCAGTCTGATTAATCACTTGTTTGAGTGTCCTCTGACTGTCTGTGAACTACTATTGTGACTAAATAGATTCATACAAGATACATTGAGATGCGATGCCGTCATCATCGTCATCACATGATTCCAGTGTAACGGATTAACCATCTCAATCTCTGGAGGGGTTTCATTCTACCAACCCTACGCTGATCATCTTAACACTGCTATGTGGGATTTAAAAGACAGCCTCTCACTGCTTAACTCAGCCACCCCTGGGCTTCTTCACATGATTCAATGTGGGATCATTGGATGTGTCGGTCATACGTGGAGGGAGGAAGGGAGGGATTGAGGAAGGGAGGGAGAAGTACTGGCATTGTGCAGTGTCAAACAATAAGGAAGCTGGGAGTAAAGCTAGCAGGCAGGCAGGCTTGCGTATAGCTGCTCAGTGTAGGTGGCGGACAGCACAGCTCTGCCTCAGCTTGCCTGTTCTGTCTCTGTATGCTGGGCGATGATGTTTGTCTGAAGTCTCTTAGGAAGGGACTGATCAAAGGCAGGGCAGGGGGCCATATGACAGCTCAAGCATTCTCTGAAGCAGTGCACACTGGCCCCCTCTGCTTCTATTGATTTATATCCTTCCCTATATCCTTCTCTCTTGCTGCAGCAGAGGCCTGCCTGCAATAAACCCCTTTCTGTCTTCATTGCTGGTGCAGCATTTGAGTAGTTTGAAAAGTCCACACATGCCTCCAGGACAGTATGCTATACAATAACGCTAAGGCATTTTGTAGTGTGTAGGGTATTGCCCATTGTGTGTGTTGTTAGGCTATTTTTCCTCTGCAGTGCCTGCTGATGTCAAGCCTAGCTTTTTATTGAGGCTGTTTGAAAAGTCTTGATATTGTGCATATATTAGTGTCATGCCATCATATCCTGTCTTTGGCGGTCTTCTCTGCTACCGCACGGCAAGCGGTACCGGAGCGTCATGTCTAGGTCCAAAAGGCTTCTTAACAGCTTCTACCCCAAAGCCATAAGACTCCTGAATAGCTAATCATGGCTACCCAGACTATTTGCATTGCCCCCCCACCCCACCCCAACCCCCACTTGTACGCTGCTGCTACTCTGTTTATTATTTATGCATAGTCACTTTAATAACTCTACCCACATGTACATATTACCTCAACTACCTCTACTAGCCGGTGCCCCCACACATTGACTCTGTACCGGTACCCCCTGTATATAACCTCCCTACTGTTCTTTTATTTTACTGCTGCTCTTTAACCCTCCCGTTGTCCTAGGGTCAAAATGACCCGCCACTGTGTTGAACCAACTTTATTTAATTGTTATATTTTTGGGATCATTTGTGAGAAGGAGTCAGTGAGACTTTAAAGAAAGTATCACTGCCTCCTTCTCGCAAATGATCCAAAAAATATAAAAATTAAATAAAGTTGGTTCAACACAGAGGCGGGTCATTTTGACCCCTAGGACAACGGGAGGGTTAAATATATATATATATATATATATAGATATATATATATATATATAGATATATATATATATATATATATATATATATATATATATATATATATATATATATATATATTTTTTTTCTTAAACTGCATTGTTGGTTAAGGGCTTGTAAGTAAGCATTTCACTGTAATGTCTACACCTGTTGTATTCGGCGCATGTGGCAAATACAATTTGATTTGATTTGATTCCTTTTCCTAACATGACAGCCGTGTGTCTCTCCGTGTGTCATCTCTGATTGGATCTTTGATCTCCCAGGAAATTAAGAAAAATGGATGACACAAGACGACAGCAAGACGAGGTGTCAATTCTCCCCCCCATGGGAATTTCATGGGGATGTTCTTATTGCATCATCTGTACAAACAATGTCGCTGTGCATTCCCCATTCCTCTAATCTTAGTCCTTTATTTTATTTGCTTGTTTGTTTCCTCTGTTTATGGTTTTTGTCGTTATGAATCTGCTTAGTTGTGTAACTTAATGCTCTGTGCCTGTATGGCTCCGTCCCAAATGGCATCTTATTCCCTATACTGTTTAGTGCCCTACTTTTGAACTAGACCTACACTACTGGTCAAAAGTTTTAGAACTCCTACTCATTCAAGGGTTTTTCTTTATTTTTACTATTTTCTAGATTGTATAATAATAGTGAGACATCAAAACGATGAAATAACACATATGGAATCATGTAGTAACCAAAAAAGTGTATATTTTATATTTGAGATTCTTCAAATAGCCACCCTTTGCCTTAATGACAGCTTTGCACACTCTTGGCATTCTCTCAACCAGCTTTATGAGGTAGTCACCTGTAATGCAATTAACTCCAATTGCTCCAGGGGCGTTGGGCAATGGTGACCCTGGCTGTGACCCCAGAGACTGCGTGTCTCAGGGGGAGTTGGGATATGCAAGAAACACATTTCCATTAAACATCCACAAGTGTGTAACAGGACAAATATAAGCAACCCCCAAATTATTATGATGTAATGTGTATTGTGTAGTCCAGGGGTAGGTAACCCTAGTCCTGAATTACTGCAGGCGCTTCATGTTTTTGATTTAACCAACCTGGAAAACCAGGTGTGTTTAATTTAGTAAAACACTGAACTGATCAATTAGCTAAGGGAAAAGTCTAAGTGGAATCTTTGGGATGTGCAACTCTGACATCATCCCATTGAAGTTAAAATGTTAAATGGTTAAGGTAAGGGACATCCGAATGAACCCGCTTAGCATCTACCATTAGCTCAGTTGGTCTGATGCCCAGTTAGGACCAAATTCTTCAGTACCTGCTGCACTTTAGGAACAGTGTTGCCTACTCCTGGTTTGGTCAAAAAGACATGACCCATGCAGGAATTAAACCCACAACCCTGGTGTTGCCAGCACCTTGCTCTAACCCACTGAGCCAGGAACCCCTGATATGTGTCACAGAAATAGTCACTGACGGTTAATGCTGTAAGTGATATAGCATACTAAACCTATTAAACTATACTAGACAAAACCCTAGAGATAGCATGCTCATACAGATTGCATTGTGCATTTTAAACAAGCATGCATAAAACTTGTCTGATGAGATCGACACCATATTTTTCACATTTTCTCCTACTATGAATTATTACTGGGATATCATCACAGCTATATATGAACATTCCCATGCCTATTATCACAGTAACTGTAGATAATCTCCCTTATTGTTTTGTATGGATTTACACAGAAGCTTCTAAGCTTGAACGAGTTATGAAAAAAATACTCTTGATTTTATGCAGACAGCTTAACACGATTCTCATTTCATTTTTTAAAATGATTTTGCTCTAAACACAAACATTTATTTTAGCAGACAATGTAGGGCTATGAGTTGGCTTTTGGTGTTGCCTAGCAACTACTTTTGCCTTTTGCTGTTTATTCTTCTACAAAATAGTCTGCCTTCCAATGACTTCAATGAATGTAATCCACTGTAGCAGCTTTTCTAGATTTGCTAGCAACAAATGCATTTGGCTGCTGAGGAAATGGACAAAAGAGGACCTTTGATTGCTACGAGAACATACACTGAGTGCACAAAACAGCTCTTGCCCTCCGAACAGCGTCAATTCGTCATGGCATGGACTCTACAAGGTGTCAAAAGCGTTCCACAGGGATGCTGGCCCATGTTGACTCCAATGCTTCCCACAGTTGTGTCAAGTTGGCTGGATGTCCTTTGGGGTGGTGGATCATTCTTGATACACACGGGAAACTGTTGCTTTTGAAAAACCCAGCAGCGTTGCAGTTCTTGACACACTCAAACTGGTGCACCTAATAGCTTTCACCTGGATTCACCTGGTCAGTCTAGGTCATGGAAAAAGCAGTTCCTAATGTTTTGCAGACTCTGTGTAAATGCAAATGTGATAATACTGTATATAGTGATGCAGCTGTATTATCATATCGTAAAGATATAGAAAAAAATAATTTATCCTAGTGATGCAAAAGTACTAAAACCTTTTTCTGCCACTGTGAGGGTATATCTCGGGTAGGCTGCGCTCATTAAGGGAAATCGAGCTGCGTTCAAAATGTAATTCACATATTTACAGGCATGTATGAAAAGTGATGTGGGATGATCAATGTTTGTTCGTAGCTGCGATGTCAGTCAGTTTAAAATGCCATCAATAATTTGGAACACGCAGGCTTTCCTATCCCCTCTTCTCAGGGCTATGCAGAAACAGCAATGCTTGTTAAACTGGGGCTATCACACTGGCTGACATCAATGACATACTGCTAGGCTGCAGCTTCGTAGGTCTCCTGTGGAAACTGCTGGAGAGGTGAGGTATGCGTCCCAAATGGCACCCTATTTACTATAAATTGCCCTACTTTTGACCAGGGCAGTAGGGTCAATACACTACTTTTGGGTAGAGCCTAATGGGCCCTGGTAAAAGTAGTGCACTATGAAGGGAATAGGGTGCCATTTGGGACGTAGAAAGGTATTCACGGTCCTGTAAGAAAATAGGTGTGATAACCAGCCCTATAAAGAATGCATCTCAATGCGGTTACACGGCTGCATGAGACACTGTTATGGATTCTGTTTTAACTGAGTCAATGTGGAATTGGTTTCATTTCTAATCTCTTTTCTCTGGTTTATCTCTTATTATTTTAACCGGCAGTGTGATAAACCTTTTGTTGAACTGTAAACTCCAGAGATATTAGCTACCAGGTCAATCTTTTAAAACCTATACAATAGTGGTTGTGCTACTAGCCTACTGCTGACCAGGCGAAGAACCAGAGCAATGTTCAATGAAATCAGGGCGAGGAAAGAGAAACACTTTGTCCTGGTGGAAATCACAATTTAATGACCACCTTTTTTACTTATCTCATTTTTTTTTTTTTTTTTTTTTTTTTTTCACCTTTATTTAACCAGGTAAGCCAGTTGAGAACAGGTTCTCATTTACAACTGCGACCTGGCCAAGATAAAGCAAAGCAGTGCAATAAAAACAACACAGAGTTACATATGGGGTTCATCCCATTCCCATATTCATCATCCCATTTTCAGAGTTTGTTTAAATACCTCTGTGAAAGACTGTAACTCTTAAGAGATATAAATATTAAGATGACGGTATCATATGTGCCCTGGGTATTCTAGTGGTCAGTGCCGCAGCCTATAGCACAAGTCTTTATCTATCTTCTATCTGTCTTTCACACTCATCTATCCAATAAAACATAGAAAATGAAAGAAGACATATATATAAAAAAAAAAGGTTATTAGTATGTCTACTGTGTAGCCTACGTTTGGTTGGGACCAGTGGTCACCCTAATTCCTTGGCATGTGTAGCTGGACTGAGGACTATTTTCTGTGTCATTATAGTGCAGATGTTGGCTCATCTTCAGGCTGCCTGGCGGTGGTGGTGGGGGTGACAT
Source organism: Coregonus clupeaformis (assembly GCF_020615455.1). Lineage (NCBI taxonomy): Eukaryota > Metazoa > Chordata > Actinopteri > Salmoniformes > Salmonidae > Coregonus > Coregonus clupeaformis. Next base: position 9,320,880 of record NC_059196.1, read on the forward strand.
GACATCAGCGTGGTGGTGGCAAGGCTGGGAGGGGGAACCGGTGGGTGTTGACTGCCATGTTTTGATATACCCCTGGCTCCTGGCCAAACCAAACAGGTATCAGCGCTCCAGCTTGCCTGCCATTTATTGGTTGATGAAACTGGAGTTGCAGTAAATGAAATTTAATTCAAGGAATTTCCACACAGCCGAGCAGTGAAATGTTATAGTAAGTCTTGGTGTGTGTGTGTGTGTGTCTGTGTGTGTTTGTGAGCGCGTGTGTCTGTTCGTCTGTCCCTGCGTGTGTGTGTGTGTGTCTGTGTGTGTTTGTGAGCGCGTGTGTCTGTTCGTCTGTCCCTGCGTGTGTGCGTGCGTGCACATCTACTCACTCATGCACATAATGGAAAAATGATATATTCACAAGCCCTAGCCAATAATGTGGAACTAAACAACACTAGCTTTCCTGCTAAAGGGTTAACACATCCTCATGACATTACTATCCTTTCCATCAGGCTTTATTCTTTGTGAGGTATAGAAATCATTGGTTATTGCTGATTGACAATTAATTTTGTCCGAAGAGGTAATGATGGGTGAGTGGTCAGTCAAGCGGGACATTGACAACCAGCGAATAAGTTATGTGTTCAACATTAAATTAAATAGCACAATCATTACTTTTACCAAGAAAATCGATAGTTACCGGAGTGTAACTCCAGTTCTATGAGTGGAGCGGAGCCCCATAGGGGAGCTCTGCTCCTATTGGTTTACCCACTGCCCTAAGGCAGCATCAGCCTGAGACAAAATTATGCACACACCTGCAGCCAATAGGAGTACAGGTGTCAAAATAAATAACAATATGGGGATGAGGTAGTTGGGTGGGCTAATTTCAGATGGGCTGTGTACATGTGCAGTGATCGGTAAGGTGCTCTGACAACTGATGCTTAAAGTTAGTGAGGGAGATAAGAGTCTCCAGCTTCAGAGATTTTTGCAATTTGTTCCAGTCATTGGCAGCAGAGAACTGGAAGGAATGGCGGCCAAAGGAGGTGTTGGCTTTGGGAATGACCAGTGAGATATACCTGCTGGAGCGCAGACTACGGGTGGGTGCTGCTATGGTGACCAATGAGCTAAGATAAGGCAGGGATTTGCCTAGCAGTGATTTATAGATGGCCTGGAGCCAGTGGGTTTGACGACGAACATGTAGTGGGACCAGCCAACAAGAGCGTACAGGACTCAGTGGTGGGTAGTGTATGGGGCTTTGGAGACAAAACGGATGGCACTGTGATAGACTACATCCAATTTGCTGAGTAGAGAGTTGGAGGCTATTTTGTAAATGACATCGCCGAAGTCAAGGATCGGTAGGATAGTCAGTTTTACAAGGGCATGTTTGGCAGCATGAGTGAAGGAGGCTTTGTTGCGAAATAGGAAGCCGATTCTAGATGTAACTTTGGATTGGAGATTCTTAATGTGAGTCTGGAAGGAGAGTTTACAGTCTAACCAGACACCTAGGTATTTGTAGTTGTCCACATACTCTAGGTCAGACCCGTCGAGAGTGGTGATTCTAGTCGGGTGGGCGGGTGCCAGCACAAAGCCAATGAGACAGACGCTGTTTTGAAAGTGGTCTACCTAGTGCAGCTGCACTGTGACACACAAACAGCTGAGGCGATGACCTAATCGCTGCTGTGCGCTCAACGTAACACGCCAAAGCGCGCACTGGGCACAGGCGATGGAGCCTTTCCTCACTCCTCTCCCCATGAGGAGGGTGTCACGATCGTCAGGGAGAGACCAATGCGCAGCGTGTTGAACGAACATGGTGAACTTTATTATCTTTAGTGATAATTGATACAATACACAAAACAAGAAACGACTCGTGAAGTCCACGGTAACAATGACCGAACACGGAACAAGAACCCACAAACACAAAGGGAAAACAGACAGTTTAAATATGGCTCCCAATCAGAGACAACCAGCCAACAGCTGACACTCGTTGCCTCTGATTGGGAGTCACTCAGGCCAACATAGAAATACACAACCTAGACCTCCCAACATAGAAACAGAACACATAGAATGAACACACCCTGGCTCAACATATAGAGTCCCAGAGCCAGGGTGTGACAGAGGGGGAGAAAAAGCCCACAGCTCCACGGTCTGTGATCTATATGAGCTCTTAATAACCTTCGGCACAAATGCCGGGTTAGGACGTAACACCGCTCTGCTCAGATCGCCATTAATGGCAAGGCAGTCGGGTCTCGTCGAAAGAGCACACAAATCACTAACACGCTACAAGCAGTAGTCAAAGCGAGCAACAGTGCCGTCTTCATGGACAGCATCTAGAGGGGTATTTGATTCAATGGCGATTTACATAGCACTTCGAGTACCAAAGCCAAATCCCACTGAGGAAGCGTGGCTCTAGGCATTGGCCTAAGCCGCCGCGTTCCTAATAAGAAACGTTTCACTAGAGGGTGGCTGAAGACAGTGTCTCTGCCGAACCCCTTGTGACAAGCTGAAATCGCCGCTGCAAACACCTTAATGGTGGCGGGCGATCGCTGCTTATCAAATATAAACTGCAGGAAAGAGAGAACACTCTCAACCTGACAGCTCATGGGGTCTACATTCTCTGTGACGCACCATTGTGAAAAAACATTCCATTTACTGGCATACACCCTGAAAGTGGAACTGGCACGTTTAACCCTGTATGGTCCTGATTACTGAATCAGATAACCCACGGCGCTCTAGCCTGTCCCTCTCAGGACAGCCTTCAGTGGTTGGCCGATTAAGGGCAATCGCCCTATCGAGCCTCCCGCCTGAGACAACGCGTCCCGTCGATGTGGAATTGGCCAAGGTGGCGCAATCAACATCTGACTCATCTCCGCAAACCATGGAGCCCCTGAGCGATCAGGGGCTACCAATATTATTGACAGCCCGCCTGATCTCACCCTGGCTAACAGTGGGAGAATGCAGGACAGCGGAGGGAATGCATACAGAAGAACTCTCGGCCACGGATGGTGCGCGAACGCGTCCCTTCCTAGTGGCGGTTCGTCCTGTTCCCTCTGAGAGAACCATAGGGGACAATGCGCGTTCACGCGTGACGCGAATAAGTCCACCTCGGCTCTCCTGAACTGTTCCCAAATTTGGAGAACAATGTCCGGATGCAGACGCCACTCGTCGTCTCGGGGACCCCCTCGAGACATGAGTTGTGCTCCTACGTTCAAGTAGCCCGGAATGTGTGCTGCTCTCAATGAGCGAAGGTGCTCGTGAGCCCACAGCCACAATTCCTCTGCCGCCCGATGGAGAGCAGGAGACCTGACTCCTCCCTGTCGATTTATGTAGGCTACTGTGGTCCGGTTGTCTGACCAGACCAGCACATCGCGACCCTGAATGGTAGACGTGAAGTGGGTCAGAATCAGTCGAACTGTTTCCAACTCCAAGAGGTTGATGTGGCGACTCGAAAGAGGCCACACCCCTCCTATCGCTTGGGTCTGACATGTCCCTCCCCATCCAGTCAGAGAGGCATCTGTAAACACTGGAATGTAGGAGGACACTTTGCCTATTGGGACTCTGTGCGTGAGAACACGCGGGTCTCTCCAATAGTTCAGATCTGCACTGAGCGAGAGGGGAACCACCACCAACCGATGACGTTGACGCACTGGGTCTAGTCTTAGTTGGGCGAACCATCGCTGCATCCTGCGCATGTGCAGGAGTCCCAGCGGAACCACGACGTGGGCTGACGACATGAGACCCAAGAGTGACATGACTGACAGCGCCGTTACCGTGTGATTCGGACTACACTTTCTCAGGGCTAGCAACAAGGCTACCCTTCGAGGGTCCGAAATTTGAGCCCTCATCATTACAGTGTCTAGCTGTATCCCCAGGTAGACAATCTGATGACTGGGCCAGGGCGCGCTCTTTTTCCAATTCACAGCGAACCCCAGACGTGTGAGATGAATCACTGTCTGTGTCTTGTGAGTGAACGCCAGCTCTGCTGACGGGGCGAGAACCAGTAGGTCGTCTAGGTAGGCTAGTAGCCTTATTCCCTGACGACGCAACGGTTCCAATGCCGCCTCTACACACTTGGAAAATGTGCGAGGTGCCAGGGCGTACCCGAATGGCATCCTCGTGTATTCATACGCCACCCCTTGAAAGGCTAATCGCAGAAACTTTCTGTGACGCGGCTGCACCGGCACATGAAAGTACGCGTCCTTTAGGTCTATGCTTGTACAAAAGTCTCCTTTCTGGACACATTCCAGTAGATGTTTTGTTGTGAGCATTCGGAAGGGCCGTTTGGTTACGCTCTCGTTGAGAATGCGTAAATCCAATATCGGCCTCATTCCCCCCGTCTTTTTGGGCACCAGGAAATAGGGCGAATATAGCCCTTTGTTCCTTTGCTCCTGTGGAACTACTGTGACCGCCTCCTTCGCCAAAAGTTCCGTAATCTCTGATACCAGAGCGGCCACTTTTTCGGGCATTTTCATCACCGTCTCCACCACTCCCCTGAATGGGGGCGGGGTCCGATGGAATTGGATGGCATAACCCTTCTGCAATGTCTGGTCTAGCCAGCGTGAGAGGGTACAGCTTCGCCGCCACTCCCAGCAATGCAGAGAAAGCGGGTGAGCGCGAAGCTGTGGTTCATTCAGTAGGAAGGACCTGTATTCCTCGATTGCCCTTGCCGCCGCTGTTCCCCAACACTGAGGTGGTGGAACAACCCAAGGCGGGCCTCCCATGAAAGGGAGAGGAAACATCAGCGCGTTCTGAGAGAAACGGGAGTGCCAATACGTTGGTTAAACCCGTAACCGTAGTATTCCGGCCCTCCGTGAACGCAGTGCGGGTCTGAACTGCACTGACCGAGGCTATAGCCTGCGACAGAGCACCATCCCCAGAAAGCGGTTGCGTCATCATTCCAGTATCTGGCTGTGACTGCAGTCCGCTATGAGAGCCCTTCACTACAGTACTCCTAGGAGTCTGTAATGTGAGGTCTCTATAAGGTAACACAAGGTGGTGCTTGATACCTTTTTAACATTCACCTCCTGTGTGTGCTCAGCTCTGCACCCCTGGTGGGCTGAGCTACACTCAGCGTGGTGAGCATCAGCGCGTTCTGAGAGAAACGGGGGCGCCGATACGTTGGTTAAACCCGTAACCGTAGTATTCCGGCCCTCCGTGAACGCAGCACGGGTCTGAACTGTACTGACAGAGGCCTTAGCCTGAGACAGTGCGCCATCCCCGAAAAGTGGTTGCGTCATCAATCAATCAATCAATCAATTTTATTTTATATAGCCCTTCTTACATCAGCTAATATCTCGAAGTGCTGTACAGAAACCCAGCCTAAAACCCCAAACAGCTAGTAATGCAGGTGTAGAAGCACGGTGGCTAGGAAAAACTCCCTAGAAAGGCAAAACCTAGGAAGAAACCTAGAGAGGAACCAGGCTATGAGGGGTGGCCAGTCCTCTTCTGGCTGTGCCGGGTGGAGATTATAACAGAACCATGCCAAGATGTTCAAAAATGTTCATAAGTGACAAGCATGGTCAAATAATAATCAGGAATAAATCTCAGTTGGCTTTTCATAGCCGATCATTAGAGTTTAAAACAGCAGGTCTGGGACAGGTAGGGGTTCCATAACCGCAGGCAGAACAGTTTAAACTGGAATAGCAGCAAGGCCAGGCGGACTGGGGACAGCAAGGAGTCACCACGGCCGGTAGTCCCGACGTATGGTCCTAGGGCTCAGGTCTCTCAGTTGGCTTTTCATAGCCGATCATTTAGAGTTGAAAACAGCAGGTCTGGGACAGGTAGGGGTTTCGTAGCCGCAGGCAGAACAGTTGAAACTGGAATAGCAGCAAGGCCAGGCGGACTGGGGACAGCAAGGTGTCATCATGCCCGGTAGTCCTGACGTATGGTCCTAGGGCTCAGGTTCTCAGAGAGAAAGAGAGAACGAGAGAATTAGAGAGAGCATACTTAAATTCACACAGGACACTGGATAAGACAGGAGAAGTACTCCAGGTATAACCAACTAACCCCAGCCCCCGACACATAAACTACTGCAGCATAAATACTGGAGGCTGAGACAGGAGCGGTCCGAGACACTGTGGCCCCATCCGAAGAAACCCCCGGACAGGGCCAAACAGGAAGGATATAACCCCACCCACTCCGCCAAAGCACAGCCCCCGCACCACTAGAGGGATATCCCCAACCACCAACTTACAATCCTGAGACAAGGCCGAGTATAGCCCACAGAGGTCTCCACCACAGCACAAACCAAGGGGGGCGCCAACCCAGACAGGAAGATCACGTCAGTAACTCAACCCACTCAAGTGACGCACCCCTCCCAGGGACGGCATGAAAGAGCACCAGCAAGCCAGTGACTCAGCCCCTGCAACAGGGTTAGAGGCAGAGAACCCCAGTGGAGGGGGAACCGGCCCGGCAGAGACAGCAAGGGCTGTTCGTTGCTCCAGCCTTTCCGTTCACCTTCACACTCCTGGGCCAGACTACACTCAATCATATGACCTACTGAAGAGATAAGTCTTCAGTAAAGACTTAAAGGTTGAGACCGAGTCTGCGTCTCTCACATGGGTAGGCAGACTGTTCCATAAAAATGGAGATCTATAGGAGAAAGCCCTGCCTCCCGCTGTTTGCTTAGAAATTCTAGGGACAATTAGGAGGCCTGCGTCTTGTGACCGTAGCGTACGTATTGGTATGTACGGCAGGACCAACTCGGAAAGATAGGTAGGAGCAAGCCCATGTAACGCTTTATAGGTTAACAGTAAAACCTTGAAATCAGCCCTTGCCTTAACAGGAAGCCAGTGTAGGGAAGCTAGCACTGGAGTAATATGATCAAATTTCTTGGTTCTAGTCAGGATTCTAGCAGCCGTATTTAGCACTAACTGAAGTTTATTTAGTGCTTTATCCGGTAGCTTGGAAAATAGAGCATTGCAGTAGTCTAATCTAGAAGTAACAAATGCATGGATTAATTTTTCTGCATCATTTTTGGACAGAACATTTCTGATTTTTGCAATGTTACGTAGATGGAAAAAAGCTGTCCTTGAAACAGTCTTGATATGTTCGTCAAAAGAGAGATCAGGGTCAAGAGTAACGCCTAGGTCCTTCACAGTTTTATTTGAGACGACTTTACAACCATCAAGATGAATTGTCAGATTTAACAGAAGATCTCTTTGTTTCTTGGGACCTAGAACAAGCATCTCTGTTTTGTCCGAGTTTAAAAGTAAAAAGTTTTCAGCCATCCACTTCCTTATGTCTGAAACACAGGCTTCTAGCGAGGGCAATTTTGGGGCTTCACCATGCTTCATTGAAATGTACAGCTGTGTGTCATCCGCATAGCAGTGAAAGTTAACATTATGTTTTCGAATAACATCCCCAAGAGGTAAAATATATAGTGAAAACAATAGTGGTCCTAAAACGGAACCTTGGGGAACACCGAAATGTACAGTTGATTTGTCGGAGGACAGACCATTCACAGAGACAAACTGATATCTTTCCGACAGGTAGGATCTAAACCAGGCCAGAACTTGTCCGTGTAGACCAATTTGGGTTTCCAGTCTCTCCAAAAGAATGTGGTGATCGATGGTGTCAAAGGCAGCACTAAGGTCTAGTAGCACGAGGACAGATGCAGAGCCTCGGTCTGACGCCATTAAAAGGTCATTTACCACCTTCACAAGTGCAGTCTCAGTGCTATGATGGGGTCTAAAACCAGACTGAAGCATTTCGTATACATTGTTTGTCTTCAGAAAGGCAGTGAGTTGCTGCGCAACAGCTTTTTCTAAAATTTTTGAGAGGAATGGAAGATTCGATATAGGCCGATAGTTTTTTATATTTTCCGGGTCAAGGTTTGGCTTTTTCAAGAGAGGCTTTATCACTGCCACTTTTAGTGAGTTTGGTACACATCCGGTGGATAGAGAGCTGTTTATTATGTTCAACATAGGAGGGCCAAGCACAGGAAGCAGCTCCTTCAGCAGTTTAGTAGGAATAGGATCCAGTATGCAGCTTGAAGGTTTAGAGGCCATGATTATTTTCATCATTGTGTCAAGAGATATAGTACTAAAACACTTAAGTGTCTCTCCCGATCCCAGGCCCTCGCAGAGCTGTGCAGATCCAGGACAGCTAAGCCCTGGAGGAATACGCAGATTCAAAGAGGAGTCCGTAATTTGCTTTCTAATGGTCATGATCTTTTCCTCAAAGAAGTTCATGAATTTATCACTGCTGAAGTGAAAACCATCCTCTCTTGGGGAATGCTGCTTTTTAGTTAGCTTTGCAACAGTATCAAAAAGAAATTTTGGATTGTTCTTATTTTCCTCGATTAATTTGGAAAAGTAGGATGATCGAGCAGCAGTGAGGGCTCTTCGGTACTGCACGGTACTGTCTTTCCAAGCTAGTCGGAAGACTTCCAGTTTGGTGTGGCGCCATTTCCGTTCCAATTTCCTGGAAGCTTGCTTCAAAGCTCGGGTATTTTCTGTATACCAGGGAGCTAGTTTCTTATGACAAATGTTTTTCGTTTTTAGGGGTGCAACTGCATCTAGGGTATTGCGCAAGGTTAAATTGAGTTCCTCAGTTAAGTGGTTAACTGATTTTTGTCCTCTGACGTCCTTGGGTAGTCATCCTGCCATTATCTGACTGAGACTGCAGCCTGCTATGTGAAACACTCACTACAGCACTCCTAGGAGTCTGTGAAGTGAGTTCTTTATGAGGTAATACAAGGCGGAGCCTTGATACCTTTCTTATACCTACCCTATGTGTGCGCTCAGCAACGCACCCCTGGTGGCTGAGCGGCACTCAGAGTGGTAGGAGAGAGAGAGAGAGGGAGTGAGGTAGGGCGAACGCTCTCGGATGTATTATGGAAAAGGGGCTATTTTTTGACAAAGTCAGGTGGAGCCAACTCTTTATTGCATATAACATCAACAACAACATTCTCACCCATCCCCTCAACCGAAGGGTGGGGGGGAATAGCGGGCACATTCGACACTGTCGTTGCGCCATCTTATATCCTCTCCCCCGCGTCCCGTCATGTGCGCCGTCTCTTGTGGCCGCCCTTAGGCAGCTAGGTTGACGTTCTGACGACTTCCCTCGCCGGCTGCGTCATCCCACCGTAGCTGCTGGGGGGGCGGGGCCCACTGTCCTGCTGCTTGTAGCCGCCGTCTGGCGCCGGGCACGACGCCTCGCAGTAGAACCTGGTCTAATCTGGGCGGTGGAGGTGGACGGCTTCTTGGTCACAGGGCCTAACCTCCCTGCCAGTGGCAGGTGTCTGGCCAGCTGCTTCCTCTCCTCGTCAAGTTTAGAGAAACGCTCCGTCGCCTCCTTGACGGCGACTCCGAAGAGTCCGTCGTCAGACAGGGGGGCGTTCAAAAGCGATGCTCTGTCTGCTTCCTTCATGGTTGTCAGTGACAACCACAGATGTCTTTCCGTGACCACCGAAGTGGCCATGGACCTCCCCGCACAGACAGCCGAAGCCTGAGTTAGGTGGAGAATAGCGGCAGAAATTCTGGACGCCTCCTCCACCTCCTCCCTGTCCAGCTCGGTCTTACCCGTGGTTAAACGGGACAGAGCGGCCGCTAGGAGGGCAATATTATTTGCTGCTGCTACAGCTTGGGCTCCCAACGTAAAGGACTTCTCTACCAGCTGCGCTGTGAGGCGGTCCTTTTGCATCGGCAAGGTGGCTTTTTTAGAAGAGGGCCAGGGACTCAAACCCGGCACGAGATACGCAGCCAGGGCGCACTCTAGCCTCGGGATTCCCTTAGCGAAGCCCTGCTGCCTTCCTTCCACTCTGGTGAATGGGAGGTACGACTTGGCCGGCGAACGCGCCGCCAGAGGTGCCTCCCATGAGCCCTCGACGTACTTTGCCAGTGAGGGCATTGCTGGAACCAAAGGCTCTGCCGCCCTCCTTGGCCGAGAATAGGGGCCGCCCTCCATCATATCCACTTCCGGTGCAGAGGGAATGGGGGGCAGCGCTATCTCCAAGCGTCGAGCAGCCCTCTCAATGAGTCCAGGAAAATACGAACACAGAGAGGCTGCAGCGAAGGACAGGGCTACTGATCTCTCAGAGCCCGTGTCGTCATCGCCCAGGGAACGCCAAGGGAAAGGGGGGCTTGAATGTGTGGGTCAGAGGGTCGGATTGTTCCATTGGAATATCCGTCTCTTCCCCATAATCCCAGTGTTCTCCTGAATCTGCGCCATCTGATGATGCCTCTGAAGCAGAGGCTAGCACCGACAGCACGTCCTCTAGAGGAATATCCTCCCCTAAAAAACGCCCAGCGCTGCTTCCTCTCCTTTAAAGAAAGGAGGGCACAGCTGGTGCAATTAGGGGGATTGCTGATGCCCTCCTTGCTTGCTGTGAGCCCAAACACACGAAACATAAGTCGTGTGAGTCCACAGCCGTCATGGAGGAGCATCAGCATTGAGCTCTGAAAAGAGCTTTTGGGGGTGGAAAATCTCCTGGTGTGCTCATTCTAGGACGACGTCGATGACTGGCAAATCCGACGGCTTATCTCGTCCTGAGTCTTCTTCTCTTCGTCTCTTCTTGGCTCTTCAGTCTAGTCCAGTCGCTGAAGATAAAGGGTGGCTGATTGAGGGGAGGCATCCCCTCTTATAGGGACACCTGTACTCCTATTGGCTGCAGGTGTGTGCATAATTTTGTCTCAGGCTGATGCTGCCTTAGGGCAGTGGGTAAACTAATAGGAGCAGAGCTCCCCAATGGGGCGGAGCTCCACGATATAGAACTAATTATTATGATATTTAGCTTTTATCCAAAGCGACTTAGTTATGTGTGCATACATTTTTCATATATGTGGCCCCAATAGGAATAGAACTCACAACCCTTGACGGTGCAAGCATAATGCTCTACCAACTGAGCCACACAGGACCCCCAAATCAATAGCAGTGGGATTTCCATTGGGAATAGCTCAGGCTGTAACAATGCTGCATCCCAAATGTAGTGCACTACTTTTGACCAGGGCCCTTAGGGGAAATCTCAGTTCTTGGTCAAAAGTAGTGCACTATATATGGAATGTCATTTGGGACTCAATATTCTTGTTCGCAGTGGAGAAGATAAGAAGACGTGGCTCTCATTGTAAAATGACTGCCTCATCGTCACTTTTTCTTTGACAAAGAGCCCACTGCTGCTCGATATGGTGTGGACTAGCTCTCTGCTAATGACTCTTCCCCTTTAGGCTGTATGTGTTGTGTTTTGCTGCAGCGATAGTTTCTCTTGTATCCATAAACATTTGCCTTGGGCCTCGCTTTCTCACTTTTTCTCATCACTTCACAGAATCTTGTATGGATATTGTGTCCATTTTTTAGTTATTTATTCTGAAATAACAGTGCCTAGAGCACATCCACATAATCACAAAATGAAGTTGCATCCCAAATGGCACCCTATTCCCTATATACTGCAGTACTTTTGACCAGTGCCCTATGGGCCCTGGTCAAAAGTAGTGCACTATATAGGGAATAGGTTGTCATTTGAGACTCATCCATAGAGAGAATCAAAGGAAAGAAGTGGTCCAATCATGAACACAGTCAAGAACATGGCAGGGTTGTCTTGTGTTATCCCTGCACATCCCCTCAAAGGCCTGGAAGAGAGGGCCCCACTGGGGAGAGGCCAGAGGGGATTCAAAGACAGCCCTCGTTACAGAGGTCCGGAGCTGGAAGACGACCCTTAAGCCTTTCTAGAACAACCAGCTCTCCTTCTCCTGCCATGAAAAACCTCCCCACACCTCTTTGACAGGCCTGGCTTTCCCCGACTCTCTGATCTACCTGCACGTCTCGTTCCCTCACACACAGAACCACAAATTACACTCTAATCTCTGCTGGCCTCTGCCCTCCTCATTACCTGCTCGCGAGCCATTGTCTCTCAGACTGTGAGACACGGTCACAGCATTCTGGTAGTTGGTAGTCTCACCCTCCCTTTACCTTGGAATGAGGCTGCTCAGAGGAGTGGGAGTGATGATACTCAGGCGCTCACACACAGACAGACACGTATGCAAGCACACACACACAGACTTTTATGTAGGCACGCATGCACACACACGCTTTGTATGCAGGCACACACACACCACAGACTCCCCCACTCCCATCCGCACACACATGGCCTCTCCGCCTCTCCTCAGAGGAGCAGCAGGGAACCCTTGTGTAATTAACATGCGTTCATTCATGAACTCCCACAGATTAGGATGATCTCCAAAATTCAATAAACCAAAGGCTGAAAAGAGAGAGTGCTATACCAGAGGGTTGCTACACTTATTTACTTTCAGGCAGTGTATTATTTTTCATGAATGCATGCGCAACCCATGTTAGAACATATTCTAAAAAGGCTCCTAGGTCCATTACAAATTTGACTTTCATATTTTTGGGCTGTTACATCAATTTACCTTTAAAACTGGTATGAGCGTAGGCAAAGTACTTAGCTAGAACCTGGCCAGATTTCAGCTACAAGGTGTTAAACTACAGAATACTTTACTTTACCAATTCTATTTTACATTTGAGTCATTTAGCAGATGGTCTTATCCAGAGCGACTTACAGTTAGTGATTAATCTCCAGTACATTTAGCACAGTTCCTGCGACAGACTAGCGTCCAGGGGGTCTACATGTACATGAAGCTGCCTCATGCTACAGAAACAGGATATTGGCCCATTGGGCAGGAGCCTATCTGGTTCGGACAAAGCTACTTACAACTACTACTGCAACTACTACTACATTTAGCACAGTATAGTAGCATCCATTGTGCCCATAAAAAAAGTGGTTGACTGTCCAAAACCCGCAGCGTCCATTGGAGCAGACCCATCCTCTCCAGAGGAAAACAGCAACCTTCAGTAAATGTGATACAAAGCAACAAAAACAGGCGGTGCCAGAGTTGGCAGCGAAACGACCACAGGGAGTTGTATTTCCATTCTATAGCAGAACATTTTGATTGAGGATGCCTGGTAAGGTTTAGCGCCATGTTTGTACATCGGCCATAAAAACAACAGGTGAACACAGAGTGGTGTAAACTCCAGTTTAAACGACGCAGGAAGAGTTACGAAGGGTGCTCTATAATCCATCATGTGTTCTTCCTCACCACCTGGTGTGGGTGGGTGCCATGTTTCATCTCCACAACAGTGTATATGGATCTCAGGCAGAATAGTGTATCGTGTATTGGGATTTCAGTGCTTAATTTGAGCCGGATCCTGCCAGAACAGGATTTGGCACCTCTCCGTTTTGGACTGTTTCATTCTGGAACCTATTTGTGGCATGAATTTTTTTATCCACTTTTTGCGATCAAAGTTCATGCGAGTTGCCTCTTCGTTAATTCTCCCCCCCCCCCAAAAAAAAAATAACGTTATGTAAAAAAGTAGATAAGAGCATCTGCTAAATGACTAAAATGTAATAATAAGCCATTTAGCAGATGCTTTTATCCAAAGCGACTTACAGTCATGTTCGCATACGTTTTTACGTATGGGTGGTCCCGGGGATCGAACCCACTACCCTGGCGTTACAAGCGCCATGCTCTACCAATTGAGCTACAGAGGACCACCCTGTAAAATGTTGATTTGGGTTGATTCGGGTTGGGCCGGCCCGGGCTTATGGTTTGCGCAACATTGTAACCTATGTTTGAGACCAACGCGTGGCATTGTGAGAAGCGTGCCTGTATCTCTCACAGAACTAGAATGAGATTCACTTTATATGATCTCTCTCCCTCTCTCTGCTCAGATAGACATGAGCCTGCCACTCTTATCCCTCCAGCGTTGCACTTCATAATTGATTTCCTTATAGAATCATAGCCGAGCAAAGGGTTCTGGAGGAGCTGCAGCACCTCTGATAAATTGAAATACATTTGCCAAAGTTATTGAATTACTGCTGTCTGTTCAGAAATAAATTAAATAATTCAGAATAGCCTACTACCCGCGATTGTATTTGAAATATATTGCGAAAGGCCTGTTTTGTCTGCATGCTTTTCACTGACAGATTTGCAACGCGTTCCCGACTGTAGGATACCCAAATATTTGATAAACTTCCAAATATTGTTTTACAAAGTAGATGATGGGCTTTTGGCACGAACGCATCGGCCATCACCGGCGAGTGAGCTGCGCATCATTGGGTGAGTCAGTGAAATTGGAAAGCATTTTTAGGACTATAATTTCATCCTCATATTGTACCTACAACATGTCTCCACACACGTAGGCCTAGGCTATTGATGGATTCAAGACAAGGTCGTTTTTATTGATCTCAGATTCTCAGTTTGTCAGTGTCAAAGTAGCCTGTCATTTCAATAATTTGTGTGGTATTAAAAAAGATTATGCCAAAGTCTCCAGTCATGTGAAATTATGTAGAATTGCATGAAATACGTTTATAAAAGGCCACATTTTTCATGGACCCTAGACTACTAAAAATGTTCCCAATGTGTGCAACTTCTGTAAGTGCTTCTACTCTACTGCTCTATGCTATTACGCAAATGTGATGAAATGCTTTATTATAAAGTGTTATTTTTTCTTCTAATGCGTTCCGGTACCTCCCGAGGTCACTCCCCTCTCACGCTCACATTTAGTTCCTGAACCTTCCAATTTACAAATTAATCACTGGTTCTCATAGAGAACTGAATTGTATTCTGGGAGGTTGACCCCTCCCTACCCAAAACAGATTCAATTTCCTGGAGCGGGTGCCAGGATCCTCTACACAAGTGTATATTGTATAGGCGTCTATTTATAGGGATCTGAGGAGGAGGAAAGCTGAGTTGCATTCTGGGTGGTTAAACCCCCTAGAGCCGATATCCGTGCCTCAGTGGAAATCAAATTAGCATAATGCAAAAATGCCCATAGAAATCTGTCAGTTTAAGCTAGAGATCTCTTTTTTGAATTGGATGCATCTCAATCCACCACATCCGCCGATGTCACACTTCTGCATCTGCGGTGAAAGGTGACAGAGCTAGAGTGGTGTTTGTCAGACCATGAGACATCCTGAAAATCGGTCTTCTCACAAAAATCGGCCTTCTCACTAGTCTGTAGCGTCCGAACGGTTTGGCCTACAAACTATTATGGAAAGATGAGGCTCTCACAAACACGTAGGTGTTGGTTGTTTTTCTCTAGGACGCCCACAGACCTCACAAGACTACTAGTACCAGTTGAAAAAATGTATGTAAGTACACTGACCAAAAATATAAACGCAAAAAGTGTTGGTCCCATGTTTCATGAACTTAAATAAAAGATCCCAGAAATGTTCCATACGCACATAAAGCTTAATTCTCTCAAATTTTGGGAGTGTGCAATTGGCATAATGACTGCAGGAATGTCAACCAGAGCTGAATGTTCATTTCTCTACCATAAGCCGCCTCAAATGTCATTTCAGAGAATTTGGCAGTACGTCCAACCGGCCTCACAACCGCAGACCACGTGTAACTACGCCAGCCCAGGACCTCCACATCCGGCTTCTTCACCTGTGTCATCGTCTGAGACCAGCCACCTGGACAGCTGATGAAACTGTGGGTTTACACAACCGAAGAATTTCTATACAAACTGTACACAATTCCTGGAAGCTTAACATTTCCCAGTTCTTCCATGACCTGCATACTCACCAGACTTGTCACCCATTGAGCATGTTTGTGATGCTCTGGATCTACATGTACGACAGCATGTTCCAGTTCCCACCAATATCCAGCTACTTAGCACAGCCATTGAAGAGGAGTGGGACAACATTCCACAGGCCACAATCAACAGCCTGATCAACTCTATGTGAAGGAGATGTGTCGCGCTACATGAGGCAAATGGTGGTCAAACCAGATACTGACTGGTTTTCTGATCCACGCCCCTACTCTTTTTTAAAATATATCTTTGACCAACAGATTCATGTCTGTATTCCGAGTCATGTGAAATCCATAGAGTTTATTTCAATTGACTGATTTCCTTATATGAACTGTAACTGTTTCATGTTGCGTTTATATATTTGTTCAGTGTATACAGTGGGGAGAACAAGTATTTGATACACTGCCGATTTTGCAGGTTTTCCTACTTACAAAGCATGTAGAGGTCTGTAATTTTTATCATAGATACACTTCAACTGTGAGAGACGGAATCTAAAACAAAAATCCAGAAAATCACATTGTATGATTTTAAAGTAATTAATTTGCATTTTATTGCATGACATAAGTATTTGAGACATCAGAAAAGCAGAACTTAATATTTGGTACAGAAACCTTTGTTTGCAATTACAGAGATCATAAGTTTCCTGTAGGTCTTGACCAGGTTTGCACACACTGCAGCAGGGATTTTGGCCCACTCCTGCATACAGACCATCTCCAGATCCTTCTGGTTTCGGGGCTGTCGCTGGGCAATACAGACTTTCAGCTCCCTCCAAAGATGTTCTATTGGGTTCAGGCTAGGCTAGGCCACTCCAGGACCTTGAGATGCTTCTTACGGAGCCACTCCTTAGTTGCCCTGGCTGTGTGTTTCGGGTCGTTGTCATGCTGGAAGACCCAGCCACGACCCATCTTCAGTGCTCTTACTGAGGGAAGGAGGTTGTTGGCCAAGATCTTGCGATACATGGCCCCATCCATCCTCCCCTCAATACGGTGCAGTCGTCCTGTCCCCTTTGCAGAAAAGCATCCCCAAAGAATGATGTTTCCACCTCCATGCTTCACGGTTGGGATGGTGTTCTTGGGGTTGTGCTCATCCTTCTTCTTCCTCCAAACAAAGCTCTATTTTTGTCTCATCAGACCACATGACCTTCTCCCATTCCTCCTCTGGATCATCCAGATGGTCATTGGCAAACTTCAGATGGGCCTGGACATGCGCTGGCTTGAGCAGGGGGACCTTGCGTGCGCTGCAGGATTTTAATCCATGACGGCGTAATGTGTTACTAATGGTTTTCTTTTGAGACTGTGGTCCCAGCTCTCTTCAGGTCATTGACCAGGTCCTGCCGTGTAGTTCTGGGCTGATCCCTCACCTTCCTCATGATCATTGATGCCCCACGAGGTGAGATCTTGCATGGAGCCCCAGACCGAGGGTGATTGACCGTCATCTTGAACTTCTTCCATTTTCTAATAATTGCGCCAACAGTTGTTGCCTTCTCACCAAGCTGCTTGCCTATTGTCCTGTAGCCCATCCCAGCCTTGTGCAGGTCTACAATTTTATCCCGGATGTCCTTACACAGCTCTCTGGTCTTGGCCATTGTGGAGAGGTTGGAGTCTGTTTGATAGAGTGTGTGGACAGGTGTCTTTTATACAGGTAACGAGTTCAAACAGGTGCAGTTAATACAGGTAATGAGTGGAGAACAGGAGGGCTTCTTAAAGAAAAACTAACAGGTCTGTGAGAGCCGGAATTCTTACTGGTTGGTAGGTGATCAAATACTTATGTCATGCAATAAAATGCAAATTAATGCCAGAGCAGCGAATAGCTTTGACTGGGCTGAGCGGGAACTGTGCTTCCGTAGAGTTAGGGGGGATAGCAGGACAGAGGTGGATGAACGTAGTGCCCTCGTTTGGGTGTAGGGTCTGATCAGAGCCTGAAGGTAAGGAGGTGCCGTTCCCCTCACAGCTCCGTAGGCAGGCACCATGGTTTTGTAGTAGATGTGAGCTTCAACTGGAAGCCAGTGGAGTGTGCGGAGGAGCGGGGTGACATGAGAGAACTTGGGAAGGTTGAACACCAGACGGGCTGCAGCGTTCTGGATAAGTTGTAGGGGTTTAATGGCACAGCCAATAGCGAGTTGCAGTAATCCAGACGGGAGATGACAAGTGCCTGGATTAGGACCTGTGCCGCTTTCTGTGTAAGGTAGGATCGTACTCTGTGAATGTTGTAGCGCATGAACCTGCAGGATCGGTTCACCGCTTTGATGTTAGCGGAGAACGACAGGGTGTTGTCCAGGGTCACGCCAAGGTTCTTTGCACTATGGGAGGAGGACACAATGGAGTTGTCAACCGTGATGGCGAGATCATGGAGCGGGCAGTCCTTCCCCGGGAGGAAGTGCAGCTCCGTCTTGCTGAGGTTCAGCTTGAGGTGGTGATCCGACATCCACACTGATATGTCTGCCAGACATACAGAGATGCGTTTCGCCACCTGGTTATCAGAAGGGGGAAAGGAGAAAATTAATTGTGTGTCATCTGCGTAGCAATGATAGGAGAGACCATGTGAGGATATGACAGAGCCAAGTGACTTGGTGTATAGACAGAATAGGAGAGGGCCTAGAACTGAGCCCTGGGGGAAACCAGTGGTGCGAGCACGTGGTGCAGAGACAGATTCTCGCCACGCCACCTGGTAGGAGCGACCTGTCAGGTAGGACGCAATCCAAGAGTGAGCAGCGCCGGAGATGCCCAACTCGGAGAGGGTGGAGAGGAGGATCTGATGTTTTACAGTATCAAAGGCAGCAGATAGGTCTAGAAGGATAAGAGCAGAGGAGAGAGAGTTAGCTTTAGCAGTGCGGAGAGCCTCCGTGACACAGAGAAGAGCAGTCTCAGTTGAATGACCAGTCTTGAAACCTGACTGGTTTAGATCAAGAAGGTAATTCTGAGAGAGATAGCAGGAGAGTTGACTTAAAATGCAAATCAATTTATAACATTTTTGACATGCGTTTTTCTGGATTTTTTTGTTGTTATTCTGTCTCTCACTGTTCAAATAAACCTACCATTAAAATTATAGACTGATCATTTATTCACATTTACATTTACGTCATTTAGCAGACGCTCTTATCCAGAGCGACTTACAAATTGGTGCATTCACCCTATAGCCAGTGGGATAACCACTTTACAATTATTATTATTATTATTTTGGTGGGGGTAGAAGGATTACTTTATCCTATCCCAGGTATTCCTTAAAGAGGTGGGGTTTCAAATGTCTCCGGAAGGTGGTGAGTGACTCCGCTGTCCTAGCGTCGTGAGGGAGCTTGTTCCACGTTGGGCAAATGTACAAATACTTTTTTCCCTCACTGTATATGTCCATTGGGGAAATAAATGTCCAAGGAGGGCAGGGAGGGCCACAATAGCCAGCAATCAGTCAAGGACCGCGTCCCAAATGGCGACCTATTCACCATATAGTGCACTACTTTTGTCCAAGGTCCTTTTTTTCTCTATGGACCTCGGTAGACAAGGTCAATGCGGCAGTGCAAGTCATTCAAAAGCCTATCATAAAGGAATTAAAAGATGGACAGCTTTTGGTTCTATTAATTTCTTCTTCTCAGTTTGATTCTCGGAACTGGATGAGGCCTTGAAGCACTTTAGGTCTTTTGCCTTTGACAGGCATTATTGACTGCGGCATATGCGGAACACAAACAGTTATTAAGAATTTTAAGCCTATTGCCGTGACAATAAACTAATGCAGTTATAGACCCCTCCCTCCCAAATTCAGAGAAGCAACACAGGCATCACAGAGCTACCAATGTACTATACACAAATTGTGTAGCCTCAATCTATTGCAGTTGTAAAGGCTGTAGACATTTTCAATGACATACTCCATTAATCAGAAAACATTCTAGGACTAACTGTTGGAGAGAAACACGTGTGTGCGTGAATTTGTGCACGTCTTGGTGTATGTATGCGTGTCTATGTACGTGCACATGTTGCAGTGTGCGTGTGCATGTGTGTGCGCGTGTGTGAACATGTGTGTGCGTGTGTGCTAACGTGTCTTGCACGTTGGAATGTGTGTGTGTCTGTGAACGTTTGTGCCTGTTCATGGGTGCTGACAAGGTAAGGAAAATGTACATCTCTTGACATAGGGTTAGTGAATCTAATTGTCTCTGTTCTCCCAGGATTCTCATTAGTTTGTTATGCTCTGTTCTGCGCCTGTGGATCAACAGCATGCTGCTTTCACCAGTCAACCCAGAGAGCGAAATAGCCCATGTTCTTATGAGTTGTTTAAGACATTTCCTGTCAGACTAGTCGTGCTATTAAATTGAGGAACCATGGATAAGTGCAGCACCATTACAACTGTGGGGAAGGACAGTACAATGGGAAAACACATACACTGCAGGAGTGGGTCGAAAATATGGCTTGTTATGCAAGCCTCAGGAAAGAATATCCTTCCACGGAGGACTTGTGCAAACGCACTCTGGAAACAATATAGGAATGTTTTACATTCTCATTTACAATGTAACCCACAGAGAGGAACAGCATATTAACACATCATCTTTGTAAAGGCTTTTTTACAGACAGGTTGGGAATCATATTTGGATTACCACAGAAAGAACATGAAAACCCCCCACAAAACCCAGCATGCTTAATCTCCATGCTCATTTCCTGTATAGAAGCATTACTGCGTAATTAGTGTGCCGAGAACCCTGCATTGAGAAAAGCATCACAATACCTGTGAAATTACATTTGACTACCGACAGGACGCTTGCGCTGCTTTTGGAGAAAAAAAGTTAGTCTTACATTTTTTTGGATGGGGTTCATATTCAGTCTTCTTCTCTGCTTAGAGTATTCCGGCAGGATGATTGCCTTCTCAAGGACAAGTTGGCTTTGCATGTTAAAACATAGATTGCTTGCCCTCAAGTAAATCTGTTTGCGTAGAAATGTTTGTACAGTATGTGTGGGTGGACCATTGTGTCGTCACCTGTTTTTCTGTACATTAAATATATTATTCTGGTTTCACCTGGGGACTGAGGCCGTAGTCAAGAAAATCTTAATTAAACATGAATAAGAGAAGGTATTACATACAAATGGACAGACTCTGTCTCATACTGTATGTCTTCTACATAGATAACCTTGCTGATATCCAAAAGCATTTATTTCAACCTGCATAAGTACATGTGCCATTATGTATACCACCCGGGACCACGTACATTCTCGAAATTACCACAGAGACCAAGAGAGAGCTTTAAACCCACATGAAAAAATACTACAGTTTACTATAGAATTCTATCAAATTCTGCAGTACACTGTAGTATACTGTACAATACTATACTCCACACTGTAGTATCCCTTGCTCATGGGTAGTACTTACTTTATAATTTAGTAGTATACTATAATACACACTGTAGGATCCCTCAATCATGTAGTGTTTAATATATAATTTTGTAGTACACAGTAGAATACACTACACACTGTAGTATCCCTTGATCATGTGTAGTACATACTATAGAATACCTATAGTAAATTTGACAATATAATCCACAAAAACACTGTTGTAAATACTACACTAGTGTCCACAAAAACACTACCGTTTTTTAACTGTAGTAATACTACAGTATTTAATTTGCATATACCCCACCCATTCTCCTCCCCCATATCCCAATTTGTACCACCTATGAGTGAGAAACCTACATGCCAAATATAGACACATATTCTGTGCCCTACAGGTCATAGAAAAGAGCAGAAGCTCTGTACTATCTGTTCAGACTTCAATCCAACCTACTACAGGTTATGGAAAAGGTGCTCTTTTAGTATTTGTCCAGTAGGTTTCCTCAAGGATAAAGACACCACTTCTATGTCAAAGATAATATATATTTTTTAACTATAGTAAATACTACAGTATACACAGTAATGTCCGCAAAAACACTACAGTAAATATGATAGTATATAAATATAGTAATATTACAGTATGTATACTACAGTATTCTATAGTATTATTTAATGTGGGAAGGTGATGTTTATGTGTGTTTGATCATACACTTTGAATAGATTCAAAGTTGGTTGGTTTGACAATGAAGAGTTAGAGTTGTTTTTGGCACCTCTGCAGGGCTGGAGCACCTTTCAGACGGAGACCATTTGTTCTTGGGCTTCTAGCTTCTGTTAAAACAAAGATTGTTTTCCAACGAGGCACAGTGATGAATGACTATACTTCCATATTGGTGTCCTGTGTGAGGCCTCTTCTCCTTCCAGGTGTGGTGGTGGAGTGTGTTAACCTATCCAGGCTGTGGCAGGTTGTATTGGATCTTGTTCTAATCCAATTGGCGGTCAGCACCTGCCCTATGGCTGAGCAAATCCAGGTGACATCATAGCAGTGGTCGATTGAGATGACATGGTTTGGATTACTCCATAAGGGGAACAGGCAGCTACTAGAAATATCCCAAAGAAGAGAGACGAAGGCATTAACCTTCACCCAAGTATGGACTACACTCTTTTGATTGTAATCTTTATCAAAGCTTTCGTCTGTGGGACCAGGTACAGTTCCTATTGCTTTCACCATAACACAATGTCACTCTCTCCATGCTTATTGAGGACTCCACGTATCTGTAATACATCATTAGTCCCATACAGGTGTTGGAACAGTCTCTAATCGAAGCGGATATACCAATCACGTGTCCGTATTCAACATGTATTGTTTTCAGTAAACATTTGCGTTAGTGTTCGTGAGGAAAAGTCTGATGAAAGGGTTTGATAAGACCCAGCTTTGTTTGCCACTCACTTCTTTTCAAATTGATTCCTTCTCCATTAAAACAGCCATCCACTGTAATGCATGTAAACTCTCCTCCCAAACCTCTGTTTAACATCACCCTGGACGCATCACAATTTGCACCATATTCCCTATATAGTGCACTATTCTTGACCAGAGCCCTATGGGCCCTTGTCAAACATAGTCATACTCTATAAAGGGAATAGGGTACTATTTGGAACGCATACCCTGTATCCCAGACCCAGCCAGCCTATGCTGTTTTCAGATGAATGTCTTTCTGCTTTCCTAGTTGTTTACCCTGATGATTAAAGACTTTGGAGCTTGCATGTGACAATTGTTTACCCCATCTGTCCCCATATAAGGGCCTGTGGAATTATGCATTTTTCTGACTGTCAACATCCAGGTTCACCATATTTATTCATGATCAGAGTCTGAAGGCACGTTTTAGGGAAGTGAAGCTTGTTAACTAGTAAAGTAAAGGGGAAAATTCTACAGGATTTATATACAGTATATTTCTATAAAGACAATTCAGATGACAAGATTGAAACCCCCTGTCGGCATGTAAAGTTAGTACTGGAGATGCAGGTGTTATACACAAAAATATTTTTCAAACATTTTCCAAGCATTTAAAGTCATTAATGACTAATTACAACTAAGTACTAATTGGTTGAGGTGGGGCTGAACTTCTAAGTGGAAGTGATTGAAGTGATTGCAAGCCAGCTGATATTCCGGATTGTTACGTTAGGCCTCTCAAGTTTCCACTCTGATCCTGCATTCTTAACCATGTGGGACATGGGAATTTACCAGTTGTTAAGTCGTAAATACCAGTTTGATGAATTCATGTGATTTGAACTCGTTGAGAAACGCTAATTGGATAATGGCCAAAAAGCTGTGTCATCTATAAACAAAGTACAGATATCATGCTTGTAAACCACATTTAATAGATTGCTTTTTTATAAAAATGGTTTATTGTTGCATTTAACTGCCAGAAATGCTGTTATAGAGGCCATTTCCTTAGTAGGTGACATCAGCGGTCACCATGTGGTAGAAGTGTGTGCTCAGGATGATCGTTTTCCACTAGTAATTACTAGTTTGAGGGCCGTTCAAATTCCCACTTCTCACTTGGTTACGAACATTTCCTTAGTAGGTGACGTAAGAGGTCACCATGTGTGAGAAGTGTGTGCTCAGGAGGATAGTTTTCCACTAGTACCAGTTTGAACGCACCATGACACTGCCTCCTTCAGTGCCAAAAAACTGTTTGCTGGGGTGATGTCGGCATAAATGTGTCAACATACACTGCTCAAAAAAATTAAGGGAACACTAAAAGAACACATCCTAGATCTGAATGAATGAAATAATCTTATTAAATACGTTTTTCTTTACATAGTTGAATGTGCTGACAACAAAATCACACAAAAATTATCAATGGAAATCAAATGTATCAACCCATGGAGGTCTGGATTTGGAATCACACTCAAAATTAAAGTGGAAAACCACACTACATGCTGATCCAACTTTGATGTAATGTCCTTAAAACAAGTCAAAATGAGGCTCAGTAGTGTGTGTGGCCTCCACGTGCCTGTATGACCTCCCTACAACGCCTGGGCATGCTCCTGATGAGGTGGCGGATGGTCTCCTGAGGGATCTCCTCCCAGACCTGGACTAAAGCATCCGCCAACTCCTGGACAGTCTGTGGTGCAACGTGCCGTTGGTGAATGGAGCGAGACATGATGTCCCAGATGTGCTCAATTGGATTCAGGTCTGGGGAATGGGCGGGCCAGTCCATAGCATCAATGCCTTCCTCTTGCAGGAATTGCTGACACACTCCAGCCACATGAGGTCTAGCATTGTCTTGCATTAGTAGGAACCCAGGGCCAACCGCACCAGCATATGGTCTCACAAGGGGTCTGAGGATCTCATCTCGGTACCTAATGGCAGTCAGGCTACCTCTGGCGAGCACATGGAGGGCTGTGCGGCCCCCCAAAGAAATGCCACCCCACACCATGACTGACCCACCGCCAAACCGGTCATGCTGGAGGATGTTGCAGGCAGCAGAACGTTCTCCACGGCGTCTCCAGACTCTGTCACGTCTGTCACATGTGCTCAGTGTGAACCTGCTTTCATCTGTGAAGAGCACAGGGCGCCAGTGGCGAATTTGCCAATCTTGGTGTTCTCTGGCAAATGCCAAACGTCCTGCACGGTATTGGGCTGTAAGCACAACCCCCACCTGTGGACGTCGGGCCCTCATACCACCCTCATGGAGTCTGTTTCTGACCGTTTGAGCAGACACATGCACATTTGTGGCCTGCTGGAGGTCATTTTGCAGGGCTCTGGCAGTGCTCCTCCTGCTCCTCCTTGCACAAAGGCGGATTTAGCGGTCCTGCTGCTGGGTTGTTGCCCTCCTACGGCCTCCTCCACGTCTCCTGATGTACTGGCCTGTCTCCTGGTAGCGCCTCCATGCTCTGGACACTACGCTGACAGACACAGCAAATCTTCTTGCCACAGCTCGCATTGATGTGCCATCCTGGATGAGCTGCACTACCTGAGCCACTTGTGTGGGTTGTAGACTCCGTCTCATGCTACCACTGGAGTGAAAGCACCGCCAGCATTCAAAAGTGACCAAAACATCAGCCAGGAAGCATAGGAACTGAGAAGTGGTCTGTGGTCATCACCTGCAGAACCACTCCTTTATTGGGGGTGTCCTGCTAATTGCCTATAATTTCCACCTGTTGTCTATTCCATTTGCACAACAGCATGTGCAATTTATTGTCAATCAGTGTTGCTTCCTAAGTGGACAGTTTGATTTCACAGAAGTGTGATTGACTTGGAGTTACATTGTGTTGTTTAAGTGTTCCTTTTATTTTTTTGAGCAGTGTATTTGAGGTGTTGGCAGCTCCATAGGCTATTCTCGTTGAGCGTGGTGACGTACTGTTAACGTTTTATCCACAACTCTCTGTCCATCGCTGTTGTAATCTACTGGTAAGCCAACATTTTGCCAAATGGGAAATTTAAACGATGATGGAGGATCCTCCAATTTTGGTTTATAGACTCCACCACTCGCCATCGTACATAACTATTTTAGTCCCTGCTGCGTCTCACAAAAGGACAGTGTGAAATGCACCAATTAAGATTATAATTTTGATTACAACATGCACATAGGCTCTAGTTGTTTTAACAAAACAGCCTGAAATGTTTTTTTCAGCTCAGATTTACTCACATAGCCTATAGGCCTAGTGTTTTATTGGCAAAAAATTATTTTATGTATTCATTCGTGTTCACACTGCAGACCGAACCGAGGTCCCCGTACCAAACGGTTCGTTACGAATATGTGTACCGTTACACTCCTAGTGATCACACCCTGACCCTCAAAGGATAAATAACATGTAATTTCATAAATTCAGGCTTTTAAAAGGTAAAGTTGACAATTGTATCATTTCGCTAATGGGCCTCTAAGTCCACTTATTTTCACTGATTATCGGTCATACAAGCACTGATTTTCTTACAAGCACTGCTAATCAAATTATGAATGGAAGGCAAGTACTGTATGTAGTGCATGGGGCGCTATACAGACCACTTAATCATTTTGCCCTCGGTTTAAACTGTTTTGGCTTCAGAAGCGTACTATGGCATTTCCTGTTTGTTCATTGGTGTACTCCGCCATCGTTTGTTCTGTTCTGCCAGCGGTAGGACATGTTGGCCGGCTCTGTCTTTGATTGTTGCCCCTAGCTCTCATCCAAAATGATTAATTGAGCCAATTAAGAGTCCATTCAGACTCGGAAGCAGATGAGTGTGTCATTTCTGCTAACTAAGCCAAACCATAGTAGACTCACATAGAAGACTTTGGCAGACAGTACATCCATGACACAATGAAACACAACTCTAAAAGTTGGATTTTTAAATATTTTGTAAATATTTTTTTAACAATAAACAACTTAACATTTACATACATTTCCGACAAACATTAATGACATCACACTTTCTCAGACCCACATATTCCCCACCGTATCCACACCCAATGTTGTTTCTAATACTTGTAAGGCCCCATATGACTTCAAATTGTGTTATGTTGTTTCTGTCTGTAGCCAGATTTTTTAAATATTTAAATAATAAAGCATTTGATTCTTCTATTCTCTTAACGTTGGAGTATCATTTGACTTCCAGTATTTAAGTAATAGTTTCTTCAATAATCTAAGTTATAAGTGACAAAAATAATATTGTCCAACCCATTGGGTATCTCACCGCACCCCCATATGCCTTGAAATATGCATATAGATGGATTTAAAGTCAACTTACATTGTACAACTTCTGACAGCTAGCTTTCAAACACTGCCCATAACTTTAGGACTTTATAGCACTCCCAGAAGGCATGAATCATAAGTGGTTGTTATATTTTACACTTAAGACATGACTTTTCCGTTGTGCTGTAGAATGTGAATTTTGTCTCTTGTATAATAAATTCTATACATTAGTTTATACTGGATTAAGCGTACATTTTCGTTAACCGTAATTTCATCCGTTATGTTCCAACATTCCCTACATCTTGTGTTAATAGCAGTTATTTTTAAGTCTTGGATCCAATAGTTTATATTTTTTTCTAAGAGGTTTTGTATGTCTTACCTATCACATGAGTATATTTTTCTGACTCAAATAGGATTCCCTCAACATTGCTCTGATGTCCAAAATATTTTGTTGAAATGTTGTGATATAAAACTTAAGTTGCATATATTTGAACATGTCTACATTGGTCAGTCCAAAATTGCTTTTTAATTCTGTCATGGAAGTTGTTGGATACTTTTGAATGCATCAACAGTGTGATCCTTTTTGCTGACATGTTCTTTTGATCGCTGTAGCACGGCATTGCTGCATCCATCATTAGTTACAGGTTCAAGTGCCAAGCTGAACCTGTTTTTGTATGATTAAGTTTTAAATGAATTTATGAACAACAAAAACTGTGAGCGTCCTTGATCCTCTAAGCAAGCAAATTGCATTAATGAAGGGCTACTTTCGTTACTTTCATGCTAGATTTACTAAATGGATTTCATGCTTTTCTTTTCATTACTTGATGATGGTACTTTATCCTTTTCACAACTACAACCCACCACAGATACTCTGCTTAGCCTCCAAAGAGAGGGAAAGACACACACACACACACACACACACACACACACACACACACACACAGCGCACACACACACACACACACACACACACACACACACACACACACACACACACACACACACACACACACACACTGCCTCTCAGCGACAAACGGTTAGGAGCTGCCTTGTCTGCCACCTGATATTAATGAGTGCAATTTGGATGTGTGCGTCATGGGAGAGCACCGGGGTATAAGAGGAGTTGCTTTTATGACCTAGGCTTTGCTCAGCACAAACAAACAGCCTCGGGGCCGCCGGGCACGCCTATAATTGTGGCATTAGAAGGCGGTCAGGCTGGTGCCTCATTAGCCATAGTGCGGAGACAGCTGAGGGGCCTGGGGGAGAAGAAGAGACAGCTTTGTGTGTATGGATGCTCACAGACCAGATCGGCGGAGCCCCAGCCAGCCACCACCAGCGCCACAGATGTAGGTGAAAAATGGAGGATGACAGAACAGTAGTGTATTTGATCTGGCCCACGTTGTTGCAGGAACTCAGATGGCAGTTAAAACACATCACTAGCTGCTCATTAGCACTGGAGACAGGAGCATGGTGCGATTCAACTTGACACACACACACAGTCACGTGAAAACACACACACATGCACACACGCTCAGCCCTCAGCTGATTAATGGCTAAATCGAATATCTCACTGAGGAGTTAGAGGTGATGAAAAATGCATAGGACTTGTTTTTGGTTTCCCTTTTAGGATTCAATTCCTAGAAACAGTTTTAAATTTGTTTTCCTATGGACCTTTGGATTTTGGACAGGCTCTGCTGTTATAAACCCTCTTTCGGTTGCTTCTCGCGCTCCCTCTCTGTTTATGTGCGAGTGTGTGTGAGGAGGTTCTCACTTCTCATGTGTCTTAATTAGCATTAAAGGGACACTTCGAGATTTTGGCAATGAGGCCCTTTATCTACTTCCTCAGAGTCAGATGGATACCATTTTATGTCGCTGCGTGCAGTTTGAAGGAAGTTGCTAACTAGTGCTAGCGCAATTGCTAACAAGCATTAGCGCAATGACTGGAGGTCATGGGTATCTACTAGCATGCTAGCAGATACCCATAGACTTGCAGTCATTGTGCTAACGCTAGTCAGCATTGGCTCACGAAACTACCTCTAACTTCCTTCATACTGGCCGAAGAGACATAAAAATGGTATCCACAAGTTCATCTGTCTCTGAGGAAGTAGATAAAGGGCCTCAATGCCAGAATTCTGAAGTATCCCTTTAATGATAGTGGTTATGTACTCTATGATAATGACGGTAAGCCTTCACTAACAGCATAGCCACAAATACTTAGAAAGCAAAGAAGCATCACAGAGCATCTCATCTTAACAACCAACACAGAACAGAACTCACGCTAAACATTATGTAAGTAAGTTCCATTACACCTGGAAACCCTCTGTCTACCTGTGTTTTCCTTGGTGCTGTGATGTGGCCCTGGCTGTATGGCGGAGAGATTGGATCCCTCAGGGCTGTTCTAGTCCTCCCAGTCATTTAAGCATGAGGCATGAAGGGCATCATCTCTTCCCCACTGAATGTTAAGGCAGAGGCGGCTGTGATTTGTCTCAGGAGAAGCATCACTCTGGTCTGGGCACAGGGCAACAGTCAGAGCTTCAGAGCTCTGTCTAATGCTGGTAGTAAAGGTAGAGGTGAAATGAGGATGACGAGGAGAGAGTACTGTGATTCTAATACAAGTTCTATACTAGTAGAGCCAGAGCTCTCTAATGCAGGGTAGTGGCATAAAGCCAGACGTGATTTTAGGACCTGTTTTGTATGGATGAGATGACTGCCAGATAAGTGCAGGAACTGCAATAGGCTATTCTGTGCAGATCGACTCATACAGTGTATTATCTAATGACCGTAACTGTGCCAAAAGTTTCATCTGAAAACAGACTGTTCTAGTCCCCGGTTGTTGATTGATTAACGACCAACTGTAGCCGCTCTTTACTGTATTCAGCCAATCAGCATTTAGGGCTCGAACCACCCAGTTTATACAGTAATATGGAATCAGACATCCTCCCAAAATGTGTCATGGGACATCAGTGTCACGCCCTGGCTCTGGGGACTCTTTAATGTTGAGCCAGGGTGTTAGTTCCTATGTTTAGTTGTTCCTTGTTTTCTGTCTAGATCGTTTAGATCTATGTTGGCCAGGGTGGTTCCCGATCAGAGGCAGCTGTTGCTCGTTGTCTCTGATTGGGAACCATACTTAGGCAGCCTGTTTTGCACAGTTGATTGTGGGATCTTGTTCTGTATAGGTTTGTGTTGGTGAACCTTTAGACTTCACGTATCGTTTTGTTGTTTTGTTGTTGGTGTAAAGTACTCATTAAAAGATGTACGCCTATCACGCTGCGCCTTAGTCTGCCTCTTACAACGATCGTGACAATCAGTATGACTTCATTTTCTGGTTGTATAATGGTTTTCTGGTCGAAGAGATGTCAGACATCCAGATTACAACCAGGTAAACGTGCAAAAATGTATTTTTACACTCTGTATAAGACCTGAACATAACGTCACAAAAAACAGCAGTGCCAACCAGTTCTGTCTGCTAGGTTATAGAGTTACATTTTCTACATCAGAGCCATTGGGCACTATTGAATACAATAAGAGCTAAAGGTTGTTGAAAAGTTGTGAAAAGAAAACAAATAAATAAAACAAATCTGAGATGTGAATTTTATTTTTTTATAACATTTAAATAATTGTTGTGTACAGACATTTCGGTTGGACCTTGTGTGCCCAAGAATGTGATCTTAATATTAGAGGAGCTGTCCCGCCTACTCCTGCTCCCTCCCTCCAGCGCTCGACTTTGCCGGTCTACTAACCACCGGTCCTGGCAACCCACATTGCGCACACCTGGCAACCATCATTGCGCACACCTGGCAACCATCATTGCGCACACCTGGCAACCATCATGGCGCACACCTGCTCCCCATCGTTAAGCACACCTGGATGGACTTCATCACCACCCTGATTACTCTCCCTTCATATAGCCCCCAGTAGCCTCAATCATCAGGCAATATTGGTTTTGGTTACGTTTAGTACGCTTCTCCTGTTTTGTATTTTCGTCATGATGATGATGATGATGATGATTATTATTAAACTCACCTGCTTCCTGACTCCCTGTGTATACATTACAGGCGCATTGTTCTGTTAAAACTCCCTTTGATGCAGCAGCCCTCCCTCTTTTTCTCGCTGTTCTTTTTCTGTTCTCTCTGTTCCTCAGCCACATGAAAATGACTCTGATTTCCTCCACTCCAGTGATATTTAGGCCTCCTCTGAGGTCACACCATCTTCGCTTTCCCCCGAGAGTTCTAAACAGTACTGCATTCAGGGGATAATTGTAGGTCTGAAACAAATGTATTATGGTGAAAGCGTTCGCGTTGCCTTATTACAAATTGAGATTTTTTTTCTCCAGAAAATCACATTGTAGGATTTTTAATGAATTTATTTGCAAATTATGGTGGAAAATAAGTATTTGGTCACCTACAAACAAGCAAGATTTCTGGCTCTCACAGACCTGTAACTTCTTCTTTAAGAGGCTCCTCTGTCCTCCACTCGTTACCTGTATTAATGGCACCTGTTTGAACTTGTTATCAGTATAAAAGACACCTGTCCACAACCTCAAACAGTCACACTCCAAACTCCACTATGGCCAAGACCAAAGAGCTGTCAAAGGACACCAGAAACAAATTTGTAGACCTGCACCAGGCTGGGAAGACTGAATCTGCAATAGGTAAGCAGCTTGGTTTGAAGAAATCAACTGTGGGAGCAATTATTAGGAAATGGAAGACATACACGACCACTGATAATCTCCCTCGATCTGGGGCTCCACGTAAGATCTCACCCCGTGGGGTCAAAATGATCACAAGAACGGTGAGCAAAAATCCCAGAACCACACGGGGGGACCTAGTGAATGGCCTGCAGAGAGCTGGGACCAAAGTAACAAAGCCTACCATCAGTAACACACTACGCCGCCAGGGACTCAAATCCTGCAGTGCCAGACGTGTCCCCCTGCTTAAGCCAGTACATGTCCAGGCCCGTCTGAAGTTTGCTAGAGTGCATTTGGATGATCCAGAAGAGGATTGGGAGAATGTCATATGGTCAGATGAAACCAAAATATAACTTTTTGGTAAAAACTCAACTCGTCGTGTTTGGAGGACAAAGAATGCTGAGTTGCATCCAAAGAACACCATACCTACTGTGAAGCATGGGGGTGGAAACATCATGCTTTGGGGCTGTTTTTCAGGACGACTGATCCGTGTAAAGGAAAGAATGAATTGGGCCATGTATCGTGAGATTGAGTGAAAACCTCCTTCCATCAGCAAGGGCATTGAAGATGATGTGACGATCCCGGCTGTCTGAGTCGGGTCCTGTCTGGTGACTAGTGTTCCTGCTCGTATTCTCCAGTTTCCCGAGGGTTCGGGAACGCTCCGGGGAGCGCTCTGGTTTTCCGCACCTGCATCCCATCAGCAATCTGCACACCTGGTCCTGATCATCACCCTTCTTAGGCTCTGGCCCAACATCCAGTTCCTGCCGGATCGTTAGCCATGAACAGTATGTTTGTCAGCGTATCAGTCTCTGAGCCAGTAGTGTTAGTTTTGTTGTTTTGCACCTTTTCGACTTGTTGTGTACTGACCTCCGTTTTGTTCTGTCTGCAGTCTCTCACCCGGAACCTTCACCCTACCTCTGCCTGATGGTCGGCGGCTGCCGAGCCAGTACCGGACCAACCACTGCACCCCCAACAACCCATCCACGCCACCCGCTCTGTTCCCTGGATTATTCAGCCTCACTCGGAATCAATAAATAAACACTCACCTTTCTCTCAACGTACCTTGTCCTTGTCTGCTTCTGGGTTCTGGCATAGTAAACCGTGACAGAACGATCCGGCCAGTAATGAACCCAGCGGACCTGGACTCTGTTCGCCATGCTATTACCCAGCAGGAGAAGATGTTGGGCCATCATAGCATGGTACTACAGGAGATCGCGTTGTCAGTTCGGAACCTTTCTACCGGTCTGACGGAGGTCCAGAACCAACGCAAGTGTCCGGTGGAGGATCCACTACCGGTTTCACCCATCTCGCCTGCCGCTTCTGAAGCTGTGTCCATCCGTGAGCCCAAGGTTCCGACGCCGGAGAAGTATGAGGGAGAGCTGGGAAGATGCCGTTCCTTCCTTATGCAGTGTGGACTAGTGTTCGATCTACAGCCCTACTCTTATGCCACAGACAAGGCTAGGATAGCCTTTGTGATTGAGTTGCTGCGTGGTCGAGCGCTGGAGTGGGCTTCAGCCGTTTGGGAACGACAGGATCCCTGCATGGCTTCATACCAGGGGTTCACGGCCGAGATGAGGAAGCTCTTCGACCATTCCGTCCGAGGGAGGGACGCAGCTAGGCGCCTGTTTTCGCTTCGCCAAGGAACTCGCAGCGTGGCCGACTTCGTGATCGAGTTCAAGACGTTGGCTGTGGAGAGTGGGTGGAACGAGGAGTCTCTGCAAGCGGCCTTTTACCAGGGTCTGTCGGAGCAGCTCAAGGATGAGTTGATCTCCTATCCGGAGCCTAGTGACCTGGACAGCTTGGTAGCTTTGTCTATTCGGGTGGATAATCGAGTCCGAGAGCGAAGGAGGGAGAAGCAATGGGTTCCGTCCAACCGATCAGCTTCTCAGGATCCAGTCGGGTCGTCAAACTGCGCGGCTCGCTAAAGTTGGGAGGACTTTTAGCGAGCCAGTTTCGACCTCTCAATACCTCTGTCAGACCCCGTTTCCCGGCTACCCTTATGAACAGGAATCAGAGCTTAGCGATTAACGCTTTTATCGATTCAGGTGCCGATGGAAGCTTTCTAGATGCCGAGTTGGTGGAACAGCTGGGGCTTTCCAAGGAGCAATTGCCGGAAGCCATTGAAGCTACCACTCTGAACGGCAGTAGTCTGGCACGTATCACGATGAGGACTGAACCGGTTAAGATGCGGTTGTCGGGGAATCATTCTGAGATGATTTCATTCTTCATTCTGCCGTCTTCCCATGTTCCTCTGGTCCTTGGATACCCCTGGCTGAAGGAACACAATCCCACGTTCGATTGGGTGACGGGCAAGGTAACGAGTTGGAGCCTTGATTGTCATGCTAACTGTCTCAAGACTGCCTGCCCCCATTCGGTTCCCAGTCAGGTGATTGAGGCTAAACCCCCAGATTTGTCCCTGGTTCCCGAGACATATCACGATTTGGGGGAAGTTTTCAGTAAGCAGAAGGCTCTGTCACTCCCTCCCCACCGACCATATGATTGTGCCATCAACCTGGTCCCTGGAGCTGTCTACCCCAAGGGAAGGTTATACAGTATCTCCCGATCTGAACGTGAGGCGTTGGAGACCTACATCAAGGAGTCCCTAGCTGCTGGTCTCGTTCGTCCCTCGTCATCACCCCTGGGGGCAGGATTCTTCTTTGTGGGTAAGAAGGATGGCTCTCTTCGACCGTGTATTGATTATCGGGGGTTGAATGACATCACGGTCAAGAACAAGTATCCCCTGCCCTTGATGAGTTCTGCCTTCGACTCCTTACAGGGTGCTACGGTGTTCACCAAGCTAGACCTACGCAATGCGTATCACCTGGTCCGGATCAGAGAGGGGGACGAGTGGTTGACGGGGTTTCAATACACCGATGGGTCACTTCGAGTATCAGGTGATGCCGTTTGGACTGACCAATGCTCCAGCGGTATTCCAGAGTATGGTGAACGACGTCCTGAGAGATATGATCGGTCTCTTTGTGTTTGTTTACCTGGATGACATTCTGATCTTCTCGAAGGAACCTTCCGACCACGTCCAGCATGTCCGGCAGGTTCTGCAGCGATTGTTGGAGAATCGCCTGTTTGTGAAGGCCGAGAAGTGCGAGTTTCACGCCCACACGACATCCTTTCTCGGGTACATCATCTCCAGGGGAGAGATTAGGATGGACCAGGAGAAGGTTAGAGCGGTTCTGGAATGGGCCCAGCCCGGTACGAGATTGCAGCTCCAGAGATTTTTGGGGTTTGCGAATTTCTACCGCAGATTCATCTGGGATTACAGCCGTGTGGCCGCTCCGTTAACTGCCTTGACTTCCAGCATCAGGACCTTCAAGTGGAATCCGGAGGCGGATCGGCGTTTCTGGATTTGAAGAGGCGATTCACCAACGCACCGATTCTCTCTCAACCGGACACGGCCCGTCAGTTCGTCGTTGAAGTGGACGCGTCTGATGTGGGAGTTGGCGCCATCCTGTCGCAGCGATGCTCCACGGACAGTAAACTCCATCCCTGCGCCTACTACTCTCGTCGCCTTTCGCCTGCGGAGAGGAATTACGATGTGGGTAACCGGGAGCTTCTCGCGGTGAAACTTGCCTTGGAGGAGTGGCGCCACTGGTTGGAGGGGGGCGGAGCAACCGTTTATTGTCTGGACGGACCACAAGAATCTTGCTTACGTGCAATCGGCTAAACGTCTCAACTCCCGTCAGGCCAGGTGGGCGTTGTTTTTCGGACGATTCAAGTTTGCTCTGACGTTCCGACCTGGATCTAAGAACGGCAAGGCGGACGCCTTGTCCCGGATGTTCTCCAAGACGGAGGAGAGTGGGTCCAAGACCGAGACAATCCTCCCCGGAACTGCGTCGTGGGAGCAGTTATGTGGAAGATTGAGGAGGAGGTGCTGGCGCCCTTCGGACTCAGCCCGGTCCCGGTAACGGTCCACCCGGGTCGGTTGTTTGTGCCTGAGTCGGTTCGTCCTGCTGTCCTCAAATGGTCCCACGCCAGCAAGATGGCTTGTCACCCTGGCGTGGCTCGGACTATGGCGTTTCTTCGCAGACGTTTTTGGTGGCCTGCCATGGCCGAGGATACTCAGGGTTTTGTTGCTGCCTGTCCAGTGTGTGCGCAGAATAAGAGTACCAATCGGCCCAGCTCTGGACTACTTCACCCCCTTCCTATTCCCCGGCGACCATGGTCGCATCTGGCCCTGGACTTCGTCACGGGGTTGCCCGCTTCTGAGGGGAACACGGTCGTTCTGACTATCGTGGACAGATTCAGCAAGTTCGCCCACTTTGTGCCAATTGCCAAGCTTCCCTCTGCCTCGGAGACGTCCGAGATCCTGGTTAGGGGAGGTTTTCAGGGTCCACGGTTTGCCCAGTGATATCGTTTCCGACCGTGGCCCTCAGTTTACCTCTGCTGTCTGGAAGTCCTTCTGTTTGGCCATTGGAGCTACGGTCAGTCTCACATCTGGTTTTCACCCCCAATCCAATGGTCAGGCGGAGAGAGCCAACCAGAAGATGGAATCAACGCTACGCTGTCTGGTCTCTTCCAACCCCACCTCCTGGGCCTCTCAGTTGCCTTGGGTTGAGTATGCCCACAATACTCTTCCTACATCTGCCACTGGGATGTCTCCCTTCCAGTGCCTGTATGGCTATCAACCTCCCCTGTTTCCTTCTCAGGAGAAGGAGCTCTCAGTGCCTTCTGTGCAGGCCCATATTCGGCGTTGCCACCGGACCTGGCATCGGGCCAGAAAGGCACTCCTTAGAGTTTCGGACCGGTATCAGCTCCAGGCGAATCGTCGCCGGATTCCCCGCTCCCACCTATACCATCGGAGATAGGGTTTGGTTGGCCACACGGGATCTTCCGTTACGGACTGAGTCTAGGAAGTTGTTGCCGAAGTTCATTGGTCCGTTTGTGGTGGAGAAGGTGATCAATCCAGTGGCAGTTCGACTCAAACTACCGAGGACGCTCAGAGTCCATCCCACCTTTCATGTCTCCTGCCTCAAGCCTGTCTTCCTCAGTCCTCTGTTGCCTCCTCCGCCTCCTCCTCCTCCTCCTCGGATGATCGGAGGTGGTCCTGCCTACACGGTGCGTCGCATCATGGATTCCAGACGGCGGGGCCGGGGTTTCCAGTATCTCGTGGACTGGGAGGGGTATGGCCCTGAAGAGAGGAGTTGGATTCCGCGGCGACAGGTCCTAGACGCAGACCTCATCAGTGACTTCTACCGCCTCCATCCTGGCGCTCCGGGAAGTCCGCCCGGTGGCGTTCGTCGGAGGGGGGTACTGTGACGATCCCGGCTGTCTGAGTCGGGTCCTGTCTGGTGACTAGTGTTCCTGCTCGTATTCTCCAGTTTCCCGAGGGTTCGGGAACGCTCCGGGGAGCGCTCTGGTTTTCCGCACCTGCATCCCATCAGCAATCTGCACACCTGGTCCTGATCATCACCCTTCTTAGGCTCTGGCCCAACATCCAGTTCCTGCCGGATCGTTAGCCATGAACAGTATGTTTGTCAGCGTATCAGTCTCTGAGCCAGTAGTGTTAGTTTTGTTGTTTTGCACCTTTTCGACTTGTTGTGTACTGACCTCCGTTTTGTTCTGTCTGCAGTCTCTCACCCGGAACCTTCACCCTACCTCTGCCTGATGGTCGGGCGGCTGCCGAGCCAGTACCGGACCAACCACTGCACCCCCAACAACCCATCCACGCCACCCGCTCTGTTCCCTGGATTATTCAGCCTCACTCGGAATCAATAAATAAACACTCACCTTTCTCTCAACGTACCTTGTCCTTGTCTGCTTCTGGGTTCTGGCATAGTAAACCGTGACAGATGAAACGTGGCTGGGTCTTTCAGCATGACAATGATCCCAAACACACCACCCGGGCAACGAAGGAGTGGCTTCGTAAGAAGCATTTCAAGGTCCTGGAGTGGCCTAGCCAGTCTCCAGATCTCAACCCCATAGAAAATCTTTGGAGGGAGTTGAAAGTCCGTGTTGCCCAGCGACAGCCCCAAAACATCACTGCTCTAGAGGAGATCTGCATGGAGGAATGGGCCAAAATACCAGCAACAGTGTGTGAAAACCTGGTGAAGACTTACAGAAAACGTTTGACCTGTGTCATTGCCAACAAAGGGTATATAACAAAGTATTGAGAAACTTTTGTTATTGACCAAATACTTATTTTCCACCATAATTTGCAAATAAGTTCATTAAAAATCCTACAATGTGATTTTCTGGAAATTTTTTCTCACATTTTGTCTGTCATAGTTGACGTGTACCTATGATTAAAATTACAGGCCTCTCTCATCTTTTTAAGTGGGAGAACTTGCACAATTGGTGGCTGACCAAATACTTTTCTCCCCCACTGTATATAATTAACATAGTGTTCCTTACTCAGAACTCACTGTATCCTATTATCTAAGACAGGAACCTAGCACCCACACTTTCTAATGAGTGGAAAGAAGCTGCTTTATTGGTAATTTATCTCTGAACTTATAATGTAGACAAATTATACAGACACTTTGCTCAGAAATAGCAGCAAGCAGCCATTGGAGTAATTAGGATCAATGTCATTATTCTCTCATTTATTTACTCAATTTAATTGGACTAATAGCATAAAGCAGCAGTGGCTGCTATGATCAGAGTCATGTGGTTATGGAGATTAGCCTTTGAAAGTCATGCTGTTATAAATCCATTGTCTTTACTATAATGCTGTCTGTCTGTATACAGTATATCACGAACCAGGTGTGTGCTTATTGGCATCTAGCTTCACATGCCAATATGTTCATTCACAATCATTTTTCCCATTACATTGATTTCCAGTTCAGCGGACATTCAATGAATTTCACACTGGACTTGACTATTTGTTGATTTAGTGAATCCTCCACTAATTGGAATCAAATGCAATCACCTCATTTTCTCATTTAGCTCTGCCTCATTTTTTTTGTAGTCTATATTGAGTTATATGTATATGCAGTCAAGTGTGTAAGTCTCCTGAGTGGCGCAGTGGTCTAAGGCACTGCATCGCAGTGCTAGCTGTGCCACTAGAGATCCTGGTTCGAATCCAGGCTCTGTCGCAGCCGGCCGCGACCGGGAGACTCATGGGCGGTGCACAATTGGCCTAGCGTTGTCCAGGGTAGGGGAGGGAATGGCCGGCAGGGATGTAGCTCAGTTGATAGAGCATGGCGTTTGCAACGCCAGGGTTGTGGGTTTGATTCCCACGGGGGACCAGTTTGAAAAAAATATATATATATATGTATTCACTAACTGTAAGTCGCTCTGGATAAGAGCGTCTGCTAAATGACAAAAAAAAAAAAAAATAAAAAAAAAAAATAAATAAATAAGTTTCATCCCCAAAAATGTACATATCCTTGTATAGAAATACTAGGTTGGAAGAAACATTGAGTCTTCACTCTGTCTGTCTTCTATAGTCTACACGATGTGACACCTTCTGTTAAAAAGCCAAGTTAATACAGGCCCTGTTGGAGGCTTGCCAGCCTTAAATCTTGGCTTTGCCCTGTGCTCGATGCAGGGGCCTGAGCTTTGCCTACGTGGAGGAGAGAAAGAGCGAGGGAGTGGAAGGGAGGAATAGAGAGAGAGGATGCCGGGCGAGCGGGGGGTGGGTCGCCCATGAATCTCTCCCCCAGGAGATGGCTATCGATTAGCCATTTGTTACCCGCCGGTGCCTCTGTCACTCCCTGCTAGTCCCCGAAAGGCTGTTAATGGCAAAGCAATGGAGAGGATGAGCGGCCCTGCACTGCTCAACACCCACCCACGGTCTGTCCCCCCTCCACCCTCCCATGCGTCCCCTGTTCTCATTCACCCCTAGTCAACTCACATATTACCCATCCAGACTGAAAGCTGCTCACACAAGACGTATTGACGTGTAAGGCGAATTGATGGGTAATGTACTGTAGCATTTACAGGTATTCTAACATGTAATACTATAGTAGTTCATTTCATGAGTCTTTTTGGTTCTGTTTCAGAATATAACAAAATGGAGCATACACAGGTAATGTAAGCATATGGCACAATCATATTCATCTGACACCACTCAATTAGACTTAATTGTTGACAATGTTAATCTCTCAGAAGTTATCGTCATTACATCTATTCCAACCTCATTCCAGACCTCATTAGCAAAGTCTTTACATTTACAATCTGTCCTCTGTTCATTGCCATTGACAATAGGGTTGCAGAAATATAAAGCTCCAGACAAGACTATAATTATGGAATAGTATTCTGTTGTAAACTACAGTGTACTGTAGAATATTATACTGCACAATGTAGTATCCCTCGATCATGTGTAGTACTTACTGATTTTTGATGGACATAAAAGACTGTATAAGCACCAGCAAATCAGCTCCCAGTGATTTTAATTTTGGAAATCTGTTCCAAAGTATTCCCACGCATAATAGAGAGATAAATGTGATCGTATAGCCAGGTTTGAAATGATTATGTTTGAGAAAAATGTTGTATCTGTTTGGGTTTCTTAAGGTCAATTTGCAGTCTACAAATTATTTGTAATGATGTTCCAGCCCCCTGACCATCCGCTGAAGAAAAAATCAGCCTGCAGCTGAATCTAGTGGATGATCCCTGGTCTAGTGCTTACTATAGAATTTTGTAGTATAGTGTAGAATACTATACTACACACTGTAGTATCCCTTGATCATGTAGTACTTACTACAGAATGTTGTATTATTCTGTAGAATACACTACACACTGTAGTACCTTTCAGTCATTACAGTTTTTCAGTCATGTACAAGCAATTTTTGGATCTGTGTTGAAACGTGCAGAACTTCTGATCATTTTCTTGCCTTAGTACCTGACTTGCATATATTAGACCACCTTTTGCAAAACATTAAATACAAATGTCATCAGTGAATACAACATTCACCGTTGTGTTTTGTTCACAGAATATTAACACATTGTTTTCATCAGAAGAGAAATTTGTGCACTTGTGTTCACTGTATCCGGCAATCAGTAAATACTACTGCACAAAATTCTAAATCATCCCATCAGTGTCATACCATGTACATATGGAAAGATCTAGGTAATGGATACTGTCTAAATGTTATGATTTTTACAATATTGGGGACATGCAGAGAAGTTAGGTTACTTCTAACTGTGGTCATCATCTCCAACATTGGGACCTTCCATTTTAAAGCATTGCTTTGGTGTGGATTTAGGCCTATACATTCATATCAGTTCTGTTCCTCCATTGTATTCACCTTTCCTTATTTCTAATGTCAATTGTGTTTCTGTGCGCCAATGGAAAGTCTACAAAACTATGAGCAAACCAACCTTTGTATTGAATACATGGAATTGGATTGTGATGATAACAATGTATGAATCCTGCACATAATGTGCTATAATATTCTATTTGATGTGTATGAAATTGTTTGGTGAGATATGCATAAAAGGAGATTCATTGCCCATAATTCTGCACCTTTGGATAGTTGTACTTCCAATTTTGATCATCATGATTTAGTGCCTGCAAATACAATTCCATTCTATTGATCTACTCTGGATTTTTAAAACAAAGAATAACTTTCTGTTTTGTCTGCTTGGACTCAAGAGATAAGTATGGCTGTGTTAATCTTTTTGCAGGCAGTCGTGTTTTTTTGATGAATGTATTTGCAAATTTGACAGTTTAAAAAAGTTTTGATGAATCTATTTATGTTTTGAGAAGGCAACAACATTTTGAAAAGGCATTTACTGTTTTGCCAAAAGCAACAGAGTTATGTGTCTTGTGGACTCTGTTTTGAAAATCGACAACATAGTTCCATTAAATGCTTGTACGCGATTGAGAAAAACTGTAGTAGCACTTACTATAAATGTTGTGCTACATTGCAATAGACTGTCCTGTTAGAAATTTTACCATAGTGTACTATAGTACGTGTTATAGTTTACCATAGTATACCGTGATGTGTACTATGGTAGGCCTACAAATAAATGTATGTGTACTATGATAACTTTGTAAATAATGGCATTTATCCATATTACCCTACTGTTCAATGACAATCATGAACACAAATAATGTGTTGTACTGTAAATATGTAGCCATTGGAAGAATCTGCTGTATCATGCTGGAAAGCTGGAAATCATTCCATGAATAGGATCATTTTATTAATGGAAATACATGTATAGTTAGTGCAGTAGTGTACTGTAGAGAATAGGGTGCCATTTGGGATGCAGGCCTTCTCCAGTCCTGGTTAGCAGGCCTCCTCCAGTCGTGGTTAGCAAGCCTTCTCCAGTCGTGGTTAGCAAGCCTTCTCCAGTCCTGGTTAGCAGGCCTTCTCCAGTCCTGGTTAGCAGGCCTTCTCCAGTCCTGGTTAGCCTTTCATTCTAATAAATCAATAAAAATAAATAAAAATCCGCTGTGGCCTGGTGTGGTCTAGTGCAGTGGTCATCAAACCTCTCCTCTGGGACCCCCAGACATTTCACAATTCTGGAATAGTTTAAATACATGGAACACCTGGGGGTCCCGGAGGAGAGGTTTGAGGACCACTGCACTAGACCACACCAGGCCACAGCGGATTGATTTGGGGAGCAAAGACATCAGCCGAGATCGCGGATTCTCCGTGCATTAAAGACAGACCCAAGGGTGACCCAGGCCCGGGCCTGTGCTAGCGGCTATAGCAGCACGGTGATTCAGTTTACATGAGCATCCTGATTCACCAGCCATTCTCTTTTATGGGAGCTGCTGCTACTGCTTTCAAATGGAGCAGCAAAAGCCCTCTGACTCTCTGAATAGTGATGCTGTTTTAATAATGCATCTGTTTGCAACCTGCCAAAGGCCGGTTGAGATCTCAGTTGTAGCACTGAAGATTTCTGCTGTATTTCAGGAGGGGACTCAAGGCACTCTGAGGCAGAACATTCTGTTTGGTATGGAGTCAATTCCCCAAAGCCTCTCAACAGTCAATGTTGTCAGGGGATGAATGGAAGTATGATAGTAATGTTATCTGTACCGCCAACATCTGGAATTCTTGTTCTGTTGTGTCAAGACAAGTCAGTCCTTTCTTGTTGCTCTTTTCTCTGCCATTTCTTTTTCATTGTTTTCTCACTTTTTCAAATGTAATGTATTAAAAAAGCATAGAGTGGTACAATTGCAGCCACTAAATATATATATATATATTTTTTTTTACCTGTACCATGCATTGCAGCAATTGTTTTGCCAATATCGCGGTGCAACCTAACTTTTAAAAGTCCACGACTTTCCCTTGCTGGCATGCTGGATCAATATGTAGTGGGCACTCTCTTATCAGACCTAAACAGCACACCAACTCATGGATCAATGGTTAGCTGGCCCTGCTGACGCGTAGTCATTTCATTTGTCTGGCCATATTTGTCCATTTGGATAAAGCAGTGGTTGTCAGTGTTCTGTGGTTACTAAACCACCAATCACATTTTGCTCTGCCTAAAGTACACTCTCAGGTGCAACTGATTATTAGGCCAATGTTCTCATGAGTCTTCCCAACTACTCCCTGTGGATAGGCCAGGTATCCCCAGGGGTACTAGTATCCCAGGTTGAGAACCAATGGTCTCTAGTTTGGACTCAAACTACTACAAATATTCAACTCAACACCATGCATCCCATCTGCATAGTAAGAAACTACAAATGAAGATGCATATCCTCTCAAACACCCCAGTTCTTTTTTTGGTTCAACAGTCTGAACTCATGTCAATTTTACAGTGGCGTGCAAATAAACACAATCTCCTTGACATGTTTGGTTGAACTGACAGTTGTAATGAGCACTTGGCGTGGATTCAGAGGGCGCTTCTGACATCCTGACACATCCATG
Organism: Coregonus clupeaformis; assembly: GCF_020615455.1. NCBI lineage: Eukaryota > Metazoa > Chordata > Actinopteri > Salmoniformes > Salmonidae > Coregonus > Coregonus clupeaformis. The sequence goes on from NC_059196.1 coordinate 9,363,839, forward strand.
ACTGACAGCTTTGATATTTAGGTTTGTTTTTATCTTTCTCTTGTACATTTTTAGTCATTTAGCAGACGCTCTTATCCAGAGCGACTTACAGTTAGTGAGTGCATAAATTTTCATACTGGCCCCCTGTGGGAATCGAACCTACAACCCTGGTGTTGCAAGCGCCACGCTCTACCAACTGAGCTACACAGCTCCTGACAGCTGTTACAAACATGATTACCGTCAAAACGCTCTGATATTCAACATTTGTACAAGGCTTCTTCCTGCTCTGCCTGTCAGATGTCAGGCTACTTTACCTCACAACAATATGACTAATACGTCGGGAACCTGATCACCTTTGTTAAAAACCTTGTACTTTAAGCATATGTTTTCGTTTCAGTCTCCTCCATCTCCACTAACCGAAGCTAATTGTATGGATTTTTTTTCTATTAATAATGTAAAATTAACAGCTGTACAGGAAGACTCATGTGAAGGCCAAATTACAAAGGAGGAACTTATTGATGCAATTAAAGCCTTTAAGTCCGGTAAAACTCCAGGGCTGGAAGGCATACCAGTGAAGGTATGCCAAACCTTTTTTTATATACTCAGAGGACCGTTATTAGCATGTTTTAACCAGTCCTATATAAATGGTTGATTATCAGACACTCAACAAGAAGGTCTGATTTCATTATTATTATTATAAATTTTTTTAGGGGGTAGATAAGCTTTAATATTGCAGATAGATTGTAACTTCCATCAATGTAATTGTCTGGATAACTTCCAATCCCCCATATGTTAATTTTTTTCGCAAATATATATATATATATATATATATATATATATATATATATATATATATATATATATATATATATATATATATATATATATACGTATATAAGTATTTGGGGCGACCCAGCTATATTGTGTGCAAGTAAAAAGAGCTCTACAGTACTATTAGGCCTACGAGATGAATTATATGGAGGATTTGCTGTTTCTGTGTGTTAATGTAGTTTTTTAATGCAGCTTTTCCTACTTACAAAGCATGTAGAGGTCTGTAATTTTTATCATAGGTATACTTCAACTGTGAGAAACGGAATCTAAAACAAAAATCCAGAAAATCACATTGTATGATTTTTAAGTAATTAATTTGCATTTTATTGCATGACATAAGTATTTGATACATCAGAAAAGCAGAACTTAATATTTGGTACAGAAACCTTTGTTTGCAATTACAGAGATCATACGTTTCCTGTAGGTCTTGACCAGGTTTGCACACACTGCAGCAGGGATTTTGGCCCACTCCTCCATACAGACCTTCTCCAGATCCTTCAGGTTTCGGGGCTGTCGCTGGGCAATACGGACTTTCAGCTCCCTCCAAAGATTTTCTATTGGGTTCAGGTCTCAATCAGAAAGATTTCTTGCTCCCAGGTGTCTTTTATACAGGTAACGAGCTGAGATTAGGAGCACACTCTTAAAGGGAGTGCTCCTAATCTCAGCTTGTTACCTGTATAAAAGACACATGTCCACAAAAGCAATCAATCAATCAGATTCCAAACTCTCCACCATGGCCAAGACAAAAGAGCTCTCCAAGGATGTCAGGGACAAGATTGTAGACCTACACAAGGCTGGAATGGGCTACAAGACCATCGCCAAGCAGCTTGGTGAGAAGGTGACAACAGTTGGTGCGATTATTCGCAAATGGAAGAAACACAAAAGTACTGTCAATCTCTCTCGGCCTGGGGCTCCATGCTAGATCTCACCTCGTGGAGTTGCAATGATCATGAGAACGGTGAGGAATCAGTCCAGAACTACACGGGAGGATCTTGTCAATGATCTCAAGGCAGTTGGGACCATAGTCACCAAGAAAACAATTGGTAACACACTACGCCGTGAAGGACTGAAATCCTGCAGCGCCCGCAAGGTCCCCCTGCTCAAGAAAGCACATATACAGGCCGTCTGAAGTTTGCCAATGAACAGCTGAATGATTCAGAGGAGAACTGGGTGAAAGTGTTGTGGTCAGATGAGACCAAAATGGAGCTCTTTGGCATCAACTCAACTCGCCGTGTTTGGAGGAGGAGGAATGCTGCCTATGACCCCAAGAACACCATCCCCACCGTCAAACATGGAGGTGGAAACATTATGCTTTGGGGGTGTTTTTCTGCTAAGGGGACAGGACCACTTCACTGCATCAAAGGGACGATAGACGGGGCCATGTATCGTCAAATCTTGGGTGAGAACCTCCTTCCCTCAGCCAGGGCATTGAAAATGGGTTGTGGATGTGTATTCCAGCATGACAATGACCCAAAACACACGGCCAAGGCAACAAAGGAGTGGCTCAAGAAGAAGCACATTAAGGTCCTGGAGTGGCCTAGCCAGTCTCCAGACCTTAATCCCATAGAAAATCTGTGGAGGGAGCTGAAGGTTCGAGTTGCCAAACGTCAGCCTCAAAACCTTAATGACTTGGAGAAGATCTGCAAAGAGGAGTGGGACAAAATCCCTCCTGAGATGTGTGCAAACGTTGTGGCCAACTACAAGAAACGTCTGACCTCTGTGATTGCCAACAAGGGTTTTGCCACCAAGTACTAAATCATGTTTTGCAGAGGGGTCAAATACTTGTTTCCCTCATTAAAATGCAAATCAATTTATAAAATTTTTGACATGCGTTTTTCTGGATTTTGTTGTTGTTATTCTGTCTCTCACTGTTCAAATAAACCTACCATTAAAATTATAGACTGATCATGTCTTTGTCAGTGGGCAAACGTACAAAATCAGCAGGGGATCAAATACTTTTTTCCTGCCTTAGATGATAGGATACAGTGAGTTCTGAGTAAGGAACACTATGTTAATTATATACAGTGGGGAAAAAAAGTATTTAGTCAGCCACCAATTGTGCAAATTCTCCCACTTAAAAAGATGAGAGAGGCCTGTGATTTTCATCATAGGTACACGTCAACTATGACAGACAAAATGAGAAAAAAAATCCAGAAAATCACATTGTAGGATTTTTTATGAATTTATTTGCAAATGTTGGTGGAAAATAAGTATTTGGTCAATAACAAAAGTTTCTCAATACTTTGTTATATACCCTTTGTTGGAAATGACACAGGTCAAACGTTTTCTGTAAGTCTTCACAAGGTTTTCACACACTGTTGCTGGTATTTTGGCCCATTCCTCCATGCAGATCTCCTCTAGAGCAGTGATGTTTTGGGGCTGTCACTGGGCAACACGGACTTTCAACTCCCTCCAAAGATTTTCTATGGGGTTGAGATCTGGAGACTGGCTAGGCCACTCCAGGACCTTGAAATGCTTCTTACGAAGCCACTCCTTCGTTGCCCGGGCGGTGTGTTTGGGATCATTGTCATGCTGAAAGACCCAGCCACGTTTCATCTTCAATGCCCTTGCTGATGGAAGGAGGTTTTCACTCAAAATCTCACGATACATGGCCCCATTCATTCTTTCCTTTACACGGATCAGTCGTCCTGGTCCCTTTGCAGAAAAACAGCCCCAAAGCATAATGTTTCCACCCCCATGCTTCACAGTAGGTATGGTGTTCTTTGGATGCAACTCAGCATTCTTTGTCCTCCAAACACAACAAGTTGAGTTTTTACCAAAAAGTTATATTTTGGTTTGATCTGACCATATGACATTCTCCCAATCCTCTTCTGGATCATCCAAATGCACTCTAGCAAACTTCAGACGGGCCTGGACATGTACTGGCTTAAACAGGGGGACACGTCTGGCACTGCAGGATTTGAGTCCCTGGCGGCATAGTGTGTTACTGATGGTAGGCTTTGTTACTTTGGTCCCAGCTCTCTGCAGGTCATTCACTAGGCCCCCCCGTGTGGTTCTGGGATTTTTGCTCACCGTTCTTGTGATCATTTTGACCCCACGGGGTGAGATCTTGCGTGGAGCCCCAGATCGAGGGAGATTATCAGTGGTCTTGTATGTCTTCCATTTCCTAATAATTGCTCCCACAGTTGATTTCTTAAAACCAAGCTGCTTATCTATTGCAGATTCAGTCTTCCCAGCCTGGTGCAGGTCTACAATTTTGTTTCTGGTGTCCTTTGACAGCTCTTTGGTCTTGGCCATAGTGGAGTTTGGAGTGTGACTGTTTGAGGTTGTGGACAGGTGTCTTTTATACTGATAACAAGTTCAAACAGGTGCCATTAATACAGGTAACGAGTGGAGGACAGAGGAGCCTCTTAAAGAAGAAGTTACAGGTCTGTGAGAGCCAGAAATCTTGCTTGTTTGTAGGTGACCAAATACTTATTTTCCACCATAATTTGCAAATAAATTCATAAAAAATCCTACAATGTGATTGTCTGGATTTTTTTTCTCAATTTGTCTGTCATAGTTGACGTGTACCTATGATGAAAATTACAGGCCTCTCTCATCTTTTTAAGTGGGAGAACTTGCACAATTGGTGGCTGACTAAATACTTTTTTTCCCCACTGTAAGTTAGATGGTTGTCTGGTTGTCTGGCTAAAAAGGTATTGTCAGATATTATTCATCCTAATCATACAGGTTTTTTACATGGATGATACATTGGAGATAATATAAGACAAGTACTGGAAACAATAGAACACTATGGAAAATCTGGGAAACCAGGCCTGGTATTCATAGCTGACTTTGAAAAGGCCTTTGATAAAGTACGACTGGAGTTTATCTATAAATGACTGGAATATTTCAATTTAGGATAATCTCTTATAAAATGGGTTAAAGTTATGTATTGTAACCCTATGTGTAAAATAGTAAATAATGGCTACTTCTTAGAAAGTTTGAACTGTCAAGAGGAGTAAAAACAAGGTTGTCCACTATTGGCATATCTATTTATTATTGCCATCGAAATGTTAGCTGTTAAAATCAGATCCAACAATAATATTAGGGGGTTAGAAATCCAGGGCTTAAAAACAAAGGTGTCATTGTACGCTGATGATTCATGTTTTCTTTTAAATCCACAATTTTAATCCCTCCACAGCCTCATAGAGGATCTAGATACTTTTTCTATACCAAATTATGATAAGTGTACTATATTACGTATTGGATCACTAAAAAATACAACTTTTACATTACCATGTAGTTTATCACTAAAATGGTCTGACGGGGATGTGGACATACTCGGTATACATATCATGAAATAAATAAATGATCTCAATCAAAGTTAGCAAAAATAGATAAGATCTTGCATGGAAAGGAAAATACCTGTCTATTTGTGGAAAAATCACCTTGATTAACTCTTTAGTCATATCCCAGTTTACCTATTTGCTTATGGTCTTGCCTACACCTAGCGACCTGTTTTTTAAAAATTATATGAGCAAAAGATATTCCATTTTATTTGGAATGGCAAGCCAGACAAAATGAAAAGGGCCTATTTATATAATGAATATGAATTTGGAGGGGAGGAATTATTAAATATTAAAGCATTAGACCTCACACTAAAGGCGTCAGTCATACAAAAGTTATACAGTGGCTTGCAAAAGTATTCACCTCCCTTGGCATTTTCCTATTTTGTTGCCTTCCAACCTGGAATTAAATTGGATTTTTGGGGGGTTTGTATAATTTGATTTACACAACATGCCTACCACTTTGAAGATGCAAAATATTTTTTATTGTGAAACAAAAAAACTGAAAACTTGAGCGTGCATAACTATTCACCCCCCCAAAGTCAATACTTTGTAGAGCAACCTTTTGCAGCAATTAGAGGGTATGTCTCTATAAGCTTGGCACATCTAGCCACTGGGATTTTTGCCCATTCTTCAAGGCAAAACTGCTCCAGCTCCTTCAGGTTGGATGGGTTCCGCTGGTGTACAGCAATCTTTAAGTCATACCACAGATTCTCAATTGGATTGAGGTCTGGGCTTTGACTAGGCCATTCCAAGACATTTAAATGTTTCCCCTTAAACCACTCAAGTGTTGCTTTAGCAGTATGCTTAGGGTCATTGTCCTGCTGGAAGGTGAACCTCCGTCCCAGTCTCAAATCTCTGGAAGACTAAAATAGGTTTCCCTCAAGAATTTCCCTGTATTTAGCGCCATCCATCATTCCTTCAATTCTGACCAGTTTCCCAGTCCCTGCCGATGAAAAACATCCCCACAGCATGATGCTGCCACCACCATGCTTCACTGTGGGGATGGTGTTCTCGGGGTGATGAGAGGTGTTGGGTTTGCGCCAGACATAGCGTTTTCCTTGCTGGCCAAAAAGCTCAATTTTAGTCTCATCTGACCAGAGTACCTTCTTCCATATGTTTGGGGAGTCTCCCACATGCCTTTTGGCGAACACCAAACGTGTTTGCTTATTTTTTTCTTTAAGCAATGGCGTTTTTCTGGCCACTCTTCCATAATGCCCAGCTCTGTGGAGTGTATGGCTTAAAGTGGTCCTATGGACAGATACTCCAATCTCCGCTGTGGAGCTTTGCAGCTCCTTCAGGGTTATCTTTGGTCTCTTTGTTGCCTCTCTGATTAATGCCCTCCTTGCCTGGTCCGTGAGTTTTGGTGGGCGGCCCTCTCTTGGCAGGTTTGTTGTGGTGCCATATTCTTTCCATTTTTTAATAATGGATTTAATGGTGCTCTGTGGGATGGTTCAAAGTTTCTGATTTTTTTTTATAACCCAACCCTGATCTGTACTTCTCCACAACTTTGTCCCTGACCTGTTTAGAGAGCTCCTTGGTCTTCATGGTGCCGCTTGCTTGGTGGTGCCCCTTGCTTTGTGGTGTTGCAGACTCTGGGGCCTTTCAGAACTGGTGTATATATACAGAGATCATGTGACAGATCATGTGACACTTAGGTTGCACACAGGTGGAGGTTATTTAACATAAGTGACTTCTGAAGGTAATTGGTTGCGCCAGATCTTATTTAGAAGCTTCATAGCAAAGGGGGTGAATACATATGCACGCACCTCTTTTCCGTTATTCATTTTTTAGACTTTTTTGAAACAAGTTATTTTTTTCATTTCACTTCACCAATTTGGACTATTTTGTGTATATCCATTACATGAAATCCAAATAAAAATCCATTTAATTTAGAGGTTGTAATGCAACAAAATAGGAAAAACGCCAAGGGGGATGAATACTTTTGCAAGGCACTGTACTTAAATCCTAACTGGTTCTCTAACAAATTAGTAAGAATGTCTCATCCCATGTTCAAGAATGGCCTTTTTCCCTTTATTCAGATTACAACATCTCACTTTCGGTTATTTGAAAACGAAATCATCTGCAAAATATCTTTATTTATTTTGAAAGCCAAGAATGTTGGTTGCAATTTCAGTTTAATCCACCAGAAAAGACAGAACAAATAATACAACAAATATTGTAGTTAAACTGAAATATACTAATTGATAAAAAATATTACTTTTTAATATATATATTTTTTAAAGGTATAACTTTTGTAAATGATATCATAAATAGGACTGTTGGAGTTATGTCACACATGCAGCTAACAAAAATATATGGAAATGTCTGCTGTACTCAAAATTACAACCAACTAATTGCAGCTTTACCTCAAAATTGGAAGTGGCAAGTGGAAGGGGGAAAAAGTAAGGAACTTGTCTGTCGGCCCTGCATTAAAGCAAATTGTGATTAATAAAAAAATATACCAGTTTTATTTAAGGACCCAAATATTAACAGCTGTGCCATGCAGATTGCAAAATAGTTGGGAAGAGATTTTCGTGGTACCAATTCCATGGCACATGGTTTATGAACTGCAAAAACATGCCGGATTCAAAACTTAGAATTTTTCAATTTAAATTATTATACAAAATTCTTGCAACCAATAGAATGTTATTTACAGTACCAGTCAAAAGTTTGGACACACCTACTCATTCAAGGGGTTTTCTTTATTTTTGTAAACTCTTTTTTACATTGTAGAATAATAGTGAAGACATCAAAACTATGAAATAACACATATGGAATCATGTAGTAACCAAAAAAGTGTTAAACAAATCAAAATATATTTTATATTTGAGATTCTTCAAATAGACACCCTTTGCTTTGATGACAGCTTTACACACTCTTGGCATTCTCTCAACCAGCTTCATGAGATATTCACCTGGAATGCATTTCAATTAACAGGTGTGCCTTCTTAAAAGTTAATTTGTGGAATTTCTTTCCTTCTGAATGTGTTTGAGCCAAACAGTTGTGTTGTGACAAGGTAGGGGAGGTATACACAATATAGCCCTATTTGGTAAAATACCAATTCCATATTATGGCAAGAACAGCTCAAATAAGCATAGAGAAATAACAGTCCATCATTACTGTAAGACATGAAGGTCAGTCAATCCGGAAAATTCCAAGAACTTTTTCTTCAAGTGCAGTTGCAAAACCATCAAGCGCTATGATGAAACTGTCTATCATGAGGACCGCCACAGGAATGGAAGACCCAGAGTTACCTCTGCTGCAGAGGATAAGTTCATTAGAGTTACCAGCCTCAGAAATGGCAGCCCAAATAAATGCTTCACAGAGTTCAAGAAACAGACACATCTCAACATCAACTGTTCAGAGGAGACTGTGTGAATTAGGCCTTCATGGTCAAATTGCTGCAAACAAACCACTACTAAAGGACACCAATAAGAAGAAGAGACTTGCTTGGGCCAAGAAACACGAGCAATGGACATTAGACCGGTGGAAATCTGTCCTTTGGTCTGGAGTCCAAATTGGAAATGTTTGGTTCCAACCGCCGTGTCTTTGTGAGAAGCAGTGTTGGTGAACGGATGATCTCAGCATGTGTATTTCCCACCGTAAAGCATTGAGGAGGAGGTGTTATGGTGTGGGGGTGCTTTGCTGGTGACACTGTGTTTATTTAGAATTCAAGGCACACTTAACCAGCATGGCTACCACAGCATTCTGCAGTGATACGCCATCCCATCTGGTTTGGGCTTAGTGGGACTATCATTTGTTTTTCAACAGGACAATGACCCAACACACCTCCAGGCGGTGTAAGGGCTATTTTACCAAGAAGGAGAGTGGTGGAGTGCTGCATCAGATGACCTGGCCCCCACAATCCCCCGACCTCAACCAAATTGAGATGGTTTGGGATGAGTCGGACTGCAGAGTGAAGGAAAAGCAGCCAACAAGTACTCAGCATATGTGGGAACTCCTTCAAGACTGTTGGAAAAGCATTCCAGGTGAAGCTGGTTGAGAGACTGCCAAGAGTATATAAAGCTGTCATCAAGGCAAAGGGTGGCTATTTGAAAAATCTCAAATCTCAAATATATTTTGATTTGTTTAACACTTTTTTGGTTACTACATGATTCCATATGTATTATTTCATAGTTTTGATGTGTTCACTATTATTCTACAATGTAGAAAATAGTTAAAATAAAGAAAAACCCTTGAATGAGTAGGTGTTCTAAAACTTTTGACCGGTAGTGTATATTTACAAAAAACTGATATATGGTGGATTGGAAATGATGCAGACAATTACATTGATGGAAGCTATAATCTATCTGCAATATTAAAGCTGATCTTAAAAAAATATATATACCTTGTTTCACCATTCAACACTTAAATTTTGACATAAAGTGTTCATTGAATGTGAGAAGATGACTAGTTTTGGAGTCAATCATCTTGGAGGTCTTGTCTATAGACTATATGAGGTTATGCGTTCAGTCATGAGCTACGTCTTCCCAACCAGTCAGTCAGTAGGCCAATTACCCCAATCAGTATCTGTGTGAGACAGGGTCAATGGCTCCTGTATTTACAGCTGTTCACGTACCCTCTCCAAGCTGCATCCTCTTGATATGAGTTGACTCCCCAGCTGATATATTTATCTCCCAGGAATGAAACACAGGCAGTATTTCAGCATGCTTTACGGTCGCCACATCCCAGACACATCTGCCAGATCTCTTTACAGATTCCATTGTAGCGTTGATGCAACGTGCAGCAAACGTTTCAGACTGCTGAGAATGTTACTTTTCAGTCTTCCGCCACAGAGAGAGATCAGCCTTTCATATAACTGTCTATCACCTCTTCATTTGGTTCGGAGCCTTGTGCCCTATTAAATTAAACCCTCACACCACTTTGCAATTAATCCACGCATGGAGGCGTGCGTGTGTGCGTGTGGATGTGTGTGAGGCACCAGTTAACTCATTATACCATTTGGGTAGTCAAGTCAGCACTAGCAGCTTGTTCTGATGCCGGTTTCATGTTGCACTGTGAATAATTATGCATTGCAGATCTGTTATGATGATCACATTTTGAGTTTCAACTCCTTTTCATCCCTTTCTCCTGGAGAATAATGACATTTCTGTAAGTGGAGAAAACAAAAGGGAACATTTCAACAATACATTACATCTTATGTCACCCCCCTGTTAATAATGTGGCTACAACACTTTTAATTGCTTGTCTGGGTTTTCGTGGGAGCAGTCGACACTTGGTAATCTGGCCATTGTTTCCTTCTGTTCCAATTATCACAGCTGTAGAATGGGACTTCAGGAGAGTTACATTGTACCTCTTTCACGTAGTCATATTGAGAGCAATAAGTGACACGTGTCACACTGTCACCATATGGTTTGTTGCTCCTGTTTTGCACCTATATGGATGTAAACACATGATTTCATCTCACCATCAGCAGAAGTTATCTGTTTGAAAATATCAGGTTTGTGTCGTTTCCACAGTGTGCACTAGACTAGAGAGACTTGTGCCATTCCATCAACTGCTCCACGGCAACTCGCCGAGGCCCCCTCTCCTCTCATTCGATATTCGGACGGGCAGGCCACTGTGCACGACCAATGACAAGCTGCCCAAGTTGA